>NC_137772.1:190060310-190687310 GCF_963455305.1 Plecotus auritus | reverse complement strand
CACACCCAGTCATATTTACACACAGACACATGTGCACACAGCCCACTCCCCTTTCTCCTCCCTCTCCCTGCTCTCCCCATCAAGCAGCCTTGCTTCTCTCTCTTACTGTCCATGTCCTCTATCCTTTATTCCTCATTTGCCTGGGCAGTTCTTTCTAGAAAAATAATAGGAAAGCCCTTAAGTTAATTTACCTTTTTAATATTTTATTTATTGAAAGCCGGCTGTGTGTCAGGTACTGTGGTAGCTTCTGGGGACAACAAATTAAGACATGGTACCTGTCTGTCAGAGCCAGTCTGGTGGACAAGATGAACATATACATTACTACAGTGCAATATGATAAGAACTCCATCGGGAAGTATGAACTAGAAGTAAAGAGGTAGTAACATCAGGCAGAGTTCCAACAATGATAATTTTGGTATGAAGGACCAGATAGAGTTTGAGGTGCTCTTCTCCAAGTGGAAATGCCATTAAGCAGCTAGAGACGTGGAACCAGGATTCTGCAGAGAGTTACAGACTGCAGAAGCAGATTTGGGAGTCATTGCTGTAGTGTCAATTGAGGAGCTTCTCAAGGAGAGCAAACACACTCATATATATACACACACACACAAACACACCCACCACCAACTTCTTTATGAATTTGGAGATCCTAAATTGATAAGACACACCGAATGGTTATGGCTTTGGGTATGATGCTGTAAGTGTCCACAGGGCCTTATCATGACTTTCATGGGCTGTGGTTGCCTCTGGATGCCCACTTGCCCCACCATCTCTCCCAGCACTTACCAGCCCAGTACACGCCACCTGCGAGCACCTATGGCTCTGGCCCAGTCCTCAGCGAGCCAGGCCAGAGGGCAGGGTGCTCACTGTCTCTGTGAGCAGCACTTAGCCATGAAGGGTGAGCATTGGGAGATAAATACCCCAGATTCCTCACTACTCATCTGGAATGACTTGAGCATATTCTACCCTCTGATGCAGAGTTACCCAACAGGGCTGACCTTCAGTGGCCCCCAGTGGTAAACTGCTTGATTATGCGCTACTGACTTTGGGCACTTCCCTGTGCTCTCCCATTATCCTCTCGTCCTTCTTGGGATCACCTCCCAGAAAAACTACTTGCGTTCAAATTCCTGTTTCAGGATCCAAGCTAAGGCAAACTGTCTGTTCTTTCTGGTCTTCTGAGGGCAAATTGTTTGAAATGTATAAAATGCTTCTATTCTTTTTCATCTGCTGCTATACTTTCTGTCTTATCCTATGCCATATTCCCTCAATGCTACCTGGCTATACTCTTTCAAAACAGACATGGAATTATAAATAAACCTCCTTGACCTAGAAGACACAAATGGGTAATAGACACCTGGATAAAAAGTCCCTCATTTATTCTTGGAAACAGGTGTAATGATAATCCTATTTTGTATTTACTAAAATCTTTCTTTCCAAGGAGTTCAAAGTATTTCTTATGAATCCCCTGTGGGTAAGAGCAGAACTGGCTTCTAGCACAGCTGTCAATTAGGAAAAGTGCAAATTATATGAAACTGGGCTTTGGAAACCATTCTGTTTCTCCTTCAAGTGACTTTCTCTGCTCCCTTGTACTCTGACACCTGGCCCGTTTGCACTGCCCCATTTCTCTTTTCACCCCAACCTCACTCCTTCCCACAGTGACTGCCGCTTAACCATTTTTCAATCCATCTCAGCTTTAGGAGTGATTATTGATATTATAAATTTGGGGTTATTTTCCCCAGGAATATTTGCATTTTTAATATATTTTTTATTTTTATTGATTTCAGAGAGGAAGGGAGAGGGACCCAAACATCAGTGATGAGAGAGAATCATTGATTGGCTGCCTCCTGCATGCCCCTCACTGGGGATCACGCCTGCAATCTGGGCATGTGCCCTGATGGAGAATCCAACCATGACCTCCTGGTTCATAGGTTGATGCTCAGCCACTGAGCCATGCAGGCTGGGCTATATTTGCATTTTAATAGGACACATTTACACACTGAAAATCTAAAAAATGAAATCAAGTAGCAGAATCACAAGCAAATAAGAGATTTTGGTTAAAGATCCTATTAGGCCATTTGGCAATCTATATGATCTCAAACTAATCAATGGGAAACTTTCAAGAGGAAAAATATGGGTTAATGGTGCTCCCACCATTTCATTTCAGAGACAAGTTTAAATAACAAAAGTGAAATGATGAGATTCCATGTATAAAGTTTTGTGCCTTTGATCACCCAGAATAAGTTAAACGTGTGTGTTTAGGTTAAGCTTTATGGAGTATTTGCTGTGTGCTGGGCACTCAGGGGATGCAGATAGAGGAGAATGTGAATGCTTCCTGTCTTTGTGGAGCTTACTTGTGACACCCTCTCTCTACTTCGGGGATGAAGAGTGAAGACTTCAGTTCTTAAAATGGGCTCCAAAATCGGTCTGCAGGGTGGGGACCTCTGATCTGATCAGATCCAGAGTTAAAGAAAACAATGTGCTTCCAATTAGGAGGGTTTAAAAAAGGCAGCTCCTTTTCTTTAAACCATGCTCTCAGGAAGAAAGAGCATAGTATTTGTGGAGCGTAGAAAAGCCACTCCCTTCCACAACTTCTTTTATTTTTTTAAAAAATATATTTTTATTGATTTCAGAGAGGAAGGGAGAGGGAGAGAGAGATAGAAACATCAATGATGAGAGAGAATCACTGATTGGCTGCCTCTTACATGCCCCCTACTGGGGATCAAGCTAGCAACCTGGGCATGTGCCCTGACCAGTATCAAACCATGACCTCCTGATTCATAGGTCCATGCTCAACCACTGAGCCAAGCTGGCCGGGCAAAATAATGGTGGTGAGAAGGTAGAAAATTCTTTCCACATATGTCTTCCTTAAAAAAAAAAAAAAAAAAAAAAAAAGTGCTCCAGCAAAGAAAGCTTGATTGAAAAATAGCACAAATACATTGTTTTTCTTTCCCCTTCCCAAATATGAAACATCAACTTTTTTTTTGGGGGGGGGGGGTGGATTTTATGCCAGCAACTTAGCAACACAAACACGAAAGTTCAAAACCAAAAGGGATTTCCCTCCCTAGGGGAGGAGTGCCCTCTCTTTCTTGGGTATAGTCCCGTTAGAGACCACTGATAGAGGTTGCCTGCTAAGACTGTGGAACAAATGTTTTGTGCTCCAATGTCCCAGAATGTACTAGGCAGAAAGCTTCTTTTCTCTTCCTTTTCAAATTACAGTTCACATTCAATATTATTTTGTATTAGTTTCAGATGTACAGCGTAGCGGTCACACAATCATATAGTTTACAA
This sequence comes from Plecotus auritus, assembly GCF_963455305.1. Classification (NCBI taxonomy): domain Eukaryota; kingdom Metazoa; phylum Chordata; class Mammalia; order Chiroptera; family Vespertilionidae; genus Plecotus; species Plecotus auritus. The sequence continues at coordinate 190,684,025 of NC_137772.1, read as the reverse complement.
AGTTTTCCCCCTGATATTTCAAGTAGCCAGTTGGCACGGTACATAGTTATTACAATACTAGAGGCCCAGTGCACAGATTTGTGCACCAGTGGGGTCCCTTGGCCTGGCCTGCGGGGATTGGGCCAAAACCAGCTCTCCGACATCCCCCGAGGGGTCCCAGATTATGAGAGGGTGCACGCCAGGCCGAGAGACCCCACTGGTGTACGATCGGGGCTGGGGAGGGACCTCGGGAGGGCTTCAGTGTGTGTCTGGCCCCTCTCGCCCAGTCCCAATCAGCTGGACCCCAGCAGCAAACTAACCTACCAGTAGGAGCATTGCCCCCTGGTGGTCAGTGCGGGTCAGAGCGACTGGTTGAATGAATGGTCAGACACTTAGCATATTAGGCTTTTATTATATAGGATTATTGACTGTATTCCCTCTGCTGTTCTTTACATCCCTGTGACTATTTTGTGACTACCAATTAGTACTTCTTAATCCCTTAACCTTTTTAACCCAACCCTCTTCTCTCTGGCAACCATCTGTCTTATTTCTGTGTCTATGAGTCTGAGAAAGCTTATTTGCAAAGTGTTCAAAGGCTGGTGAAGCAGCCACCCTAGTTGGGGCTTTCTACACTCTCAGGCCTTCCCTGACCAAATTGATTCAAACGCTATGAAAAAAAATCTTTTTTTTTCCGATGACCATAACAGCTATTTCCATAAAGAGGTCCAGATGTTTAATTTTTCCAAAAGAAAATTTTAACAAAAACAAAATAAAAGTAACTGAGGAAGGATCATTTTTCCATTGACTTCTTAACCCAAATGGGACTGGTTGCGCCAGTCTAAACCACAGATTCACTTCCTCCAAGAAGTCATCCTTTCGTCCCTCTTCCTTTCGGCCTCCACGCAGGTGCCTTCCCAGAATGCCTCTGGCTCGGCGCTGCCGCCGCTGCTGTATTTCATTCCAAGAAGCTGTTTTTCAAGGGCCAGCTGTGGACAGCCGAAGGTTGTCACACTTTCTCTCCAGCTCTCTGGGCCTAATAATAAGCAGAACATGGTTTCATCAACTTGAGCTACATTTTCCTAAGTCAGTTAGGAAATCCCCTCATGCAGTGGCCTGCAAAAACAAATGCCAACTCAGAAAGAACAGGTTTTCACAGAGGTATGGACCCATTCGTAGCTCCTGTAAGCAAAAAGGCTTGGTTTGGGGAAATGTGAATTTGCTGGGTGAAGTAACCAGCGTGGGAAGCTGTCATTTAAAATAGCATCAATCCAGCCATAAAGTCATGCTTTAGAGTTTGTTTCTCTCCCAAACAGTTTTGATGTCTGAGCTTAGAAGGAGTTTCTCCTCTTGAAGATTCTAAACTTTTGTATGATTTTTTAAAACATTAATTTCTGTGGGGAGAGTGGAGGTGGCCAGATCCCTGCACACCTTCCTGGACCCTCCTGCCATCCAGCACCTTAAAAAATAAGAGATGCCTGTGGGTGCCCCATAGCTTGTTTGGTTAATGCAATGGCTCATAACTAAAATGCCAATTTAACCACCAGTTTGTTTTGCTGGTGTTTGGTTTATACATAAACATGAGTGGGAAGGGACCAACATTTTTTTTTTTAAGTACACATTTTATTTTTATTACTGCTGCTTTGTTTTTTGTTTCAAAGAGATGGCATGGACTCAGGGTACAACAGCTGTACTCAGCCCAGCTGGAAGGCCCCCGATTTTAAACTTCTATGTCTTAAGAGGGGGTTGTGTGTTGAGCATTCAAGTGCTGTTAACTATCTCTATTTTATTTGCCCTTTGACTCCTGTAGAGCAGAATCCAAGACCACCTCCAACTAGGACAGATGGGGAGGGTGGAGGCTGAGGAACTGGCAAAGGCAATTTAGACCATGACATCTCATGAGGAGCTGGGTTGCTACCCTCAGAGCTCGTCTCACAGGTTCTTATTACCCTAGGGCATGTTGAAGTTTTATCTTGGTGTCCCTCCTGTCCCCCGACCAGCTCATAGATTACATCCCTGAGGAATATAGTTTTGGTCTAGCCTGGCTCATTGTCTTAATATATTGTATCGATCAGATGTGAAAATGGAGAAATCTGGGGCTATACTACACACAAAATAGACAATAAATACTGACTGGATCATGAAATGATTCAAATGATGCATGGGTCTTGCCAAGGAAAAAACAACATTATTTCCTAAAGTCATCCAATCTTTCCTAAGATATCAAACACACAGGCCTAACAATCAAAGTCTAACCCCCAAAGTGGGCCTCAAGTGAGTTTAGGGAGCATTGAATTTTCTCCCTTGTTTTGTGTTCATTAATTTTTTTTCTAATGTAAACTCTTTTATCAATTAAAATCCAGAGAATTTCTGAGTGACAGTGGTCGGTTATTCAGTGACAAAACAAAGCTTAGGAGGAAAAATTTGAACCCAGATGAAATAACTTAGTAACATTTCGAAGATTACTTTTTCCAAATGATCTCATCATTTCTCCTAGACAAGAGGGAATCGAGCCTGATGCCTCGTTCCTGTGATCCAGAATGGGTTCCTACCGGGGATTCCGGCCTGAGCCATGCATATTTTTTGACCATAGGTTGCATGTGTGGAGTTAGGGGGGTTAATCCAAGATGCAGCATTTTGGGCAGAAGACAAAGCCGAGGCCAACTTTCCAAGTGCATTGTTCATTTCAAGGGGCTGGGCGGCCAGTGAAAAATCTGCACATGATAATGAGATGAAAACCAGTGAGATCAGGCTAGAGTGAAAGTCCAAAACAAAGAATGAGTGGCAAAGTTGAGAAGCAGCCTGATGGGGAGAAGGCAATGGCAGCAACTTTTTATGGAGTGGTAGTGGTTTTGGGTGTGGCCCCGGAGAGAGCCATTAAATGCCCCGACTTGGTGTGAACACATCTTAAATTTGTTTCTAGGAAAAACAGATTGGAAAATCAATTAACTTAGAATTATGGAAAGATGAAAACAGGAACCACGATCAAAAGAGCAAAGAAAATGAAAGAGAATACAGCTAGACGGTGGCTCATCCCACTGGGATAAAAACATCTCATAGGATGCAAGTGATTTTGTAGGAGTAATTTCTAATCTTCTATCAGTGTGCATAGGTGTAAGGCGTAACCCCGGGTTATTTGAAAGGAGTAACAGTATTAGCAGTCTGAATGTAAGCTATTCAGTACTTGCCCTGGAGGGGAAAGACTTCAATTTTTATTTTATTTTTATAGACTTTTCCTCTAAGTTCCTAAGTGGGAACGGTACTCAAGATACTGGACACATGAGGCACAGACCTAACTGCCACTTGATCGAACGTACAGTGAGCAATGATGCCTTGCAGTTGGGGCCCAGAAATGTGTTGCTTCATGGTTGCATTTATTAGAAGTTTTTATATTTACAGTGTTTTATTCTTTCTGATATAGTTTATTAATTTTGAATTATCCTACTCATCAGTACTTTCAATATGAATCTAAATCTGTGCTTTACAAATGCATGTTTTACCTAGATTTATTCTATGTAAGTTAATTTATATGTGAATTAAAAAAATTTTATTCCTTTCTGGTTAGAAAAGAAATATACATGCTCATTAAAAAAACCTCCAAATAACACAAACGTGTATGAACTTAAAAGTTTTCACTAATTATCGTCACCCAAGATAATAATCGTTATGTTTAAGGCAATAAATATCCATGGAGAACTACTATGGGTCAGGCTCTGGGCCAAGTTATGAGGATAAAACAACGAACAGGTCACAGCTTCTGTCCTCAAGAAGTCACTGTTCTGAACTGATTTTCAACTGGGGATTTATATTGGAGTCATTTAGGAGTGTATTTAAAAATGCACATCAAGCTGAGAATTACTCAGCTCTAGAGAGCCAAGAATGATTAAGAGATCACTTTTCCTTTCTTACCAAATTTTACTTACACGAGTGGTTTCTAGTACCCTGCAGAGTTTTGCAACTCTTATGCCTGTGATTGTTAAAAAGGCTTGGAGTGGCATTATTTTGCCTGTGCAAATAGCAAGGAGTCAAAGATAGTAACAGATAGTAACCCTAGTGAGGGTATAATGAATGTCTCCATGTCTTATTGTTCACATACGAGAGCAGTAATCAGCAAGAGTGCTATATATAGGAAGAAAAGTTAATAAAGATATACCCATACACACATTAAAGTGCTTAATAATTTTAATAAACTACTATGAATATTTTACCTATTCATGGGTTATATAGTTTGACACCTAGACTAGCCAAAGGTGGCAGTGGGGAGAGACCATAGAAATGAGCACTCATATGTGGGATATAATGATCAACATAATTTGATGAACAAAAATAGATCCAGAGACAAATGGCAGGGGAAGTGGGGGGGATTAGAGAGCAACCAAAGGACTTGAATGCATGCATATTAGCATAACCAATGGACACAGACACTGGGGCGGTGGGGGCTTGCCCAGGGTGGGAATGGTGAGGGGGGGTCAATTGGGGGAAAAGGAGACGTACACTGAGGGGCCAGATTATTATGTGTTCAAAGATCATAATAATCTGGCCACTCAGTATGTGTGTGTGTGTATATGTGTGTGTGTATATATATATATATATTTTAGAGGCCTGGTGCATGAATTCGTGCATGGGTGGGGTCTGGCCAACCTGGCCAGGGGGAGGGGACATGGGCGGTTGGCCGGCCTGCCTGCTGGTCGAACTCCTGGTTGAGGGGACAATTTGTATATTAGCCTTTTATTATATAGGATATACACTGAGCGGCCAGATCATTATGCGTTCAGAGATCATAATGATCTGGCCACTCAGTGTATATAAAACTTAAGATAATAATAATAAAAAAAGAAATGAGAACTATTTAGCTGGTATACTCAGCAGAAGTTGATGACCAATTGGGTGTGGCTTGCAAAGCTGGGTGGATGAGAGTGCCACTTTCTGTGGCTGGTATTGTGGAACTGAAATGGTGTGTCTGTGTGTCTATCTGTGTGTGTATATACTTGTGTGTGGCAGCTTCATCTTTATGAGGAAAATTGCACTTTGGCTGAACAATGGCTTTGGTGAGCGCTAATGTGTGGCTATTTTTATGGACCCAAGCACATAGAGGTCGCTTTCAATATTTCTTCATAATTTCAGAAAGTCTGAGTTGTATTTTCTATATTTATTAAGGTGCATTGAGGTAAGAGGTTTTCGATTCACTGTATATACGCTCGGTCTCAATATGTGCTCTGTCTAGCTTACTTCGGATTTAACCCCAGAGATCTTGTTAGGGGAACAGGACATTTAAGTGAAACTGAAGCTCTGTTTCTCTATCTCCTTCTCTGAAACCAACTGGGAGATGGTTTCCTGTGTTGGGAAGGATCTCACTCTCTGACTTGGTGATTTATGATTTTGTTAGTTGCATCTGTTTATTTTGCTTGCAGCCAATTCACGTTGGTTTTAAAGAAATATAAGTACAGCAAGAGAGGAAACATTGAGAAGACAGAGGAAGGACAACTTTGGGATATGGGAAAGGTGAGAAGAATTTAGGAAAAGAGAAGCTATCTGGATCTGCGGGAAGAAAAAGGCTGCTCCAAATACAAAGACCAGGGAGGTAGAAAATAAGAGGAGAAGGAGTGGAGGGAAAAGTTTTGCAAAACCTTGTTGAACCAGGCCTGAATCCAGTCCAAATTGACCCCTTATCTCATCCAAGTACTGTCCAGCCCCTTTACAGTTTGTAAGATGTGATGGAACCACAGGCCAAAGTGGTGTGGCCAGAGGCCATGGGCCTGGGGGAAGCATCTTGCCAGTGGGGTGATGTGGGAAGACAGAGTGGGGAGCTGGCCAAACGCTGGTCGCTAATGCTATGTAATGAAGGCTAAGTGACAGACGGATATCCACTTAACTGCTGATTCCATCTCTCCACACCCTGTTATCATCCTTTGACTGCTTTGCAGAAGGCACATTTTGCCAGAAAATATGTTTTAGGTTACTTGATTTTTATTTATTTTTTTTGGTTCTCGGTCATGAAACAACTTCCCTTTTCCCCTCGGTTGATGTCAAGGTAAAAGCTTGAGATGGTGCCATTCTGGAGCTGTTCATCTTGTCATCCCCAGAGGTTTCAGATGGCCTTCTGGAAAACTGCCAAGAGAGGATATTGACTCTAAAGGCAAGGAGGCAGTTCCCACACAAGGAGCCATCTGAAGCCCAAGTGGCTTTTGTGGGGAGAGAGAGAGAGAGAGAGAGAGAGAGAGAGAGAGAGAGAGAGAGAGAGAGAGAGAGAGAGAGAGAGAGACATTGCAGAGGGACTGGGCTCCAATGCCTTATCTCTATGATCACTTGTCTCCTCTTGTGGGTAAGCTAGGGTTGCACTTGTTCCAATCAGTTTGGCTTCTGTGTCTTTGCTTGTGGGAGCTCAATGAATCGTCAGCCATTAGGGTTTGAGATTAGAGGGTTCTAAGGAATACAGGAAGCAATTGGTAGCTAAGAGGCTAAAAATTAGAAATAAACCCTTTCTCATGAAGTCTTACTCTTTTAGAAGTAAGAATTTCTCTTCTCCAAAAACAAAACAGACCCCCCAATTTTGGTTATTTTTTTCCCTTATTTATGACTTTTTAAACATTAACAACTTTTTCTTACCCCTATAAATACAACCCAAATCAGAGAGGACTCTGGAAGTCGAGAGCAAGGATATCATATACAGTCATGAGGCAATTGCAAATAATATGTAGGAAGAAACAGAAACAAAATATGCTCCCAGAGTGGGAGCCTGGATGAATGGTGGGTGTCCTGAGTGCCCACAGCCTTATTTGCCGTCACCATGAAAACTCTCCATTCAGTGAGAAGGGCAAATGTGAAGGCAAATGACTGAGATATTTTTCTAATAAGCTTCATTTGCCACTATGTTGAGCTCAGCCACCTTGTACCCTTCATTCTTTCTTTGCCCATCCCTCTGTCCCACTGTCTTCTTCTCTTTCTTCTCTTTCTTCTTTCCTGTTTATTATCTACGATAAGTCCAACCTAAGTATAGGGAATACAGCCATGAATCAGGGAGACATGCCTTTATGGAATTCACCAGTATACTTCTGGAAATTTTTCCCTTATGTTCTTAATCTTTAAAAATGCCCTGTATATTATGTCTCTTAATGAAATTACCAGTTCTTTGAGAATTACTATTTTTGTGTGTGTTCAGAGTGTATTCAAAATAAGTGTTACAAAAAAAAACCACCCCACAATAACTGCCATAATAATGTGGATACGTCTCATAATATACAAACTTGAGCTCTATGGAAAGTTCATGATAAGTATAAATTGCTATCATGTCTAGTCAAAACAGAAATTCTTACTTAATGTTTTGCTCTAAAATGATATCATTTTCAGTGGAGATTCTTTGAGTAGTTTCCAAAATCCCTGAAGGACTGTCTAAGGAGTTCTGTGTGTCAAGGTTAGTCTTCCAGGGGTTCTAGCTGCAAAGGTTGTTGCCCCGAGGGGGCTTTCCAAGAAGAGTCCTCCATCTTGGAGAAAGGAAAGCATAATTTTTGGGCGACACCCTGTCTATTTTAAATCATTGGAGAGGGGAAAAATATTTGTCTCCAAGACTGTAATTTTCCAGATGACGCCATATTGTTGCACAGTTGCCATACCATGAGAAAGAACATTCTTGTGGTTTCTGCACTGGAAATCCTGTAGGAATGCTATTTCTGGCATCTTTTCAGAATGAAGCCAGGCAAGTATGGGGAACAGACAAGCCAACCAGATAGAGCCTGTGGTCTCTCGGCATTTTAGAAAAGTCCCTTCAACACGGCATTTTTTAAAAATAGGACTTCTCAGTGTATGAGGTGTTGAGTGGGATGGATGATGAGGAGTAGGGGGTGGAAATATTAGTCGAGGTCAAATCCGGACTTTCATGTGATTATTCTCTCATAAAAATAATTTTGAACCTCCAATTTTGTCTTTTAGTACACATATGAATATCTCTTTTCAAAATTAAATTTTGATAGCCAGGGAATTTTTTCTTATGTTTGCATTCTAATAAAAATAGAAGAGACTTAGATGGGTAGATGGATATTCAATATAGTCTTCCAGCTGGAGTTTGGCTCCTGGGAAAACCTACTTTCTGAATCTGAGCTGAATGTCATGTGTAAATCAGAAATGATCTGGTTAAAAACAATTGTACAGAATTCTTTCTTCTTTTTTTTTTTTTTGAAATAGGAAAGTCATAATAATTTAAAAAACTATGGCAACATTTGGTCAGACAACATTTTTTTTCTCTTTAACTTAGAAAGTTATCTTACCACACCACCTTTAAATAACACCTTTTAGAAATACTTCCAGATTGTGTTCAGTCTTTTTCCTCTGAGATGAAGATATTGATAAAGAAGGTACAATACTCTTTTATTTAACCCCTGAGTTTTATTTTTTAAAATAATTATTTATTGCTGAAACTATTACATATGTCCCCCTTTGACCCCCTCTAGCTCGCCCCCGCCCCTCCCTGCATGCCAGGCCTTCACTACCCTATTGTCTGTGTCCATGGGTTATGCATATATGCATACAAGGTCTTTGGTTGATTACCACCCCCCCCCCCCCCGCCTCGACCACCACCACCAAGAAGGCACAATGCTCTTAAAAGGCAGTTTGACATCTAAGTATATAAATTATTTTGAGGGAAATCCTATTAGTATTACAAGATATTTCCTGGGCATTTCTAACATCCAAGTGTGGGATTAAATTGATCTAATACAGTAACTGAATTACAAATGAGTTAAATCTCATTCATAGCAGTCTGTATGCTTTTTTGCCAAGTGTTCTTCAATGCAACTTCTCTCTGTGTCTCTCCAACTATATATCTCTGTTTCTCTCTCTTTCTTTCCTCTCTCTCCCCGTCCCCTTCACCTTTGATGGTGACTCAATAGCAGAAATATAGGAACAGCCTAAGCTCAAGCCCTAAGCTTGCTCTTCTTTCCTGCTCCGCGTTGCTGTGGGTAGGTTGGGAGGTAATAAGCTTGGCCCCAAGGGGAGAGTGTGGAGAGACCATATGGTTTCTCTGGCAGTCATTGGGAGCAGTGTTGACAGGCTTGGGAGAAAGCCGAGGTCTGTCTCCTGTGCCAGCAAAAAGGACCGCAGTGACTGACGCAGAGCTCTGGACAGAGGAGTGGAGAGGCCCATGGCTCTGGAAGGTCTGGGTTTAATGCCTCGTAAAACTATTCAAGAAGAACCTTTAAATGGAAAAATTCCTCTTTGTACTAGAAAGGGTGCTCTCTTTTAGGCTCTACTTTGCAAATAAGAAAACTGTTAATTGCTTTTATTTGTATAATTAATGTAACAAAGGAATTTTAAATGCTAGGCTAGGAAAAGATCCTTCCTTGAATCAAAACTTTTATTAGACCAGAAGAGAGAGGATGGGTACAGCTAGATGCTAGTTGCCATTTGAAAAACCTGGACTTCTAAGAGGTATAAACTATTTCTGAAAGTTTCTATCTGTATGGAAAGAAAGAGGGCAAGTTAAGAAGTAAAGGCTGGGGACATGGAGCTTGAGGCTGTACTTTCCAGTTTTCATGAGTAAATTAAGAAAGCAATTACTGTTTTTTTATTAATATATTTTTATTGATTTCAGAGAGGAAGGGGGGGAGAGAGAGAGAGAGAGAGAGAGAGAGAGAGAGAGAGAGAGAGAAGTATCAATGATGAGAGAGAATCATTGATCGGCTGCCTACTGCATGCCTCCTACTGGGGATCTAGCCCACAACCTGGGCATGTGCCCTTGGGACCCTTCAGTCTGCAGGCCGATGCTCTATCCACTGAACCAAAATGGCTAGGGCTCAACAACTGTTTTTGAGAAATAATTAGTGATTGTGCATATGTAAGAAGTGGGATCCTTCAGCTAAGTTCTACCCAGAGGCTCTTAGGTAGCTACTGGTCAGCTACATGATATTGGAGAAGAGTCTGTCAGCTGCCAAGTTTCCTTCCAGAAGAAAGTGGCTCTTAGGGTGTCCCTAAGCAAAAGTATGTTAGAAAATTATCCTTTGGTGATGCTCTGATGCCATGGCCTGGTTCCTGGGACTACAGGGAGCCAGTGGGAAGAAAAGGTAGTAAGGGGATTTTGCATGGGAAAATTTTGATCCCCTCAAGGGTCAACCAGGGTCACACACCATAGTCCATTCAATCATGTTTTTTCCATCCTATTTTTACTGTATCCCTTATCCTGCCTGTTCTGCTTCTCTCTTGGGTTATTATAAACCTGGAAGGCAGATTCTCACAGAAACCTGAGAGAGAGAGGCAGCCAGGGACGAGGCAGAGGTTACTGTGTTTAGAATCCTGGTCAGATTCCTTCAAGCCTCTGCCTGATTTTCTTTTGGGTTGGCCTGTTTCCTTTAATATCCTGGACAATATAATTATTTGCATGGCTAGTCAGAAAGAAATGGCAGACTTCAATAAAAGTACCACTTCAATTAGAGTCACAGAAAGAAATAAGAGACTATCACAATTATAAGTCGTCTATTTGCCAGCTGGGCGAGGACAGAGTGCTATCTCTGCCGGTTGGCCATCCGGAGAGTTTTCAAGGATTAACAAGAAGAGTTAGTGAGAAGATCCTGTGGTCACATAGGAATTTGCTACATATCTTGTGGGCTTCTTTGGAGCTAGATTTGTTTTAGGGGAAAATGTGAGACTGGATTAATGCCACTTGCGGAATCTTGATACCTTGATCTCAGCTACATCTACAGGCTTGCATTTAAACCTATGTCGGATTGGACGGTGCTTCTGATGACAGCTTGACCAAAATATTATGAAAAAGTGGAAGAAAAAGTACAACTTAATGATAGAGAATTAGCCTCTGCATTTCTGGTTCACCTCTCAAAATGGAAAAACCAAGAACAATAGTTAATCATCTTTTTGTAGCTTGTGGGAGCAAACTTGTGAATGCAGTTTTTCTCATCTCAGTGCTTGATGTAAAGATTTAAGAAGTTATAATCAGAAAAAGCAACTAAAACTGTATGTACCCCAGATAGTTTTTGATTCCTAGAAGCATTAATGTGATCTTGGAATGTATCACATTTTTTTTTTTTTTGAAACTGCTAAGTAACCTTCCAGGAAAGAGCCATCTCTTTCTGGGAAGGCCTTGTGCTGCCTAATGTGGCTCTTGACAAGGGTAGATCAATCTATTAAGATTTAATAATTTTTGCTCATTTAACAAGTTGGGGCAAACAAAAAAAATGGCACATTGTGCAGAGTTTTCATTATGACAGATGGTGAGAAGTATAAAGAAGTCCCCTTTTGCACCCATGCGCTGATTCTCTCCTTGTGGGGCTGCTATGCTTGTTTCCAAACAAAACAATTTGATTCATTTTCTTAATTAGGTTGAAAAAAAAAGAAAAGGAAAAAACTCCAACATTTAAAAATTCAGCTTCCTCACGTGACCTTTCACAAGCTGAAGAGTATATGTGGATTTAATTATAAGGAACTGGGTGGGGAGGGGCGGAATCTTTCTCCTTTCTGTTTTGGTGCAATTAAGTACCTGTCACACTCAGGCAACCCTTCATTTTTCTTGAGTGAAAACAGTTGATGAACTTAAAACTAATCCTGCCCCTAAGCTTTCGTGATGAAAGCCCTGTAATTAGAAATAGGGTTTCATCTAAACTTAAAAAGGCTTTTTTCTTTTTTATTTTCTGGATACATTTTTACTTTGACAAAAGCTGTTAAATTTTGTATTTAGTGTCGGGCAGGATAACATCAATTTTAACCAGCACCAAAGAGCAGGCATGTGTGGAGCTGTGACTGGAGGATGGGAGGGGATGCATAATATTAGTTAGCGGTTGTTACCCGTGACATTGCTGCTCCAAGTGTGGTCCAGGGACCAGCAGCTTTGGCCTCCCTTTGGAGCTTGTTGGAAAAGCAGAACAGGTCCTGCCCCACACCCGGTTGCAAATGGTTAAGAACCCTGAAGGCCTAGAATGCTCATTAATGCATAAGAAACACTGGTTTGCAATGCCGACTGGTTTGTCATAGAAAAGGGAACTTTCAAGTAAATAATAAATTGACTCTGTTCTTAGGGGAAGGAAAGCTTAGAAGTTAAAGAATAGTCAGTTTTATTTATTGGATCTTAAAATCTAGGCAACTAGTGTTGCCAGAATTTTTCGAAGCTTGCTTCTACTTCCAGGGGTTTCCCATGAGAAATGGCTCTGCCTTAGATTCTGGACTCTCTTTTACCGTTTCCTGATATGGACAGGTAGTGAAATCTCTAGTCCGCAGGGCCGATCTGGCTCTTGGTTATTGTTCTCGCAGAAAGTGTAATTTCCATGCAAGAGTGTTTGACTGAAAGTAGTTGCTCAGTAAGTTTTTGTGAATGAATCATTGAATACATTCAGGTCATAGCTAATTTGTCATTTATATATCTCCTTTGGAGACATGTCTATTCAAGTCCTTTGTCCATTTTTTAATTGTTTTTGTTGTTGTTGTTTTGTTTTTGTCATTGAGTTGTAGGAGTATCTATCTATCTATCTATCTATCTATCTATCTATCTTCTGGATATTAACCCCTTATCAGGTATGTGATTTGCACATTTTTTCCCCATTCCATGGGGTGCCTTTTCACTCTGTTGATAGTGTCCTTTGATGCACAGTTTTTATTTTAATCTAACCCAATTTTTCTATTTTTTTGTTGCCTATGTGTTTGGTGTCATATCTAAGAAGTTATTGACAAATTTAAGGTCCTGAAGCCTTTCTCCTATATATTTTTCTAAGACTTTTATGTCTTATATTTAGGTCTTTTATCCATTTTTATTTACTTGCTTGTGTGTGTATTTTGACTTAATTTTCGGTGTATGGTGTAAGGCAAAGATCCAATTTCATTCTTTTGCACATGAATATCCAGTTTTCCCAGTACCATTTGTTGGAAAGACTACCCTTTCTCAATTGAATGATCTTTGCACTCTTGTCAAAAATAATTTGACCATATATATGAAAGTTTAGTTTTGCGATCTTTATTCTAGTCTGTAGGGAGCGGTTATAGGGTTAAGCCTCGGACTGACCTGCTGGCAAAGCCACAAACAAGTCCCAGCTTAGAGGGCACAGCCCTCTTAGCATAATTAAGCTTGATCTTGTGACTGATCCCTAGATCTTTCCTGGGTAGCTGGAGGTGGGCTGTGGGAGGTGCAGCAAGTGCTGCCAAAACAAGTGAAACTTACAAGAACATTGTAAATTACCTTGTTTACCTCTGACTATAAAATAAAGCATCAGCTTGCATTCTGGATCTGTTCTGTGGTCTCAGTCACACACAGAAGATCCACCTAGACCCAGCTTATTCTCTTTGTCTTTTCTACATCCTTCGCCGGCCCTCCCTCAGGCTCGCCGAACCCTTGGCTGTGCTGGCGTGGCACACTAGTCCATTGGTTTACATGTCTGTTTTTTGCCAGTACCATACTGTTTTGACTCCTGTGGCTTTGTAATAAGTTTTTAAATTAGGAAGTATAAGACCTCCAACTGCTCTTTTTCAAAATTGTTTTATCTATTTGAGGTCCCTTGAAATTCCATATGAACTTTAGGATGTTTTTTTCATTTTTTAAGAAAATCATTGGGACTTTAATAGGTCAACCATATTTTCAGAATGCATGAAGGAAGAAATGAGTAACAGAATGAATTTCAAAAGCTCATTTATGCCTATAGTTATGGAAATCTTTAGCAAAATGTCCTAAATAATATGGGAGATTTCTCCATGAAAGAAAGACATTTTTTTCTACAAGTCAAATTCCATTTAGGTTTACCTATTTTTATTTTTCAAAAAGATTTGACACAAATTACAATTAAAAGAATAATAGAGGAATAAAAGTCAAGCAATTAACAAGGTGGTAGAGAATAAAAAGTTAGGAGGAAGGAAGGAACAGTCTATTTTGTGCATTAAGCTTAGCTTTAAGTTTCCTGGCAACTGAGCAAAGAGGAACATATAACAAGGCAGTGTAGCATCTCAACCCAAAACAGAGCAAATAGCCTTTCACCTCTGTCTCTACCTGTGCCAGCCCCGATAGCTTGCTGTGTGCGTGTGTGTGTGTGTGTGTGTGTGTGTGTGGTTTTTTTCACTCACTAAAGGTAATACTGTATGCATTATTCTATAAGTTGCTTTATTCAACTAAAATATAACTTGGACATATTTGTATAGAATATATATAGACACACTTTAAAATTTAAAGGGCATAAAATATTTAATTGTGTGGCTATAACATACTGTGTTTAACTGGTAACATTTATGTTGAGTTTTTCTATGAACATCTTTGCAAGACAGATATGTGACAACTGTTTTTGGGTAAATTCCTGGAAGTAGGATTGCTGACTCATAGTATATATGCATATAAAATGTTTATCTATATTGCCAAACCACCCTCGAAAACATTGCATCAATTTATACCCAGCCAGTAGTGTATGAGAATGTCAGGTTTTGTAAAAACTGATGCCAACATTAGGTATCATCAAATATTTAATCTTTGCTAATTGTTGGATGAAAAATAGTATTTCATTATTTTGATTGTAACCTATAATTATAATTATGGTTGTGAATTTTTTGTTGTGTTTGTTGGTCCTTTTATTTCTTTGAATTATCTGGCCTTTTCTTTGCCCATTTTTATATTAGGTTGTTTTTCTTTAAATTTTTTTTTTGTAAGGGCCATTTATAAATAAAGATAATTAATCTTTGTCTTAAAGGTCACAAATATTTTTCTCAGTTATTTATATTTTGCATTTATAGCATTTTTATACAGAACATTTAAATTTTTAGGTAATAAAATTAATCACTTTATATGGCTTCTGAAATTTACAATATGCTTAGAAAGGATTTTATTTTACTCAAGGGTTAAAAACTGATTTAGTCATGTTTTTATCTAATGCATTTCTGTTTTATTATTTATAGGTAAATCTAGGTTCCTTTTTCTTCAAATTAGTAAAAATGTTATTTTTCCTCTTTTGCCCTCTCCTGTAGGCCTGGTCCCCCCCAACCACTCTCCCCTGCAGGCCTGGGACTCCCCCAACTGCCCTCCCTTGCTGACTTGGTCTCCCGCAACTGCCCTCCTCTGCCAGCCTGGTCACCCCCAACTGCCCTCCTCTGCTGCCCTCCCTTGCTGGCCTGGTCACCCCTAACTGCCCACAACTGCCCTCCTCTGCTGGCCATCTTGTGGCGGCCATCTTGTGTCCACATGGGGGCAGCCATCTTTGACCACATTTGGGTGGCTTCTTGTGTCTTGGAGTGATGGTCAATTTGCATATTACTCTTTTATTAGATATGATTATACAGTGCATCCTTATTGTAAAATTAGAGATATATGTAGTAAAAAGAAGTCTCCTAGTAACAGGCATACAGCCTCACACCTTTACTAGACATAACCACTATTCACAGTTAGATATATATACTTTTGAACCTGTACTGTCTAATATAGTAGCTACTAGCTATGTGTAGCTGCTTAAAATTAAATTAATTAAAATTTAAAATTCAATTTCTTGGTCACACTAGGCACATTTCAAATTTGATGCAAAATATTTTATTTCTTTAAGGATAATAATGATAGATTTTTTGAAGATTAAAAAAAACCTTTAGTTTCTTATTTTCAAGTTGCTAATTTTTTTTCTGTTTATCTTCAGTGTTAGAAATCAGGTATCTCATAATAGTTGTTTTTCTATTCATGACTTAGAATAAGGGGTTAAAATCTGTTTGGGACCTCTGAGCATATAGATGGGGCTTATTGACTCTGAGTTTCATTGTAGGGTAATTTGGGCTTTGTTGAGAAACTGTAGATGTCAGTATCTTGTGCTAGTTAGAGAGGAATCTTTTAATCTTCTGCCTGGAAAGTAGGGACTACTGCAATCCTTTTGGAAGCCATGCGGGGTCTGTGGTGGGAGCCATCAGTCTCAGAATTTGGCATTCAATTAAGTTTATTTAGTTCTCTATTTTTAGTATGGTAGCCCCACTCTTCAATTGTGCTCCCTAGTTGAGAAATTCTGCAGAGACTAAAACTCAAGACTTATTTTGAGAAGGGGATGGGACAGTCATCCAGTAGATTAGAGTGGAAGAGAACTTAACTAGTTTTCAAAGAATTTTCCCTCAGTCCTCCTTGCTGCTTCTTCCTTTCCATCATTAACCTTCAAGCCAATTCCACATGGGAAACAGGTGATGGTAGTTCTTGATTTTTTTTTTTTTTTTGAGAATTCTGTGGTATAAATAAAATTGTTTCTCCAGAGGTTTCTTCCTAAATGACAGCAAGGAAGGTCGTGGGGTGGCCAGAAAAATCACACTGGAAAGAAGATGGACACTGTTTATATCTTTTGTAGGTGACTCAGGGTATCAGTTTGTCCTGGTGGCTTTTTTTTTGTTTGTTTGTTTTGTTTTTTGTTTTTTTTTTTTTTTAGCTTTCCACGCCTCTCATTTATGGTTTGGCCATCTTTTGTCTGGTAAGTGACATACTATTAGTATTTTGTTTCTAGGTTCTAACTTATTTTTATGGTCTTTTTTCTGTTCTTCCTATTTGTACCAATTTATGCACCTTCCCAGACTTATCTCCACCTACACCCTGGATATGACTTCATGCATGGTGTTTCAAACTCTTAGTAAATTAAATTCAACATAGAACTTCTTACTTTGCAATTGTTTACCTGCAGCTTCTAAGGTACAAGTTAAATAATAATAATTACAACTAAATAAAATATTTAGTATTTGTTTCAATGTTATTTCTTGGGTCCAGAAGAAGAACTTTTAAAAAGTAAGTTTTGGTGCTATATCGAGATATTGCTGTGAATCTTTGTTTTTCCTCTACAAGTTTTCTGTGGAAATCTAATAGATAAAACTGAAGATACACAGTAGTAAAGAGAGATAAGCAGGCATACCATGAAGGTTGAGCAGTATTCAGTCCAATCTTTGTTAGTGTTTGTGTCACACATTAAAGGATGAATATGAAAAGTGGGAAGAAGTAATGAAAACAAGAGCACCATCCTTGGCTGGACACTTGCCAGGCTGTGCAATGAAGTTAGGTATATGTTTAAGTGTATTCACGAGCAAAATTTATACAGTATATGCATATGATTTCTTTTTGAGGAGGGGGATGCTTCAAGAGCACACTAAAAGAAAAGGTATTTTTATTTCCACAGCCCATGAAAGCCACTTAAATATTCACAAATGCATGCTTTCCCCTACAGACATAAAAGAGGCCTTGAAAGAGCTGGATATTTTCCTTTCAACTGTCACAAATCAGTGCTTTTTATTTTGACAATGAAATTGTGTTCTTCCTATATAACCCCCACTTTCATTCAATTTCTTATGAAAACAGAATGTAGCTTTCCTTTTTCTTCAAATTAGTGAAAATGTTATTTTTCCTCTTTTGCCGTTGAAGTTTTCTAGTTTAGGAAATGATTTAATCTGGTGTTTTATTTTAATTTTCAAAATTGTGTGCATGCTGAATATACCTTATCTTTATAACAGTTCTCACTTTGGAATCAATGAGACATTGATATTTTGTCCACAGTCAGGCATTAGAAGGTTGACTTTCATATTGTAAGTAAAATTCTTGGGTAAGTTTTAGCACTATTTTATCAATGCTCAATAATTTAAACTAACCTGTTTATTGAAATTTACAGTCTATTTTTTATTTTAAAGAAAAAGAAAATTAGACCATTTTCTGGGGTAGTTATGAAATGACATAAAAAAATATCCAAGAAAGAAGACCTTAAGGGAATGGGATAGTGTTGGAATCAATACTGAATGAGAGTCCCTACTTTTCTGTGCTATTGGTGATACTGTAAGATTTATAAATTATAGCCACACTATTTAAGGGAAGATGTTTATGCACATGATGCTTCTTAATGTACCTGTTGATATTATGAACTTCTGGGCAAACTTGGAAATTGAGAAATCCAAAAGCTAGTTTAAAAGCTGGTGATAAAGCCAGATTACCACCTTCCATCCCCAAATTCTGAACCTTTGGTATGAAAATGTTTTTAGGTGTGCCAAAATCATAGACTTCCAAGCTGGAAGCAGTTTCAGAGACCATCTAGTTCAACTGGTTCATTTTCTAAGAAATAAAACTTAGGTTCAAAGAAAGTTTAAGTGATTTTCCCAAGGGAGAGTTAAGGAGAAAACACATTTCCCTGTGAACTCATTTCTCCAGACAGGTATTCTGTCTGCTGGTCCCCTGTTGCTGAGATGTTCTGAATGAGTAGTAAAATGCATAGGTAAAATAAACATTTGGGGTCAAAACTCATACATATCAGTGTGAAGTATTTATTTTCCCCCCTAGAGTTATTATACCCTATTTCCAACAGAAAAAGTTCTTTTTAAAAAGAAGTCTTGGTTAATGGGGGGAAAAGGAGGACCTATGTAATACTTTTTTTTTCTTTTCTTTTAAAAAAATTTTATTGTTTAAGGTATTACAAATAGTAGTACATATGTCCCTTTGTATGACCCCCACTGACCTCCCCCCAGCCTCTCCTACCCCCCTGCACTTGTCTTCGTCCCCCTGCCCCCAGTGTCTTGAGTCTGTTGGTTGTGCTTATTTATAAGCATACTTTTAACAAAAATTTTTACAAAAACAAAAGAAAAGGTCTTAAAATACAAAGAAAGCATAAACTTCAGTTAATAATAATTTATCAACATTGGTTCATTAGTTGTAACAAACACATCCTATCTAATAAAAGAGAAACATGCAAATTGACCGTACCTGCTACGCCCACAAGCCATGCCCACCAGCCAATCAGGAGCGAGTATGCAAATTAACCCAACAAATATGGTGGCGGCCACAGAGCTGGAGAGAGCAGGAGGCTTGGGCTGCCCCCAGCGATGGAGGAAGCCAAGCTTTCCACCCTCCCTGGCCTGCCCTGGCCTCCGCTCAAGGCTACAGTTTCAGTTATAGAAGATAAATAAATCCCAGATACCAGGGCCTCCACTTGGGTCATCGGGGGGCGTGGCTGGCCTGCAAACCACCACAGGCCCCTCACCCAGGCCATCCCATGCCCCAAGGGAACCCCCACCCTGATCAGGGACACCCTTCAGGGCAAACCAGCTGGCCCCCACCCATGAACCAGGCCTCTATCCTATCTAATAAAAGAGTAATATGCAAATTGACGATCATTCCAACACACAAGATGGCTGTCCCCATGTGGACAAAGATGGCTGCCTGCATGTGGACACAAGATGGCCACCACAAGATGGCCAACAGGGGAGGGCAGTTGGGCGGGACCAGGCCTGCAGGGGAGGGCAGTTAGGGATGACCAGGCTGGCAGGGGAGGGCAGTTAGGGGCAATCAGGCTGGCAGGGGAGCAGTTAGGCATCAGGCTGGCAGGAGAATGGTTAGGGGGTGATCAGGCTGGCAGGCAGAAGTGGTTAGGGGCAATCAGGAAGGCAGGCAGGCGAGCAGTTGGGAGCCAGCAGTCCTGGATTGTGAGAGGGATGTCCCAGATTGGAGAGGGTGCAGGCTGGGCTGAGGGACACCCACCCTATGCACGAATTTCGTGCACCGGGCCTCTAGTCACATATAAGATCTTAACAGCAGGGAAACTGAGCACAGGGCCTAAGGGAATGCCCTGTGCCATCTTTGCAACATTTCAGTAAATCTAAAACTATTCTAAAATCAAAAGTTTAGTTTAAAAATAAGTTTGGTATTTGTTGAAATACTAGAGGCCCGGTGCACAAAATTCATGCATGGGGGTGGGGGGAGCCTCAGCCAAGCCTTTCACAGTCTGGGAGCCCTCAGGGGATGTCCGACTACATTTTTAAAAATCATGCTGTACTTAATTTTCTTACTAACTCCTCCTTTTAAACTCCCCTCACTCTCCCATTCTGTTTCTTCTTTTTATTTAACTATTTTCCTGGCCTCACCCCATTTTAGCATACTTCTCTTTCCTGCTTTTTCCCCCTCCCTCCATTTGAACCTCCCGCAGCCCTTCTGCCTCCCTCCCTCCTCTCTTCTCTCCCTTCATTTCCTGTGTCTATCTCCTTCTTACTCCTCCTCCCCTCCCCCCCATTCACCTTTCCCTTGTGAGCCTGAACCCTGCCTCCCTCCTTCCTTCCCTATTATTATGACCCCCCACCCCCGGCCATGTTCACTGGTTTCTTTTTTAAACCTTCCCTTTTCCTCTCTGGGACCTGCTTCCAGCCCTGCCTGAGCACACTTTGATATTAAAGCTTTCATTTGGGGGGTGTTAACCCCCAGCCCAGGGCCCAGCCCCGGCCAGGCCTTCGCCACCTCCCCTTCCCCGGCCTCCCCACTGCCATCCTCCTCCCATTCCCTGCCCAGTATGCCCCAACTTCTAGTCAACAAAGTACACTTAATGCACCACTAACTTAACCCTGGCCAGTGTCTTTGGGGTCCAGCCCTCATGGATGAAAGTGGTACCCTCTTAGTGTCCGACTCCATCCCAGCTAAGCTGTGCCTCCCCTCCCAGCGTGAGGTGCCTGGCCCAGCGAGTGTGGCCAAGGCCCGTGAAGCCCAGGCGCTGCTGCCACGGAGCAGGAGTGCCTCTGCCCGGAAGGCCTCGGACCGTCCACCCCTCTGTCCCAACCGCCTGTGCTGGGGGCCACCGCCCTCCTCCTGCATCTGGGCGGGGCTCCCTGCTCCATGCCACCTGTTCCCCGCCCCTCACTGGGCACGCTGCTCTGCCCCGCCCCTCACAGTCACCACCCCCTCCCGTGTGCAGCCCCGCATTTCCTCCCCTTTTCCATTCCTGCATCTTTTTCTTGTTC
Source organism: Plecotus auritus (assembly GCF_963455305.1). Lineage (NCBI taxonomy): Eukaryota > Metazoa > Chordata > Mammalia > Chiroptera > Vespertilionidae > Plecotus > Plecotus auritus. The sequence continues at coordinate 190,663,379 of NC_137772.1, read as the reverse complement.
CCTTTCTGTATTTCTGTTTCTCCTCTTGGCCTGTCTGCATGCAGGCCTGCCTTCCTCTCCCTCTCATTTCTTATCCCCTCCTATCGTATCCTATCCTACCTACCCCAGGCCTTGCACCTGCCTGAGCAGGGGGCAGGGACACAGCCTGCTGAATGGTCCTTATGTGACGATGTCCCAGACAATTTGCATATTCCTCTATTATTAATATAGATTAGTGTGAAATTTTTATTTTTTCTTTCTGAGTTTTCTAAGGAAGTAGTTTAGATGAATGTGAAGAGGACCAGTAAAGGGAGGCTAAGAAGGCAAATAGCGGAAGTGTTCACCTTCCTTCTCCTCTCTTAGGGTGTGTGTTCCCATGAGGTCTGGGCAACAGTGCTGGAAATGATTAAAAAGGATCAGAGCAAGAGAGAGTCTTTAAAACCTAAATCGAATAGGCATTGTGCTGTAAATGGCACAATGGTGAGCATTTTTTATAGAGCTTGGGGAAATTCAGAGATACGATTCCTTTTGAGATAGTTGTTTGCTGGAGGAGGTCATATTAATGTAGATTATGGTATTTTATTTATAGATAAGATTAATCTTTTTTCAGTCTCCCCCCCTTAAAATTTAGAGAGTCCTTCCCAGAGTTAGAGATTTTTCAGGTGGTTCTAGTGATGTGAGGAAGTGGTTAGAGTGACAGAAACAGTTATCCCTTCATGAATTGTAGGGATTTGTGCTACAAATGTTCCCAGGACACATGGTCCATTTTTAAGATCAGTTGTTGTCCCTTTATTTTCATCTCCACCCTTTCCCCCTTTTCCATAGTTTTACTTTATATTACAGCTTTAAAAACATTTAAAATCATGAATTAATGTACATGTGGAATTCAAATATATCTCAAAGCAAGCACAAGGCTTTATTTGTTTTTAACTGGTTCAAGTCCCTCGCTCTGCCAAGTAGTACAAGCAGCACCACTTGTTTCTCAGACGATGTTTTTAATCCATCACTCCCCAGAGCAAGCTATAGCCTTACATGGGTGTTGTTTTCCATGTGAAATCGGCTGTCAACATTGAGTCTGGAGTCAGCAGCAACTTCCCCCTTTATGTTCTGGCAAAAGAAAATGTGAGCTGAGTGGGCTTGAACTTTCAGTCACTTGCTCAGATGTTGTAACCATGATGACTCTTCATGCATGTTATGACTTGAGAGGTTGAAAAATACAACCAGGCTTTGTCAACATTGTCAGCCGTGTGTGTGTGTGTGTGTGTGTGTGTGTGTGTGTGTGTGTGTGTGTGTGTGTGTTCTGAGGATTCATCATCTGCCTCCTTGAATAGCTCTGAACCAAAATACCTAGCTTCCAACTTGTAGACTCAGGGGACCCTCTGGGATAGGCCTTACTTATATCAGACTGAAATTGAAATTTAGCTTTAAACTACAGGGCGATTTGCATGTCATACATATTCTGGAAGAGGTAGAATATGTATTAAAGGAACCAGGATCTGATCCATAGGCTAATTTATTTAACCATTTAAAAATATTTCTTGAGCACCTTCACCTTTCTTTCTCCATGCCTGAGCCTTGGGAGGTTGAACTGAATGGATGACATGGAAGGGCTTTTTCATTCTCTGGCCTTCCTGTTGTATTGGCCACTGAAGTGCAACCGCAGGACACTGGAGGGAGGGAGGAGAGTGAGGCTGAGGCATTTATTCCCCAGCTTCCTCCTTGGGAGGCATCACAACTTTTGTTTTCAGCCCCCTCCACACAGACTTCCTTATGTGGAATGCATCTGGCTTAGGGATTTGGGGTAACAAATGCAGCCACTACTAGCCCAGAGGTACTGCATGCTGTCCCTACACCCTGACCTACTGTCTTTGTAGAAAGTACCTTTATTGGACTCCCCTCAAACGGCCCCTCTTTTTCTACCAGAATCTGGAGAGAATCTAATAATGAGGATGATGATGACTAATGACATAGTAATAATAACAATACTGAGCATATACCATGGTCCAGGAATTATGACTTTTACATATTTTATTTGATTGTTTCCAAGATACAAATAAGATAAATGCTATTACCTTAATTTTGATAAAGAAACTGAATCTTGCACAGATTAGGTAATTTCTCCAGGTCTATATCTATAATAATAAAAGTATAATATGCTAATTAGACCGAACGTCCTTCTGGACGACCTTCTGGATGAAGCCGGGGCTGTGAGAGAATCCCGGGTCATGGTGCCTGCTGGTGAATGGAGGGAAGCCCGGGTCCCGGGTGCCAGAGGGAAGCTGGTGCCCGCAGCCAGGGGAAGGAAGGCCTATTCTTGCACGAATTTTGTGCATCGGGCCTCTACTAGTGAATAAAAGGCAGAATGCAGCCCTGTGACTTGCAAGTCCATGTTAAGACTGTCCTAGCTTTGTTTTGCATATCATTCTGTGTGTCACAGCTGTCCATCACTGTCACCCACACGTAGCCAGAGCAGGCTGCCCATCACCTGTGTTCCATCTCATATCTCAGCATCAGAAAATTTGTTTCATTCTAGTCAGTCTTGAGATATGAAAGTAAGACCATACAATTACTTTTGTTAATTACTATAATTTCTGCTTTTTAAGCCCTGGGGAACACAATTATAGAAGACACCTTACATCATTATGATAAATTTAATTACATGACACATCATTGGCTAAACGGGCCTTTCCCTCATTAAAATCAGCAAATTAGAAGAAGAAATGACCTAGTTATAACCCTAAACATAAATCCAGTTATTAAATTGGCACATATTGAGTTGCATTTCACAGACTCAGGTGACTTTGATAATCAACATGGGGATTCTGATTTGTGTCTGTTTTGCTAGTGGGCATAGCAGCCAAGGACAATCTGCTACCACAGCATATGATATTGTCACCTTCCCCAATAGAGAATTCTCTAGGGTGTCAATTTCTATACTTTGATCTTCTCCAATATTATTCTCTATATGATTTCTAGACCAATGTTGTAAATGGTCATAAGATTGTATATACATTATCCATATGTAATGTTATAAGATTATTTATACATTATACACATATAATCTATATATATATAAGGCTAATATGCTAAGTGTCCGACCATTTGACTGTTCAACTGGTAGCTATGATGCGCACTGACCACCAGGGGACAGACGCTCAACACACTGGCATAGAAACATGGAACAGACTGATGAATCTCAGAGGGAAGAGGGGAGGGTAGGAAGAGATTAACCAAAGATCTTATATGCATACTAGAGGCCCGGTGCATGGATTCATGCACCGGTGGGGTCCCTTGGCCTGGCCTGCACCCTCTCACAATCTGGGACCCCTTGAGGGATGTCAGACTGCCAGTTTTGGCCCAATCCCTGCAGGCTAGGGACCCCACCAGTGCACGAATCTGTGCAACGGGCCTCTAGTATAAATATAATCTTATATTTGTACAAAATCATCTCCTTGTAGAAATACACACTAGGAAAGAAAACAAAGGTCATTTGCCACATGTTGGTGAAGCTTTGGCTCTTATTAGAACTCTAGAGGCCTGATGCACAAAATTCGTGCACTCTCAGGGGTCCCTCAGCCCGGCCTGTGCCCGCTCGCAGTCGGACATCCTTAGTGCTGCTGTGGAGGTGGGAGAGGCTCCTGCCACCGCCACTGTGCTCACCAGCCATGACCCTGGCTTCTGGCTGAGTGGCGCTCCTGCTGTGGGAGTGCACTAACCACCAGGGGGCAGCTCCTGCATTGAGTGTCTGCCCCCTTGTGGTCAGTGCACATCATAGTGACTGGTCATTCTGCTGTTTGGTCGATTTGCATATTACCCTTTTATTACATAGGTTTCACAGAGTTAAAATATCCTTCCATCTTTGATAGAGACTTGGGCTCATGTAACCACTTGTACCCCTAATTTTTACTTTTGTGAATGTGCATTCAAGGTTTTTTTCCTTTTTCTTCTTATCCTTTTCTCCTTTTCTGTGCTTCAGTTCTAAGGCTGAAGCCTCCCAGGAAATCTCTTCATCATATTTCAGGAGTCTGGGTGTGGGAGCTCAGGTATTTGGTTTTCAACATCTTTCATGTTTTTTGATGCGCCAGTTATCTTTTTTATTATTTTTTATTATTTTAAAATTGATTTCAGAGAGGAAGGGAGAGAGAGAGAGATGAAAACATCAGTGATGAGAAAGAATCTCCTGCACACCCCACACTGGGGATCGAGCCCACAACCCAGGCATGTGCCCTGACCAGGAATCGAACTGTGACCTCCTGGTTTATAGGTCGACACTCAACCACTGAGCCACACTGGCTGGGCTCACCAGTTGTCTTTTGACTGTACTGCAGGCATACGTGGACATAGAAAGCAAAAGGATAAAGAAATCAGAATTCTGACACTAAAAACTGATTGCACCAATAGGACTATGGGTGATGTTCATTGAAAATGAATGCTCTCTGGTTAGCTGGGGAATCTGTCGACCCTGCATATTTTCTTAACTTTGTTAAAATGCTGGTATCTCCTATGACATTGATGCCAATGGAAATTTTAGGCAATGAGTTTGGTAGGAAAAGTGTTTGGTAAGATGGGTTATTCACAGAAAAGGTGGGAAAAGCTCTTCCTCCCTTTATAGAGTTCACCTTAATCTTTCTTCTTTAAAAGATAATGATAAACTTATAGATACAGAGAAAATGTTGATGGTTGCCAGATGAAAAAGGGGAAGGACTAAGATGTACAAATTGCCAGGTGTAATAATTATGTGTGGTACCAGATGGGCACTAGATTATTTGGGAGGATCACTTCGTAAGTTATATAAATGTCTCACCACTAAGCTGTAGATATGAAACTAATATAATATTGAATGTCAACTATAACTAAAAAGTTTAAATTTTTTTGGAAAAGATAATGGTAATCATCAAAGCTGCTTTCTCTCTCTGGTTAAGAGCCCTTCTCCAGGATCTGATCTTCTCCCTGTTTTATCTCTTCACTTCTATCCATACGTTTCTCCATGTGCCTGATTGATAACTTAGCTTTCCCTCTTCATGCCGTAATTGAGCATGAATGGGAGAAAAAATACTATAGGGGCTAGCTATCTTCGACTTCTTTTTATTCTCCTTCTCCTCCTTGCTTTTACAATTTGGTGCTTTGGAGTGCTCCAGTCCCCAAGTTTACACACCCAAGTCACAGTAGGAGGTAATTTCTAAATAAAATCAACATTAGACCTTTGGCTTTCCAGTAAGTTATTTTCCACGTTCCCTGGTGCTTTTCACTTTGCCTGCGCTGTCTTCATGTACAGTGTAGGTTTGATTTCTAAGGTTCACATTGGAAGTTACTCCTTTGGGTTTTTTCCTTGGTGTTTTCAAAGGAAGGAAAGAATTTCTCACCTCTGGAGTTCTACTCCGCTGCAGGTAAAGAATTTAGCAGCTATGGGGGTGATAATTAGAGCCAGTAATAATTTGACTGACCTACCCTAGGCACTAAATTGTACAGTAATCCCTCTTCCATGGTGTTAGATGGTTATTTAACTCTCTACACATGTGGTTGAAGAGCTCTATCTTGCCTCATAGTCATTGATAAGGTAATTTAGCCCAGGGCATGCAGGTATATATTACCATATAGATTTATGTGGGCAAGCTTTCAAAATTATTTTGAAAAAAATTAAAAATATTTTCTCTGTTAAATATTGGGATGAAAGGGCCATTCAGCACTTGGTGACATGTTTTGGCTTGAGTGTTTCAGGAGGAGTGGGGACCTGTGGGCTCAGAGAGGTGGGCCAGCAGTATTCATCAAAAAGAAGCCAGGGAGAATATGGCACTGGGTTCCCCCAGCCAAACCAGTGCCTTAGGATCTTCCTTAGTTCCTCCCTTTTCTCCTACTCTGAGATTCCGTGTCATCTCCTCTTTCACATCTATAGCATTACCTTAATATAGGTCTCATCATCTTTCACTTGGGTTATTTACTACACAGGCATCCTGGCTGTCCAACCTACCTTTTCCTATCCCAAGGAACTGAAATATTTTCCTAAAGTACAAATCTGGCCCTGTATCCAACTCTGCCAGAACACCCACGTGTTGGCATGCACATACACATATCTTGAGTTCTTTGGTTGCTCCCCTCCCTCTGATAGTGCACAGAGCCCACACTTCAGTATTTCTCCACCTGCTTCTTTGCTCAGACACTCCTGAGGGAAGTAGCATGCTCTGTACTGATGGATGAGGGGTGAAGAGAGAGAGAGAGAGAGAGAGAGAGAGAGAGAGAGAGAGAGAGAGAGAGAGAGAGAGAGAGAGAGAGAGAAAGTGTGCAGTAAAACTCCTACACTGTGTGTAAAAAACCATCATGCAATTTTGATGCACCTCCTACTGGGAGGGAGGGAAAGGACACACTTCACTTCCCACTCCCTCTGAGAACATTGGCTCTAAGACACCAGAAAGAGAGAGAACCCCGAGTCCATTCACCAAAGTTCTGAGTCACACCAGACAAAAACCTCTTGCAACAACACCTTTCTAAGTGCTATGGAGGAAAGAAAAACTCTTTAACCCTTACTGGGTCTTTGGTGAGCTAGCCCTGGCTTACCTGTCAGGCCTGACACTCACATTCTCTCTCCAGCTACAAGGAACGTCAGCAGTGTCTCAAGCACCCTGCCTTCTTCTCTCCTAGTGCTCCTTGCTTTCACACATACTTTCCTGCAGCTGGAATGCTCTTCCCCTTTTCTGATTAATTCCCACACAGCCCTCCAATCTGGGTGGGGTATCCTTCCTATAAACTTGTACTTCCCCATACCTTGGCACTTACCCCAGGACTGTAATTGCCTCGCAGCTTGCCTGTCTCAGCCTCTAGGGACACTTGAGGGACCACACCTGTCTCACTAATCGTGGATTCCCAGGCACTCAGCCCACTGCCTCATAAATGCTGGGTGCTCAATACCTGCTAATTATCTAAAAGAATGGGGAGAACAACAGGGAAGTAAACAAGGGTGATAAAAGAAGCATGGTATATTATCCAAGGGGCATGTTTTAGATCCTCTCCTAGCTTCTCTTCTCACAAAAGTCCCTGGCTCTGACTCTGTGCGTCTCATCTTCGTTTGTCACATTCCAGACTCCGATGGGCTGGTCCGATTCTGAAGGCTGTTTATGTTTCATTCCTAGTTCTCCACTTACTTCTATGTGGGAGGCACTGTTTTATTGCTCTAATATTCAGGAATGAATCTCCTAGATATTTTGCTTCTTTTATGATAGGGAGCTTCTTATTTTTCTTATGAGGTTTGGCTTTCCCTCTCACATTCCTGGGATCTGTTACAGGAAGAGCATGCTCCTTGTACTATTGCCTTTTAAGTCTGAAGCTCAAAATGAAGATGTATGGAACAGACCAGAATACAACCACAACCTGAATCAGAGCCACCCAGATGACTGGCAGACCTATGAAGAGCAAAAGAGATGTCTTTTGTTATAGGCCACAGAGATATTTGGGGTTGTTTGTTACCTGGCATTCTTGTGACAACAGATTACTAGCATACCTTCTATAATATGGTGAGTGATGGGCTTTCATTGACCCAAAAGGAAAATATATTCGTAGGAACATAAAAAGTATGGATGGCCTTACTCATCATCCGTTATAACCTTATTGTAGTGTTAGAGAGGCTGGGAAAGCTATAAGTTACATTTTTCAGATTCTCTTGCAGCTAAGGTTTCAAATGTAGTTTAGGTTCCATCAATCAGATAAAATTGTGTGATACTTGAATTTAGAATTGAGGTGAGCAAAGAATCCCCTGTTGTTGATTCAGATCATGGTAGCTCATGGTAGAAAATGTTCTGACTTTGTGACTATTTGAATAGTCGGCGGCAGCATTGCTCACTATGGCAGAGGCCTTGTGATTCTGGACCTGAGAGTTTTCCCTGGATCCTCAACCCTTCCAATGACTTTGTGAACTACCTGACTCTGTAGCATAAATTCTTTTCTACTTAAATTAGAGTGGTTTCTGTTTCAGCTACCACAATCTAAAGGATACAAATAATAAAGTCAACATTTCAAACTATGACTTCTTAAAAACCATATTGTACATATTTCAAACTAAAAATTGGAGGCAGATCCATCACAGGCTCTCAGACACCTATGGGATAAAGTTCAAGCTTAGTCTGATACACGAGTTCTTTCATGATTTGGCTCCACCTACTCTTCTCAACTTTTTTCTTATATTCTTTCTCAAGTGTCATTAGGTGCAAGTCATACAGAGCTGATAGACTTTCCAAAGTACAACGTGCCTTTTCTGTGCCTTGGACATGCTGTTCTCTCTATCTGCGATTACTTCTTAACTCATTGGTTCATTTATTCACCAAATGTGTATTGACCATCTACAATATGCCAGGCGCTATGCTAGGCATTGAAAGTACAAAGATAAGTAAACAAGGCCCCTGTATACAAGGACCTCATGGGCTAGTATGAGAGACTAACACCTGATAAACAACTGTAACGATTTTGTTAAGTGCTAGAACATGAGTATGACAATGGAGAAGGCCTTGTTTACCTCAAGACTCAATGAAAGTTGACCAGAGAAGGTGATCTGCAGCTAAGTTTTTTTTTTTTTAATATATTTTATTGATTTCTTACAGAGAGGAAAGGGAGAGGATAGATAGTTAGAAACATCGATGAGAGAGAAACATCGATCAGCTGCCTCCTGCACACCTCCCACTGGGGATGTGCCTGCAACCCAGGTACATGCCCTTGACCGGAATCGAACCCGGGACCCTTCAGTCCGCAGGCCGACGCTCTATCCATTGAGCCAAACCGGTCAGGGCTGCAGCTAAGTTTTATAATGTGAGTAGTGTGGAATATTGACCATGCATAGCATATTCTAAAAAAAAAAAAATGATGAGGAGCAACTCAGTCATCTAGAATAGAGGAGTAAAACAAAACAAGAAAGGATTCCAACTTCAAGTTACTTCTTGAAGCATTACATACTATGGATTCTGGTAAGCAACTGAGAGTCCACGGAGGCTTTGCTATAAGGAAGTAATGTGATTAAATTGCACTGTCAGGCTAACTCTGGTGGTATATGAAACATGGACCAGAGTGAGAGACTGATGACTAGGACACAACTTAGAAAGTGGTTGCAATCCAATGAGACATTGAACTAATTCAGTAGCTGCGGGAGGTGGAGACAAAAGGGGTCAGTTGTCAGATACGTACGTTCCTGGGAGAGAATGCACAGGACCAGGTGAACAGTTAGTTGCATCTGGGGAGTGAGAGAAGAGAGGATTTGGGATGCCTAAAATTTCTAGCTTTGATTATTGGCTAGATGAGTGCAAGGACTTGGTAGCACTCAATAGATATTTGTTGATAAAATGACAGCAATTGGTTCCACTCACCAAGGCAGAGACAGATAACATAAAGGAAGGATCAAGGAGGATTTTGTGACTCGTGTGTGTGTGTGTGTGTGTGTGTGTGTGTGTGTGTGTGTGTGTGTGAATGTTGGATTTTGGGGAGGAAAAGGTGACATTTTGAAATGTTTTCAGTAGATAGAGCTCTGGGGAGAGATCAGAGCTAGATTTATGGGTAATATTTGGGTATCGTCAGCATATGAGAATTGGAAAGATTGCCCAGGGATAGTTTGTAGACTAAGAAAAGTGGCTGGGAATAAATGTTGGAGAATACCAACAGATAGAAAGAGGGTGGGGCAAGAGGAGTCAGAGGAGACAGGGAAGAGTCAAGGGAGAAACTGTTGTAAGAAGGAGGCATCTATGGGGCTGACTGCAGCAGAGTAAGAACTGCAACATGTCCAGTGGATTGAAAATTAGGAGAGCTTCCCCCTTGGCAAGAGCAGCTTCACTGTAGTTTTGTGGTAGAAGAGTGAATAGGATCTGAGAGTTAAAGAGAAAGGTAATATACTTTTATTCTTGGGCCTGGGTAGGAATAAGAGGACAGATAGGGTAGTTCTAAGGAGGCTCAGGGTAAAGGAAGGACTTTTTCTAGGAGAGAATGAAGAGAAGGGAAACAACTAAACTACTATTACCACTACTATCACCTCTGCTAAAATCACCATTTAATGAAGATAAAGATTCATTTCCTTCCTAATATTAGTCACACTTCGATGTAACAAGCATTGTGTTAGAAGCTACACAACATGTACACATCAGCCAAGGAAGTTGGGTATATTGATTTCCTTTTTCAATGGGAAGAAAATGTTACCCCGAGGTCACTCAATGAAGAGATGATGGACCTAAGATTTGAACCTGGCTAACTAACCCCCAAAATAATGATCCCAGTGCCCATGTTCTTTCTAAAATACCATTGTGTGTCTTATTTCAAATGAGAGAGGTTGGTAATACAAAAAAGAGGAAGGATTACTAACAGAACATACCTGTAGTCCTGAAGGAGATAAGGCTAATAACATCCAATGCTTATTAACCATTTACTGTATGGAAAACAATAGAGTATTTATTAAATGACCACAACACCACTCTGTAATATTTCTGTCTCCATTTACAGATGATAAAACTCAGGTTACAGATGCTAAGAAACTCACCCAAGTTTCCATAAGCCATGAGACAGATTGAAGCTTCATTCGGCATTCTGACTCTGGAGCTCCTGTTCTTAACTCTCTGTTCACTGGCCTCCCAGGTGGAGGATTATCTTTGAACTAGAGAAAGGACCCATTGTTCTCTGAGAAGGAAGAGAGAGTTAAGGAAGATGTAGATGTAATTGTACATGAGTGTGATGATGGTCAGGGTAAGTGAGGTAGTTCATGGCCAATGACTTCAATTTTCTTCGTAAGTCAGGAGACAAAGTTACCTGGGGAGAGGGAGAAGTTTTGGTGCAGGGAGGGTGGGCTTGGGGATGAAGCAGAGTGGCAATATTTGGTTTGGCCACTGGAGGAAATATAAATCAAGGCAGTACAAAATTCAACAGGTGGTGTCAGAGGCTTTACAGAGGTGAGAGACCATCTGTTTGCATAGGTGCATGGTCACATGGTTCTGCATATTTCTCCAGGGCACATCAGTCCATTGGTTAAGTCCTGTCAGTTTTACCTCCTGACTACCTCTTAACTGGGCTCACTCTTCTCCATCTTTACCATCATCACCTGAGTCCAAGGTCCAATCATCTCTTCTCTGGACCACCGTATTAGCCTGCTAATTAGTTTTACTCAACCCCTTCATCCTTCCATTTCATTCTTCACACAGCAGCCAGAGTGAGTTTTTCAAATGCTAATGTGGTCCCATTATATACTTTAAGTTCACTCAATGACTCCTCACTGCCTTAACTTAGCATGGGAGGTCCTACATAATAGCTTCAGTCAGGGCTCATCCCCTAGGTGTGTGTTGTTTTTTTTTTTCATACCAATCACATGGATCTTTTTATGATATATAAATCACATTATAGCTTTAATCCTCAATTTTTAAAAGACCATGATACAGTCATTTTCACAGGCCTCCTACTTTTATTAGAATCATAATGTCCCCACCCTCTGGCTTTGCTGGAGCTCCTTTCCTATAATAGCATGTACAATGTTCTGTGGGAAGACCAGTGCCTTTCCTAAGGTTCTTGAGGATGCCCGAGGCAGGTGCTTGGGGAATGGGGCACAGGTTTTCACTTCTTAGGGATTGGGTGGCTCCTCACCCCTGCACTGTGTGAACACTCAACCCCTGCTCATGGATTTGCCTCTGTGACTGCTTTTCTCTGCTGATACAGCTTTGCCTCCAACCCCTTCCCTGTCATTCCCTAAAGCACGGCCCAGAAAAAGCTGCTGACAATTGGGGAACAAAAAGGGGGATCACAGTAAAGCAATTGTGGGATGGCTTTTCCTTAGGCCTCATTGTCTCCACCACAGTCATGCACACTTCCTTAATCAGGATCATGCCCCCAACCCCCTTATTTGCTCTGTGATCCCCAGGGTTCTCATCCACGCTCCCAGAGGCACCATCCGTAAACTCCAAGTCTCTATTACTATACAGTAGGGAGATGTTTAACACTGGCCCTGTTCCTCAGTTCTGGAAAACTTTATGTATCTAAAAATGCCTGTTAACAGCTCCTCTAAAGACAAACACATAGAATCGATAGATTTGAAAACATTTTTGGCAGTATTCCTCTAACATAGGTCAAATCTAATTCATATGCAGGGCTACCCATATCCACTGCACACTCTCTCCTTACTGCTCCTGCCAAGAATTCCTCCAAGGAGGGATCCTGGTTAATTTTTTCTTTTACATTAAAATGAAATTGCTTGTGCTATTATTATGGTGTTATCAGTAACTTGAAAAATATAAAATCTTGTGAAATACTGATTTCAAAGATTGGAATTAAAAACAGAATTTTTCTAACGACGTAATTTCTGCCCCATCCTGAGTCTGAAAGCCTCTGTTTAAGTGTATGGTACTCTTGCCACATGCCAACAGGGATTGTCAAATCTTTTTGGTATTATATCTCTTTTTTATTTATAAACAGAAAAATTTGAAATATGTGAAACTATAAACCATGAGCATGGAAATAGGAATGAAATACACTATGACATGCACTAACTCATAGGACACTCTGAATGGAAGAGGAGGGAGAATGAATGCTAAAGCATTTTCTTTAGCCTTTAAGGGAGAAGTCTAGGTGAGGAACATTAGGGAGAAAGAGTGTATTTGACAGGCCACATCTTTGGAGTGAGAAATATTTGAGTTCCAATATCAGTTCTGTCTCCAATTAGCTGGGCAAGTAACAGTGGACAACCCTCTCTGTACCTCAGTTTCTTCACTTATGAAATAGAGAATATAATACCTCTCCCTGAGAGTTATAGGGAGGATTAATATACTGAGAATATACATGATGAGGGTCCCATAAACACCACTGTCTTTCTCTTCTCTCTCTCTTTCTTCTTTCTGGTGACACAGCAGTACACGGATACAAAATTCTGTAACTTAGAAATTCTTATAATTAGGATGAGTAAAATCCTATATAATAAAAGGCTAACATGCAAATCAACGAAACAGCCGAATGACTGGTTGCTATGACATGCACTTACCACCAGGGGGCAGACGCTCAACGCAGGAACTGCCCCCTGGTGGTCAGTGCGCTCCCACAGGGGGAGCGCTGCTCAGCCAGAAGCTGAGCTCACAGCTGGCCAGCGTAGTGATGGTGGTGGTGGGCCTCTCCAGCCTCCACAGTTGTGCTAAGGATGTCTGACTGCCGGCTTAGGACATTGCAAAGCTGGTAGTCAGACATCTCCTGAAGGCTCCTGGACAGCGAGAGGGCGCAGGCCAGGCAGAGGGACCCCCTCTGAGTGCATGAATTTTCATGCACTGGGCCTCTAGTTTTTAATAAAAACAATGGGTATGCACAGACATACATTATCAAACATTGAGAGGATTAACTAATTATTTTTTATTTATAAGAAGTGGGAGAGAATTAGTGGATATAGTGATATATCCTTGTTTATTTGACTTTAAAACTGCAAAAATAGCCCAGCCAGGTGGCTCAGCTGCTCGGAGTACCATCCTGTATACCAAAAAGGTTGCAAGTTTGATCCCCAGTTAGGGCACATACGGGAAGAATGATGTTTCTCTCTCACAGTGATGTTCTCTCTCTCTCTGTCTTTCTTCTTCTCTCTCTCAAACGAATTAAAAAAACATATTCTTGGATGAGGATTAAAAAATCATAAAACTGTAAAAATATTTTACATAATTATAAAATAAAATTAAAACTTAACAGTTTCTAAACAGTAAAGAGTAAGTGAAACAAAATCAGCCTTACTGTGTATTCAGTTGTTGGCAGAAAGGAACTATATTAAGTGAGTTTCAAACTAATAATTGGACAAATACATCCCTAGTGGGCTATACCCTTAGCAGAAGGGAGAACAAAAACCTTTTTATAAATAGTTTTCAAAAGTCATATTGCTCACCTGAGACAGTTATATGTATATTGTGGGACAAAGCAACTGGATAATTCTATGACATTCTAAATTAAAATCCAGGATTCTAAGCTTGGGAGATATAAGAGGATAAATAAAAATACTTCTGGTTTTGAATTAGAGGTATTCATTGAATTCATGAGGAATTTTATCTTAAAAGACTTTCCTAGTTTTGTCTACTTGAAGACCTGAATACCCTTAGTGCCCAGATTGTGGATTTGATAGAGTAGGAAGTTAGGCATGAGCAGAGCAGGAAAATTAGGCCAGGTACGAAATGTCACCAGGGCAGAAAGTCCTGGGTGTCTAGCAATGGGCAACCCTAGAGGAAACAACTATTATAGGGTAGGACCTGCCCCCAGGGTGACCTCTCCTCCCCTAGCATGTCGCTAATCATGTGGTTTAAACCCCCTGACCTTTCATATTGCTGGTCGTGTGGTTCTGACCCCCTTAGAGTAGGAACAAGGGGCCCGAAGCATAGCCTCATAGGACTCCCATACAAGCCCTTGCATGACCACAGCCTTAAGCATTAATCCTTCAAGGCAATGAGGTTTGACCTGCATCAACTAATTTTAGGAACCAAGCCTTGGGTCTATTTGCCACAGAGACAGAGTTTTGGTTAAACATATCCTTGGATGAGGATTAAAAAAAACACATAAAACTGTGAAAATATAAAACTGTGATAACATATAGGCCTTAGTTGTGTTTTAGCTCCAAGCCCAGAAAAATAGCAAAACCAGACAAAGTGATGCCATGGCTGGCATCAGGACCAGATGCAAAGACTAATGACTCCAAGCATAGTACCCACCTATCAGTAGAGACCAAGACCCCAAAAGGACACACCTGAAAAAGCTGATGAATATTCTACTGAGGCCCTCCCCTGAGACCTTCCCTAAAGTTCCTGCCTTTAGAAAACAGATAATAACCCTTAAGAAGAGGTACCCAGTGTGTTCTCTCTCTCTTTTTCTCTAGAGTATGCTTTCCCCCCTATCCTTCCCTCGGGTGCATTTTCTTTGCTTTCTTTCTCCTAAGCTCCAAGGGCCCTTTGTCTCATGGGTTGTTTCCTGAGTCCATGCTGCCCAGCAGGCTCACCTCTCTGACTTTTTAAATGAACTTCTTGCATTAGAGTTCTTGGCTCTGAATTCTTTCTTAGCCAAACTCAAGAAGCAAGGTCTAACTCCACTGCTAACCTCTCCTAAATACCATTAACCATTAAAAGGAACCTTGGTCCCTTGTAGAAATATCTAAATCAAGTCTGGGGTAGGTAATGTACAAAAAAAAAAAAAGAAAAAAAAAAGAACTTATCAGAAAGAAAGGAAGGAAACGATGGTATATTAAAAATATTACATTTGATCTTTGTCCCCAGTTCCTGGCACAGAGCTCCCAAAACCTTTGTAATTTCCTGAGTGAGCAATTTTCTTTCAGCCTCCCCTCCTTCCAATCTCCAGGGTGAGGAAGGTGGCTAGAGATTAAGTTCATTCACCAGTGGTTAATGATTTAATCAATCATGCCCATGCAATGAAACAAATAAAATTTCTGAAAGAAGGAGCCTACAAGAGCTTCTGAGTTGGGAGGATGGAAGCTTGGTATAAGCACTGACCCCCATGCCCGCAGTTACTCTCATTGTCTGGTTGTTCATTTGTATCTTTCATGCTTTTATGAGATGAACAGAAATTTGAAAGCTACTGCTGGTTTGAGTCTCTGGAAAGTAGACTCTGAGACAAAAGTAAGCGTGCAGAAAATTTACTGGAAAGTGCGCCTGAGATCAGCACCTGTGGGGGAAGGGGAAGCAGCGGGATTGGACAAAGGGAAGAGCTAGGCTTAGAAGTAGTTACTGTGAGTCCTCTGCCACGCCTGCAGGGAGCACTGGAGCTGGGAGAGCTCCCATAGTGCTCCCAATTTGGGGTGAGGGATATGGGCCTTGAACCCTGTATTCACCAATCACTGACTGTGGTTGCTCCAGGGAAAGGTGTATAACCTTGAGGGGAAAGGCTGAAGAGCTGAGAGCTGGCAGCTAACGCAACAAGTCCTTCAGTCCTGAAGGGAGAACTGGGCAGCGCAGCACAGTATCCATGGCAAATGCTGGCCAGAGGTTTGATAAAATTAGAAAGTTACTTTTAATTTTCCTTTATGTGTAATGATTTAATTATGGTTATGTTTAAAAAAATGGATCCCTATCTTTTAGAAATAGAGGCTGAAATATTTACTGATGAAATGATATCACAGATAGAATTTATTTCAAATTATTGGGGGAGAGGGAATGTGGGAGTATAAATGAAACATGAATTGATAATCACTGAAGTTGGGTGATGGATATATGAGCTTCATGATACTATTCTCTCTACTTTTGTGTATTTTGACTTTTTCCAAAATTACAAAATGTAGAAAAATGATGATATAATTAAACATTTTTAGCCCTGGCCAGTGTGGCTCAATTGGTTGGCTGTTGCCCCATCCACTGAAAGGTTGCTGGTTCAATTCCCAGTCAGGGCACATGCCTGGGTTGCAGCTCAATCTCTGGTATGGGGCGTGCAGGAGGCAGCCCATCCATGTTATGCTGTAACATCCATGTTTCTTTCTATCTCTCTCCTTTACTCTCTCCCTCTCTCCCACTTCCTCTCTCTCTCAAAACCAATTTTAAAAATAAAAAAAGTTATCATTTACTAGTATAGCTCTGGTCGGGCAGCTCAGTTGGTTGAAGCTTTGTTCCATACACCAAAAGTGCTGCCAGTTCAATGTCCGGTCAGGGTGCATACCTAGGTTGTGGGTTCAATCCCCAGTTGGGGAGCATACAGAAAGCAACTGATCGATGTTTCTCTCTCACATCCATGTTTCTCCCCATCCCTTCCTCCCTTCTTCACTCTTTCTAAAATCAATAAACATATCCTTGGGTGAAGATTAAAAAAAGTCATTTATAACACAAATATGTCCGTTAATATAAGCATAACTATGACATTTCTATGAACAGGATTAATGCTCATCTTAATACAATTCCTTTCTATATAAAGTGTTAATAATTAGATGGAGATCATATTATGTTTTGATTTCACAGAACTGATAATAAGAAAACATAATAAGACAGGGATGAATTTAGGTTCAAATGAAGGATAGTGAAGGTCTGAAATGCCCAAGGAAGTAAAATGTTATTAAATATCAGATTACCAGAAAAGAGTATTGTTGGCATCATAAGAGCAGAACAGACGCGTCCTTCTGAGACGCCTCGCTTGAAGGCTAAAGGCAAGCAGGGGATCGTAGCCCTCTGACTTTCGAGTTGTAGAATGTAGCTGTGTGATCCCCCTCCCTTTCAACACATGGTAATTATTTCTCCCCGTCAAAGCGAAAAAAATGGCTTTCATGTGTGCCATGAGCAAAAGGTAATTTTTGTTCTTGTAATGAAATTATTTGTACATCCAGCTTAAGAGCCTGTGATAAATAAAGCCAGATTAAAAATAGAAGAGCATTAACATTCAAATGTTATTTTTTTTAAAGTGAAAATTCTTACATATAGCATATTTCCGGACTGTGCTGAATCTCATTTCTGTTTTAGTTCCTGTACTCATTGTTAGGAGGAAAAGTGACTCACACTAGCTGCCGATAATGTTACCTTGAGCTCTATTCTATTATTATGATTCAGCAGGAAGCCTCTGTGTGTGTGTGTGTGTGTGTGTGTGTGTGTGACACTAAAACGCATGTGGAAAAAAACCTTAAATAAGCTTATTGTACACAAAACTTGGTTAATGGCACGATAAGGTGGATTTGTGGATACCATGTGCATCATTAATAATCTGGAAATACACCACATTGCCCATATTTCATGCCATTCTGTGTGGGGGCACTTGTCTTTACACTAAAAGGATAAAAGAACATCTGTTCCCTGGCAGCTTGGGTCTCCCTGGGGCCTAATTTGGTCCTCTGTTTGGACCAGATTCCCACCAAAATGGGATGTGGGTCCTGCGTCCTCTAATTTATCTTGCTGTATTCCTTGCTCTTTGCATGGCTACTTTTCTTCTAACCTTCACTTTGGGCCCTTGTCTCAGATGTTATGCCAAGATAAGTGGAGAGAACCTATTGGTAGTCCAGGAGAAAATCCAATGGTCTCCTGGGTTTTCTGAGATATTAAGGTTGAGACAGTGCTAAGTAGAGGAAAGCAGAATATTAATGCTAATGCTCTGCAACTCTCTGCTGAGCTAAGCACTGCTAATATTTCACTGCCATTATTATGAATACCTGGGTCATTCATTAATGGGGAGGTTTGTTCTCTTTGTGGCACGAATATGAGAGGCTCCATCCTACCACATGAGGCTCCTCGCCCAGAAATGGGCCAGAGGCACTGTGTGAGCAGGCATGTTTGGTTCTTGGTGGTGCTCATACCTTTGTGAAACTTCTTTTCCTACTTCAGTTCTCTGCTCTTCTATCTGCCGTTTTTCTCTCTTTCACCTTCCTTCCTTGACCACTGTCTCTTGTCACCTTGTGCTTTTTCCCATCATGCTTCACTCATCTACAAGGCAGCCCGAAGCAGGTATGAAGTCAGAGGATTTGTCTTGGATCCACTTTCTTTCTCCTTTATTCCATACCTCTCCTCATGGTCAGAAATGCTTTTCTCACCTCCTTCCTATCACAGCTTCTTGGCGGCTACTGGACTCATGAGAACACTGAGATATAAATAACAATGCTCAGTGATATTTGCATTTAAATAATTGACCCAGTACCCCATTTTTACACTTCACCCTCCTCTTCTTACCCATCCTTCTTACCTTTTCTCCCTTCTTCTGGCTGATTTTGTGTTACCGTTTCCCCCAACTCTTCTTACTAAGTAACTGCCTCAGTACTTTCTTCCCACGTTCACCCACAACGTGCTCCTAGCTCTTGTTTTCTTGCAATTCCACCACTGCTGGAGAGTAGGGTAGTTCATCGCCTCTTGAAAGTGTCTTTCTTTGGCCTCCATGGGATCTTAATATCCGTCAGCTTTAAAAAATTTCCACCTGACTGAAAGGAAGAGGAGTATTTATTTCCTTGTAACTTGTTTACGCACTTATAGCTCCAAATCCACAACAGCGGCAGCAACACTCTGATGTGCCTGCAGTAGAGTTATGTGAGTGCAGGTCCTTAGAGAACACAGCAATCTACGGAAGAGGACAAGAGATGCCTCAATTAGGGTCTTCAGTTGTAAGAAAAAGAGACACACGTACAAAATAGGGGGAAAGAAACTTATTGAGAGGATCTGGAGTAGCTCAAAGGGAAATCAAAATAAAGGAGTCGTGAAAAGAGAAAGAATAAGGGCATCTCTGGGAGTCTCGGCAGCGGGAACCAAAGCCAGGCTCCTTGAGGCCCTGAGAATGCAGTCAGCCATTTCTCCTAATCCTTGGTTCACTCTGCTCAAGATACAAATGCCAAAGAAAGACAATATGATGAGCCAAGCTTGGGTCACATGCCCACCCTCCCACTGGTGAGAAATAAGAGAGTGGCCAGAGGGCATGTCTAGCCCCTTGATGGAAGCCCATGCAGCAGGTATTCAGAAGCAGAGGGACATTCTCCAAAGCCAGATCATGGTGCTGGGATCAAAAGAAGAGGCACTGGATGCTGAGTGGGCAAAACCCCCAAGTGGCCACCAGATTTGAGAAATAAATAAGTTCACATGAGGACAAGGAGATTCAATTGTGTTTTTTTTTACAAATCATTTTGCTGAAGTCTCTTAAGAATAGTGCCACCCTCACCCCCACATTTTTTTGAAACACAGAAAGCCAAGCTACTAGAGTTGGTGTTCAAATTCAGGCTGCCAAGATCCATTGATTAAGAATAGCAAACATGATATGTAACCCTATGAATCAGTATAAGTGCTTTTCATATATTGACTAATTCAAGCCCAACAACAACCCAAAGAAGTAGGCGCTACTATCAACCCCATTTTACAGAGGAGGAAACTGAGGCCCAGAGAAGTTAAGTAATTTACCCAAGACTATACACAGCAGAGGCAGGCTTCAAACCCAGGTAGTGTGGGTCAGTTCATACTCTTATCCAGCATGCTATCTACCTCCAAATATCTGTATGACAAAATATTTAAAGAAAATGGGAGGAGGGGCTCTGATAATCTCTATGTTGGAAAGCGGGAACAACAGGAACAGAGACTTTTTTTTTGTCTAAAGTTTTACATATGTCTGCTTTTTCCCTGATTTATCCCCCTGCCCCCAGGCATTCCCACCCGGGCAAGCCCCCACCGCCCCAGTGTCTGTGTCCATTGGTTATGCTAATATGCATGCATATAAGTCCTTTGGTTGTTCTCTAACACCCCCCCCCACCTCCCCTGCCATTTGTCTCTGGATCTATTTTTGTTCATCAAATTATGTTGATCATTATGTCCCACATATGAGTAAGATCACGTGATATTTATCTTTCTCCAACTGGCTTATTTTTCTTAGCATAATGCTCTCCAGTTCCATCCATGCTGTTGCAAATGGTAAAAGTTCCTTCCTTTTTATAGCGGTGTAGTATTCCATTGTGTAGATGTACCACAGTTTTTTAATCCACTCATCTGCTGATGGGCACTTAGGTTGTTTCCAAATCTTAGCTATTGTAAATTGTGCTGCTATGAACATAGGGATGCATATATCCTTTCTGATTGGTGTTTCTGGTTTCTTGGGATATAGTCCTAGAAGTGGGATTACTGGGTCAAATGGGAGTTTCATTTTTAACTTTTTGAGGAATCTTTATATTGTTCTCCACAGTGGCTGCACCAGTCTGCATTCCCACCAGCAATGCAGGAGGGTTCCTTTTTCTCTGCATCCTCCCCAGTACTTGTCATTTGTTGGTTTGTTGATGATAGCCATTCTGACAGATGTGAGATGGTACCTCATTGTCGTTTTGATTTCCATCTCTCAGATGATTAGTGACTTTGAGCATGTTTTCATATGTCTCTCGGCCTTTTGTATGTCTCTTTCAAAAAGTGTCTAATTAGGTCCGTTGCCCATTTTTTTTTAAAATAAATCTTTATTTTTCAGATTATTACAGATGCTCCTCTTTTTTCCCCCATAGCTCCCCTCCACCTGATTCCCCCCAACCCCATGCCCTTACCCCCCACCACTGTCCTCATCAATAGGTGTATGATTTTTGTCCAATCTCTTCCCACACCCCTCACGCCCCCTTCCCCCCAAGAATTGTCAGTCCATTCCCTTTCTATGCCCCTGATTCTATTATATTCACCAGATTATTCTGTTCATCAGATTTTTTATTGACTTGATTTTTAGATTCACTGGTTGATAGATATGTATTTGTTGTCACTTTGTTATTCATTAATTTTTATCTTTACCTTTTTCTTCTTCTTCCTCTTCTTAAAGAATACCCTTCAGCATTTCATATAATCCTGGTTTGGTGGTGATGAACTCCTTTAGCATTTTCTTGTCTGTGAAGCTCTTTCTCTGACCTTCAATTCTAAATGATAGCTTTGCTGGGTAGAGTAATCTTGGTTGTAGTTTCTTGCTGTTCATCACTTTGAATATTTCTTACCACTCCCTTCTGGCCTGCATAGTTTCTGTTGAGAAATCAGCTGACAGTTGTATGGGTGCTCCCTTGTAGGTAACTAACTGTTTTTCTCTTGCTGCTTTCAAGATTCTCTCTTTGTCTTTTGCCCTTGGCATTTTAATTATGATGTGCCTTGGTGTGGTCCTCTTTGGATTCCTTTTGTTTGGGGTTCTCTGCACTTCCTGGACTTGTAAGTCTATTTCTTTCACCAGGTAGGGAAAGTTTTCTGTCATTATTTCTTCTAATAGGTTTTCAATATTTTGCTCTCTCTCTTCTTCTGGCACCCCCATAATTCGGATGTTGGTATGCTTGAAGTTGTCCCAGAGGCTCCTTACACTCTCTTCATATTTTTGGATTCTTTTTTCTTTTTGTTTTTCTGGCTGGGTGTTTTTGCTTCCTCATATTTCAAATCTTTGGTTTGATTCTTGGGGTCCTCTAGTCTACTGTTGGATTTCTGTATATTATTCTTTATTTCAGACAGTGTATGCTTAATTTCTGACTGGTCCTTTTCCATTTATTTTTGGCATTCTCATTAAGATCCTTGAAGGTCTCACTAAGTTCCTCAGAGGTCTCACTAAGTTTCTTGGTGGTTTCTAGAAGATTCTTGAGTAACCTTATAACTGTGGTTTTGAACTCTATATTCAGTAGTTTGCTTTCCTCCATTTCTTTCATTCATGACATGTTTCTTTGTCTCTGCATTTTGGCTGCTTCCCTTTGTTGATGGAGTGGCTTTGTGGTAGGTGACCTGTAGGGCCCAGTGGCTCAGCCTCCCCAATCACCTGAGGTGGACACTCTTGGTGCACCCCTTTGTGGGCTGTGTGCACAGTCTTGTTGTAGTTAAGCCTTGATTGTTGTTGGTACACTGGGAGGAATTGACCTCCAGGTCAATTGGCTGTGAGGATCAGCTGTGTCTATAATGGAAGAACTGCTGTGCTAGAGACACCCTATGGGGCAGCACTTGCTTCACTGGGGCTTTGGTGCTCACTTAGTCTGCCTCTTGAGTGTGTCACTTATTATGTGAGGAGTTGAAATCTGGTGTCTTCTCACACTGACCTCTAGGTACACTGGTTCCTGGATCTCCAAGGAGGGGCAAGTCAGCTACTGTCTGAAGCCACCCAGCAGGAGCTATAGGGAGATCTGCAGATTTTTCCTCTTTGCTTGGGGTTTGGAAGTTTTGGAGTTGTCTGACCCAGCTGCAAGTTGTTAGGCTAAGCTGCGACAGGGCAGGCCATTCATATGCAAAAGCCGCTGTGCACAGCTTGGGTGGGTTTGTAAATTGGGTGGGGCGGGATCTCAGGGAATCACTAGGGTGTGGCAAACAGTGATGGCTGCCAGTCAGCTGTCTCTGTGTTTCCACGTCCAGCACTCCAGTGCAGTAAACAATGATTCTTGCGAGCATCTCTGCGAGAATGCCACCCTCACTTTCAGAGCTGATGGCAGACAGTCCAGTTTCTCCCCGTATGAGTCTGGTTCCCCAGAGTCTTGCCGGAAACTGGAATTCAGAGCAGTCGGGAGCTTGTAACTCCATCCCAAGTGAAAAAAACAGTGCACGCAGTCGCCAGCCTGATTCCCATGCGCCTCTGTACCTCTGCTTTTCTGAGCCTCTGCACCTCCTACACAGTCTCAATGAGCTTCTTTCTTTCCTTCTAGTTGTAGAACTTCTACTCCACCAGCTTTCCTGTGGTTCTGGGTGATAGTCGTTTTGTCTTTTAGTTGTAGTTTTGGTGTGGTTGTGAGAGGCAGCACGTACAGGTATATACCTTATGCCGCCATCTTGGTTTCTCCGCCCATTTTTTGATTGGATTGTTTATCTTCCTTTTGTTAAGTTGTATGAGTTTTCTGTAAATTTTGGGGATTAAACCCTTATCTGAAATAGCATTGGCAAATATGTTCTCCCATGCAGTGGGCTTTCTTGTTGTTTTGTTGATGGTTTCTTTTGCTGTGCAGAAGCTTTTTATTTTGATGTAGTCCCATTTGTTTATTTTCTCCTTAGTCTCCATTGCCTTAGGAGCTGTGTCAGTAAAGATATTGCTACGATATATGTCTGCTTACTTTTGTCTGTTACTTTGCTGCCTATGGAGTCTTGTAGGATTTTTATTGTTTCCTGTCTTACATTTAAGTCCTTTATTCATTTTGAATTTGTTTTTGTGTATGATGTAAGTTGGTGATGTAGTTTCATTTTTTTGCATGTATTGGACCAAATTTCCCAGCACCATTTATTGAAGAGACTGTCTTGACTCCATTCCTCTTGCCTCCTTTGTCAAATATTAATTGATCTTAATGGCTTGGGTCGATTTCTGGGTCCTCTGTTCTGGAACAGAGACATTTTAAGTGATGGTTAATGATCCTTCCCATGTGGACCCAACATGGGGATTTTATCAATAAACACCTGTTCCCATTCAAATGTCACACAGCGAGACAGAAGTCACTGGTGTGTGAAGACATACTCATATCTTAGGAAGCTAGCTACATGGTTTCATTTCCCAAGGGCAGTTATTCGAAAGTACGGGTTGTTTTATTTTTAGTTTCCTTCAGATTATACCCCAGAGCACATCCCTTCACTGTCTCTCCCAGACACTCCTCTGCTTTTCAAAAGGAGAAACACTGAACCTTCTCTCCTCCACACTAAAAGGCCTTTGTCCGAAACCACACATGTCGATTTTAAACAGAAAATAATATTAAAGCACAGTGCTTCCTTTATGTGCCTCCTGCAGCTTTCTGAGTTCCTGTGTCCCTGGATTTATGATGTGCTCTACACTTTCCACATTCTCAGTGCTGTTTTCCCACATTTGAAGGAGAAATGATCTAGAGATTTGTGCTGGAGTAAATTTATTCTGTCTTGAGCTGGGTGAAGGTTCCAACTTCACCACAGCATGGAAAATATAAATGCTGTAAGCATCGTGCTTCCTTCCCAGACGCTGCTGACGGGCAAACACGAGGCCTAGAGCAGAAATGAACATTGCATTCTTGTAATCACTCTTCTGCTGGGAGCCGTTTGGCTTTTCTGAATTGAGCGAGGGAAACCTGACCAGATTGCATGACCCTACTGCTTGGCTTCACATTGGGGATGAAAATCTCCTGTGGCTTTTTTACTCCTCCACTCTCCTGGGGGTGAGAGAACCATGAGCGTTGAGGGGCTGAATACCAAGCAGGGTCTCGGGACAGGACATTGGAGTGAGCGAGAAAAGAATATGCAAGGTAGAAGTTCATCTTCACCTTTTGAGAAATTGAATGTTGACTTTCAGTCATAGTCTCAGCAGTATGTGTCATTCTATTTAAGAATGAGAAGTTGAGACAAGAAGAAATAATGGTTTGCTGGGTGGAATTTCGTCCCAGAGTATTGGGATGCCTCAGTCTTACTTCCTGTTTCCTCTCATGTGTAGAGTAGCTGTCCACCTGCTGCTGTCCTGTCAGAGCCTTCTTTAGTCAGTGGACTATGCCTCCCAATGACCATAGGAAGTCAGTCACGGGGATATGGGTATAAAGGGACAGATCAACATTCAGAGTTGGAAAAGGCTACCAGCCACCTTGTTGATGTCTTGAGTCAGGCAATGCCCACCATAAAGCATCTTTACTCTATGAATTTGGTTAGCTCAGAACATCCCAGTGTTTAAGCTCTTCATGCTGTGATGCTTTATTTATTGCCCTTTAGTATAAAAACAATCACTCATTTCATCGTTTCTTTTAGTGTCCTAACTGATAAGACAGCCCTGCAAGGGCAGGTAATACTCTGCCTTCTGGTGATCCTCTGGGAAAGACCAAGAATACCTTCGATCTAAAACTAGAGATGAATGAAAACAAAATGAAACAAAAAAACAAAACAAAACTAGAGACAAGTGCGAGAGTAGCATTAAAAATTAATGGAGGAGATATGAAGTAATCAATACAGGAAGCTGAAACTATTGATCATCCTCGTGGAAAGAAATAACATAAGACCTTTGCTTATTACCATATTGAAATCTCAATTCAGGCTTACTTGATATTTAAATGGGAAAAGTCAAATCTTCAATGCTTTTGAAAAAATAAAACATTCTGTTCAGAAGACTTTCTTTAAAAAGGACACAAAAAACTGCACACCAAAATGGAAAACTTGATGAATTTGACTATATTAAATTTCAAATTTCTGTAAAACAAAGATACATAAACTAATTGGGAAGATAAGCTATAGACTGGGAAAGATATTTGCCACACACACACACACACACACACACACACACACACGCACACACGCACGCACACATGCACGCATGCACACAAAAGCAGAGGACTTTTATTGCCTCTCTGACCTGGGTCCTATGTCTCTCCCATTTTCTTGTCTCCAGCCAGGCTGGCCTCCCTGCTGTTTCTAGAACCCACTAGGGGTCTTTGCTGTTCCCACTACCTGGAATGCTCTTGCTTAGGCTATCCCTTTGGGTAATATCCTCACTGTCTTCAAGTCTTTGCTCACTTTCTCAGTAAGGCCCACCCTGAAAGTCTTCTTCAACTCTATAAACCGTCTGTCCTCACTCCTAATCTACGCACCCTGCTTCTTTATTCCATAAAACTTACCGTTTTTCACAGCTATAGCACCCACTTATTCATTATGCTTAATACATGTTTATTATGTTTCTCTCCATTAGAATCAAAGCTCATGGAGACAGGGGTCTTTTTATTTTTGGTTCACTGGTGTATCCCAAGTTCCTAGAACAGCGACTAGCACAATAACTCAGAATATATGTAGGAACTCAAAATAGTTGAATGAGTGAATGAACAATCATTATTGGAAGTCAGAACTTACCGATCAGTGTGTCATAGCCCTCTGATGTGCCATCAATGGGTTACAGATGTGCTGAGATACTGATCCCCTCACCTCTGAGGCAGCTGATCAGAATATGGGTAGTAGCAAACCTGGACAGTGATATTCTGCTGCAAGTAGCCTTCTCCATTCACCTCAGTGGTCCTTATAATAGTGCCACTTTTTAGGTGCGCCAGGTCTTTGCACCACAATAACTAAGCTATGTCTTGCCTTGTGAAAACAGATATACTGTGCATTTTCACTTTGTTAGTTGGAATGCCTGTGTCCCTCCCTGGGAGGGTCCCTGTACCTCAACATCAGGATCCCTCAACCTCAATTGAGTCTTGATTCAATAACATTTCTGTTATTGATCAATGAAAACTTTTAAACAAATTACTTTATGCCATAAATTGTATATTTTTAGATATAGAGAATGCATGTTAAATAAAGGAATTAATGAATATGTAACAATAGAGCTGGAGAATTATTTAAAATGTTAAACTTATTGATGGTTTTTGTGGAGAGTGGTGGTAAGAAAATTGGGAAGTCTGAAAGATGGTACTAATGAATTTAGTCCTAAATGTTTATGCCTGGTTGATTTGCATAAGTTCCTTAATAGGGAGGAAGTAGGGGAATGATTGGAGGCTTTTCCTACAAAGAGCCCAAAGTCCGCTTCCCAAAATATTCCTCTTAAGTCCCCTCCCTTTTTTTTAATCACAAAGAAAACTCTCTTTTTTTATTTCTTTATTGATTAAGGTATTACATATGTGTCCTCATCCCTCCATTAACCCCTCAAACCCCCCCCCACTCATGCCCTCACCCCCCTGGTGTTCATGTCCAATGGTTAGGCTTATATTCATGCATACAAGTCTTTTGGTTGATCTCTCCTCCTTTCCCCCACTCTTCCCTACCTTCCCTCTGAGGTCTGGCAGTCTGATCGATGCTTCTCTGCCTCTGGATCTGTCCCTATTCATCAGTTTATGTTTTTCATTATATTCCACAAATGAGTGAGATCATGTGTTATTTGTCTTTCTCTGACTGGCTTATTTCACTTAACATAATGCTCTCCAGTTCCATCCATGCTGTTGCAAATGGTAGGAACTCCTTCTTTTTTATTGCAGTGTAGTATTCCACTGTATAGATGTACCACAGTTTTATAATCCACTCATCTGCTGATGGGCACTTAGGCTGTTTCCAAATCTTAGCAATGGTGAATTGTGCTGTTATGAACATAGGGGTGCATATATCCTTTCTGATTCGTGTTTCTAGTTTCTTGGGATATAGTCCTAGAAGTGGGATCACTGGGTCAAATGGAAGTTCCATTTTTAGTTTTTTGAGGAAACTCCATAAGTGGCTGCACCAGTCTGCATTCCCACCAGCAGTGCAAAAGAGTTCCTTTTTCTCCACATCCTCGCCAGCACTTGTCATTTGTTGATTTGTTGATGATAGCCATTCTGACAGGTGTGAGATGATACCACATTGTTGTTTTGATTTGCATCTCTTAGATAATCAGTGACTTTGAGCATGTTTTCACATGTCTCTTAGCCTTCCTTCTGTCCTCCTTCGAAAAGTGTCTATTTAGGTCCATTGCCCATTTTTTAAATTGGATTGTTTATCTTCCTTTTGTTAAGTTGTATGAGTTCCCTGTAAACGTTGGAGATTAAACCCTTATCGGTGATGACATTGGCAAATATGTTCTCCCATGCAGTGGGCTTTCTTGTTGTTTTGTTGATGGTTTCTTTTGCTGTGCAAAAGCTTTTTATTTTGATGTAGTTCCATTTGTTTATTTTCTCTTTAGTTTCTATTGCCCTAGGGGCAGTATCAGTGAAGAAGTTCCTTTGGCATATGTCTGAGATTTTTCTGCCTGTGGATTCCTCTAGTATTTTTATGGTTTCCCGTCTTATGTTTAAGTCCTTTATCCATTTTGAATTTATTTTTGTGTATGGTGTAAGTTTGTGGTCTAATTTCATTTTTTTTGCATGTATCTGTCCAATTTAACCAACACCATTTGTTGAAGAGATTATCTTGACTCCATTTTATGTTCATGCCTCCTTTGTCAAATATTAATTGGGCATAGTGGTTTGGGTCGATTTCTGGGTTCTCTATTCTATTCCATTGATCTATGTCTGTTCTTGTGCCAGTACCAGGCTGTTTTAAGAACAGTAGCTTTGTAATACAGCTTTAAATTTGGTATTCAGATCCCATCTACTTTGTTCTTCTATCTCAGGATTGCTACAGCTATTCGGGATCTTTTTTTATTCCAGATGAATTTTTGGAGAGTTTGTTCTACATCTGTGAAATATGTCGTTGGTATTTTAATGGGGATTGCATTGAATCTATACATTGCTTTGGGTAGTATGGACATTTTGATGATGTTGATTCTACCAATCCATGAACATGGTATGTTCTTCCATCTATTTATGTCTTCCTCTATCTCTTTTTTCAGTGTCCTGTAGTTTTTTGCATATAGATCTTTTACCTCCTTAGTTAAGTTTATTCCTAGGTATCTTAATTTTTTTGGTGTGATGGTAAATGGGATTGATTTTTTAGTCTCTCTTTCTATAAGTTCACTATTGGTGTAAAGAAATGCCAGAGATTTCTTGGCATTAATTTTGTATCCTGCTACATTGCCAAATTCATTTATTAAGTCGAATAATTTGTTGATGGAGTCTTTAGGGTTTTCTATGTACAATATCATGTCATCTGCAAATAAGGACAGTTTTACTTCTTCTTTTCCAATTTGGATGCCTTTTATTTCTTCTTCTTGTCTGATCGCAATGGCTAGTACTTCCAGTACTATGTTGAACAGGAGTGGTGAGAGTGGGCATCCCTGTCTTGTTCCTGTTCTTAGGGGAAATGGTTTTAGTTTTTGTCCATTGAATATGATGTTGGCTGTGGGTTTTTCATATATAGCTTTTATTATGTTGAGGTATGATACTTCTTTTCCCATCTTGTTGAGTGTTTTGATCAAGAAGGGGTGTTGGATTTTGTCAAATGCTTTTTCTGCATCAATTGATATGATTATGTGATTTTTATCTCTCAATTTGTTTATGTGATGTATCACGCTTATTGATTTGCGGATATTGTACCATCCTTGCATCCCTGGGATAAATCCTACTTGGTCATGGTGTATGATCTTTCTGATGTATTGCTGGATCTGATTTGCTAGAATTTTGTTGAGGATTTTGGCATCTATGTTCATGAAGGATATTGGCCTGTAATTCTCTTTCATTGTGTTGGCTTTATCTGTTTTTGGTATTAGGGTGATGCTGGCTTCATAGAAGGAGCTTGGAAATGTTCCTTCCTCTTGAATTTTTTGGAATAGTCTGAGGAGGAAGGTTTTAGTTCTTCCTTGAATGTTTGGTATAACTCCCCTGTGAAGCCATCTGGCCCCAGGCTTTTGTTTGCTGGGAGCTTTTTGATGACTGCTTCAATTTCTTCCAGAGTTATCAGCCTATTGAGATTATTAGAATCTTCCTGATTGAGTTTTGGAAGGTTGTATTTTTCTAGGAATATGTCCATTTCCTCTAGGTTGTCTAGTTTGTTGGAGTAGAGTTGTTCATAGCATTTTTAAACAATCCTTGGTATTTCTGTGGGGTCTGTTGTTATTTCGCCTCTTTCATTTCTGATTTTGTTTATTTGGGTCCTCTCTCTTTGCTTCTTGGTGAGCCTGGCTAGAGGTTCATCAATCTTGTTTATCCTTTCAAAGAACCAGCTCTTGGTTTCATTGATCTTTTGTATTGTTTTTTTTGGTCTCTATGTCATTTATTTCTGCTCTGATCTTTATTATCTCCTTCCTTCTGCTCACTCTGGGCTTTTCTTGTTGCTCTCTTTCTAATTCTTTGAGTTGTAGAGTTAGATGACTTACTAACATTTTTTCTTGTTTTTTGAGGTAGGCTTGTAGAGCTATAAACTTCCCTCTCAGGACTGCTTTCATTGTGTCCCATAGATTTTGGATTGTTGTGTTTTTGTTGTCATTAGTTTCCAGGATGCTTTTAATTTCTTCTTTGATCTCTTTGGTAACCCAGTCATTATTTAATAGCATGCTATTCAGATTCCAAGTGTTTGAGATTTTTGGATTGTTTTTATTGTACTTTATTTCTAATTTTATGGCATTGTGGTCTGAGAAGATGCTTGGTATGATTTCAATCTTCTTGAATTTGGGGAGACTTTGCTTGTGACCCAATATGTGGTCTATTTTTGAAAATGTCCCATGTGCACTTGAGAAGAACATATATTCCGTGGCTTTGGGGTGAAATGTTCTGAAGATGTCAGTTAAGACCATCTGATCTAGTGAGTCACTTAGGATTGCTGTGTCTTTGCTGATTTTTTGTCTAGAGGATTTATCCAGTGATGCCAGTGGTGTATTAAAGTCCCCTACTATGATTGTACTGTTGTTGATCTCTCCCTTGATATCTTCCAGGAGATTTGTTATGTATTTGAGTGCTCCTGCGTTGGATGCATATATGTTTATCAGGTTTATATCCTCTTGTTGTATCAATCCCTTTAGTATTATGAAATGGCCTTCCTTATCTCTTGTTATGGCATTTACTTTGAAGTCTATTTTGTCAGATATAAGTATTGCTACCCCAGCTTTTTTTTTCATTTCCATTTGCCTGAAAGATATTTTTCCATCCCTTCACTTTCAATCTGTGTGAGTCTCTTGTTCTGAGGTGGGTCTCTTGTAGACAGCATATATATGGGTTGTGTTTTTTTATCCATTCAACCACTCGATGTCTTGATTGGAGCATTTAGTCCATTTACATTTAAAGTTATTACTGAAAGGTATTTGTTTGTAGTCATATCTATTTTTCTGTCTGTGTTCCTTCTTACCTGTTTATTTCTTCTTTTTACAGTATTCCCTTTAGCATTTCTTGCATTGCTGGTTTGGTAGTGATAAACTCCCTTAGCCTTTTTTTGTCTGTGAAGCTCCTGCTTTCCCCTTCAATTTTGTTTGATAGTCTTGCTGGATAGAGTATTCTTGGATTCAGTTCTTTGCTTTGCAACACTTCGTATACCTCCTTCCATTCCCTTCTAGCTTGATGTGTTTCTGTTGAGAAATCATTTGATAATCTGATGGGGGTTCCTTTGTAGGTAACTCTCTGTCTCTCTCTTGCCGCCTTTAAGATTCTCTCTTTGTCATTGATATTTGCCATTGAAATTATGACGTGTCTTGGAGTGGGTCTTTTGGGGTTGATTCTGCTTAGGATTCTCTGTACTTGTGTAACTTTTTTCTTCCCCATATCCGGGAAGTTTTCTCTCATTATTTCTTCAAATAGATTTTCTAATCCTTGCTGCTCTTTTTGTCCTTCTGGCAGCCCTGTTATACATATGTTACTTTGTTTCATGTTGTCCCAAAGCTCCCTTAAGCTTTCCTCCTGCTTTTTAATTTTTTTCTCCAATTGCTGTTCAGATTGAGCTTGTTTCTGTACCTGATATTCTAACTCATTAATTCGGTCCTCTGCTTCTTCTAGTCTACTGTTGAAACTTTCTATGGTATTTTTGATTGTAGCTATATCACTTTTCATTTCTTCCTGATTCTTGCATAGGTTGTTGATTTCCTCATCCATCCGATGTATAAATTCCATGACCATTACTCTGAACTCTTTTTCAGTCATGTTGCATGCTTCAATTTCACTAATTTCCTTTCTTGGCGACTCCTCATTTTCTTTCCTCTGGGGATTGTGTCGTCTCCCCATTCTGACTATCACCAGAAGATTCAAACTTCGAGTTGCGTGGACCTGGGCCGTGTGCCGTGGGAACTTCGCACCACCCTAGTTTCACTGAAGTGCTCCGACACTAGGACGTGTGGCTGCCATGGATTGGTGGGAACCAGGCTTGCCCAGGGTCAGTGTTCCCAGTGTCCAGTGTGGTCTCGTGTGCACACCTAGAATCAGGGATCCTGCCTGCACTGCACTGTTGGCGTGTGCTGAAAATGAGTCCCCTAGAGCGTGCCAGGAGTCAGAGTTTCCCTGTGTCTGCACCAAGAATCAAGTATCAGAGTCTCTGTTGCCTCATGTGGCTTCTTGCTGAGAATCAGGGTCCCCGTGTGCACATGCGCCAAGAATTGGAGTCACTGGCTCTTAATGTGAATGCACTGTGAGTCAGGGATCCCAGGCGCACACGGTAAGAAACAGAGTCAAGTTGGTGGCGCTCAGTGCTGCCTCTTGCTGGGAGAATTTGGGTCCAGGTCACCATGGGGGACTGGGTTGCACAATAGCTCTGTGGCATGCCTACGCTGCGAAAAACTGACTTCCGTGTGCACTTGCCCAGAATCAAAGTCAGGTGGCACTGCCGCCCTGCGTGGGCTTTGTGTTTGTTCGTCCGATTGCGTTGTGGGGAGAAGATTCCAGTCTCTCAAATTCCAGTAGCAGCGCTGCGGTCCGCATGCGCGCTCTCAAGCTCAAATTCCCGTAGGGGCGCTGTGGCTTGAGCGAGGGGTGGGTCTATCAGTTACTATGGCGCTATCTGCGAGCCTGCGGGGAGGGGAATAGGCTCTTTGACTCACAGAAATCTGCGGCCGGGAAGTCTGGATTCTTGTTGTCTGTTGGTCTGAAGCTGTGGTCGCAGTTCTCTGTCCTCATTGGCTGCAGGGTCCTGGTTTGTGTCTGAGACCAGGATCCTAGTCTCAAGCAGCTCTGTTTCTCAAGATGGCATGGTCTCCGTGCCCACACTGGCCACACAGAAGTGTCCACTTTGTGCGCGGGGCTCTGCCATCTATGATTGCCCGGTTTGGCAGCCCCTTGGAGGACCTGCAGAATCTAACTGTCCCTAGCTCATACACACACACACCACACACATATACACTCTCCTCTATGGGTTCCTCACTCTCTCACACTCTCTCCCTCCCTACATTCCTGCCGGTCGCCATCTTCTTCCACAAAGAAAACTCTTAACATCACCTCTAAATTAATCCCAATCTGGATATAATAAGGAGGGTCATGATGCTAGATCTCTTTGCACTAGGTTTCTTTAAAAAGTCACTATGGGGCATATGCAAGATCTCCATTGCTGGGAAAGTGGGTATTCAACCAGAGTTATAAAGGATTGAGAGGCAATGGGCCAGAGATTGAGACTCAAGACCAGAAGAGCCAGGGGAAGCTTGGGAGGAAAACTCAGGGCCAGATACGGCGGTTGGCTGGACTTGGGAGTGCCTTGAATCTGGCAAACATAATAGAACTTAGAGCCAGGGGTTAGGCAGAAGCCAGGAAACTCTGGGTTCATGAGGTGAAGGCTAAATAGGGGGCAGAGAGAGTTAGGAACAAGACAGCAGGAACCAACAGCAGGGTTGTCTTGAAACCAAGGCAGCTACCTCTGCCAAGAAATCTCAGATATGCCTCTTGCCAAGGGAAAATGCAGTATCTGGAACAGTGGGCCCAGGCCTGCAGCTGGGAGCAGGGTGAGGAGGCCAATGAGGCTCAATGGCCAGCATTAGCTACAGGTTCTGGCATTCAGCCTCTTTCTGAGAAGTCAACCTTGCCTTTCCCCTCTTTGTAGATCTTAGGTAGCATTGAAGGATGGAAGTTGTATGCATTGTGATGACTTGTTAGGAATTTTTAGGACAGTCATTCATTTGAAGAATTCTGTCTCCTAACAGAGGTGGTCCTATTTTTGTTTCTCTTGTGGCATGTCTCATGGTCACCGTAGTCACTTTGAACTCCATTTTTGTTGTAGAAATTCTGGGACAGGTAGACTAGGAAGGCAAAAATGAGGAGGCATGATCTCTGAAGTCTTTTCACATGTGGAGTCATAATGGTCATCTCAGGGGGAAAGGTTGGTAATGTCAGAATGGGGGAGGAACAGGATAGGGCACACCCAGGATCTGACCATCACACAGAGGGCCACAGTTCTATATTTGTGATTTTAAGAATTACCGCTCATCAAATAATGTAATGGATATGGTTTATTCCTTCATTTGCCCAATGAATATGTATTGAGTACCTGCTGTATGCCAGGCCTGTGTTGCTCCCTACCAGCATTAACCCAACTCTCCTGGCCAACCCTGGATATTTTCACTCTGTCATTGAGCTCCCTTTTCCCTTTACCTGGCACTTTGCTCTCTGAATGGAGTTGCTGTAACTTTACATATGTTACTCTTACCAGCTGCATATTTATGCTGGTATCTGAATTTGCAACTATTCTGTAGGCATTTAGATGAAGATGACTGTTTGGCTTCTGCATGTTCTGCCATTACACATTCCAAAGCTATACAGTAAGAGTACTCACAATGAAGATGAAAACCCAAGAAGCAAATAGTCACAAGATAGTCTGTACCCTGCTCTCCAGACCCCCACACACTAAAACTTGGTATTCTAGTCCCTGTGAGCCATTAGGGCACAGACCAATTTGTTGTCATGGTTGGATTCTGGGGACAGATGTGTTAGAGTAGGTCTGATCTAGCAAAGGATGCATTAAGAGAATAGATGATACTGATGGTGATACCAGAGGCCAGGTGCATGAAATTCGTGCACTTGAGCGGGGAGGTCCCCCAGCCTGGCCTATGCCCTCTCACAGTGCAGGAGCCCTGTGATCAATCACCCCCAAAGAGGTAGGCCCCGTCCACCCATCGGGGCTCCTTGATGGATTGCCCCAAAGAGGTAGGCCGGTGCTGCCGGGCCGTGCCTCCTCTGCGCCACATGGAGCCGCAGGACTCCCAGGCCTTGCTGTGTGGAGCCGCTGGGCTCCACTTCTGCACCACACATGCAGCATCGAGTCCCTGCCCACCCGCGCATGCCCACTGTGCACGCAGCCTCCTGGTGGTGGATTGTGACGTGAGGGCATCTCAGCATGATGGTGTGAGGGTGTGATGATCATTTGCATATTATCTCTTTATTATATAAGATTAATACAAATTTGGGAATCACTGTGTCATAATCACAGGGGAAACACAAACTTTGAAGTCAAGAAGACATGAGTTTAAATACCAGCCATGACACTCGCTATCTGTGTAATTCTGAGCAAATTACTTAACTTTTTGGGTCTTAGTTTCTCATCTGTCATATAAAAATAGGAATACCTATTTTTCACAGAGTTTCTTTGAAGATTACATTAACAAGGTAATGCATTTAAGACAAGTCCTGCAGTTGTGATACAAATCAGATGCTAAACAATTGTAAATAATAATAATAGCTGCTATGTACTGAGCACTTACGAAATGTTAGACACTGTAACTAGCACAGCAATGCTTTCTCATTTACTGTTATCTATAAGGTAAGAATTATACCCACTTTAGAACTGAGGATTCTAAGACTTAGGGAAGTTAAATGAATTACTCAGGTTCAAATAATTCATAAGACAGATCTTTAAGGCCAGATAAGTAAGAAAAGGAGAAACAAATTAACATTTATGGAATTCTTACTGTGTACTGGGAACTCTACTAGATGCATTATAAGCATTAAGTTGTTGAATCATAATAATAATCCTAGGGGATAGGTATTACTATTCCATTTTACACAAGGAAATTGCAATTTTCTCAAGGTTGTACAGATGCCTATACATAGAGTCAGAATCCCATTCTAGATCTGGCCACCCCCAAAGCTTGAGTTTTCATCTTGAAAGGAGGGAGGGAAGTTAGGGCTCTGGATTTTGTTCACCACAAAGATGAAGTTTGAGTCTTTAAAAATATGGTTAATCTTAGCAGTGAAGAACAGATTTTGACCATGGTTTTAACACTAATGAATATTTTGAGATCCATATCTCCTCTGATGGTTTGCATTGCTTCCATGCTCAGGCACCTCAGCTGTGTTCCAATAAAAACAGGAGTTAGTTGGTCTCATTCCTGGGGATTAAACTCTGTGGTCCTGGTCATTTAGAGAATCAGTGTCCCTGGTTTGTGCAGTCTAGGCAAATGTATATCTATACCTGGACACGAGAGCAAGCTTTAAGAATGGCAAAGAAAACCCCCACTTTATTTTAAGGAACTAAGAATGCCATCTTTTAGACAAAAATCAACCCAAAAAGTAAAGGGAGCCCAGCCGGTGTGATTCAGTGGTTGAGCATCAATCCATGAACCAAGAGGTCACTGGTTTGATTCCCAGTCAGGGCACAGGCCCAGGGTTTTGGGCTCAATCCCCAGTAGGGGGCGTGTAAGAGGCAGCCAATTAATGATTCTCTCCGATAATTGATGTTTCTATCTCTCTCTTTTTCTCCCTTCCTCTCTCTCTCAAATAAATAAGTAAATAAATAAATAAATAAAAAATGTAAAGGGAGGGATACACAGGTCAGATGAGGCCATGTCTATTCCCAGGATGGTTCAATCCTGATTCAGAATCTTAGGTCTAGGATGTGTCTATAGATCCAGAGATAGGACTGTTAAGGAAAGCAGAGTAAGGAGCATGGAAGACAAACAAGAAATTTTGGAAAGTCTCCTAATTTCCTTTTATGCCCCTCACAATGACAGGAGTAGGTTCATTGATAAGTCAGAGGAAGAGGGTCTTACACCCCAGCCCTAGATTGGGAACTTTATTTTTATTTACTCAACATTCAATAAATAGTTATTGAGTATTTATTATGTGCTGGATAGGATACAACAGTGAGTAATCAAAGTCACTGTCCACCTGGGGCTTATATTCTAATGGAGAAGCATGTTCATATAACTAAGCAAACTAAATAGTAACATAACAGTATTTTAGAAGATAATTTTCATGGAGAAAACTAAAGTAAAAAACAAAAAAATAAAACCATGGGAATTGGGAGAGCTAACACAAGTACTCTAAGAAGAAGGTATTCTTGGTATACTGATTTTTCAGGTGTGGAAAGTGAAACCAATAAAAGTTCATTGAAAATTTTAAAAATTCTTCAATTACAGTTGTCATACAGTATTATATTGGTTTCAGGTGTACAACATAGTGAGTAGACATTTATATGACTTATGAAGTGAACACTGATAAAACTGGTACCCATCTGACATCCTACATAGTTATTACAATATTATTGACTATATTCCCTGCTTGAGGTCACACAGCTGAGTGGTAGAGCTTCATTTGTAAACTGTGTCTGTTAAAATGGAGCTCATTCCATTCCCCTTCTCTTCTCCCTTCTCCTCCCCCTCCTTCTCCTTCTCCTTCCTTTCCTTCTCCTTCTTCTCCTCCTCCTTCTTCTCCTCCTCCTCCTTCTCCTCCTCCTTCTTCCCCTCCTCTTTCTTCCCCTCCTCCTCCTCCTCCTCCTCCTCCTTTTCTTCCTCCTCCTCCTTTTCTTCCTCCCACTTCTCCTCCTCCTTCTTCTACTCTCTCCTCTTCCTCCTCCTTCTCCTTCTCTTTCTCCTCCTCCTTGTTCTTCTCCTTCTCCTCCATCCTCCTCCTCCTCCTCCTCCTCCTCCTTTTCTTCCTCCCACTTCTCCTCCTCCTCCTTCTACTCTCTCCTCTTCCTTCTCCTCCTCCTTGTTCTCCTCCTCCTCCTCCTCCTCCTCCTCCTCCTCCTCCTCCTCCTCCTCCTCCTTCTCTTCTTCCCTTCTTCTTTTGAGATGAATTTTATTTAGAGTAAAACACATTTAAAAACCTCACAATCATCTGTTATCACTATCATTCTATAAAATAAATTCTTAAAATATTTAACTCTTTATCGTTCATTCTCTTCTTGCCATCTGCTTTCACTGCATGTTAAAACTAAGTAAGACTGGGAAGTGCAAGCAATCTCTTACTTAGTAGCTTTTTCGAAATACCTAGTAGGCACTTAGGGTTCTTTAGCATATGGTAATGGAGAATTTATGTAGACTCTACAGTTCAGTTGAGAAATGCTCTTTCCCCTGCTAGCAGCAAAAATGTTTTTGAAGTCAGCATTTCAGCCTTACAGCTGAAGATGAGCTAGGATGAAAATTAAAAACATTTTTTTTTAGAAAGTAATTTGTTTCCAGTGTGCAAACGCACTGGAGAGCTTGCGTTAAGTTCTGAACTTTGCTGTTGACAAGCATTGTTCCCAATCAGCAGCAGTCCATTTCCAGCATCGTGGTAATCATTTGATCTTTTATTAAAGAAAATTCTTCCAAAAATATTAATTTAAAAATTAATGTCAACACTTTCTGACATTCCATCCCTGAATGCTGAAGAAGAAAAAAGTTTTAGAGTTTTTTAATAATCTTGGTAAATATTATTTGAACTTTGCTTCAAGCCAAAACAAGTTTCATGGGGGGAAAAAATCCTTTCTTCAGCCATGGGCAATAAATTTGGCCAGGGAGGCTTGCAAGCAGGGAACTGAGCTTGCTAAATACTAAGTGGGCATTCATACCCGTGGACACCATGATTTTCATAGACATTGATTCTACTGCCCTAAAAATAAGAAATGTTATAAAGAAAACTCAATTCTTGTACATCATCTTTTTATCTAATGAGTGGGTGTGTGGCTATATGTATGTGTTGTTGTTTTTTAATTTTAAAAACTACTTTTATTGATTTCAGAGAGGAAGGGAGAGGGAGAGAGTGATAGAAACATCAATGATGAGAAAGAATCATTGATTGGCTGCTTCCTGCACGCCTCCTACTGGGGATCAAGCTCGCAACCTGGGCATATGACCTGACCAGGAATTGAACAGTGACCTCCTGATTCATAGGTCCATGCTCAACCACTGAGCCAGACTGGCCGGGCCTCATGGGCTATTTATTTATTTATTTTTAATTTAATAAATCGTTATTGTTCAGATTGTTATAATTGTTCCTCTTTTTCCCCCATAGCTCCCCTCCACCTGGTTCTCACTCCACCCTCTGCCCTTACCCTCCCCGCCACATCCTCATCCATAGGTGTACGATTTTGTCCAGTCTCTTCTGCACCCCCCACACCCCTTTCCCCCCGAGAATTGTCAGTCCACTCCCTTTCTATGCCCCTGATACTATTATATTCACCAGTTTATTCTGTTCATCATATTTTTTTATTCACTTGACT
Source organism: Plecotus auritus (assembly GCF_963455305.1). Lineage (NCBI taxonomy): Eukaryota > Metazoa > Chordata > Mammalia > Chiroptera > Vespertilionidae > Plecotus > Plecotus auritus. Next base: position 190,624,380 of record NC_137772.1, on the reverse strand, counting down.
TTTAGATTCACTTGTTGATAGATATATATTTGTTGTTCATAATTTTTATCTTTACCTTTTTCTTCTTCTTCCTCTTCTTAAAGAATACCTTTAAGCATTTCATATAATACTGGTTTGGTGGTGATGAACTCCTTTAGCTTTTTCTTATCTGTGAAGCTCTTTATCTGCCCTTCAATTCTGAATGATAGCTTTGCTGGGTAGAGTAATCTTGGTTGTAGGTTCTTGCTATTCATCATTTTGAATATTTCTTGCCACTCCCGTCTGGCCTGCATAATTTCTGTTGAGAAATCAGTTGACAGTCATATGGGTGCTCCCTTGTAGGTAACTAACTGTTTTTCTCTTGCTGCTTTTAATATTCTCTCTTTGTCTTTTGCTCTTGGCATTTTAATTATGATGTGTCTTGGTGTAGTCCTCTTGGATTCCTTTTGTTTGGGTGCTCTGCACTTTCTGGACTTGTAAGTCTATTTCTTTCACCAGGTGGGGGAAGTTTTCTGTCATTATTTCTTCAAGTAGGTTTTCAGTATCTTGCTCTCTCTCTTCTTCTGGCACCCCCATAATTCTGATGTTGGTATGCTTGAAGTTGTCCCAGGGGCTCCTTACACTATCTTCATATTTTTGGATTCTTTTTGCTTTCCCAGTTGAGTGTTTTTTGCTTCTTTGTATTTCAAATTTTTGACTTGATTCTTGCGATCCTCTAGTCTGCCGTTGGATCTCTGTATAATATTTCTTATTTCAGTCAGTGTATGCTTAATTTCTAGTTGTTCTTTTTTCATATCCTCTAGGGTCTTGCTAAATTTATCGGCCTTTTCTAGAAAATTCTTGAAAAACCTTATAACCGTGGTTTTGAACTCTATATCCAGTCGTTTGCTTTTCTCCATTTCTTTCATTTGTGACCTGTTTCTTTGTCTCCACATTTTGGTTGCTTCCCTGAGTTGATAGAGTGGCTTTGTGTGGTAGTTGTCCTATAGGGCCCAGTGGCTCAGCCTCCCCAGTTACCTGAGGTGAACACTCTTGGTGCACCCCTTTGTGGGCTGTGTGCACAGTCTTGTTGTTGTTAAGCCTTGATTGTTGTTGGTATCACTGGGAGGAATTGACCTCCAGGCCAACTGGCTGTGAGGATCAGCTGTGTCTACGCTGGGAGAACTTCTGTGCTGGAGACACCCTTATGAGACAAGACTTGCAAAAGCCTCTGTGCTCAGCTTGGATGGGGCTGAGTCTCAGGGTGGAGCAGACAGCCTTGGTTTCCCGTCAGCCCTGCCCTATGAGGTCCCTGGGTCTCAGTGTCCCGTGGTAATCACTGCAAGCACCTCTGAGAGAAAGCTGCCTTTGAGTTCCGCCCGCTGCCAGACAGTCCAGTTTCTCCCCGAATGAGTCTGGGTCCCCAGAGTCTCACCCGGAACTGGAGTTCAGTGCAGTTGGGAGCTTTTGTCTCCCTTCCACTTGAGAAAGCCAGCCGTGCACTCAGTTGACAGTCCTCTCTGCACGCGCCTCTCAGTACCTCTGCCTCCTGTAGCTCCTCTGAGTCTCAGTGTGCTTTTCTCTTTCCTTCTAGTTGTAGAATTTCCACTCAGCCAGCCTTCCTGTGGTTCTGGATGATGTCTGTTTTGTCTTTTAGTTGTAGTTTTGAAATTGTTGTGCAAGGCAGCAGTTTAGGTGTTTACCTATGCCGCCATCTTGGTTTCTCCCCATGGGCTTTTTAAGGTTAATGTCCAGCGGTTAATAAAAAAGGCACTGACTGGACACATTATCCAGTATTCCTCATGTTTTGGTGGAAAGAAGAATTAGGAGGCTAATGATTCACTCAAAAACCAAATGTATCTCTCCAAAATTTAGGTGGTTTTTTTTTGTTTTTTTGGGGGGGTTTTTGTTCATTTGTTTTTACAGATTTACGAGGTTGTGTGTGTGTGAAGGGGTGGGGGAGGGTGTTTGCCTGTGTGCGGGTACCTGTGTAGAGATCTGGTGTGTTAACTAAACAATCCCTCCTATCCTGTAAATGGAGATTTTACCTTTCACTGTTGCTTATTAGGAAGACATCTCAAGAACCTGAAGCAGGAGCCTGGATTCCAAATGGTTCTTTCCCACCAAGAGAGCCCTTTTCCTACTTCTGTTGAGTCACTGCTTGAGTCAGTGGAGGAGACGGGAAGATAGAGAAACAAAATCAAGAAATGGGGTCGGGGAGAGAGAGAGTGGAACGATGAAAGGAAAAGTGGAGGGGCTCCTGAGGGCTCTGGATGGCTCAGAGGGGAGAAGAATGAAAACTGCACAAAGAACTGGACAGTAATACCCGGCCAGTGTGGTTCAGTGGTTGAGCATTGACCTATGAACCAGGAGGTCACAGTTCGATTCCCAGTTAGGGCACATGCCCGATTATGGACTCCATACCCATTAGGAGGTGTGCAGGAGGCAGCCGATCAATGATTCTCATCATTGATGTTTCTCTCTCCCTCCCTTTCCCTTTTTCTTCAAAATCATTAAAAATGTATTTTTTAAAAAAGGAAAAAAACGAACTGGACAGTAATTCTCTCAGCCCAAAGCTCCAGATAAACATAACCTAAGAAAATAAGGTATAGATGGTGAAATGAATTTAGCCCAGTGATATTACTTGGTGAAGAAGAAAACAAGCAATTTTTGTTTTCTCACATAAATAGGTTAAGTTTATTCCCTGAAAAGCATGGATGAAAAATTATTCAACCTAGGCTCCCATCCTACTCTGCCACTCCCCAGTTGGGGGACTTGGCCAACCTATTTGGAATCTTTCAACTACAACATGCTGACAGTAATATTACTTTTCATTCCTAAGTCATAAATAGGGTTGCCTGGAGGATCAAATGAAATGCTTTATTATATGTCCGTTCTTTCATTTAACAAGATTTACTATATTAAGTACCTACCAGGCAAAAATGGACAAACTCCTGTCTCATGAAGCTTATATTCTTACTAGTGACCTGGTGCACGAAATTTGTGTTCATTAAAAGGAAATTAATTAGAGGAAATATTTTAATATTGCTATTTGCCCTTTCTCTATAATAGAAGTGTCAGAGATGAAAGAAAATTAGTAAAATGTGTATGAAAATCTTCCTCCTGTCAGAGTCTGGGGCACGCCATGGGAACCAGAGTCAAGTCCTCGCCCACCCATGTGCGCCTCAAAATCGCAAGACCCAGACCCACACCCACACCCACACCCAGACCTGGCTGGCCCCACCCCCACTGGGCTAGATCTACCCCTGTCAAGCCAGCCCCACCCCTGTCAAGCCCTGCATGGTGGGGGTTTGGCCTCAGGTCCTCCGGCCTGGCGCCGGGGCAGGGGGCACCGCCTGAGGTCCCCTGTCAAAAAGCCCCGCCAGGCAGGGGGTGTGACCTCAGGTCCCCCATTCCAGCGCTGGGGTGGGGATGCAGCCTGAGGTCCCCCATCAAGCCCTGCCGGGTGGGGGGCGTGGCCTGAGATCCCCTGTCAAGCCCCACCAGGTGGAGGATGCAGCTTCAGGTCCCCTGCCCCGGCCCAGCACCATGCAGTATCAGGTCTCTGCTGATTGCTCGTTAAGGCTCATTATGGGAACTCGGCCTCCACTGTGAGTGCAGCCATCTTGTTACAACATGATGGTCAATTTGCATATTCCCTCTTTATTAGATAGGATGAAGTAGAATACTCTAGGTATACCCTAAATATATTGAAGTATATATTGTGAAGTATATATTATAAGTTTATATATTAAGTATATATTATAATATATGAAAAATATATATATCCATATTCAGTATGTATTATAATATGCAAAACATATTTACTTATTCTGTAAAGATAGTTATGTTACTCTCACCTGTGGCTCACATACTACATATATATGAGTGTGTGAATTAAAAGTTTAATTGATCAGCATTTGTGGAGGTTTGACAATTAGCTGAATCCAGCTTATCTGTATTCATGTAGGTTTTCCAACAGACAACTGGTGCCAGAAAAAGAGCACCTTGAGAAGAGTGGGAACATTTGCACGTATCCCAAACAGAAGACATGAACTGCTTCAGTCGGTCTGAACAGAACATTAACACAGGATAGGTTCACTGCTCTGAGACTCACTGACTGGGGTGATGTAGACTGATTTTCTTTAGCTGGGTCAATATGTTACCTTCTTCAAAGATGAAAAAGTTACTCCTGCTATTGTGACTATCTGAATAAAATGTACTTAGAATTTGCTCTTGCTTGAAAGTTATTGCAGGGTTTCTAGAAAAATATTAAGATTCCCTTTTAGTCTCTCAGCACCCCATCTTTTCCTATTCCAGCTTTGTTCAGATAGTTTGCCATGAGGTAGGGTTAGCCAAGGTCAGGGTCAATTGAAGTTTATTGCTAGAACAGCCACCCTGGTCCCCAACTGGTCCCAGCTATTGAGAGGGATGAGATAGAAGATGGGAGAAATGATAGTACCAAGGTTGGAGATTTGTCAGATGGAAAACAGGCCTGTAATTTATTTTTACAGAAAGGAGAATGACAGTTGAAGATCTTAGCTAAGTGATTGTTTATGAGAGATGTTCTTACAATCATGCTTTTCTTTTGCCTCTTCCTATTTCTGGAAGTTGTGTGGCCCCATGGTAATTGTCACATGACTCATAGGTTTGCTCTTTGAAAGCACCTTTCTACCCATCCTGTTTCTACTCTCACATCTGTCATGGACATCAAAGAGAGAAAAGCAGCATGTAAAGTTGTAGGAATGGAATGAATGAAATGAAGTATAGCATTGATTTTATTTCATTCTGTTCAATCCCATCTGCATTACTGCTACTAATTGTGATATCCACTATGTGCCAGACATTTGTTCATTGCTTTACAGCATTATTTTAATTAGTTGCTCCAACAGCCCCATGAGGTAGATTTGAGTATTATTCCCATTTTACAATTAAGGGGACAAACGTAAAGAATTGAGTAGCTTGTCCAACTTACTGAGTTGGAGTATGTCAATGCCAGAATTCAAAATCATGATTTAATTCCATGTCTTAATCACTCAGCCATTCTGCCTCACCTTAAATTTTCTCTTTAGGCTCTTATCTAGAACCTCATTTTCTTTCCTTTCTTCCTTTCTTTTCTTTCACCCCATTCCCTACTTCTAGTCCTTCCATCCCATCAGAGAGTTAAAGAAACCAAACGGTCACATTTAATTAAAAACAAAAACCTGAAAAGGTAAAATCGAATAACACAGAGAACATTAATATTTTTTCTTACTGTTCTATGTTTGGAAATATGTTTTCAAGATGGCTCGAAAGAGGATCTCTCTTTTCTCTTAGTCGTCTCTACCAAGCCTAGTACAGGTTCAAATGATGATAACATTTCCTGGACATACTCACAGCAGTTTTCAGGCAAGGCAGAAAACTTGCAGTGTATCAGAGGGCTGGTTTCTAGAGGCTTTGCCCTTGCCAAGAACTGCATTGTAAAATGATTACAGGCCATCACTGGTCTGTGGGAGCCAAAGTGTCAGGGCTCCTTGTTGCCCCCCTGAAGACTTACGTGAAAAGACTTTTGAACTTGATTAAGTGAAGTAGAAAACAAAGAGGTGAATTTGCAAAAGTGAAAAGAGCAAATGTAAATAACTCGGAAAGAAAGCAGTAAAGTGCCTCAGAGGAAATTCTCAATACTTATGAAGTGTCTTGAGTGTTTTCTTAAGCAGTGGTTCCATGGGGTTGGAGTGCTTCAGCTTGTTCCATTGGGATTGGGGTGGTCTGAGAAAGGGAAGGGCCTTCATGTTTCAAAGTTGGATAGGGGTGTAAAAATCATGAGAGAACAAGCAAAAACAACATGGGTTTCTAATGCGCTAATCCTGCATATAGACCCTACCCAGATGCAAGGCCTGAATTAAATTAGGATGGAAAATTTTGGTCTGCTCACTTCACTGCAACTCATATGTGGGGCATTTAAAGGATATGTCTGGCAGATGTATTAGGATTACTACTGTGTTTTTTCTTTTGGTGAATATATAAAATCTATTTATAAAATACTAGTACTTAACATTTTCCTAGTAATGTACATATTACCCACTAAACTGGAGTTGAGACATGGTATTATACCCTTTAAGAGCTCTTTCCCCTCACAGGCTTAGCCAGAGGTCTCTCTGCAAGTATATAGCTGCCTCCAGGTCCAGCATACCAGCCTGCTCCTTCTTGACTGCTTCTTAGCTTTTGTTAACCTAACCTCTGTTTTACATTCTTGTCTTGCTCTCCACCTTGGTGTTGATGCTTTGGGTTTCCTCTTGCTCTCTGGGCCAGCTGGGCCAGCATCACTTAGAGAAAACATTTCAGTTACATTTAGTCTGTGCCTTGTAGTTGAAGGTCATCTCTGCCCACTCCCAAGTATAGGTAAGGTTCTTCAGACCAGTGGTCGGCAAACCGTGGCTCGCGAGCCACATGCGGCTCTTTGGCCCCTTGAGTGTACCTCAATCAGATCGAGGACGTTTTTAGCAAAGGCCAGCTTAGGAGAACCCTAATTAAGTTAATAACAATGTACCTACCTATATAGTTTAAGTTTAAAAAATTTGGCTCTCAAAAGAAATTTCAATCGTTGTACTGTTGATATTTGGCTCTGTTGACTAATGAGTTTGCCAACCACTGCCTTAGACCCAAATCTATAGCAGAAGCTTGGTCCTTCGCCCTGTTCAAACATGGGAAAGGCTGCACCATTATATACTGCTTAAAATGAAAAGTCTATATGAAAATCCAATATAATGATGTGTGCCCAATTTTCATCTGTTCCTTATCTACAAATTCAGGGTGGTGATCTTCTTACTCCCTAAAATCACGATATAGTTCTCTTTTCTTTCTTCTCCTTCATATCCCCTTTGTGTTCCCATCCCATTGCATGTTTGATTAGCCTGGGACTCCTCTGAGGGGGTGTCTGGCATTGTGTCTGGGTGTTTTGCAAAGGGAAAAAGCAGTGTGGGAAACAGTTTCTCTCAAACGCAGCCCTCTCTGTGGTTGAATTTCCACCCCAGCAGCGATGAGTATCCATACTATGAGCATGTGAACCAGTACAACATCTTCCCATGACGGAGTGTTTAAAGGACTTTTCTAACATACTGAGTCATCACCAGTAATAACAGTTTACTTCAAATGTGACTTTCCTACTTCCCCACACTGAGGATGCTAAACATGATTGCCAAGTAGCTTCTAGCACTTTCCATGATACACGACAGCTGGCACACTGCGAGCGTTCAGAAAATGTTTCCCCACTTCCTCTCCTTTCCTTTATCTTTTTCTTATTTTCTCAATCATTTCTCCTCCTCTTCCTCTATTTTTCTTTCTTTCATAAGGTTTCATCTTTCTCCTTTCCCTCCTACTCCTCCCCTTCTCTGGGTGGCTCTCTGGCTGGAGAAGTTCTGGTGGCCTTCTAACTATGCTATGCCCTTCAGGACAGAAGCCACAAGCCCCACGTGGCTTTGGAGCCCTGGACACATAGCTAGTTCAAATTGAGATAGTGGTTAGTGTGAGCTACCCACTAGATTTTAAAGATTTAGTATGAAAAAATAATCTAAAAATCTAATAATTTTTATAATGGTTATGTGTTGAAGTAATATGTTAGATATATTGGGTTAAATGATACATATTAAAATTAATGTTGTCTGATTCTTTTTACTGTTTTAAAATGTGACTACCAGAAAATTTTAAATTTTCTACATGTGCCTAATATTTTATTTGTTATAAAGTAGCTGACCTAGACTCTCTGTGTAGGTAGTTTATGGGGGGGAGTAGGAGAGAGAGAGCTGTATATGTAAAAGGCAACAGGTTGCATTGCCCAGTCTTCAGCAAATGGCATAAATTTGTACCACACCTTTTGTCTTATATAGACCTAGAGTTGGGAAAAGATGAACATTATTCTCTAAAACAGTATGTTCACTTCTTTTGTTTTGAGAGAGGGCTAAATATATGCCCACTGCAATGTTTTCTCATTCTATCTTTGGTATGTTCCCACACCCCTAAAGATTTTGTTGAGCTTTACTAATCGTAGACTTTATTAGGAGAGCAATAAAAATATTGCTTTTCCTAAATAACATCTCTCTCCCACCATCTTGAGTTATCATACTGTCCATTCCTTCAGAATATTTCTTCTACATTAAAATAAAACAGTAATTGGACCAAGCCAGTAGCAATTTTTTTCCCCTAAGTTGAGAAGGCAAAGAGTATCAAATTGTAAATGTATTGGGATTATATACAAAAATAAACAGTAGGGAGAAGAAAATATGGTTAGATTTATTGACATTTTTCTTAAAAATCCAGATTGCTAGATTGAAAGCATTAAGATTTAAATGGAAAGATACTAAAAAATCAACTTCATGGTAATTAAGATATTCAAATGTCTTTTTTCCTGTTTATCTAGTTGGGTGAACTAGGTCAAGTCACAGAATTTAACTTCCTTATGCTATATGTCTATTTTGAAAATTTTATTTATTCTTTAAATGGAGGTAATACTGTTCTATGACTGAACAGTATTACCTCATTAGATTGAGAAAAATGAAAATAACTCATTACCAATAACAATTCAAGGAGGAAGAAAATCACAAGCAATGAACCTTACACACTGAATTTACTCTCTGCAAAAGCAGGTTTGTAAGCTACTAATCTAGGATAATAATTTGTTGAGAATTAAAAGAAATATTCTGCGTGTGTGTGTGGTATGGGGAGGGGTTGGAGGTGATAAAAGTGCTTAATAAGGGAAGACTAGCCCTTCCATGTATTAAAACAGATTTTAAAGCAAACATAATTAAGACATTGTGGACCTCCAAGAACATGGTGACTGTTGGAACAAAGAATTGGCACAGAAATAAGTCAAATACATTTCAATAGGGAAATAGTCTCTTTAGCCAGTGGTGCTGGGACAACTGGATATCAATATGCAAAAGAATGAAGTTGGATTTATACCTCATACCATATATAAAAATTAACTCAAAATGGAACTTAAACCTAAATGTAAGAACTAAAATTACAGAATTCTTAGACGAAAACATAGACATAATCTTTGTCACCTTGAATTAGGCAATAGTTCTTTTAGAAATGATGCCCAAAGCACAAGCAATTAAGGAAAAAATAGATAAATTGATCTTCATTAAAAAATACACAAAACTTTTGTACTTCAAAAGACATCATGAAGAAGGTGAAAAGAAAGCCCACAGATTGGGAGAAAATATTGGCAAATCATATATCTGGTAAGGACTTGTATCCAGAGTATGTAAATAAATCCTATAACTCAAATACAAAAAGACAAAGCAATTAAAAAAATTAGTAGAGGATTTATATAGACATTTCCCCAAGGAAGATATACAAGTGGCGAATAAGTACATGAAAAGCTGTTCAATGTCATAAATCATTATGGAAATACAAATAAAAGCCACAGTGGAATACTTCACACCCACATGCATAGTTATAATAAGAAAGACAATAATAAGTGTTGATGAATATGTGGAAAAATTGGAACTCTCATATATTACTGGTAGGAATGGTATACAGTTTGGCAGTTCCTCAAAAACTTGAACATAGACTTGCACCCAAATGTTCATAGCTGCATTCTTCATAAGCATCAAAAAATGGGAACAACCCAAATGTCCATCAACTAATAAATGGATAAACAAAATGTAGTACATCATACATTGGAGTATTATTCAGACATAAAATGTAATGAAGTATTAATATATGTGACAACTAGAGATGAACCTTGAAAATAATTAAAAGAAATCAGTCATAAAAAGGCCACATATTGTATAACCCCATTGATATGAAATGTTCAGAATAGTCAAATTTATAGATAGAAAGTAGATTAGTGGTTGCCAGAGGCTGGGGGAGGGCAGGATTGAAGTGACTGCTGACAGGAGGGTAGATTCTCTTCGGTGTGATGAAAAGACTCTGGAGTTAGGTTGTGGTGATGATTGCGCCACTGTGAATATAGGAAAACCACTGAACTTCACACTCTAAAGTGAATTACATCTCAATAGACTTGTTATTAAAAAGCTAGTGCATATAAGTGATTTTAATATACATATATTGGGCACTTCAGAACAGTGAGGAAGAGAAATATCCAATAAAAGTATTGGGACTAACTACTTTACAATTTTGAAAAAGTAATACATTTATATCTATACTGTGCTTCAAAATAAATTTCAGAGGGATTAAAGATTTAAATATGAAAACTGAGTCATAGAAAAAAACAACAAAAAAGGTAGAAGTAAATATTTACTAGGTATTTACATATGAAGATAAAATAAATTTTTATGCTTAGAAACAATAAAATGATCAACATAAAATGACCATATTAAAAGTAAATATGTAAAAATTAAAAACTATAGGATATAAATATAAATAGAAAAAACACTGATAAAAAGGAAAATAGATTAGCAGAGAATATATTGCAGAAATATGACTAACAAGGTAAATATATTGTAGAAAAGCTTAGTTTGATAAGATATAAAAATATTTATACACATATATGAATATTACTCAGATTTAAAAAGGAATACAATTCTATTACATGGTACAACACGGATGAACTTTGAGAACATTATTTTAAGTGAAATAAGCCAGTCACAAAAAACCAAGTACTGTATGATTCTACTTAACATGAGCTATCTAAAGTATTCAAATGCATGGAAACAGAAAGTAAAATGGTGGTTGCCAGGGCTTGTGGAAGAGAGAAATAGGGAGTTGTTTAAAAGGTTTAGAATTTCAGTTTTATAAGATGAAAAAGTTCTGGAAATCTGTTGCATAACCATGTGAACATATTTAACACTAAACTGTACAGTTAAAATGGTTAAGATAGTAAAGTTTATGCTATATGATTAAAACAATTGAAAAGCTCAATAACTATGAATGGAGTGCTTTTTGCTGGGCTGGGTTGTGCTGTCTGAGGGGCATGACTTTGGAGAGGTAAAGGCCCGATGCATCATCCAGGCCCATTTGGAAGGAGCAAGGAGAAGCCATTGAAATTTTCAAAACAGGGAAATAGAACGATTTCATTTACATTTTGACAATATTGGTCTGACTACAATATGGGACATGGATTAGGTGAATATAAAGTTGTATGTTCACTACAACCATGCCAAAACATGCATATGAAGGAAAAAACCTAAAGGGAATAAGCTTACAGATGACTTTTTTTCCCCCATTAAGAGGAAATGTTTGTTCTTGTCTTTTCTAACCCATAAATGGAGTGGCCAGAAAAGTTACACAATTTGAAATTTAAAACAGGAAAGGCTTGTTTAAGTCCCTTCTATACCTTTCTCTGGCCTGGCTTACCCCTCCAAGTCATGCCAATTCAAATCAGTTCCTGGGCTGAGTGTCTCCTGTGCTGCCACCTAGTGGTGACTCCCAGGCTGTCAGCAGAATTTAAGATACGCCACTATTTTGTTTCATGTCAGATAATCACAGCACAATCTAGGAATATGGTTAAAATTATTTTAGTAAATAACCTTAAAATATGTCTCTTCAACATGAGTTTTGGTTGCAAGTGGTTGAAGGGTGAACCTTGTAACCTTGTGACTTCTTTAAATCTCTTCCAGCTTTCTTTTACGTTATTTTTTGGGGAAAAACTTTTGTTCATTTTTTTTTGGGGGGGGGGGGATTTTGTAACTCTGGAAATTTTAGATAAACATGGCATAATTCAAATAAGAAATTGTTTTAGTTTGGGTTTTTATACATTCTAGTATATAATAGTGATGAAAAGACACTTGAAGTTTTATGAAAGAGTGATGAACTTTAGACACAGAAGTCATAGCTACATTTTTTTAAGTTGGCAAATTCAATATTTTCTTTGCCAATTTGTTATTTTGCAATAAGGAAAATTGTTAAAGTAGATGACCAGGTTGTCCTCAGGAACCAAAAATGGTATATTTTGAGAGTTAAAAAAATATAATACTTTAATGTAAGAAAATCTGTGGTGCTTGCTGATTAATAAATTTTAAATAAATATAGCATAACAAAAGATTTTATCCCATAATTTAAAACTATTTTGTAAGTAATGGAAATTGTTAACTTTTTCTCAGAAGAAAAAATAGAACACACACATCAAATCAGTGTAAGATATTTTAAAATCTTTCCTTATACATCTGTGGTTTTTCCAATTTCTTTTTTCTGTTTATTAATTGTAAAAACTATGTAGCAAAATTTTCTGCTTCTTAAGTTCCCAAATTATATCTCAATTTATGAATGAATCTATATTTTACAAAAAAAGCAGAGGAGGGCTTTGGACTCATGTTGCCTGCTTCCAGTTTTACCCATGACCATTCTAGGCCCATGTTTATTGGAACCATGAGTCTAACAAAATGGAATAAAACACCCACCAGATTGTAGGGCTTTTAAAATATTAAAAGAAATATTGTATACAAGGCATTATAGTGCCTGGTATATAAGAAATGCTCAAATAATCATAGCTAACATTATTACAAATGAAGAGAATCTATGCTAATGAAATAGGTTCACCAAGTCAGTGGTGTGATTTCTTTAAATCTTGTGTATGTGTATATAGAGGTGTGTGTATTAAATGATTGACATCTACCTCCAAAAACTTTTATTTAGCTGTTATTTTGAAGAAATGATGATAACCTATGGACATCAGAGTCTGTTCTTCCTTAGATATCACTCCTGTACAGTGTTCAGAATTGAAATAAGAAAATGATCTTGACCCAGAGTAAGACTTTCTACAAATCTAAATTAAAAAGATATGTTTAATTCAAATATTACATAAAGTTTATTCCTACTCCAAAATATTTTAAACCACTTCTTGCATATCAGTGATTGTTAATGAAAGCTTTAATAGCTCTTGAAGTAAGCATTTTTTGGTTAAAATTTTAAAATCCTTTCAATAAACAAGCCTTGTAAATATCACGTATGGTTTCTTAAAGCTTGTTGCCCACCATATTGTTGAACTTGGAAACAGAACTGCTGAAGAATCTTTTATGATGTGATGTACCAGAAGTACAAATACATATGGTACAAATTAAGTACAAAAAGCAGAGGATTGCAGAGACAACAGCTCAGAGTCAGGAGTGGAGTGAGGAAGTCATCTCTAGAATGTTCTGGAAGGTGGTATGTTGGCAAACTTCTGGATTGTTGGAGAGTCATGGACTCTATGGACTGAGTCAGACTCTGACCCCAGAGTCAGACTTGTCAGAATAGGCTTGATGGACAGCAAAGACAGTGTCTCTTCTGGACCCTGAGAAACAGGGGTCAGGTGGTTAAGGCATCCAAGCAGGGGAGATGGAGTGGGCAGAAATGCAAAATCTTAAATATAGCTGGTGTGGTTCGGCCAAAGAAAGGGGATTTGGGTGGTGCCTCTGCTAAACATAAGAGCCAATCCAAGTGTTCTGACCTAGACTTAATGTTCCTGAAGTCAGGGGGGCACTGCTTAGGGAGAGAGCTGCTGTGTTCCACTCATTTAGTTGACACATGTTTATTTAGCTCATTATGTAGCAGAAGCCATTCTACACACTAAGGAACATCTTACAGTCCTTGCCTGAAGGAGCTCAGTGGGTGATCGCTATATGAACTTGATAGGTGCTAGATAGGCAATATAGCAGAATGCCGAGATCAAGGGTTTTGGCATTTTCTGGACCCTGGTACTTACTGTGTAATTGTGGGCAAATTGCTTTTATCTTTCTAAACCTCAGATTCCTAATCCATAAAATAGCAAAACCTATTTTATTTAGGTTATTTTGTGATTTACGTGACATGCCAGTTCAATTCTTAGCAATAATATTAGCTACTGCAAGAAGAAACACAGAGGTATGGGGTATATGAGAAACAGTCCAGTTGTGGGGAAGATGTGATGGAAGATGCAACATAAGACCCAATGAGGTTAGCCTGATAAAAGTAGGGCCACAGGGAGTAGGGGAGAAGTGGCAATTCTGGAGAAGAATTCTGGAGGTGAGCAGATAAAAGGCAGGTTGAAGGAACTAAAAGTAATAGATATGGAGTCTGGAATGATCAACAGGGCTTTGGTTATATGAGTTCATAAATGTTATAAAGTTCTGCAAACTTGCCAAGCACACCTGCCTGGGCATTACTGGATGTTCCCTCTGCTTGAAATGCTGTTCCTTCAGACACCCACACACCTCTCTCCCCTACTTCCTTAAGGCCTTTGCTCAAATATCTCCAAGTCAGATAGGTCTTCATTGATTGCCCTGTATAAAATAGGGTTTACGTAGCACAGGGCATGGGTAAGATATGCAGATTCAGGAGTCAGACTGCTGTGATTGGCATCTCAGTTCTGCCCCTTCCCTGCAGCAAGTTACTTAACCTTTTTATGCTTCGGTTTCCACATGTGTAAAATCCTATATAATAAAAGGCTAATATGCAAATTGAACAAACAGCAGAACAACTAGTCGCTATGATGTGCACTGACCACCAGGGGGCAGATGCTCAATGAAGGAGCTGCCCCTGATGGTCAGTGTGCTCCCACAGGGGAAGCGCTGCTCAGCCAGAAACCGGGCTCACTGCTGGTGAGTGCAGCAGTGGTGGCTAAGGATGTCCAACTGCTGGCTTAGGCCTGCTTCCCACGGGGAGCGGGCCTAAGATGTCAGTCGGCCATCCCCCGAGGGCTCTCGGACTACAGGAGGGTGCAGGCTGGACTGAGGAACCCCCCCCCCCCACCCCGAGTGCACAGATTTTGTGCACAGGGCCTCTAGTGTAAATAATAATGGTCCCGATGCAGAGGGTGTTATAAGGATTAAATGAATTAATAGGAGGAGAGCCCTGAAAAGAATGATTGGCACCCAGTAAGTACTCAATAAGTACCTGCTGCTGTTATTGTTACTGTTAATATTATGTTGTTCCAAATAACAATCAAGATACGCAGTAGAGGCCGTCCCACAGTTGAAGTCAGCACCACTTTCACTCAGCTCACTGCTTTGGGGAAGCTGCTGGAACCTACTGTTCCATGAGGGAGATGGGTTGTGTGTGTGTGTGTGTGTGTGTGTGTGTGTGTGTGTGTGGCTTGGAAATAAATCAAGCATATTAAAAAGTATATAGAATTATATGATTAATACCTGTATACTCACCACCCAGCTTAAGAACTAAAATGTCACAAATGCAATTGAAGTATCTTAAGATGTATGGTTCCTGATTTCTCTGTTATTGTCCCATATCAGTTTCTTCCAAGTGAGCCACTTAGAAGCTGCTTCTGTGGATGTTATGTGGGAAAATGTCGGGGAATCAGGTTCAAATTAGTTTGGGAAGTACTGGGGTTTAGTAAAATAAGAATTGTTTTCTGCAGGATTGTTCAGAGCCTCCCAAACTGAACACCCGGCCCACTTTTTATGCCATGGCTTTTGGGACTATGTTTCATGCAAAACATTTTTGAAAACACTAATCTTTGTTACACTACAGCATTAACTCCAAAAAGCACTGGTAACTTGATCCTTTTCACATTACTCAAAGAGGAAGGATTCATTTTAAATACTGAGCAAAAAGTAGGGCTTAATGATTAACAATCTCAGTGCCAAGATCAGAGCTAAATGGGTAGTTCAACTTTAATAACCAGGGAGGACTCTATGGCCTGGTTATTTACATTTCAGTTTTCTCCATAATCTTGGTATTTTATTCCATCCACATTTCGCCTGATCTTGATATTTTGTTATATTTAATTGTCATTATATGCCATGTGTTATTATAATCTCTCTCAAATCCCTTGTGGAACAAGGCATGGTATACATTCATTAAACTCAAAGTATACCTAATTGTCTTCACCCCTAAATGCTGAATTTTACAATGCTGATTTAATGACTATTGAACATTACTTTTGGTTCTTTACGAATTTAACACTGATTAATACTGAGATTAGGCCATTAGTATTGACGTAAGCCAAAAGTTGGACTGTAGCCACCCCATCTTTATAAATTCAGTCACTTCAAGGTTATGTTGTGGTAGAAGTTGGGGTCAGTGATGATCTGATGGGTTGGAAGATGGGTGGGAAAAAAGCTCTTGGAGCTGTTGGTCCTTGAGCTGTGATTTAAAGAGGAGAAACTTGTGGTTTGGTTGTTGTTCCATAGAAATGGGAAGAAATGAGCAAAGGCTCACAGCCAGGAGAGGAAGAACTAGTGGAAGGAACCACATGACAATAAATTTAGTTGGTCCAGAAGGTGAAGGCGAGGTTAGCATAGGAGATGAAAACAGAGAAGGCAGGTCAAGCTGGGAGAGCCTTTGAAAGAAATACTCGGAAATTTGTGTTTGATTCAAAGTGTAATAGGAAATCAACATAAAGCTACAATTCATTAGAGGATATGGTCAAAACGATGACCAAGGGAAATGAAAATAGAAAAATAATGACTTTAGAAACTGTAGCCCAATAAGCATAATTTATGTCCCTTTATTATAAAATCTATTCAAAACCTAGTAAATTGTATTTGTTCATTGATAAGTGAACAAATGGTTATGCCAGTAGGGGTGGGTAATTTAGCTTATAGAACTCGAGTAATGAGGCGATTACTAATCAGGAGGGTGGTTTGCCAGAAACTTACTGTGGGAAAGTCAAAAGAAATAATAATATAAGAATAATAATATCACACACACTCACACATTTATACACGTACACTTTTATGTGTCAGGCACAGCTCTGACAAGTCTAGAGTAAAAGAGATGAGGTAAATAAAATATTTGCCTTTAGGGAACTTAAAATCTAGAGGTAACACATTTATATTCATTCAACAAATTCTTACAGAACACATAATAATGACCAGGCTGTGCCATGTGCTAGTGGTGGAAAAAGAGATACAGTTCTCATGGAGTTGACAGTCTATCAGGATATAGAGAAGAAGGTGGGCAATTAAAGTGCAGAATAAAAAGAATGTCAAGCTCTGGGTGTCTGTATTTTCCCTATGTTAAAACCTCACTGAATGTGTACAGAATGGAGCAAGTTGTGTTTCCAAAACTTGGGGGAGTCTGATTGTGATTGAAGGACCATTTTTTATTGATTGTAGAGAGAGAGGAAGGGAGAGGGATAGAGTGATAGAAACATTGATGAGAGAGGACCATGGATCTGCTGCTTCCTGCATGCCCTCTGCTGGGGATTGAGCCCACAACACAGGCATGTACCCTGACTGGGAATCGAACCCATGTCCTCTTGTCTTCTGGTTTGATGCTCAACCAACCACTGAGCAACACCAGCCAGGCTGAAGGACTATTTTGATAAGCATCTTAGAGTGGCATAGGTGAGCCCTCCAAGGGGCATGCACTAATAATAATAATGTATCAGTAAACTGCATTCTAAGTAGGCTGAGGATGGTTATCTTCAGTTTTTCTTTTGTTGAATCAAGAATCCAAATCTGATGCTACAATGGAACTGTTCATAGGCAACAAAAGAGAAGCTAATTGCTGGCCACCTCAATAGTTTTTTCCTCTCTACTCTTCCCCCACATAGCATATGGCTTCTCCTCTATATAGATATTTGAAATACTTACTGATTTGAACAGAGGCACCCCATTGTTGGCTAATTTTTCTTGGTCTTTAGTCCATTCAGTATTGGGCTACAGGAGCATATGAGCAGGGCATTGTGATGGTTAATTTGAAGTGTCAATTTGACTGGGATACAGGATGCCCCTATATTGATTAAACATTATTCCGAATGTGTCTGGGAGGGTGTTTCTGGATGAGATGAACATTTGAATTGGTAGATTGAGTAAAGTAGATTTCCCTCCTCAATGTGGGTGTGCCTCGCTCAATCTGTTAAAGGCCTGAATAGAATAAAAGTGTGAGTAAGAAAGAGTTTTTTCCCTCTGCTTGACTGTCTTGGAGCTTGGATATTCGTCTTTTCCTGCTTTCAGACTTTTATTGGAACTTACACCATTAGCTCTCCTTGTTCTCAGGCCTTTGATCTCAGTTGGACCTGCACAATCATTTCTCTTGGATCTGCAGATTGATGACTGTATATCTTAGACTTAGCCTCCATAATTATGTGAGCCCATTCCACATATTAAATCTCTCTCTCTCTCTCTCTCTCTCTCTCTCTCTCTCTCTCTCTCCTCTCTCATCAATTATATTCTCGAAGTCAGGCTTGTTGTTCAGAACCCTTGTAGATCCAAGTGATAAAACCTAATCAAACTAGTTTAAGAAATAGGAGATTGTTCCTTCTCTACTTCCATCTACTTCTGCCTTCCCTCATATAACTAAAAACTCGAAGAATAGGTGAATCTAGGCCAAAAGCATGATATCAAGGTTATCTTTTTTCTTCTCTTATCTCTGCAGTTCTTTGTAAGTTGGCTTCTTTTTAAAAATATATATATATATACTTATTTTAATTTAAGTTCTTTATTGTTTAAAGTATTACTTTAGTCTCCTTCCCACACCCCCCCCCCGCCCCATTGACCTCTCCCTGGCTGCCCCCAGCCCCCAGCACATGCCCTCACCTCCCCGCTCTTGTCTGTGTCCATTGGTTATGCTCATATGCATACATACAAGTCCTTTGGTTGATCTCTTACACCCTCACCCCCCGCCTTCCCTCATAGGTTGTACAATCTGTTCGATGCTTCTATGACTCTGTTCTACTGTTGTTCATCAGTTTATGTTGTTCATTATATTCCACAAATGAGTGAGACATGTGATATTTATCTTTCTCTGACTGGCTTATTTTGCTTAGCATAATGCTCTTCAGTTCCATCCATGCTGTTGCAAATGGTAAGAATCTGTAAGTTGGGTTCTTTACCTCCTGGACTGCACAGCTTTCTTCATGCAGCTGGGGGAGATGACAAACACAGGAAAAGCATAGACATTTTTCTTACCTCAAGATCACAAAGGAAGCAAGAATATCATTCCGATGCTGCTCAGCAGAAAAGTCCAGGGAGAAATCTGATTGGCCATTTTGCTCATGTGCCCATTTCTAAACCAATTACTATGTTCAGGGATAATGGATTTCGCTATTTGAACAAATTTGGGTCATTAGAAGGTTGTATTAATCCTCTTGTTCTCCCAAAACACATGGAATGGAGAAAGGGTAACTCCCTCCAGTGGAAGGTACTGGTGTTAGCAGATAATTTTTGAAAAAATTATAACTCTGGTACAGATACATAAATGAACATGTGTTAAAGGTTTATTCTACTCACTAGTCAGGAAGGGGGCCAGACAAATGTTATATTAAAAAAAGAAACTCATCAGGGATATTGAAATAAATGTGCAAATGGAGGCAACATTATTTTTTTCCAAAGAGTGGGATAGAAGTTGATTGAACCTCTACCAGACAGGACAAAATTATAGGTAAGAATTATTTTTGCATTGCTATCAGTTGCCTACAATTCACAGAATTATAAAACTCCCACAGAATCAGAATCTGATAACCCAGGGGAGTTACCTCAAAATCTAGTTGCACAGTTTTCAACAGGAAGCACAAATATTTTCCCTCCACTGGGCAGACAAACAACATGTGTTCACTAAACAAGGGTTGCAGTATTTGAAGGAGAAATATTTCTCCTTCTAATTCCAGGTGGTACCAGCAGAAAGCTTACCTAAGTTCAATTGCGGTAGGTAACCTATTGATTCCTTGAAATATAAACTATGCCTTAGTTGTCTCTGTGTCCTCTGAACTTAACATGTGAGAAATGTTTATTAAGTGTGTGGAATGAATGTTGAATAGGGCACCTGCTCTGTGGACTTTCTGTAGGACAATAGAAAAGCATCCTTGGTAACCTAGAGCTGTTTCTTAGTTCTCAGCTAGCAGAAAAGCCTTGTAATTTTATTACTACAAAATATATTGCATGTACTTAAAACATTAGAAGTTTGCATTTTTATTATCGATTACCCAAGGCTGAATTTGGCTCTACATAGAAATTATTTCTGTTGTAGTTGGCTACAGTAACACTACACAAGCAGGAGGGATTATTATTTTTGCTGCCATTATAACTACAGTAAAAGATGATAGAAACTACCTGCAATTTTCATTAAGCTACAGTCTATGTTGAATAGAAGGAAATGCAACTTTCAACTCCTATGAAGGACCCAGTCACTCCCAACTAACAAGATATGTATTTACAAGCCAATAGGCTGCTGCTAGGCTAACCATCAAAGAAAAACAAACTCAATAGGAAATGATGACTAAAACATATAGGGAATAAGAAAAGATTAAATTAGCTACTGTAGATTGAGCCTGGGGCCCAGAAAGACCGAGTGGTATACTAACTGTAGGCCCACCGATACAATCAGCTTAACACAGGCTGTTGACATTGGAAGCTAATTGACTCTTGAATGTGTCGGACAGTCAGACAACCAGCATAGTAGTTACTCAGGAGAAAGGATAGAGCTTGATTAAGCCTTTAGTTCCACAGGGCAGCCTTCATGGCTTGAGCATATGAATCTTTGTGATTCTTGGAAAATGTGGGACAAGGAGAACTGTGATGAGAACTATGGCCAATTGGAGGGACATGGTCTAATAGTCTAGCATAGTAAAAGGTAAAAATATATTTTTTTCCCTTATTTGGTGAGTCAGTAAAGTGTGTACAGCCATTACCCTAAGACTTATGTGTTCCTTTGGGCAAGACAATATATATTTAGTTATATATATATATATATATATATATATATATATATATATATAGGCAAAGGAAGGACAGCACTGAGCAGGACAAGACTCTTCCTAATTAAATTGGAAGCTATAAACATGGGAGAATGTATAACTGACTGAAAAAGCTAGGAGTTTCAGGCTCTCCAAGGGAAATGGGGGGAGAATTCAAGAGGCTTCCACAGCGGGTGCTTTGGACACCAAGTCAGGCCAGCACCTCCAGGAGCTGGTGTGTTCTCTTTACCTTCACCCCCGGGGCTGATTCTAAATGGAAAGAAGCTGCAACTGACATCCGACCTGGCTCATTCTCCCCACAGCGCCCTCCTGTGATGAAGGGCTTTCTTCTTTCCCAAATCAAGTGGATCTCAATGAAAACCTTTTCTTTCTTTATTTCTGTGTAACTTAAAAATAAATAAAAAGCAATCAAGAAGCAACCAGAGATGAAAAACCCGTGGAAAGGAAACGACGATGGCACACTCATTGTTTGCGCCTGTGTGGGCAGCATGTAGAGGCGCCCGCAGAGTGGGCACACACATCTGTGAGCTGGGGAAATAATTAACTGCTGAAATTATTTCTGACTGCTAAATGAAGGAGTGAAACTGCTCTGCTGTGGGCCAAGTGTTCACACAGAAAATCAGCATTCTCCAGGGAAGGGGGGAAGGAGAGGGAGACTTGGAAAAACTGAATATTGGAGTTTTGGAGCAGGTTGAGAGGTAACAGGAGGGAAAAGATTTCATCTCTGAGGTGGTCCCATTTTAAATATGTTTTAGCCTTCTTACAGAAAGTGGCTCTCTGTATACGTTTACACACCCGCCTGCCAGCCAGCACTCCCTCGCCCCCCTCTGCCACCCTCTTTTAAAGCAACAGCTGCTCATTCATGGCACTGTGCAAACACCTGGGAGTCTTGGCTGTGTGTGTGTGTGTGTGTGTGTGTGTGTGTGTGTGTGTGTGTGTGTGTGTGTCAGAGAGAGAGAGAGAGAGAGAGAGAGAGAGAGAGAGAGAGAGAGGAGAGAGAGAACACTTTATGAGCTCTGTGGAACATAAGGCTGTACTCAGCCTTAGAAGATGCCTTGAAGAACAGAAGCTGGTAAAATGATGTTGTCATGGGAGAGTAGAGAGTGGAGTAAAATAGGATTGTCTCAGACCCACAATTTCACCGAGCTCACTGAAAGCAAGGCAAACTAGTTTTGTTTCAAGACATTTATTCTGAACCAAACTTTACTTCAAAAATTGCTGCTGTGGCCCACGGAGTACAGACTTAGGGGGCAGACGAGGCTTCCTTTGAGTCCTCTCTCTGCTGGTTGACCAGTTGTGGGATCTTGGGCAAGTTGTCTAATCCGCCTAAGGCAAAACCACATCATCTGTAAAATGGAGACAAATCCTATCAACCTCATGGATGCTTGCAAGGAGTAAATGAGATAGGGTGCAAATTAGGTTAGTACCACATGTGTCTAATAAGCTGATAGGAAAAATAATTACTAACACTATTATATGTTGGCTTGGTGTTATGTTCATTTATTCTTTCTGAATATTAGTTGCTATAATGTTATAAAATGTTGTTCTGAAAGAATATTTCCAATTCTTGAGGAAGAGGGCAATTAAGAATCCCTCACTCTGTCATCGGAAGAGAAAAATCTCTCCTTGAGAAAACACGCCTGCTCTCTCTAGTTGCCTTCACCTACAGAGAGCCATGACACGCCTCTTCAATCTATTGTTTGTATTCTACAGTGATTCAAGTGTTCTGCTAAAACTCATGATGAATGAAAGAGTAATGTGCATATAGCATTACTAAGTCCGATGTGGCAGGGGTTGTTATTGTTTTGCATTTATTTTGTAGGACATGAAACTCAACGGAGTCACTTCCCAGCAGTTTTTCAATGACAACCCAGTGAGCTTGGACCATCAGTTGCCTTGTTCAAATGGGAGATGGATGCACGATTTTGCTTTTCAGACCCCAAAGCAATGCAGATTTGGCAAGGAGTAGGAGTCACCATGAAAACAAATCCATTTTTCAGGGGTGACACATTTTGTATTTATTCCAATTTGTAAATGTCTTCCAGTTTGGAGGAAAATATAAGGAAATTCCCTAGGAGGTGTTTTGAAATTTAATTAAAAAGCAGTTTGAAGACATATCCCTTGTGCTTTGCACTTGTAAATATGAGAATATCAGGAAGTTACACAGAGATGTGAATGTTCTCATCCCGATGTTGGGGAACTCTGGTTGGGAACTGTGTATATTAATCTTCTGACAAAATAGCAGTGTGCCTCTTTTGCACAACTGGGCCCTGTGGGTAACGTCTGTGCGGTGTATTCATAGGAAGAAAACCTGATATTTTAAATTCTCCTCCCTTCCTTTGGGAGGCTGCTGCATATTCAACACAAACCCTTGCTTCTTGTACTTACAGGGCTGGAAACATGCCCATTAACCCAGGGGCCCAAACACAAAGGGCCCTCTGGTGATGGTTTAGATAACTTGGAGCGGTTGTTCTCCAAGCTTCTTGTTATTGGACGAAGAGAATGGCCTGGCATGGGAGTCTGAAATACTCAACACCTCTGGCAGACTTTTTGTTCAACTCTGCTTTTCAGTGGATTCATCAGAAACAGAGAGAGCCTTTAAATTCTGTTCAATAGTATTTAGTGAGCACCTGCTATGTACTAATGCTGTTATCTAGTGCTGGATGGCACATCCTATATAATAAAAGGCTAATATGCAAATCAAACGAATGGCTGAACGACCGGTCGCTATGATGTGCACTGACCACCAGGGAGCAGATGCTCAATGCAGAAGCTGCCCCCTGGTGGTCAGTGCACTCCCACAGGGGGAGCGCCACTCAGCCAGAAGCTGGGCTCATGGCTGGTGAGTGCAGTCCCGCCTCTGCTGCAGACAGGCAGTAAGGAGTGAGGGGTCCCAGACTACGAGAGGGATGTCTGAGTGCCGACCTAGGCTCTAAGGCAGCAGGCGGATATCCCCAGAAGGGTCCCGGACTGTGAGAGGGTGCAGGCCAGACTGAGGGACCCCCCCAAGTGCATGAATTTCGTGCACTGGCCTCTAGTATTAAATAAGACAAGGTTCCTGCTCTCAAGCAGTTCACAAAACAATTAGGGAAATAACACTGGCAACTTGTGGAAGGAATAGTACTATTCTTAAGGAGTTAACCTCAGGACACACGATAATATAACTAATTAAAGTAATACCTTTAGATTTTGGAATCTTAGTAGCTACCCGAAATGTTCCATAGAGAGTCCTTAGGAGTAACTTACCACATGGCAGTGTTTTGCTAACTATATAATGGAATCTTTGATAAGAGTCTTGTTCTTAGCACCTTCTAGGTTATTAAGTAAAGGGAAGTGCTTTGAATGTTTTTGACCCTTAATTGGGGATGATCGCTATGCTGGGAACATCCTAGGAACACTTAGAACTCTCAATAAAAGTATATCCTGTTAGCCCTGGCCAATGTGGTTCAGTGGGTTGGGCATCATCCCATACACCAAAAGGTTGCCGGTTAGATTCCTGGTCAGAGCACATACTCAGGTTTCAGGCTCCATCCCAATAGGGGGCATGCAGGAGGCACGATTGATATTTCTCTCCCTTCCTGTCTCCCTAAAAGAACAATAAAAATCTCTTTAAAAAGTATACCATGTTAAAAACTAAAGTACACTCTGTTTATGGAAAATAAACCTTCTGAGATTCAACATATTGTTTCTGTCAACAGCTGGTTCTATTTTTCCATGGACTTTGTGGCCATAGGGAAAAATATCAGTTAAACTGTAAGATACTCAAGAATTAAACTTTAGATTATTCTAAGTTAATACCTTGTGATAGTTTCAGAATTTCTTACAAAACTCATTGACTATGTTTAAGCACATAAAATATATTTAACCATATTTCATTATTTAATGAATTGACTGTAAGATAAAATTAAAGTAATACTTGACTTTGTTCTCTTTGGAGTTCAGTATATAGTGTATCAGGAAGAGCTTTTTGATTTTATAAAGACTGATTCTCTTGGTACTTGTATAGTAGATACAGAAAGTTTAATAGTTACTTTGTTCAACTGGTACTCAGAATAGTTAATGGAAAATTAAAACTGAGTTCTTAACCATCAAGGTATACGTTTATGCTTTCTGCCAAGAAAAGCTTCAGTTTCTCCACATTTCTCTGTTGCTGCCTGTGTTCCAAACTAATTTTTGTAACAAGGAAGGGAGATGCCAATATTGACTTTAAATATTTTCAGGACCAGTAAAGTCAACACTGATCTTGGTTCATATCTTCATGTAGCTCTGAATATGTTAACTGCATTATAGGCATAGTGCTTTAGATTGCACCTGTTTTACACCAATGGCTAAGAACATACAGAAGAAAGGCATGGATTTTTCACATTTAAGTATCACTACTTGTTTTGGGAGTTGGAATCCACAGTGTCCTTAAATATATATTTGGTACCTAAAGAAATATCAAACTTCTATCTGAATACAATTTGAGGGAGGTAATATAAAGTTAGCAGGTTATATTTTATTTTCTTAATTCCATAATACTTAGTCCAACTTGTCTTTATGTTTCGTAAACATTACTTAAGTAAGAAATGAACCATATTCACTTACCAGTGGCTCTCAACCTTTCTAATGCCGCGACCCTTTAATACAGTTCCTCATGTTGTGGTGACCTCCAACCATAAAATTATTTTCGTTGCTACTTCATAACTGTAATTTTGCTACTGTTAATGCATCGTAATGTAAATATCTGTGTTTTCCGATGGTCTTAGGCTCTACAGCAGCGGTTCTCAACCTGTGGGAGAACCGCTAGCAGGGTCGCCTAAGACCATCGGAAAACACAGATATTTACATTACGATGCATTAACAGTAGCAAAATTACAGTTATGAAGTAGCAACGAAAATAATTTTATGGTTGGAGGTCACCACAACATGAGGAACTGTATTAAAGGGTCGCGGCATTAGAAAGATTGAGAACCACTGACTTAGACTGTGATTTGTTAGTTTAGCTACATTTAAACACTCATCTTAAATCATGTATTTCCGTTTTTCTTTTATAGAAAAGGACAAGGACATAAAAAATGACCATTTTTGTTTCAAACTTTTTTTGCTTCCTTCATCTTTTCACTCCATCTGTCATCCTATGATTTTAGTGCTTATCATTGCTAGAGACCTAGGGTGTGATTAAAGGCAATAATTGCATTAATAATGCTTTGGTGAGAATTGGTAACTATAAGTTCCTACATTTCCTCTTCCCCCTTTTCTTTTCAGGACATGGGCTATTTGTGAACGAAAACCTTAGATGACTTGAATCTGATACTTCCTTGATTTAATGTCTAAGTAGTTATTAAAATAGAGTTTTAAAAAACATATTTTTCATGTGACCAACTTATAAAGATTTGGTGCAATCTTAAGATTTAGAATTTCAGGTGGGGTTTGGTAAAACGTGGTTATATCTGTTTTTAAGACACTCCAGACTAGGTGCTTTATATGGGTTTGGCTGTAAACTTCTGAGTATTCCTTAGGTGTAAAACCCATCTCCAACAAATTCATAAGTGAAGCTAAGCACAAATTATTGTATTTCTTGCTAACATAGGTTCAAAATTCTTACCAAGAAATAGTAAGATGGGTCCTGTTTTAAAGGCTATGGGACTCGAATAAAAATATGAATCAGTTCAATGTTAGAATACTCCTTCCCAAAACATTATTCTTCTCACATCCAGCTCAGACTAATCTCCCCGTTATTTTTTCCTTTTTAAAATGTTCATAGATTTTTGTATCATTTCAATAGTTTCTTGACTACAGTGTTTAGTTGTTTCATGTATATGAATCTGTAAACTGCTCATTGGAATGAGAGAGTATTGAGGGCAGTTATAGTACTTGACTTCTTGTGCCTTCCCAAACATCTTAAAAATATCTACCAGGATATTCGGCATAAATAGAATGCTTCCTGAACATGTGCTTGCTTGATTCCTAGGCTTTTTGTTTTGTTGTGTTCTGTTTTTCTGATGTGTCCTAAGCTGTATACCAGGGATGGGGAACCTTTTTTTTTTTTCTGCCAAGGGCCATTTGGATATTTACAACATCATTTGCAGGCCATACAAAATTATCAACTTAAAAATTAGTCTGCCTTATTTGGTCAAACATTTAATTAACCCACCCCTAATGCCTTGGTAGGGTCAGACCAAATGATTTTGTGGGCCTTATATGGCCTGTGGACCAGAAGTTCTCCACCCCTGCTGTAGACAGTTACAGAAAAAAATATTCTGTACAAGGAAAGATGTTTGTGTTTTCAGCTGAACATAGAGGTAGGAACAAGTAGGATGATACTCAGAATGGAAAAGGGATTGCATGTGATGTTCCGCCCATGTGGTTTGCAACCGTGGTAGAACAGGAAAGCAATCTTCACGGTGAAGGCCTTTTGAGTTGTCACGTATCTCCCAAACATAAATCTCTCTCCTTTCTCTGGTTAGAAACATTAATAGGTAGAATGCTCAAATAGCTCTCTTACGCTTGTAATTGTTACCAATAAGAACAAGCTCTCATAAATCAAACTTTACATTGGTTAAAATTACCCCCTGTCCTTAAGGTTCCTGATCTGTTTCTCTCCTCCGGCCCCATTTTTTCCAGCTCTGGCTGACTCTCTGGATTATGTGTCATTAATCTTTTCTCCTGACTTCTCTCTGTTTTGTTTTGTTTTTTCTTTCTGCCCTCTCCCATCTTCACTTCAAATTGGATGTACTTCATGAAATGACGTTTAGGTAGTTCAGCTATTCTATTGAATTGAACTTAAATTTTGGATGAACTACATTTTAAGTGATTTTAAACTTAAAGCTAATGTGAAAATGTTGGACTATGTACCAATATAAATATATTAAACTTAAGGCCATATCAAACATAGTGTAAAAATTACATTGTGTTCCTTCTATTAGAAATCTTGCAGGACATAATTCACCTTCTGAGTCATGATGTAATTTAGATTATATTTTATTAGACATTCTTTACAAATTTAAAATACTGCTATTTTTACATGCACAGAGGAAAATCAGTTTGGATAATTATATTTAGGAATTCATGAAAATCAACCACAAAATAGAGACACTTTATTGTGTCATTTATCAACATACTTGATATGTATATCTAAAGTGCATTATGTTACAAAAAATATAGAAATTCAGCAGCACCAAGATACATTTACAAAATAAATACATCAGTTGACAAAATAAATTATGGTAAATGTGATAATAATAATTGGATTAGCCTTGGAAAAAATATTCACAATGACCAATGTGCAGTTTCATAGAGCAATGAGGGAGACAGTTTTATTCCAATGCATTTACAGTATTTACAGACAATAAATATTTCTAATACTTTCCATATGTTCACTATTACAGAATGCTGCAATATGTCTTCTGAAGGTCTTTGCAAAAGTTTCAATGCCTCCTGAAAAGAGAAGGAAGGGAAAGCAAAAGGGAAAATAAGTTAATTATCCTTACAAATGAAGAGACAAAATAAATGGTATAAATTAAGGAACACAGAATCACATAGAAACAGACCTAGGGACTCTTTGTAAATATCTCTTACAAGAGGTGACTGGGGATCCATCTGACTCTCTAAAACCTCTGCCACAGTCACTAAGCCATCCAAATGGTCAATGCAATGCAGAAGAGAAAGGCTTGCATTTCTAAGTATACTCTGTCAGAAAAAGGAGGCCCTGTGAAATTTTCCAAGGCTAACAATTGGCAAATTTGGGAAGGGAAGGCACACACTTGGGAATCTGGAAATAAGGCGAGGTTGTGCAATCCATCATGCTTAGAAGTTTATTCCGCAGTGATACCTGATGTAGGTGATCCACTGGTGTCTTATTTTTCCAGGTTCTCACTCAGCCAATCTCTTGCTAAGATAAAGGGCTGTTGTGAGGGTAATCAACAGTGCGTGACTGGGGTATATGTTGGGATGCATAATTAAACAGAGTATGTTTGGTTAATGATTTGATGACATCTATCATTTTCTTAACTGTCCTTAAACACTAATGAATGAAACTGTCATTGGATTTTAATTTTTGAAGCCAAATTAAAATAGATTTGTTTATTATTTTGCTGGTTTTTTTAATGGATCTCTTTAAAGAGATTGAAAATTTGAAAATTTGGAAAGCCTATTTTAAATTAGCTAATAAGAATCAATTGATTTAAAAATATAAAATAGCACAAGCAAGGATGGAATGAATAGCATTTTGAACAATTATTTTCTTAGAAATAAAGGAAAAAGGAGCAAATTTAAGGACTAAAGAAAAGATCATTTAATATATTTTACACTGCCCAGTTTGCTTGTTATCCTTCCTTTTGATTTCCCTTTAATAAAAACATGTATTAGAATAGCCAAGAAAAACATAAAACATGACTTAGAAATATATGTGTATGTTTATTATACGTGTGTGATGCTTTAGAGTCCTAGCTCTTTTGAATACTGAAAGCTTTTATATTATTTCTAAATCTATATATACCAAGGCAAAATATATGTTCTCAATGAAATGAGTCCTACTGAATCTGGACATCTTATTTGCAACATCAAAATTTCTTAAGTTTAAAGCTATATATTTCCCACGGAGTGGTCCATGAAGAGAAGCCAGACAGTTTTAGCTCAGCAATTTCTATTAAGAACTAAGATAGGTATTATAATAAAGTTCATCGCTTGCCATTTCAGAACTCTCAGATAATCATATAATAATGCAGAGACTAAAGAGAGGATAATAATAAACATTTAGTTGCTTATAAAACTTAAAAAAAAGTTATTCTGAAAAGATTCTATTTGTACTACAAAATTTACATGGCCCCAGATGTTCTCATCAATACACTGCTAAATCTCCCCACTCTTCCCTGCACCTCTGTTGGGTTGTATTGGGAGAGTGCCAACATCTGGCTGCCAAACAAACAGTGCTTTCCATGAACGTTCCTCACAACCAGGGAGTAGAAAGGAGAAGCAGAAACATTCTATTTCTTTCAGTCCTAAGTCTGGATTTAATTAGGCCACTGCCTAATTTTTACTAGCTCTACTTTAACATAAGGATAACTTTGGAATAAGAATTGAAGAGTGCTGATTTTCATTAATTCTCTGGATACTTAAGAGCATTGCAAATTGTAAACGTATAAAATCCATAAAAAGTATGTATACTTCTGTTTTTAAAATACACACACATGCACACACACACAGAGTAAGATAATGGATAAAAATAGGTTCTGGCAATAGAGGCCTTCCATTAGTTATAAATAAGTACAGTTAGGATCATATCTTAAAGTACACTGAATATCTGCATTGAGCCAACATGTATAACATGTATAAGGCCTGTTACCCCTTACAGATCCATTAGACACTGGCAGAATAGGTCTTTCACTGTGCTAGAGATTTCACTAGTGCCACTGCCCATTGATTACTGAAGCTGTACTACTAATCCAATATAGTTATCATTTTATACACTATTTAATTCTGGGTTTTCTCCACTTAAAGAGAGACGTGATGGTAAAGAGATTCAAACGCCCCTTTGAAACATCACTCTGTGGTCCTATCTCTAGTCAGAGGAAAGAACTGGAGAAGGAACAGGGGACCCCTTAAATAATGAGATCATTAGCTGCATAGGACGCATTCGTGTGTTGTTTTCCTCTTTCTTTCAAACCCCATAGAAGTGCTGTACTGAAAAGTAAAAAAAACAAAACAGCTCCTATCAGTGGAAATGCGTAGGTCAAGGGGCAGCACTAACAGCACTGGCCTAAGTGCCAGGAAATGGGGAAATAAATCCAGTGCTGAGGACTACCTATCCCGGTTTCCAGGACTGTGCAGGTCCTTTCACCGGGGGAGTGCCTTGGTTTTCTAGGTTATAAAATGCAATTAATACTTGCCCTTTTTTGCCTCACAGAAACACACACACTAATACAGATTGAGTGAACAATCAGAACCATGACTAAAAGTCCAAAACAACAAGTTGCAATGTATTGTTTACTCTATGACAGGCATTTAACCCGTGTAATCTCATTTAATCTTTATCCAACCCAAAGAGGTTGGTACAATTACTAGCTTCATTTCAGAGAAGAGGAGAGGGAGTCTTAGAAAGACTGACTAACTTGTCCAAGGTTGTGAACTTTAACGTTTAGACCCCAAATTTAAAGCTAAGGTATTTGGCTCCAAAGTCTGTGGATGTCATTACTACCTGCAACTATGAGCTAAGGATAAACCAGCCACAGAGACATGAAGTTTTATTATTCTTATTGCAATATCCTAGAAAACTTTCTCCATTTGCCAGTGGACAAATAGATACATGAGAAAAACATATCCTTCTCAAGCCAATACTTAAAAATTTTCAGAAATCATGATTTTTTTTTCTTATAAACTGGTAGAAGCCAGAGTTAAATTTAATTAAATAAATTTAAAGTGTATGTTTAAATTTTTATTTAAATAAATATAACATTTAATTACATAAACTTAAATAAAAATGTGAATGTCTCAGAATTATTTATGGTAAGATATAGTTTTGGGAGCATATCAAAGCCTTCTATGTCCTTCCCTGAAGTGAAAAAAAAAAGTAAGAAATGAAAAATGATCAAGAAAGTTTGTTAAGATGTGAGACGGGGGGAAATACACTTCTCTAGCAAATAATGAAGGTGAGCCTTAGCTTCAGAAGGCTGAGTAAGAAATGAAGTTATTTAGTGGAGTGCTAAAATATTGGAGTTGGAGAGTGAGATGAAACGGGTTATGAAAGCCCCATGCTATGGGGGCAGGAGGACACTGCCTGAAGTCAGACAGTATTTTGAGTCACCTTGGTTTTGCAAGGTTTAAATTGTGGAGTGATTGATGGGGGTGGGGGGTTGGAGGAGGGCATAAAGGTTTGTCTAGGGGCCAAGGCAGAGGGAAGCTACACCCCCCTGCTGAGAGCACAAAGGAGAGGCTCTGGGCCAGGAAGCCAGTTACCGGAAAGTGAGCTCCAGCGATGTCCCGGAGATGTCAGACAGGTGGTCCCCTTCTAGCCCACTGCCAGCCACGCTGGCATTTAGCCAGGCCGACCGAGTCCGCCGCTTCTTCTTCTCCTGCTCCTTGCGTTTTCCAGGCTTGCCTTTCTTTTTCTTGCCGGGTGTCTTCAGTGGCTGCTCTTTGTACGTCTCCACCTTGTTGGTTTCCTGAGTTAGGTATCTGCCCTCATCGTCAGACCCAAATCGGACGGGGTGGTTCTTTGTGTTGGGGGCAGGCTTGGAGTTGGGGGAAACCTCCGAGGTAGTTCTGATTTCAGCTGTGTGGATTTCTGCGATCAGGTTGTGAAGGAAGAATCGTCGCCGTAAGTCTTGGATGGACTTCCCCTTGTCATGGAGGAGCTGATGTTCAGACACGGCTCTTTTGCTTTAAGGAAAAAAAAAAAGCAGGAGAGAAAGGAAGCAATGAAATGTTAGTTGTTGGTGGAAACCACATAGGCAGGAGAAAAGCCCTTTAGTTTTCAGTTGCTCCCATACAGGACACAGGCTGCAAGAGGAGCACGCTCTGCAGCAGGGAAGGGGCCAGAGTGGAAGGGCAGGAGCAGCTGTGGCTCAGAGGACCAGCTCTGCCGCTTACCAGGTCTGTGACCTTGGTGAGAAAGCAAACATTCCTGGGCCTCCTGGTCCTCTCTATTTAAAAGGAAGGGGTCAGATTCAGTGATTTCTGTGCTCCCTGCTCTATTTAAATATGATTCAGTTATTCTCAGAAATGGACAGAAACCACTGAACTGCTTTTTACATTTTTCAGTCGTGGTGGGGAAATAAATCCAGAAGTCCTAGCCTGGGAAATAAAAAATGAGGCTGATTTTACCTGAGTACTTGCCCCAGGTGTGTGTGTGTACCCACACACATGCACAGGAGTGCGCACACACACACACACACACACACACTGCTCCCCCATTAAGAAAATAATCATACTGAATCTCAAAGAACAGCAAGCTGTAAGAGCAAAAGCAAACAAAGACTGAAGGATAAAGTGAGCAGTGAAGCCTGTCTAGGAAACTGCCTAACAGACTGAACTTTAACATATTAGACTACAGGCTACCAAGAACCTATATGTGAAGGCCAACTGTCAGAGAAAGCACACATAATTTTCTGGAAAGTACTGGGTGGTCTCTTTAAAATGGATTTCTTTGTGTGTTTAAATTAAGTGAGATCATTTTATTTCTTCTGTGCATCTTTTTTTTTTTTAATTAGGGATTTCAGAGGGTGTTATCCTTAATACTTAGTTAAGAAATTCACTTTTTTTACTTGTTCTTTGTCTTAAAAGTATCTCTTCAAACATATATGATGTGATTTTTCTATTTAAACAACAATCTCATAAAAATATAGTGAAAAAGAATAAACTAATTTGCTATCATCAATCCTTTTAGATGACACCCTGGCTCTTGCTTAACCGTCCACCCATGAATTCTCCTCTTAGTCTGTGTATATGGTATTAAACATATTTAAGGGTGACATACATTAGTTAGTCATATTATGCCAGCTTTAACTCTGCCTATTTCTGCCACTGAAATAAACCTCCGGCCAAAGTGGTTCATTTTCAAAGGTTTCTAAGGGTATTTCACAGGGCTACATCCCATGTACCCTTACTCTCCTGACACAGTGGCATCTGGGTCCCTTATTGCTTTCACTAGTACAAGCTTCTTTACCTCCTCAAAGAAATATGAAAATAACAAATAGCACTATCCTCCTTTTTACAGACAGGGAAGGGGAGGTTCAGAGAGATAAAAATGCCCCACCTTTGCCCACACAGTGAAACCAGGCAGAGCCAGGGTCCCACCAATGAGTTCTTTAGATTCACAACCAAAATTGCTTTTTACCTTCCTCAACCCTTTCTCCTGCTGACGCTGAAGTGTATATTGAGAAAACAAGAAAGAAAAGGCAAGGAGTGAAAAACCTGTAGTGGGAACCATGACAATGGGCAAGTGGACAGCAATCTATCACTTTCCTTGAAGACCAAGCTTATTGCCCCAAGACATCAATTTTCATCACCAAAATAAAGAAGTGGGGTACCTAGAGTTTGGATTTTCCCTAAGGGAATGAGAGATTGTCTAGTTACACTGTGAATCAAAGAAGGGTAAACCATGAAAAAACATTCATTATTTATCTGGACGTTCTAGCTAGAATGTCAGCTTCCTTTTAGTATTTCAGTGCGTGGACTGACTTTAAGCCATGAAGCTTGTTCAAAAAAAGACATGACTTAATGGAAAGGAATTTAACAGGAGCCCGGTTTAAATGAGGCATGAAGGAGTCTCCCTTCCTTATTGAAGGTGCCACATGTGACTAGATTAAAATTCACTTACTTTGTGGCAATAGTTAGTATTCTGGAAACTTTTAATAATCTACAAATTTGAGGCTTTGGTACAATACATTCATATCCTCTAATAACATTTTTTAAAGAATAGGGCTGATATAATTGTATATTTTTTAAGTATTGCAGTTTAATAAGCATCTTTAGCAAAATGTCACATTAAAAAGTTCTTAACTAATGTTCCTTTATAGTATTTAGAGATTTTATTTCTTTCTCAATTCCTGGCAGATATCCACCCCATCTGTATTGCTCTCCAAATGTATAATACAACCCATTCTAGCTTAACCTGAAGCCAAAACTTTTAATGGTTGGCCTGATCTAATCAAGCCACATTGCTCATGCCCCCTGTGACTGGCATATATGCCTGTCATCTTGGCCAGCCTGTCAACTGTGAGTCACAGTGCCCTCCTAATTCAAGTCTTGCACTTTCCCAGGATGGTTCTCATGGGAAAAGGAGGGATCATTCTGCCCTTCTCTCTTAGAAAAAGCCTATAATATGGCACAACTTTGTCCCATTTAAAACAGAACATCTCTTGTGAGGTACAAAACTTCTTTCTGCCTGTTTGGGGTAATTGCTAATATATTAGAAAAATGCAGATTTTCTTCAATACTAAGTCTGAAATGCTGTTACAGAATTTACTTAGTGGTTCAAAGACTTCTGTATTTAAACATGTGTGAAGAATGAATTTCTAACTGGGAAACTGCATAAGAGGATCAGGATTATAATAGTATCTTTATTCCTTAATAAGGAATAAGGTCCACAGAATGTTCTATTTAGTTTCCAAATAAGATAGAAAATGATACAAGGATAAAGGACTAGTCTGTACAAACCAGATATACATAGGTAATGAGTAGTGCATTCTAATTAAGGAGGATTTCAATTTAGATGATTCTGAAATACTGAAGTTGTAAATATGGCCTCAGTAATAGTCTGCTACTCGATATGCCTGTAAACATTGCATAGCACAGTGGTTCACACGGAACTTATACCTGGGCTCCAACATGGAAAAACAAGTATGTTATATTCATGGTCTCCTTTGCTTATTGTAAAAAAAAAAAATTGTAAAAATGTGGG
The DNA here is from genome assembly GCF_963455305.1 of Plecotus auritus. Classification (NCBI taxonomy): domain Eukaryota; kingdom Metazoa; phylum Chordata; class Mammalia; order Chiroptera; family Vespertilionidae; genus Plecotus; species Plecotus auritus. The sequence continues at coordinate 190,589,485 of NC_137772.1, read as the reverse complement.
GAAAATGCTTAACATAGATAACTCTAAATTCAGTCAAAATATAGCTGTTTTAAAGAAAAATCACCCTCAAGGGAGTTTTGAGGGAAGATTAAATTTCTAAAGAATCATCAAGGAACTCGGGGAGTAAACAGAGAGATGGGAATTCCTCTTCCAGCAGAGGAAGCAGCAGCGTGTGCCGATGCTAGGCTCCTGAAGAAGGAGTCTGAGTTTGAGAAGAAAAGTTCTGTGGTACAAGGAAGAGTCAGGGTTAGGGTGTTAGAGTTAAGATGACTCACCAGAAGTCCCTTCCAACCCAAATGACTCAGTCCAAAGTTATGCTTTTCATTAAGTGGAAGAGACCCAGTCTGGTTCCCCAGCAGATCAGCCAATGGTGTTTTAGATTTCTGAATTTGTTGGGGTTCCACCTCTAACTTAAACATAAAGGTTGCCACCTGCTGCAAGCCATATTCATCTGGACAGTAACACCTGTACACCTGACTTTCAGCCTCCAATCTACTCATGCTCTAGCTTCATTAATGAAAGTCTTTTGGATCCACAGTTCCAAAGGTTTCACAGACCTGTATTGCCTCTTTTGCATGGCTCAGCAGACAGTGTCATTGGTGCAGTAGTAGTTTCCTCTCCTTCAAAAGTTAACCCCCTCAGTTAGAAAACCATCTACAGCAATTTCCCTAATACTTGGTGTGAAAAGTAACTAGGAAGTAACATGGTTTGATCCCATGGTAAAATTTCTTTCAAGAAACTAGGCTTATTTAGCATACTAGAACACTAATGTTCTGTTTTATTGTTACTTGGCAGCAATGCCAAAATAATGACTTGTTTTTAAAACTCCATTTGGCTATAATCATTTGATGAAGCATCTTCATCTACTGATGATTTCAGTCTTCCATGAAAAAACATGGCTGTAATGTGATGATCTATTAGCCATTAATTATAAGAATGTTCTGTGGTAGTTTTATAACCATCTGCTGAGTGTGAGTGTTTGACTACAATATTATATTTCACCCACAAACAAAACTGTAACAGAGTCTTTGGCTGCTAAATGCTTTTTAAAAATGTGTATTTTGCAAGGTGCAACAACAACAAAAAGAGTTAAAAATAGCCTTTAGGACAATTAGCACTATTTTAATGCCATAACTGTGGATTTAATCATGGTCCATTACTGTTTCTCAAAAAAGAAAACAGGTATTTCTTAAGCAACTTTAAAGAAAAATTGGCTGGATTCCAAGACAGTATTTCTTGGCCAAATAAATACAGTATTTAAGTGTGCTTTTAAAAAATTCACTCTTTAAAAAAAATTCATTCTTCATCTATATTTATATATGGATTTTAAGTAACAGAATTTAATACAATTCTCAAAATGAGCAAAAAAGCCTGAAGATAATTTTCAGAAATACATCCACAAAATGTTGATTTGAAGAATACAATGCAGCTTTATCTGCAGTACAATGTTCTACACAATTTGCCTTAGGAAATTCATAATAGATTTTCATTTTGGTGCCAAGGTTCAGACATGTCTACAGTAATTTCATTTAAGGATTTTCTGCTCTCATGATAATAGACCAAGAGCCTGTATAAAACTGTTGCCTGTTTGTACCCCTTTGGGAATTTACAAGGAAGTACCAGGAACTTGATTGTAAATATCAGATATTGCTATTTTTACTACTAGTGTAAAAGTTCCCCTTAATTCCTTCTCCAGAGGCAAACTCATCTCAGTCCTCAAACTTCATGGTGTTCTCATCCTGAACACTGAGACTGCAGTTTAAAGATACCCAAAGACAGTGTTACACACATTAATGAACAGTTAGGTCCAATAGATGACGAAGATAGTATTACTCTACCACGCTTCCATCTTTGCAGTCAGACAACATAGTGATATTTATCTGGTGTACTCAGATGTATGATTATTTTAAAGTCAAAATTATCCTTAAAGGGATCACCATATGAGAATCCCAAAATACAAAGTTTTCAGTCTCCAATGCAACACCCATAGACCTGGGGCTCCAGATTAAAGAACTGTTAGCAATCATTCCCCGAAGAAAAGTCTCCACACCTAATACTCATTTGGAATTAAGCACTCTAGCGTTGCTGAACTGTGTCAATACTAAAGTTGGAATTGTGCCATTGCAAAGTTGTTACTGCTTTCTTATATAATATGCCTTCATTATGTAATGTGGTCCCATTTTATATGCTTAAAATTATGTCATTCATTATAAAAGTAGATGCAAGGTTTTTGCTTTTCACACACCAATTGCCACCCACATTCAGTATGTACGGACGTGCACATAGACATATGTGCTCCCCTGGATCCCTCAGCTTCCTCTCGGATGCCTCGGGGTTTCCAAACCTTCCCAGGTCCTGAAAGCAACTTTTTTCTTTCACTAGAGGCAGAGAATCTTTGCTTAGAGGAGATTCTGTTAAAGAAAAAAAAAAAAAATCCAAAAAAACGCTCCCTCTTATGGAAACTCACATAACATTTGTCTCTTGCCTATCCTTCCTGGCGGTTCCCCAGTCTCCCGCTGGGGTTGAGGACCCGGGCTCAGCCCCCAGCAGGTAGCCGGTTCTCCCTGCTCGCTAGCTAACTCGGGCGGGCGAGGAGCATCTCTGACCGCCCTGAGCCTGGGCAGCGCCCCAGCCTGGCTGCCTCCCCCTGGCCTCCCCAGCCCTCTCCTGGCGCCCTGGGGAGGACGGGGCACTTACAGCCGGCGGCCGAGCTCCTCCACCGAGCGCCCGCAGGAGGGCACCGAGTAGCTCAGCAGGAACACCGCGACGACGCTCCACTGCTGTACCAGCCTCCGCAGCATCGTTTCCTCTCGCTGGCAGGACCTGCGACGGAGTGAAAAGGGGGCCGAAGTGTCAGTCCGGAATCTCCATCTCCCGAACTACCCCGCTCCCCCTTTGAGCCGGATCTCAAATAGCCTCTTCAACATCAAGGGCATCTCCCAAGTTGCAAAGAAAAAAAAGAAAAGAAACTTTCTCTGAAGCCTCTCAGCACTTACTTATTTAGGAATCAGCTACTCCAACTGTGCTTTTGCCAAACCACACAGGCAGAAAGGGACCAAAAAGGGGGAAAAAAATCAGAGGCGCTTCCTCTGAAATAATAACCAAAATGAAATAGTTTTATATATGCATCAAGGATGAGCAGCGAGCGTGTTTACACGTCTCCCATAGCAATGTCTAATTAATCTGGCCGGCGCTTCTCCTGGGTTCGTGGAGCAGGGCGAACCCCTCCTAAAAAGAGAAGAAAGTTTCCTCCTCCGAAGTCAGCTTCTTCGCGAACTAGGCCGTCTTGTTCCAGAGCCACTTGCAGGGAGACCCACATATATACACATAGCTGTCTGTCTACCTCCTCTGGTGGGCTGGTTGCTTCCGGAAAGTTGATTCCACACACCCTGAGAACAAGTTTCAAGTGCGTGTGTCGTCGATTAGGAGGGCCAGGTGGCAACGAGGGCGGGCTAATAGCGGCGCAAAGGGGCGGCGGCGGCCCGCTCTACGGGCGGGGACGCGTGCTGGCCGAGCGACGCAGGTTGGAGGCGAGTTGAAAGCTGAGCGGAGGAATGTTCACACGCTCGGAGGCAAACCTGCGGAGAAGTGAGCGAGTCGCAAAGAGGTGGCGCCCTAGGAACGCGCGCGGGGCGAGCGAGGGCGCGGGGGCGGGGGTGGCGACAGGCGGCCGGAGCGGCCCCGCTGGCCGGAGCGAGCGCAGGGGAGCCCTGAGCTGGGAATGCTCTGCAAGCAAAGGAGCCGCCCGCCTCCCGCCTGCCGCCCCGACGCTGCCCCGAGCTCCGCCGAGCCCCACCCCGGAGCGCCAGCCCAGCCGCGCCGTCTCGGAGTCGGGCGGGCGCGTGGGCGGATTCGCTCACCCCCTCTGCGTCCCGCCGGCCCCGGACTGCCCGGTGGATCGACCAGCCGAGGTCCCCGAGGGTGTGCGGACGGGCCCGGGCAGCCGCTGACCTCGGCGCGCCGCGGCAGCCGGGGCGGGTTGGACGCGCGGCTGCCGGGGCCGCCGGGGGCGGACAGACTCGGAGGAGGCCAAGCAGCCGGGGGTAGAGAGCGCGGGCGCCTGGGATCCTCCGCGGGGATGTCGCGGGCCGTGGGCCTGTGGCTTTAAAGAGCCCTCAACCCCCCTTGAAAGCTCGGGGTGCTAAATGGGAGCCCCACTTTCTGGCCCTTCCTGGGACCAGTTGAGTGGGAAGAGTCGGCTAGGGAGGGGGAGATCTTCGCCTGGAAGAGGAAAAACGGTTTCAGACTTCAGGTCGAGATTACGTGTTTTGCTGCCTCAGAACAGCTGAGGACACCTGGAGCCCGTCCAAGAAAACCCGCGCGCATGGGACACCCCCTTTTGAATGACGGAGGAGAGCCTACAGTCCTGGAGAGCGCGCACAGCCCGTTCGCCCACCAAACAGGCGTCTAAGCCACGCTTTTCTGGATAACCGACTCTGTCACCCCCTCATCCCCCGGTCCCCGGTTACTTATTCTAAGGCGACTCTGTCCGTGCCTCTTCAGCCCGCAGAGGCGGCGAGGCTAGCGTGTAGGTCGCGCTGCCTCGGAGAAGCGAAGGAAAGCAGGGGGCTCTTCCCAAAGCTATTGGGTGGGGAAGCAAGACCGCTCTGAATGACTGGGCAGCATCCACCAGGAAGGATGGCAGCGGATGCGAACGCCCTCCCAAGGGTTCCTCTATCTGGTGCTTGGGAACCATTCAAGAGATGTTTGTCTTCTAGATAGACAACGCTACTGGGAGGTTACTCTCAGAAGGCAAGTGTGACAGAGATTTCAGATCCTTAAGGCAGCCTGACCTTTATCAAGCCTGGCTTTGAGGCTGGTGCTCCACAGATGTGCCACGGGTGGGTGAAATAGCGCCCTCTCACCGACCCTCGCTCACCTCGATCCCTTCCCCCCTTCCTAACTGCAAGCCAGCAGTTAACATTTGCTGTTTAGTTTGGGTTTGGGGTGGGGGGCAAAATTTCTCAGAAGCTGCTCTCTCATTTGATTACTTTAAACTTCATGCTTTGAAAAAAAAAAACCACAACACAAAACTTGGCTTCCTCCCACTTAAAAAAAAAATCGCTGGGAATTTCCACAATTTCCCTTGAAAGTTTAAGAATTTCTAAACGTTAGACCTGTTTGCATGGCATGAAAAGACAAAGTTAACAGGACTAAAAAATGTCAACCTTTGAACCTCTAACACTTTCTGATTTATATTAAATTCTTTCCAGAAAGACACAGGAGCCTTAATGTAATCCTTAGATCTGAAGGGGGAAATCTGTAAAAAAAAAAAAGCCAATCACAAATGAGCCATTTAATACTTGTAAGTTGTTTAACATTAAAGTGATAATATTTGCTTCCACAATAAAAGAGAAAGAAAAGAAATGAAAAAAACAAAGGTACTTAGCCAAGTTTCAAACTAGCCAGGCTTTTGAAAGTCAACCCTCTCCCAATAAAGGTTAAAACAAAGATTGAAAATATTAAATCACTTATGCTATAAGTAAATTCATTATACTCTCAGGACATTATAAAGACTGACATCAATAGATCGCTTTGATTTATGTTGCTTTTTAAAACTAATTAAACAAAATTGACCTCCTCCTCTCTCTCTTTTCTTTCCTCCACTCACTCTTTTGGTGTTGATAGCAAAACATCTCTCAAATATTTTTTAGAATTTTCTCTCCCTGACAAAACAAGAAAATATAGATACAGGAAAAGGAAATAGTCTTTATATACTCAAATACCAAACTGTCCTCATAATTTAATACTTCACCTTTCCCTTGATTTACAGTCTCCTCTGTTCTTCTGGCCAAAGAAGGGGGAATCTTCTCAGCAGTCTCTTCCAGAAGTAATTTTGTTTGTTCTTTAAAAAGTAAAATTAAATCTTAAATGAATTAAAACCTTTCTTAAGGCGTCTCCTCTGTTCCAACCAAAGGCGATGATGAGAAAGCTAGAAAGCAGGTACCTCTTTTAAGGTGCCCTGTTAATTACTTTCAGCAGAAACTCTTCTCAATATATAGCAGGACCCTGACTTTCTGGCTTTCTGAAAAGGGTCTTTTCTGACATCATAATCTAGTTTCTAATATTACTGAGTAACCTCTATGATAATGCTGAAGACATGTGAATGCAAATGAGATGATTTCACACTTGGAAGGCCTCTCTCTCTCTCTCTCTCTCTCTCTCTCTCTCTCTCTCTCTCTCTCTCTCCTCTCCCTCTCCCTCTCCCTCTCCCTCTCCCTCTCCCTCTCCCTCTCCCTCTCCCTCTCCCCTCTTCTCCACTCCTCTCTTCTCCTCTCCTCTCTCTCTCTTCTTAGGAACAGAACAAGTGCCAATAGAAGCTGAATGTTTGCTCAGGCCTTGCTATCACATAAATGTTCTTTAGCAAATAAGAGGATTTGAAGGCCTGTCTTTCATCTGAAGTATTCCATGTGAAGACAGTTTAGCATTATGAGAACTGCACTTACATGAAAGAGTCCAATTTTAAGAAAGATTTTTCTAAAAATATAAGTGCACGTTTACACTTCATGTTTAAATAACTGGTTGATGTATATCTCCAGGGATATCTCCTCTTGCAATTTAGAAAAAAAAAGCATTTATGTTTAGCTTTTTCATCTTTCTTCCTTTTTTCCTCCTCAGTCCAAACAACAAGGAAACAAACATGCAAATCAGAAAAGTATCTCTAGCTCTTTAAACAGTGCACCTGGGCTTAGAAATTTCCTTATCTTATTACCAATAAGCATCCAGATTTACTAGTAACATTTGCCAATCTGTAGCTCCAGGCTCTCTCTCTTAAATCCTCTGAAACCAAACAACTAAATTCATCCCTTCTCTACTCCAAACTTTTTATTTGTGTACATAGAGAAGTTTGCATAATTAGCTCAAGTAAAGTTATCTTTAGATTCCATTACAATAAATTCCAAATCACTTACTTGCTTGGACTGAGACATGAGGGGAGGCTGTTGCCAGTGGACACCAAGGTTGAGTAAAAAAGGGGATGTCATACCGTTAAATCCCAAGTAGGGGTAGGAAAGGGTGTGTTTCTTTGTTACATCTCTGTCGTTAGATGAGGATAAGACTGAAAGAGGGTCTCCATTTTCCGGGAACAGGACTCACCGCTGACATCTGGAGAAACTGCCTCCAGGAGAAGCCCTAGACATGCATCAGTCTCATTGGGCAAGTGGGTCTCACACCAGCCTCAACCTTCCCTACTTCCTGGGCAATGTTCAGCTTTCCCGCATAACAGGACCAGGAAGCGCAGTGGTGAGGCCGTTCTCCCCAAGGGACCTAAGCTAAGGTGAGATGAGAAGGTCTTTAGGAAATGGGGTCTACAGGGACCACTTCTCCAAGGTCCAGCACTTGTGCACCTCCTAACCCCCTGAGTATGAGCATCAAAACGTTTGAAGAATAGTCTTGTCTTCTGGCCAGGGGCTGTGTGTGTGTGTGTGTGTGTGTGTGTGTGTGTGTGTGTAAGAGAGAGAAAATGGATGTGTAGCACATGAGTCCTGATTTCCTGGACTGATGCCTGCCTGATGCCCTTGGCTGGGCCGAGATCTTGGCTTCCTGAAGTAGGCAGCTCTGTACTTGTTCGAGACCACAGGGAGAGTTTCAAGTCCCACCTGGCTCAGAGGACAACTCGTCAACTTAAAACTGATCCAGGCGGTGCCACACTACCCTCCTGGCTGACGCCCAGCTCCCTGTGAGGGGAATCGTCCTTTCTTACAATTTGAGCCCTGGCTGTCTGGAAGGCACTGCCCCCAGAGCTGCTAGGACCTGGAGAACTGTTATCTCCCTAACACCATTCACCCGGGTCCAAAACCTGCCAGTTTACCTTCAGTCTGTCCCCAAGGCAGACTGGGATGCCCATCCCCAGGCTAGGATGCCCATCCTTTCACGCAGAAAAGCATCCAGACAAACACTTTAGAGAGGGCGTTGTGCCTATTTCGCTTTGAGCTCCTGATTATGGTGTCTGTGGGCCCTGCCTGCTCATCCTGGGATTTGTGTCAGAAATAAGGCCGCGGGAAAGAAAACGGGAAAACAGGCATCCTCCCTCCCGCTGTCGCAGGAAGGGGAGGAGTGTGTCTCCTATGGCTTTTGGTGAGGCATGAGGGCGACAGGATGATCTTTATCAGCCCTCCACCTCCCACTACAGGCTTGGGTCGCCCTTTGGGGATACGATCCCCAACAAAGACTCGGGCTACGCCCCCCAGACTACTCTCCCTAGGAATCTGGAGCCCCGATTGCCGCGTAGAATCCGCTCTGTCCCGAGTGGTAGACCTAGCGCTGCATTCCCTTCCGCCAGGTTGAGGGCACGGTTTCGCATGCCATGGAGTCAGAGTCTCGGGAGGGGCTCCGCTTCTGGCTGCAAGCAAAGGAAGCTTCGGGAACAGTGTGACCTGAGACAGGGTCCGAGGGCCCCAGTGGACTTCCTCCTAGGGGGGCTCTCCCCCTCCCTTTTCTCTCCTGGTCAATCGGTGACTCCAATGTGACTTAAGCCCCTGGCAGACTGATGATCAAGTCCCTGCGTGGGAGGGGGGGCGGGCGGGCGTAGGGGCGGGGGCAGGGGGTGCAAGGATTGTCTCTCCTCCCTGGGCGCAGCGGCTCCTCTCGCCTAGCCGCCTCCCGCACAGCCCGTGCAGCTGGGCACTGAGCTGCGGAAGCCCCGTCTGTTTTATTTCATTTAACAGAATCAGCGAAGCCAAGGCGGGGTGACAGGCAGCGCGGGCGAGCAAAGGAAATTAAGGAGCACGAAACAAATTTCTCTCGACAAACTCTCTATGTCCGATTCTTACTATTCGGGGGCACTTTAAAGGAGACGCTTATTAATTTCTGAAGACCGCTCCCCATAGAGCTGTTCGGTGGCTGCAGTTGGCGATCGCGGGAGGTATAGCCTGTGGAACACATGGCGTTTCTCCAGGGCATACAAATCAACCTCGCTGGTGGCTCCTGTGGAGTTTGCAAACCGCGTGGAGTTGGCTGGGGGAAGCTAGTGAGCTGTCCATGGTGGTTAAGACTTCTTGACGTGCGTGCTCCCGCTGTCCGGGCGAGGCGCACCCCCACCCCTACGCTGGGGGCCCGCCACGCCCTGCGGCCCACGCCTGCCAGAGGAAGCGGGCAGCGGGCGTGCGCTCAGCCCCAGGCTGGATGTGTTCATTTGCCCAACTCCGGGATGCGCTCTTGCAGAGACAGAATTCTCAAGATAGGTGGGAAAAAAACTCCCGAGTCCAAATTGCGGATTTCCTATTAGCTCCTTCCTGAAGGTGTTCCCACCCCGCTACCCCCCATCAAGCCACATCTCACATGCTTTAAGAAACATCTGTCAATCCACTAGCCTGCCTCCCTTCCCTGTAAAGAGGGAGAAGCAAGTTGATCTTGTCATGCTTCTCATATTTGTTAAAAGCAAATTATCATAGCGAACCCATGGCGACCCATGGCACCTCTATGGCAATGTCCACCCACCCACTCTTATTGAGCGGGACTCTGCTGCTGGGAGATTGTCAGGGGACTCAGAGATTTTGGTCAGTTCCTCCCCTAGGAGTTGTTGGGGATCTTTGAAGAATATTATTGTTCCTAAGGGCAACGTCTTCATTATTTACCAGAGCTCTGAGTAGTGTCTGATGGCCACTCCCAGCAAAGGAAGACACAAAGAAATTGCCATGTAATATTGCGATATTATAGATCCAATCTCTAATTCTTGTGACATACTGTTATGAAGAAATCTTTATGGATTTAATTAAGCTCTTTCATATGTTTAAGGCAAAGCATGTGTTGCTTTTTAAATTGTCATCCTATTTTACCTTTTTGTCTTTTATTTCCCCGCTACTTCTCTCTATTAAAGATCTCATCTCCATGTGAATAACGAATTCCCTTAAATACTACAAAAGCTACAAAATATTGTAAACACTTATAATTCTTGTTTGTGTTTGTGCCTTTATTTATGGGAGCATATCTAATTAACATCCAGTATATAACAGAAACTTTTATATACTTCTGCAGAAGACATCAAATTGGGATCCATCCATGCTTGATGCTTTCACCCTTTCTTTTTTTTTTTTTAATATATTTTATTGCTTTTTTACAGAGAGGAAGGGAGAGGGATAGAGAGTTAGAAACATCGATGAGAGAGAAACATCGATCAGCTGCCTCCTGCACACCTCCTACTGGGGATGTGCCCGCAACCAAGGTACATGCCCTTGACCGGAATCGAACCCGGGACCCTTCAGTCCGTAGGCCGACGCTCTATCCACTGAGCCAAACCGATCAGGGCTCACCCTTTCTTTTTATAGTGGTGTTGTACTTTTAAAAGTGTGTGTGAGTGTGTGTGTGCACGTGAGCACACACGCTTACAGACAACTTTGAGAATGCCTGATGTAAAATAGAAAGTATTATTTTCTTTCAATAATTTTTCATAGCTTTTCTCATTCTCAATTTCTGGGCCTATAAAATAAAAATAATTAATGGGGAAAATGGAATATTTCTACATAGTCTTCTAAATATTTTCAATAAAACTGATATAAAACATTTTACTTTCCCTCTATTTATATACAATTAATAAAATGAGGCTTGAATGTGTACCCAATTCCCTGAAAAGTATGAAGTAAGCCAGGATAATAATGTTTTATTATTGTTTTTACATATTTTGTAACTTAGACATTTAGTTTTGTTGTATGAATTCTTTACTCCCCTTTCTATGAAAGAATAAAAATAAAATGATAGAAACAGACTTTATTCTTTTACCTGCTTATATACTTAAGAATGCACCCCCCCCCCCTTGGTAGCTTAGCATTTTCCACAATCCCTGGTGATATGAACTGAAAAATTTTCCTTCAAAGTTAATCTAATTTTCTATCACTTATTTTAAAAAAATAGTTTTCCCCAACAGTGTATTTATTAGATTTTAAAGACTTCATTATTTTATTAATTAAATTCAATACATTGATTAGGGAGGGTATTAATCCTTACTAGACTATTTTTCTGCTTTTCAAGAGGTAAGCATTCAATTGGTATAATTGTCTATGAAAAAAAAAATCCATTTGTCCCTTGTTTGTATTCTGCTTATTAATTCCCAATGTGTTCAACACTAGTGAGCCCAGAGTAGATCTTCTGAATATATATGTAGAATCAAATTGAATTGCAGTTATTTCTACCTGCCTCCTGACTTTTAGGAAATGAAAATGTATTTTTAATCATTTTAGATCTGTTTTCAAAAATCCTTATGTAAAGCTCTTTGGTCTGGAAAAGTTTCATAAAGTATATATTTTTTCTTCTCTCTTTTTTGTTTTTCAATTACAGTTGACATTCAATATTATTTTCTATTTTCTTTATGTGTTGTATTATGCTAATTGGTTTGTGGATATTGAACCAATCTTGCATCTCAGGAATAATCCCACTGATCATGGTGTATGATATTTTTAATGTATTGATGAATTTGATTTGGTAATATTTCATTGAACATCTTTGCATCTATGTTCATCAAAGACATTGGCCTATAATTTACTTTTTTCTGTAATGTCTTTGTTTGATTTTGAAATCAGGATAATACTGGCCTTGTAAGATGAGCTTGGGAATCCTTCCCTCTTCCTGAATCTTTTGAAATAGTTTGAGAAGCATAGGTGTTAACTCTTTGAATGTTTGTAAAAAATTCAACTGTAAAGCCATCTGATCCAGGACTTTTGCTTGTTGGCAGTTTTTTTAAATTACTGATTTGATTTTATATAATTTAGGGAGCCTTGTTGTAGATTTTCTGTTTCTTCTTGACTTAGTCTTGGAAGATTATTTCTGGGGATTTATCCATTTCTTCCAGATTGTCCAATTTGTTGGCATAAATTGTTAGTAATATTTTCTTATAACTCTTTGTATTTCTGTGGTGTCAGTTGGCACTTCTCATTCATATCTGGTTTTAATTATTTGGGTCCTCTCTCTTTTTTTCTTGGTGAGTCTGGAGAAAGGTTTATTAATTTTGTTTATCTTTTCAAAGAACCAGCTCTTGGTTTCATTGATCTTTTGCATTTTCTTTTTACTCTATCATATTTATTTCTGTTCTGATCTTTAGTATTTCCTTCCTATTACTGACTTTGGACTTCGTTTGTTGTTCTTTTCTTAGTTCCTTTAGGTGTAAGGTTATATTGTTGATTTGAGCTTTTCTTTGTTTCTTGAGGTAGGCCTGTATTGCTATAAATTTCCCGCTTAGGACTGCTTCTGCTATGTCCCCCAAATTTTGGGTTCTTGTGTTTTTATTTTCATTTGTTTCAAAGTATCTTTTGATTTCTTCCTTGATTGCATTGTTAATTCATTCATTGTTTAGTTTCATGATATTTAGTGTCCATGTATTTGTTTTTTTTCCTTGTAATTGATTTATAGTTTCATAGTATTGTGATTCAAGAAGATGATTGATATGATTTCAATTTTCTTAAATTTATAGAGACCTGTATTGTGGCATAACATATGGTCTATCCTGGAAAATGTTTCATATGCATTTAAAAGAATGTATATTCTGCTGCTTTTGAAGATCTCTATACCTGAGTATGTAACTCTGACAGGGAATTGAATCTCCCTCTTGGTTTATGGGTCAACATTCAACCACTGAGCCATACTGGCTGGGTGTGGGTCTTGTTTTCTTATCTATTCAGCAACTCTATGTCTTTTGAATGGGGCATTTAATCCACTTATATGATAGGTATGTAGTTACTGCCATTTTTTTAATTAATATTTATGTGTGGTTTTTCTTCTTCTTCTTCTTCTTCTTCTTCTTCTTCTTCTTCTTCTTCTTCTTCTTCTTCTTCTTCTTCTTCTTCTTCTTCTCAAAAACATCCCTTTAACATTTCTTGTAATACTGGTTTGGTTGTGATGAACTCCTTCAAGTTTTTCTTTCCTGGCAAGCTCTTTATATCTTCTTTGATTCTAAATTACAGCCTTCCTGGGTAGAAGTCTTGGTTGTAGGTCCTTGCTTTTTATCATTGTGAATATTTTGTGCCAATCTCTTCTGGTCTACAAAGTTTCTGTTAAGAAATCAGTTGACAGTCTTATGAGAGCTCCCTTGTAGATAACTAACTGCTTTTCTCTTTTTTTTTTATTAAGGTATTATATGTGTACATATCTTACCATTGCCCCCCCACCCCACTCCCATACATGCCCTCACCCCCCAATGTTTTGCATCCATTGGTTACTCTTATATGCATGCATATAAGTCCTTCAGTTGATCTCTTATTTCCCCCACCACTCCTGCTTTTATCTTGCCACTTTAAAAATATTTATCTTCATTACAGATGTCCCCTCCCACCCCCACCCCCCACCCCATCCAAGCCTTCACCACATTATTGTCTGTGTCTATAGGTTATGCATATATATATATATATATATATATATATATATATATATAGAGAGAGAGAGAGAGAGAGAGAGAGAGAGAGAGAGGTAATATGCAAATTAGGCCAGGACTCCCTAATGGGTCACAACCAGACAGGAGGAGGTTGCATGTGCAGCTGAGGCCCGGAGTGGAGATGGAGACAAAGGCAGGGGGGCCAGGGGATGCTGTGAGTCAGGCGCAGGTCCCAGCACCCCGTGGCACCGGTCCGGCCTGACTCCCGTGGCTCGGGTCCAGCCTGACTCGTGCGGTGGCTGGCGCTGCACGAGTCAGGCGCAGGTCCTGGCCCTCTGTGGGGTGCCTCTTTGCACGGCGGGAGGCAGGGCACCTCCTTGAGTGATTTCAATCGCATGCTGGGCCTCTAGTATGCATATAAGTTCTTTGGTAAATCTCTTCCCACCCACCTACCCACCCCTTCCTTCCCTCTGAGATTCATCAGTCTGTTCCATGTTTCGGTGTCTCTGGATCTATTTTGTTCATCAGTTTATTTTGTTCATTAGATTTCACATATGAGTGAGATCCTGTGATACTTGTCTTTATCTGACTGGCTTATTTTGCTTGGCATAATACTCTCCATGTCCCTCTCTTGCTGCTTTTAAGTTCTCTCTTTGTCTGTAACCTTTGGCATTTTATTTATGATGTATCTTGGTGTGAGCTTCTTTGGAATCATCTTCTTTGGGATTCTCTGTGCTTCTTATACTTGTATGTCTATTTTCTTTGCCAAGTTATGGAGGTTTTCCCTTGCTCTCTCTCTCTCTTTATAGTGGTACACTTATGATGCGAAAGTTGGTATGCTTGATGTTGTTCCAGAAGTATGTTAAACTATCTTCATTTAATTTTTTCTTTTTGTTATTCTGATTGGGTGTTTTCTGCTAACTTGTCTTCCAAATTGCTGATTTGATCCTCTGCTTCATCTAATTTACTGTTGATTCCTTATAGTGTACTAGAGGCCCAGTGCACGAGATTCATGCACTGGGGGGGGGGGGTGCGGTCCCTCAGCCTGGCCTGTACCTTCTCGCAGTTCAGGAGTCCTCGGGGGATATCCGACTGACGGCTTAGGTCTAAGCCGTCAGTCGGATATCCTTAGTGCTGCCACGGAGGCGGGAGAGGCTCCTGCCACCGCCGCTGCACTCGCCAGCCATGAACCCTGCTTCTGGCTTCTGTGTTGAGCGTCCACCCCCTGGTGATCAGTGCACTATTCAGTCAATTTTCATATTAGCCTTTTATTATATGGAATTCTTCATTTCAGGTATTGTATTCTTCTGGTTCTTTTTTATGTTTCCTATCTGATTTTTTTATGTTTACTATCTTTGTTGACATTCTCACTGAGTTGATGTAGTCTTCCTCTAAGTGTTCATTGAGCATCCTTATAACCATTGTTTCCAACTCTGCATCTGGTAGATTGCTTGCCTCTATTTTGTTTAGTTCTTTTCTTAGAGTTTTCTTCTGCTCTTTCAGTTGGGACATGTTTCTTTGTCTCCTAATTTTGGTTGCTTCTCTGTTTCTATGTATTAGGCAGATATGCTACATCTCCTGATCTTGGCAGGGTGGCCTTATGCAATAGGCGTCCTATGTAGCCCAGTAAGGTAGTCTCCTTGGTCACTTGAATCAGGTGCTTTAGGAATGTCCCTTGCGTATGTAGGTTGTGTGTGCCCTTATGTTTTAGTTGAATCTTGATTGCTGTTGGCCCTCTACTGGGTGGGGTTGACCCTCAGGCTGACTGGCTGTGAGGACTAGCCATAACCCCAGGGAGTGGGATTTGCCCCAGTGGGGCTCCGATGCCTGCTGAGATCTCTCTTTCAATGGGCCATTTGTGAAGCTAATCAGGTGTTGCTATGTTTTGGTCTGAAGCCTACTAATTGGTGTGTTGGTTTGGGGGCCTCTTAGAAGGGGCACTGGTGCAGGCCAAGGTCAGCCATTGCCTAGACCTGGGGCCACTTGGTAGGAGTTACAAAGTATCTGTGGTTGATAGCTGCCTATGCTGGGCATAGAGGCACACGGGAGAGGTCTAGCTTGGGCCTAAAGCTGGCTGTCACCAGCACTGGGCTTGGGGCTACTGAGCAAGAGTCATAGGGCATTGTGAGGCCAGCCACCTCTTGCCTGAGCCTTCAGACCTTGTAGAGTTTTTAAGAAAGTTTGCAGCACTGGCATAGACCAGTTGCGTGTGAGGCATAGCTGCTGAAAAAGCCAAGGTTGGAACACATGTTGGGAATTACAGAATCTCAAGGAGGCCAGCAGTGTTCACCAAATTAATGCAGATTCATATTTGGCATCTGGCTGTGCCTACAGGCTATGCAGGGGGAGGACTCAACACAGGGGCGATGGCAGCTGTCCCTCTAGCCCTTCCCTGGCAGTCACATAACTCAGCATCTACCCATATGTCTCTGGTGCCTTTTGAGCTGCTGTTTTTTTCACTGAAGCTTAGCGTGAGTGTTTGTGATCTAGCAAGTCTGTGTTTGGACTCTTTAAGAGGACATCTGGGTTTCCAGCAGCCCTCTTCACTGGGGGAGTATTCCCACTGATTCTCACAGCCAGCTATTATGGGGACTCCTCTTCCTGGCACTGGAGCTCTGGCCTGGGGAGCCAGGATGGGGTTGGGACCCCTCACATCTCAGGGGTACCTCTGCAGCCCAGAAATCCATCCTGATTCTCAACCCCCACAAGTGTGTGTGGGACAATCTGTTTTGCAGCTCTGCCCTTCCTATTGGTCTTGACATGGCTTCCTCTTTACATTGTAGGATTATCATTTAGCTAGTCTTCGGATTGTTCTCCAGGTTGATTGTTCTTTAATTTAGTTGTAATATTTATATGGTCTTAGGAGGAGGCAAGCACAGTGTTTACCTACTCCTCCATCTTGACCAGAAAAATAAAGCACGTTCTTTTAAAAATTGTGGTAGATTTAGCCAAAGCCGGTTTGGCTCAGTGGATAGAGCGTCAGCCTGCGGACTGAAGGGTCCCAGGTTCGATTCCTGTCAAGGGCATGTAGCTTGGTTGCAGGCACATCCCCAGTGGGAGGTGTGCAGGAGGCAGCTGATCGATGTTTCTCTCTCATCGATGTTTCTGACTATCTATCACTCTTCCTTCCTCTCTGTAAAAAATCAATAAAATATATTTAAAAAAAAATTGTGGTAGATTTGAGTGGCATATGTGTCTCATTTAGCCTCAAAATTTGTTCTGTCCTTAATGCTTGCTATATGGTATTATATGTTTTCCTGAAGATATTTCTCCCTTCATTTCATTTGTGTTTCATTATGAAAAAAGAGGGACAAAGGGAAAATGTGTACTCCTGATGCATCATAATATATTGAGGTCAATCATTCTGTGGGAGTACTTATATGGAGAAAATGTAAATTGACCTTAGCAGAATTTGTTACATTTTGCTCTTTTACTTCTCACCCTGCTAAGCTGTTAATTATACACAGATCTGCCAAGATACTTTTAATGGTTAAAAAAAGGAAGCCACTTTTTGTGGAAAAAATAAATTTTTTTTTGTCCTATAAACACAGGTCACATTCTTTGTAAAGCTGTTGTTAATCGGCAAAAATGTACATGTCTGTAGCAGTTAAATTGTTCTTTAAAAGACCTCTGATGGCCTTAAATGGAGCAGCAACTTAAGTGTGGTTGATATGGCTCCAAAAAACTCTCATTTTAAAAGAGTTTCATTGTAAAGGTGCACCAGGATGTACTTTTAGGTCTATAATACACAGTCTGGGCATCATAACCACATACTTCCCTCATCTCCTTCCAACCCTGGTGTGGTAAAACCAGAGAGACACAGGATCAAGGCGAGTCTGAGGATTTGCAGGGAAAGGGCTGTGTAAGTACAGTGAGTACAGATCTTAAAGATCTTCCCCAGACTTCTAAACAGTTGAGAAGGTAGCTTGTTTGCTAAGTAGAGCAAAGTGTCTCCAGGTCTATCACTGGAACTGCTGACATAATTAATGATTTCATTCAGAGCCTGAAAGAAGGTACTTGTATTCCCTCTGGCATAGGCAGGCCAACTTCATGTCCAAATTCTAATACTTTGGGTTGATTTTAGCTAAGAAGACTGTTGGTCCTCTTGTTGCACACCCAGAACTTGGAAGCCAAATATTATATTAGGCTATGATACTTCCCAGCCTTGAGGAGGTTGACATGTCCTAAATATATAAACAGCCACCACTATCTAAAGATGGATTACATCCTGGTGAGAAATTCATTATTCCTGGGTCAAACTAGGAAAACTAAAAACCATAGAACACCCTCCCCTCACCACCAAACACATATCAAACTATTTAAAAAAATTGTGATTTTCCACTAAGCATATATGCAAATTTTTCTTGTCCCATTTTACACTATGAGGCTCATGGCAATTCTTGAAAATTAATTATGGTACCAGAAAGACTTTAATAACATTTCTGCTAAAAATAAGCTGGAGGCAGAGCAGTGCCCTGAATTCATGATTGCTTACATCTGGTTTCTATTTCTGTGGATTTCATTTGGTTCTCAGAGAGTTCATTCACAGCCATCACAGGTTTAGTTTCCTGTTCTCCGATGGGAGAACTTGTCTTGATGACCCATGTATTTTTCATCTGAATGCTGTACTTTTCTACATTAGGAAATTTGGAAAGGGATAATGAAAAATACATCAGGTCCAATCCAAAAATCCAAGCAAACTGAAACATGAACATCTTTCATTACCTGACTTTTTCAGAATCCGGTGGCAAATAACAACGAGGAAATCACTTCATCTAGACCCTTATAAAATGAAGTAGGAGAGAAAAATAGAAGACAGAAAAAGGAAAGGAAGATGGAAAGAAAGGAAGGAAGAATGGAAGAAAGAAGGAATTAAAGGAAGGGCTTCTTTGTCAATAAGAAGCCCCATGCCCATCCCATCATACAGCCTATTGCCCATAAGACATAGGAAGGTATTGTTCTATTTTTCTTTCTAACATGTTAACTTTCAGAACTTTTTTTTGAAGAAGGGGCTGAGCTATACTGGCTGCTGATTGAAAACAATCTCTTAAACTTCTCACATTTAAGAAAAAAGATGTCATAGAGCCTGACTTTCTGATGATCTGGACCTGGGTAGATTCTAGAGTTCAACTCTAGTTTATAAACCATCTTATCTAACATATTTTTTACCATCTAAAATTTCCCAGTTATTCTCCTCTGTGTATGCAACACCTGCCCCCTTTTGAGATGAATGTTTTATCTAAATTCCTATCCAGTTTATACTCTAAAGTTTCATGAAAGCTATTTTTTTTCAACTTACCATATGATTTTCCTAAAATTACTTTCTGTTGATATGCCAGAAATCAAGCCTCCAAAATATCCCAGATGCTATCAACATTCAAAACAATAATTACAAATATTATTGAGCTCCTATATCGAGGACTGTGATGACTTTGAATAGAATTATTTCATTGACAACAGATTGCTTCTCCTTTTTACAACTAGGGTAAATCACTACTAGAAGTGGGATATGAATTCAGTTTTGTCTGACACTACATTGCCAGTCTAGTATGTTGCAGGCTCTGGCTGCCACATTTCACACCCATTGACATGTTAGGGTTGATTTGGCTGACATGACTGGCTAGAAAACTGCTGTCTTCTCTCACCATCCATGTGGGTTCCTGAAAGCTATGCACTTAGTTATAGAGGTTGATAAGAATCATTCCTTGATCAAGGATTATTGAAATGTTGAGCATTCTCACTGGAAAACAAACCATGGAGTGCTCTAACTCTACAGAGCAAAATAAAAAGAAGAGCATTCTCTTTTCTGCTGATTGCATGATCTTATTACCACTCTACAGAAATAGTCCAAGAATCAACTTCACTGATGATCTTATGTCAATATTTATTGAGATTCTACACTTTTTTTTTAATGGTTAAAGTTCTATTCTTGGAACTTTACAGGAAGACACATGCATTGGATTATGCTCTAATGCCCATAAAAGTACATATCAGGCCAGTATTTTCCCCTTTCTTTCAAAATTACAGTTGTCCAGGGGTCCTCAAACTTTTTAAACAGGGGGCCAGTTCACTGTCCCTCAGACCGTTGGAGGGCCAGACTATAGTTTTAAAAAAAAACTATGAACAAATTCCTATGCGCACTGCGGGGCCGGACGAGTTGGCTGCTAAGCAGGACAGGCAGCGGCACCCGGCGGGCCAGATAAATGTCCTCGGGGGGGGGGGGGGGGGGGGGCCCGCATGTGGCCTGCAGGCCGTAGTTTGAGGACCCCTGGTTGAACCTATCCATCTCAGCTTTTTCTTTTTTTTTAAATCCTCATCTGTGGATATTTTTCCATTGATTTTTAGAGAAAATGGAAGAAAAAGGAAAAGACAGAGAAACATTGATGTGAGAGAAACACACTGATTGGTTGCCTCCTGCATGGGCCCTGATCAGGGCTTGGGCCGGGCTGGAGCCTGCAACCTGCAACCTCGGTATGTGCCCTTTGACCAGAATCGAACCTGGGACCCTTTGGTCTACAGAGCGATGCTCTATCCACTTAGCCAAACTGGCTAGGGCTCCATCTCAGCTTTTGTTAACAGATACAGCATATTTCTGAACAAGTCATGTTAAAAATATTTAGGGAAGTTGCTATCTGTTATATTTTCATTTAAGCAATTGATCACTCACTTTGTCTAAGCCCTGAATTTTTTTTAAAAAAGGACATACACTATGATTATATTTCTTCCTTTATTGCTTGGGTTACATTTTTTAACTTTTTGTTGTAAATTACTTCAAACCTTTGAAGTGAGCAGGAAAAAAAATCTGGTATGCAGTTGAGATATAGTATCAGGGCTATTTCCAAAGAACATAAAGTCTGTTTATTTTTTTCATTCAGTTATTCAACAGATATTTCTTGAATGAGTACTAGGCTAGATAACTGTGCTAGGTGCTGGGGTTACACTGATGAGGCAGAATGCACAGTCTCTTCAAAACTATGACTGAAGCCCTGGCCAGCATGCTCAGTGGTTAGAGCATTGGGCTAGCACACTGAAGGGTTGTAGGTCTGATTCCTGGTCAAGGGTGTGTACCTGGATTGCAGGTTCAATCCCTGGTCCTGTCAGGGCACGTGGGGGAACCAATCAATTGATGTGTCTCTCTCACATTGATGTTTCTCTTTCTCTCCCTCCCTCCCTTCCACTTTCTCTCTAAAAAAATCAATGGAAAAAATATCCTCAGGAGAGGATTAACAACAACAAAGAACCCCCAAAACAAAACAAAACTGTGACTTAATTCTAGTTTACTAAGTATTTGACTAACATTTTTAAAAATAAATTATTGAATTTTGGCATACTATATATTTTACTAATGTCATTTTAGTCTGTCTCCACCCTCTGGAATGAATGCAAATTCTGTAAAGGCCAAGATTTTTGTCTTTTTTTATTGTACCTCCAGAACCTAGAGCAGTGCTTGGCACATGGCAGAAAGATAAATATCTTGAAGAATGAAAGAATTAAGGAAGATTAAAAGGTACAAACAGTTTCTCTTAATATACATCCTGGTACATGTACATATATGCATATTTCTTTGATAAGACAGATTCCTACCCTGAGTTGGCAATTTTCTTCATGATTGCCACACACTTATTATTCTGTTATATCAATAAACTAAAGGATTACTGATAAATGGAAATAATGTCAGTTTAAACATGATAATCTTTTAAAATATCATATGTAATAATAAGTTAGACTTGCCCAGAAATGAATTATTTTTATTATCGCAGGCAGGTCCTATTTTCATTCCTGTGTGCTTTCATTTTACCTCCCAATCTATAACACAATTTGAATAGGCCCTATTATCAGATCATGCAGCCAAAGTAGAGAATGTTATTTCACCACACCCCAGTCAGAATTCTTGCTAATGGGAAAGGCTGGCTATTATGCTTTAGGTGGTTCAATTATAGCCAAATTGTTAATCAAAGCTTAGCGTATGTCGAATTTCTTTTTTTCTTACAATAAGTACATTTTATTGTCATGGCAGATGAGTTGGGCAGAATAATATCATACCTGAGTCAGTTCCCCACCCCTTTCCCTGACTGCCACATTCAATTATGTAATAATGCCTATGAATGCATTTTTCAGTTATTTTTTTTGAAACCACATTTTCCCCTCAAATGACCTGTTGTAGCTGTGGTTTAAGTGTTACATTTTCCTTACAATAGCTCTGAGCAATAGCCTTCTACTTCACCATGGAGTTATGAGCTTAATATATTTGCTATGTTAATTCAAAAGAATGCAGAGATATATTAAAAACCTAAAATAAGTCTGATCTACAAATCCCCTCTTTAATAATCCTATATATTACCTTTTATTGCAGTTTAAGACACCTGTGACTGCATGAAACCTATTGAGTTCTTTTTCATTTCTTTCAAGAAAGGCTATTGCATAGCCCAATAGGTTAAAACTTAAAATGCAAGCAACATTATATTGCCTATTAAAAACACATCGTTGGATAGGACTTGAAAGTCATAGTTGCTGTCTTGTTTAGTCATCATAGATCTTGGCCTAGAGTTCTTGTCAGGAAGAGTGTTTGAATGGGGCCTATCTCAAGCTCTAATAGAAGCTTCTGGAAGAATAAAAGTTGGCAACATTTTTGGCAGAGGGCCAGGGGTAGTGGAAACTACTTTCATGTTATAAACTGGATATCATAGAGCAGCATGACCTTAAAAGTTGCTTTTAAAAGGGACATCAGACCACCCTGTGTTTAACAGGGTGCCATGCTCTTGATTTAAAATAATTAGAGCATTAGTGAATATATAAATAGTGAAAATCAGGGGAAAGTTGAGTGCTTTAACAGTTTCAACAGGAGAATATTCCCTGGTGTCATTCAGCTAGCCTTCAGCACATTGTACTTTCCAAGTCTCTTTGGGAATATTACTCATTCATTAGGTTCTCACAAATGCTCCACAAAGAAGCATCATTGTGATCTTAAATTAAAGCAAAGAGAAGGTAATGCCATAGGCTCCAGATAAAGGATGTAATGCCTGAATTGCAACCTGTTGGCTTCCAATTTTTGCTACATTTGTTTAGGTAGTGAAGACTAAACTTATGCATGTTTTGTCATGAATATATAGTGGCAATGTGGATAGTGGAAAGAATGAGTCACAACCTAGATTTCAGTCCAGACTCTTCCTTTTACCAGCTAATTTTATAAACTTTAAGAAGGCACAGAGCTTCTCAGAATCAGAGTTTGTTTAGCTGTGAAACGGGGATAGCATTAGCACATACTTCATGGGGCTGTCATAGGATCAAATGAAATAATACAGATGAAGTTACTTTATAAGCTGCAAAGCCTTATTGAGATATTTCATTAACTGCATATATTATATTTGACCGTTATTCTATATAGAAATACATAGCTCTTAATCTAAATTATTCCCTCCTTGGGCATTCAGTGAGCATGTGATAGCACACTGGGACAATTAGACAATGAAAATGACCTTAAGGTTGAGAATTTTTGTTTGGCTTTTTACTCTCTCAATATTTTGCTTTCTTTACCTGATAAATATTAGAATCCTGTAAATTAGTTCAGGAAATATTATCCTCCTTGATTCTCAGCATGAATTTCATACTGAATATCTTCTAAATAAGGAATTAGTAACAGGGGTAGGTCATTTTCACTAGCTGCTATTACCTAAGTATCTTTGTTTGGATAGCTATGTTAGCTGTGGCTATTACAATCCCCATGGCATCCTATGAATCAGCAATGTTCATTTTTGGGGAAAGTCAGTTTGACCCTTTGGGTAATCATGGTATCTAAGAATTTCTCAGACATAACAACAAACTTCGAGGCTGATGTCAGAATAGAGAGATAAGAATTGGAAATCAAGAAAGAAGAACTAAAGGGCATGCAACAGTCTATTCAGCAAATACACTGCCATAAGAAAAGGGGGAAACCTAAACTTTTAAACTGGGGAGATTAAAGAAGAGAACAGGGTATTAAAGAGAAAAGGGGGAAAGTTTCAATTCACATAGAGAATTTCATTTGAACTATTTGTGTTAACATGTGTCTGGACATGCTGAAAGTTTCATATTCCCTCCTAGGGGATTTTTCAGCCCACTCATTTTCAGTAAGGATCTATCTGATGGGAAAAGCTGAAAGGACATGGATTGATAAGTTTCAATCAAAGTCTGAATTTCTCCACATACTGCTTATCTGAATTAGGGATTGTAATTTTCCCTCACCTAAGCCTGTACCTTAAAAAACATTAAAATTCTTGCTTGAAAAGTCCCTGCTTCGGGGTGATATGTGTGATTGGAGTCCCAGAGAGGAAAGTAGCCTAAAGTCAAAGGAACTTTGCTAATGCACACAGCTTGGATGTGGACCACACCTAACTTGGAGTCTGAACTCTGTCATAAAGGTTTCTGTTAGGCCTGGAAAAAATTAATGAGATTAACAATTCAATTCATGATGTATTTGCTGAATTGATTCTGTGAGGTTATTTCCACAGCATATATAAATACGAAAAAGACATTATATTTGCTGTGTGTGTTGGAGGTGGGGAGAAGGGGATTAGACCTATATAAAATCATATGCCATGTTATTTCTTCAATAAGAAAGAAAGGACATCTGACAGCCTTGACCTCCTTTGATGGCATCAGGCTTCTGAGGGAGCAGAAAAGAGCCCATTGCCGTAGCACAATAATGCTCATTCCAAAAGAGGAGGGCAGATATGAGTATCCTTTCATCAGTAATGATTAGCGTGTACTCTCTCTAAGAAAAATTCATATTTTAGAGATCACTTACTTAGTAGATACTGTTGGTTACTTAATGTCATTTTTCAAACATTCTTTCTCCTTCCTAATAGGACCCAGATTTTGTTCAGGCTACTACCCTTCTCTGTGTGACCACATTCTGTAAGGGTAGGCAGGCCCCACCCCTGACTTTCAGCCCTGAAGGTGGGTCCTGGATGATCCAAACCAATCATGGAGATCTTATCCCTTTGCCAGTGATTGAGTAGGTATAGACATGTGATCTAATTCTATTCAATAAAGTCTTTTTAGAAAATCTTTATTGTTGAAAATATTACATATGCCCTCTTTTTCTCCCCATTGACCTCTTCTAGCCCACTACCACCCCAAAACCCAGGCCTTCATCACCCTATTGTCTGTGTCCATGGGTTATGCATATATGCATACAAGTTCTTTGGTTGATCTCTTCCCACCCACCCACCCTCCCCACCTTCCTTTTGAGATTCAACAGTCTGTTCCATGCTTCTTTATCTCTAGATCTATTTTGTTCATCAGTTTATTTTATTTTAAAGTGCCTTCCCTAGTGTGAAACAGTGAAAGTCCAAAGGAGCTAAAATTACATCTTTTGCT
Organism: Plecotus auritus; assembly: GCF_963455305.1. Classification (NCBI taxonomy): domain Eukaryota; kingdom Metazoa; phylum Chordata; class Mammalia; order Chiroptera; family Vespertilionidae; genus Plecotus; species Plecotus auritus. Next base: position 190,564,830 of record NC_137772.1, on the reverse strand, counting down.
TCTCCTTTCTAAGACTGCTTATTATAACCCCTCAGTAAAGTACTTTGACTATGCATCATAGTCTTATGTGTTAGGCTGGTAGAAACTGCAGGACAGGTGGCTAGGGGTTGAGGTATTTGCTCCATTTTATGGTCTTTTAGTTATCACCTTCCAATTTTTCATTGGATGGACTATAAGATACTATAGCAATGGAGAGTGAACCATATCCTGAGAATGAACCATACCCTGGGAGGGATATAACACACTTCATTTTTAAGGCATTTTTTCTAAATATATACCTCTCTAACACTTGCTCTTGGCCAAGTGGCAGTCAGGATGTAGTTGTCATTGCCTGTTCACATGCATCAACACCCATAGAATTGGCTCTAGTGGCTTAGGAGAAATTCCTAGAGGCAATAGTGGAGTTCTCTTTCAGAAAAGCTGCATCACTAACAGTCCCGATTGGCACAAAGGATGGTATTATGTGCCAAAACATGGACATGGTTGATTCTGAGTTTGGAAGTCATTCAGAAAAGTCAGACTGTGAATGTGAATAACTTAACCAATATGTTTTATGAAAAAACATTTGTATATATGTCAACAGGTTTTTCAATAAGAATAAAAATTCAAAGTTATACAAACACGATGTATCATAACTTTATTAGCAGCATTAAAAATTATTTTGGAGGTATGTGAAATAATGGTGCATCTCTAGTTGATAATTTCTTAGGTTCAATGAAAGATGGTGACTAGAAACCCAGATCCCGTTGTTACTGAAGAACCACTTGCTTCTTCTATACTTGTCAGAAGGTTTCTTCCTTTGAGCACAGTCACCTCTCATGTTGCTCTCTTTGAATTCTTGCATCAAGTGATACTCCTGATTGGCTAGACACAGTCACATGACTCCTTCCTAGTTATAAAGGAATCTAGGGGTGTGATTTCTAATTTCTGAGGAGGGGAGTTGAAACTCGGTGTATAACAATATCCCAAGTTGTAGAAAATTAGCCATACTTCAATAAGGAAGTGATATTTGAGATAGACTTCAAAGGTTAGATGCTGTCTTTAACAAGTAGAGATGAGTGGGAAGAGGTTCTATGCAGAAAAATTAGTATAGATTCGGGAAAACATTGCCTGTAGGGAAAAGGGAAGAGTATTGCACATTTGTGGGGATTATAGGAAAGGTACACTGGAGCTAGGTAGTAGAAGGTCTTAGGTTTCAGGTTTAGAAGTTTGTGTGTATGTCAGGGGCCATATGGAACTATTCACATGGGGAAATGAATGATGCTGTGGTTGCTTTAGTTTTAAATAATCAATGGACTCCAACATACTCCTAGAAGGACAAGATTGGTTAACATATATTGGGAATTTATAAGTGATCTTCATTCAATCTTATTTTTTCTTTGCAAATAGATTTTCTAATGTACTAAAAAAATATATATATACTTAATTAGATAGCTCAGCTTCTGGGCAACTTTATTTAATGCTCGCATTATCTGATTACTTTCTAAAACAGTCATTGTGGGATTTGGTATGGATATGGGTTCTATCCTTTATGCATTCCTTTATCCTTTCTTCCACCCTTTAGCAAGAGAATTTGAGGTTGTTTGAGGTTTGGAAGAAAAGTTGAAAGACACATACATGCTCCAGCATGCCAGTCTTCAGTATTGAATAGTGTTGACATAACAATTTTACGCTTTTCTCTTTGTTCTTTTCTCTCTTGGCCTTCAAACCATAATTCTTATTTCATGCTATAAAAACTGTTAAGTAAAGTACCATTGCGATAGATGAGTGTAGGTAAAGAGTTATATCCAAGTTTGAAAGGGCTGAATCCAGTGTTTTCAAGAAGAGCTGCCCATATATTCTCTTTACCAGCTTAGCTCTCCATGAAGGATGCACTGGGAGAAGTAGTGAATCACAAGGTATTTGTTATCAATAAATCAAGTGGTTGATGTCTCTGTAGCTATTTGTGATTTTTTCTGCTCATACTTACAAAAACAAGCCACCATACATTAAATTTACTATGTTCATTTTTTTTCTTTTTTAAATATGCCACTAATGACAACTACTAAGTCTGAGACTATGATATGAACAGCTGATATGACTAGCAATCACTATGCCATGCAGTGTTGTTTTTTTCTTTAGTTTTGCTGCTACTTACAACGGCTGTTGCTATTTGCGAATGACTTCTTAGTTTCATGATCTGCCTGATTCATTTGCTCCCAGGATCATTCACTGTATCAGCTGGCTTTCACTACAGACAAACCACCTAAAACACAGAGACTTAAAACAACAACCATTTGTTATTTCTTATGAGCTATGAGTCAGTTTGGTGCTTCTGCTGATCGGAGACAGGTGAGTAGCGAGGCTCGCTCAGGTCTGTGGTTAGCTGGTGCATGACTGGGGACTGTGGGTGAAGAGGACCTTCCTTCTGTGTCTGGTGGTTGTCTCACTGTTGGCAGGGAAGATGGGATAACTGGGTCACATACCTCTCACCATCCAACAGTCTGAACACTGTGAGGCCTATGGAGGCCCAGGTGCAGAACTCTCATGTTGGAACTCCCTTCCTATTCTATCTATCATGGAGAGTCACGAGGCCAGCCCAAATTCAAGGGGTGGGGAAATTTTGACTTCACCATTTGATGGAGGAACTACAAGGTATTCTGGCCATCTTTGCCTTCTATCATACTCATTTTCTCTCAAGGGAAAGTGACTGACTGGTATGTCTTTCCCTATAGTTTTCCATTGCACAATCTATAATAAAGTAAAAAACTCTTTCATCTTTGTCATAAGGTTATTTTTCCTTTATTCACCTTGCTTATAGCAGATTCTCTTTGTTTATAGATCAGAAATTTTGCTCTCTTGCCTTCTCCTTAAACATTCAAACTAAGCCAGTCAGCGTGGGTAGCTAAAAGACCACTAAGCCTTTGGTTTTATTGTGGTATGTCAAGAGGCAATTGGGAGAGTTGATGCAGGTAAAGCCTCTGATATAGTTTTAAAAGTTATGCTTTGAGCAAGATCACCTAATTGAAATGGAGTGTTGTACCATACACCAAAAGTTTGTGGGCTCAATTTCCTCTCAGAGTGATGTAGGAGGCAACAGATCGATCTTTCTCTCTCATTTCTCTCTCTATCTCTCTCTCTCCCTTCCCTAAAAACAACAATGAAAATGTATCCTCAGGTGAGGATTAAAAGGTAATAAAATAAAAAGCTCTTTCCATCTTTGTCATAAGGTTGTCATGGGGATCTAATGTATAATCCCCATGAAATCTTTGAAAAACTATAAAGTATAATAAAACTACTCAGTTCTATTTTAATACTGTTTAATACTAATAGACAGCTTTTATGTTAAAATTTCCCAGTAATAACTGTAGCATTTGCCACATTAAGAATTAGTCATCATGACTAATGGAAGTATTCAGGAAGAAAAAAAAATATTCCAGAAGATAATATGATGTGTTTATTGCAATGATGCAACCAAAAAACTATTTGCTAAGCTTCTATTGTATATTTAGTAATGTTCTAGACACTGTGGGAAATAAAAGTGTTAGAGAGACATCATCCTTGTCTTTAAGCAGTTCAACAATCTAGTTAGGAAAATGAAGCTATTACATACAAGACAACTAGCAAAGAATAAAATAGTAATCAATCAAGTAATAGTCTTAGAGCCCAACTGAAGTTCAGAGAAGAGGAAGATCCTGGAGGTGTGAGTGTTCTTGGAAAAAGTGGGCCCTCAGAAAGTTAGGAGAAGCTGGATATCTGGAGAGGAACAAAGAAACTGAAGTTGCTAATGGCTATTCTGTTGGTACCATCTTGCTTTTTAGGCTCTCCAAAACTACACGGGTCTTCCTGATTTAGTTGTCAGTCAATCATTAGGCAGTATGTGTGTCAATCATTAGCAGCATTCCTTCTCTATCCTGAAAAGAAATTTCTTCCTACATGTAAGGTTTCATTGGTACATGCTTGTGCATGACCTTGGCCCTTTTTAAATTACAGAGTTTTATAGACTCTTTACAGCCAGCATAATTTCTGACAGGAGGATACCTCTGATCTTGGTGATAATCATCAGAAATCCATACTTTTTATTATGCTTTCAGAAGATGTGCAGGTACTAAATAGATTCATCCAGAGATACACATCTATCAGCAGCCAAATTAATTGACATCCTCATTTCATAGTGTTTCTTTTTCTTTCAACAGTTCCTTAATGCACTGTTTCTCAAAGTGTGGTCTGTGGGCCACCTACACCAGAATCCACTGGGTGTGCTGGTTAAACATTAGGTTTCAGAAGCCCATCACAGGACTCTGAATCAGAATCTTGGAAAGGGCTCAAAATTCCACATTTTTATGAGCTCCCCAGATGATCTTTTGTACATCAGTGTTTAACAATCATGCCTTAATGCTTGCTGATTATGAACATCGTGATGCCGCCCCTCCCCGCCCACCTTCCAATCAAACCATATCTCTGATGATGGAACTTAGGCATCAGTGTTTTCAAACCTTCAAGGTCATTCCAATGTGCAGCCAAGGTTGATGATCATTAACTTACTTTTCAAGCTTTAATGTGCACACGAACCAATGAGGGATCTTCTGATTTAGAAAGCCTAGAGTAAGTCCTTAAATTCTGCATATCTAATACGTTTCAGAGAACATGCAGATGCTGCTGGACTGCAATTTGAGTAGCAAGAGCTTAGAGAAAAATACATTAATTGTTCAATTGCCCCATTCTTCATTGGCACAGTTTTCTGCATGACTTAAATACAATCAAACTAATCCCATATTAACTAATAGAAGACATAGCAAAAACTCTGTTCTGAAGGATCCTTTAGTTAGCTTCCCATAAAAATAGTATTTCTTTCAAATGTCACACACTGGCCAATGAACCCTGCAGCTCTACTCTGACCTCCTCTCTGACCTCTCCCTCTAAACTAACCTTCTTTCTGTACCTCACATATGCCAGCACATTCTTGCTCAAGGCCTTTGCCTTGTGGTTTCTGGCAGACTCTTCTCCCAGTTCATTCCAAGGTTGGCCCTCTCTGTTCTTTTAGAACTAAGCTTCAATGTTGTCTCTTTGGAGGAGCCTTCTCTGACTTCCTTTATCCCATCCCACACATACATTCTCTATTACAACATCATGTTTTGTGTTCTTTATAGAACTTACTATCTGAAATTCCTGTTGATTTATTCCTTTCATTTTTAATTTATCTATCTCTCCACTCCACCCCCATGACCATGTAGGCCACATAAAGGTCAAGGCTTGGTTTATATTGTTCACAGCTAGAAGCCTAGAGCCTATAACAATGCCTGTTATACTGATATATGGTGATTGATCAATAACTATTGTTGAAGGAATGAGTGGTGGTCTATAAAATCACCTGGAGGAGAGGAATCAGAATCTGTTGGGTGTTTGCTTAAAATGCTACTTTTGGGGCTCTGACCTTAGAATACTTGTTTCAGTAGTTTCATGATGAGCTCCGAAGGCTTTAGATTGAAAAACAAAGTTTTAAAGAGTGTGTTCCTTTTTTGATTGAGTGAATTTTTTTGAATAATAACTATGGAGCAGCCATAGCTATTAGAATTCCTTAATTAAGTTAGAAAGGGACCATTTCTCAAATATAGAATACTAGAGGCCTGGTGCACAAATTCATGCTTGGATGGAGTTCCTCGGCCTGGCTGGCAATCGGGGCCGATTGGGGGGGCCAGCCAGCCGGGGGAGGGACCGTGGGAGGTTGGCTGGCCAGGGGAGGTTGGCTGTGGGAGCACACTGATCACCAGGGGGCAGCTCCTGTGTTGAGCGTCTGCCCCTGGTGGTCAGTGCACATCATAGCAACTGGTCGACCAGTTGTTTGGTTGCTTAGGCTTTTATATGTATATTAGAGGCCTGGTGCACAAAATTTGTGCATGGGGGTGTCCCCTCAGCCCAGCCTGCATCCTCTCCAATCTGGGACCCCTCAGGGGATGTCCGACTGCTGGGTTAGGCTTGATTCCGGGGATCGGGCCTAAACTGGCAGTCAGACATCCCTCTCACAATCCAGAACCACTGGCTCCTAACTGCTCACCTGCCTGCCTGCCTGATTGCCCCCTGCTAGCCTGATCACCCCTAACTGCCTCTGGCCTGATCACCCCTTACTGCCCCCCCTACTTGCCTGGTCACCCCCAACTGCCCCCCCTGCTGGCCTGGTCAACCCTCACTGCCCCTCTCTGCTGGCCTAGTTGCCCCTCATTGCTCCCCCTACCATCCTGGTTGCTGCCAACTGCCCCCCCCCGCCAGCCTGGTCAACCCTTACTGCCCCCCTCTGCTGGCCTGGTCACCCCTCACTGTCCCCCTGCCATCCTGGTCACCCCATGCAGCCTGCTGTTCAGTTGTTTGGTCGTCCCTCACTAACCCCCCTGCCGGCCTTGTTGCCCTACGCAGCCTGTTGTTTGGTTGTTACTGTGAGGGCGTCCTGACCAATTTGCATATTACCCTTTTATTAGTATAGATAGATATTTCACTTTGATTATGAACTAGGGTGGATCTTGATGCTCCCAAACCATAAATGTCACATCAGCCTGTACTGAAGCAATATCTCTAGGTATCAGTTCCAGTAATCTTCATTTATTAAGAGATCTCCAGGTGCTTCTGATAAGTATTCAATTTTATGCAGCACCAGAGTGTGAAGGACTCATTATTAGACCAGATGGGACATGAAGCAAGCATTAATGTTCATTCTCCAAATGCATATACATAAAAGCCTCTGAATAATGTGCTCCATCTGATAGAAACGCTTTCAGGGCAACCAACAACAAAAATGTGATCAGCAGATTAAACAATAGGCGATTTTTTCCTCTCTCATAGCAAGAAATCTGATGTTAGGTGTTTTGGGGCATTGGCTCAGTAGCTCTGCAGCTCCATCAAGCATTCAGACGGTTTCTGCTTTACCTCCCACCGTCCCCACAAGCTTGCTTTCTTCCTCATGCGTGTAACTTTGCATAAGATCAACACAGCTTCTGGTATCACATTCACATTCAAAACAAGATGAATCATTTTTCTTTTTGTCTAGAAAGAAAAATCTCTTCCAGGAGTTTTCTCAGAAGACTCCTTATTTTCTCTAGACTAGAACTTGGCATTGTACCCTAGCAGCAAAGAAGTCTAGAGGTGTGAGTAAATAGCTCTCCAGAACATAATGGGAGGTGGCCAGTGAGAAGGGTCTTGGGAAGGGTTTTTAAGTAGCCAAAGGACAGCACCTGCCACACATGCCTGTCGTGGGAACACTGTTCAGCCCAAGATGATATCCCAGAGGAAGAATTTTACCCTTTTTCACTCTAATTTTTTTCTATGCTTTTCTAGGCTGATATTTCTATTTGCCTAGAGAATTTTCCCCAACTGACTGATTCTCACTTTGAAATAATATTTTTAGTTGAGAAATAAATGACAAATAATTATGTTGTATACCTAAATTAATATAATTCTACATTATATTAATTTAGGTATACAACATAATTATTTGATAGTTGTATATATTGCAAATGATCACCACTGTAAATCTAATTAACACCCATCACCTAATATAGTTAACATTTTTGTGTGTGATGAAAACTGTTAAGATCTGTTCTCTTAGCAACTTTCAAATATACAATGTAGTATTATTAACTACTAGAGGCCTGATGCATGAAATTCATGCAAGAGTAGGCCTTCCTTCCCCTGGCTACTGGCACTGGTTTCCCTCTGGCACTGGGGACCAGGGCTTCCCTTGCAGCCCCGGCTTCACCCGGAAGGTCATCCAGAAGGACGTCTGATCTAATTAGTATATTATGCTTTTATTATTATAGATAGTCCCCATGCTGCACATTATATCCCTAGGACTCATTTATTTTAAACTATAAGTTTGTGCCTTTGTCTCCCTTGAACCACTTCACTCCTTTCCCCTCCACCCAGTATCCTGCCTCTGGCAACCACTAATCTGTTTTCTGTATCTATGAGGGTTTTTGTTTGTTTGTTTGTTTGTTTGCTCATTTAAAGATTCCATATCTAAGTGAGATCATACAGTATTTGATTTTCTCTGACTTATTTCACGTAGCATAATGCCCTTAAGCTTCATTCATGTTGCGCAAGTAGCAAGATTTCCTTCTTTTTATGGCTGGATAATATTCCATTGTATATATAAGTACCACATTTTTTTTTAAAATGTTTTGAAGTTCTTTTTTCAATTACAGTGGACATTCAATATTATTTTAATTTCAAGTGTACAGCGTAGTAGTTAGACATTTATACAACATACAAAGTAATCCCCCTGATGTTTTACACCCCCTACCACTATATATAGTTATTGCAATATTATTGATTGTTTCCTAAGCTGTACTTTACATCCCTGTGACTATTTTACTCTCAATATGCACTTCTTAATCCCTTTACCTTTTCACCTAGTCCCCCAAACCTCCTTCCCTCTGGCAACCATCAGTTTGTTCTCTGTATATATGAGTTTGTTTTGATTTTGTTTGTTCATTTAGTTTGTTTCTTAGATTCCACAAGTAAGTGAAATCATATGGTATTTGTCTTTCACTGAATTATTCCACTTAGCATAATACCCTCTAGGTCCATCTATGTTGTCACAAATGGTAAGACTTCATTCTTTTTTAAGGTTGTATAATGTTCCATTGTATATATGTACCACTTATTCTTTGTCTATTCATCTTTTGATTGGAACATTTAATCCATTTCATTTAAAGTAATTATTAATAGATAAGTTGTTATTGCCATTTTATTATTTTCTGATTGTTTTCATAGTTCTTTGTTTCTTTCTTATTCTCTTTTTTCTTATATAGTGATGACTTTCTGTAGTGTAGTGTTTGAATTACTTTCTCTTTATTTTCTATATATTTCCTGTAGATTTTTGATCTGTGGTTACTATGTGCTTCATGTATAACAAGCTATGTTTATAGCCATCTATTTTAAGTTGATGGTTGCTTAAGTTTGAACATATTCTAAAATTACTACCATTTTTACTCACCCCATTCACATTTATGCCTTTGTTATTTTTACTTCTTTTGTGTGTGTGTGCCCCTCAATTTACTGTTGTAATTTCATGGGATCTTCCTACTTTTTGCCTTTTAACCTTTGAACTAGCTTGAGTGTTGGTTAATCCACAGTTTTTATTATGTGTTTGCCTTTGTCAGTAAGAATTTTTTGGTGATTATTTTCTTTTTATCTTCCACTTTTTCTTAAAAAAGTCTCATACTAGTTTGGTGGTGATGAACTCCTTAAGGTTTTCTTTTCTTAGAAGATCTTTTTGTTTTTAATATTTGCCATTTTAGTTATGATGTATCTTGGTGTGGGCCTCTTTGGGTTCATTTTGTTTGGGACTCTGCGCTTCCTGGACTTGTATGTTTATTTCCTTCACTAGGTTAAGGAAGGTTTCTGTCATTCAGATAGGTTTTCAATCTCATTCTCTCTCTCTTCTCCTTCTGGTGCTCCTATGATGCAAATGTTGGTATGCTTGGTGTTGTTCCAGAGGTCTCTGAAATGATCTTTGTTCTTTAATGTTCTTTTTTTTTTTTTTTCTGTTCTGATTGGTGTCTTCCCCTACCTCATCTTTCAAATCTCTGATTCAGTTCTCTGCTTCATCTAATCTGCTGTTGAATTCTTCTAGTGTATTCTTCATTTCAATTATATTATTCTTCATTTCTGACTTTTTAAAAAATGTTTTCTATCTCTTTGTTGAAGTTCTCACTGAGTTGATCTATTCTTCCCCTGAGTTTATTGAGCATCCTTATAATCAGTATTTTAATGTTTCTTTGTCTGTTCACTTTGGCAGCTTTCTTGTGTGTGTTTTTTTTTTAATGTACTAGTCAGATCTGCTGCATCTCCCAGTCTTGGCAGAGTGGCCACATACAGTAAGTGCCTTTGGGGCCCAGTGGTGCAGTCTTTGTGTTCACCTGAGCCAGGTACTCTGGAGGTGTCCCTTGTTTGAGCTGTGTGTGCCATCCTGTTGTAATTGAGACTTGATTGCTATTAGCATGTCAGGCTAAATGGCTGCGAGGACTGGCCATGACTATAGCAGACAAGCTGCTGTGTGGAGGCTGACCCCACCGAGCGGAATTTGCTTTCGTGGGAATCTGGTGCCTGTGGAGTCTGCCCTTTGGGCTTGTCATTTGTGGTGGTAACTGGATGGTGCTCTGGTGTAGTCTGAAGCGCACCACCAGGTGTGTTGCTTCTGGGGCCTCTTGGGAGGGACCCCAGTGCAGGCCAAGGTCAGCCATTGCCTCTGTCCTTCCTGTGGCCTCCTAGTAAGATCTACACAGTGATTTGTGTTGGTAGCTTTCTTTGCTGGGCTTGGAGGCACCTGTGAGTGGTGATGCTATGAACTGAGGCCAGCTGCCACTTGTGCCAGGCTTGCAGCCACTTAACCAGAGGTGCAGGGCATACCAAAGCCAGCCACTACTTGTTTGGAGTTGATGGACCTTTGAGAGATTTTAGGAACGTCTGCAGAGTGGGCCCAGGCTGACTGCTTATGTGGATTAACCTCTAAAAGAGGTTCGGCTGGGCGAGTGAATTGGGCAGGGCAGAGTTTTAGAGAATCATCAGGGTGGGGTGAGAGCAGTGTTAGCCAGGTTAATGGAGACTCATATTTGGCACTTGCCTGTGCCTGTAGGCTGTGTGTGGGAAGGACTCAACAAAGAAACGATGGCATATTTCACTTAGCATAATGCTCCCAGGGGTGGGAGTGGTGGGGGGAGAGGGTGGTGTCAATTGGGGAAGAAGGAGACATATGTAATACTTTAAACAATTTTAAAAAAAATGGAACAATGGCGACTGCCAGCTCTTTAGTCTCTGAGAGAACTGCCTCTCTAGCCCTCTCCCTGAGGCCAAATAGTTGTTTCTCCCTGTATGTCTCTGGCACCATTTGAACTGATTTCTTCTCTCTGGAGCTTAGGGAGAGTGGGTCAGTCTGTGCTAAGACCCTTTAAGAGGACACTGAGGTCTGCAGCAGCCCTCCCTCTCACGTGGACTGAGTCCCTGCTGATTTTCACAGCCAGCTATTGTGGGGACTCCTCTTCCCAGCAGTGGAGGTTAAGTAACTTGCTCAAGGTCACTCACTAGTAAGTAATAAAGTGGGAGTCAAACCCAGGCAATTGGTTCTAGAATTCATGCTGTTAACCATAGTACTATAGTGTACCTCCTTCCACATGTATTTAAAGTCCATTCACTAAAGGAGCATAGATTAGCCAATGTTAGGCTTCATTAATTGCTACAGGAAGGGACATGCACATGAGAAGAGTAAAGCACATCAAAAGGGGTAATCAAAGAAGGCTACTTAAAGGGCTTGAGGGCAGGAGTTAGTTATGGGAAGGGCTTAGCAGACATAGTTCAATAATTTGTAAACTAGGTTAGTTACTAAAACATTTAGTGGTCTTATCTTTAGAACACATGGGTCTATGTGGAATTACTATTAGAGAAATTGGGTCTGAATGATCTGGAGATAAGAGAGCTTGAGTTTATATAGTCTGTTTTTTGATGTCATATTTTAGTACAGTTTGTTTCTTGAGTTGTGTAGTTTTGCAAGTTGTGATTTATGTTTCAATTCTTAGTACCCTCCTCACCGAATAGCTGCCAGCTGGGCTATTTTTCATCTGTCAGTCTCCCACCGTCTCAGTGGAACAACAGGCTGTTATCTTTCAGGGAAATGATGCATCGAGATCCATCATTTGGTTGTGATAGTGTTTGCTATATCAAGCAACAGGTCTTCTGAGTCTTTTGTTGGATAATTATTTGTGTCATCTTCTGGAGTGAAAGGGGCTCTGGAGTTATTCACACTTAGTGACTGCTACACAGAAACACTGAGACAAGAAATTACTTAAGTGAAATGTGACCCATATATCCCGTAAGCTACTTAAATCTGTTCATAATCAAGTGTTCTTTTTTCTTTGATTAGGTCTAGGTAGTTCAACTTTGTTAATGTGTGGAGAATGAATTCTATTTCTAGGAATTGTTGGGAGTAAGAATACCAGGAGTACCATGATGAAAGGGTAAGAATGTCTAGTAATAATTTAGATTCTTGAACCAGCAGAGAGGGAAAAAAATAACAAAAGGATAAAGAACAAAAACTTGAAAAGAAACATGTGGCTTTGGACATCTGGGATCTTAAGCATAAGCCATCTATTTCACATTATCTTCTGCTTCTGGACCAAAACAGTCCTGCAAATATTGACTCAGCCATAGATGAATGACCAAAGTGATGAGGGCTATGATATCCATGAATTTATTCTGTCTTGTATCTATGGTCCTTTACTAAGTGTCTTTAGTTTCTCCCCACCCAAAAAATCTCATTTTTTAAAAATACTTCAGTCAGAACTCTTAAAGGTACATGTTTTGGCTAAGAGAAAGGGGAACTCCATCACAAATATCAAGAAAAGGTTCTGAGTTCATGTTCCATGTACTTAAGGTCAGGACTACATCAGTGCAAGCACATAACCATCTATTTGAATACATAACATAAAAGGGCAATCCATCATTAATTTCCCCTAAGACACTCCTGCACCTGCAGAGTTTCTGGAGATTCTTCTTTTTTATTTTTTTATAAGGGGAGTGTCTTGAAGTACAGGGACTCCCAAGCACCCAAAGGCCAATAATTGCAGATGTCTGCCTGAAGGCAAAGATTTGATCTGGTTGATGAAACCAGCATGGTATGTTCTAAGAAAAAAATGATCTACAGAGATTATGAAACTTCCCATGGTTTTAGTTCTGAAGATATGCAAACCCTATTGCCTGCAAAAGGGATGGGAGATTTCACAACAAAAGTTTGGAATGATTTCCAAATGTGTACCATCAAGAACTAGAATTTTGGTTGACATCAGGCTTTGATTTTGCACACATTAATTCTACATTGTTTGAATGTAGTAAGAGGATCTGAGATAGTCTTAAATATGGTTTAAGTAGAGGAGGAAAGAGGTTCTTTATTACCATGCTTTTAGAACCTATGTTATTCTTAATAGTACAATGTGGGACTCTCTAAACTTTATCCAGACTTTAAACTAAGTATTCGTTTTTAAAATAAAAATGGTATCAATATTTACTTTTTAAAAAACTCTAAAACCTTTGGCTACCTAAAATATATCAAAGAGCAATATTTGGAATAAGAATTATTAAGTAAACATCCTTTGATTAATAAATTATCTTCTATTTAAAACAAAAGAGGAAAGCAAAGCTATTTCCTTAGCATTAACTCAGGCAAGAGGTCTTGTTGGTCTTTTTTTGTTTTGTTTTTTAATCCTCACCTAAGGATATTTTTCCATTGATTTTTAGAGAGAGTGGAAGAGAGAGAAAGATGAAAGAAACATTGATGTGATCAATTGGTTGCCTCCTGTATGTGCTCTGGTCAGGAGGAGCCTGCAACCGAGGTATATGCCCTTGACTGGAATCGAACCCAGGACTCTTCAGTCCACAGGCCAACGCTGTATCCACTGAGCCAAACCAGCTAGGGCCAAGAGGTCTTGTTTGCTTATCCCTGAACTTTTCTGATTCACATAAAGACCTATACTATTGCTAACAAACCTGATCATTTTGCTAAATTACTATAGCTGCACTGCTCTAAGTTAGATTCCTTATGGTACTTAGTCACACCATATAATTGCAAAAGTTCTTAAGTCTAGGTCAACTTGAGCAAGTTTGTTCTTGATTTATATGCTACCTCTAAAAATATGTCAGGGTATTTATTTGCTTTCAGAATAGCTTACATCTCCCTTTGCCGAGAGGAAGTGAGGCAAACCAAGGTAGTGACTGATGATTGCCCACTAACCTAGAAGTATATAGGACTTGCTTTTTGGATTCTGGTCACATTAATTTAAAAAGTTTAACTTTTTTGATCACTTATTTTTTACTGATATCATCTTTTTAGATTTGTTCTAAATTATTTTCTTTCTTCTTTGAGCCTAAGAGCTAGAAGACCAAACATTTTTACTCCTCTGACCAGGTAAGTGCAGGCAATTGGGTGAAAAAAGCCATTTTAATTTTCACTCAGGGATGTGTTTATTGATTTTAGAGAGAGAGAGAGGTCAATTGTTTGCCTCCCAAATCCACTCCAACCAGGAATCGAACCCATAACCTAGGTATATGCCGAGAATTGAACCTGCAACTTTCTTAGTGTACAAGATGACTGAGCCACCTGGCCAAGGTAAAAAAGCCTCTTTAAATGCAGATCTGAGCACACCATATATAATAATACTCAGACTCATCTGGATCCAAGGGTTATCCTCAAAAATTTCCAGACCCACACTATAAAATGTTCAGCAATATTTACTGCAAAAAATTCAAACTTTGAGCCAGCTATTACATAATATGTCACATCATTTAAACTATATACTCAGAAGTCAGAGTAGTAGGGTGTTTAGAGTAGTAGAGTGATGCAATATAGTACCCATGGATGATTATGCATGTTATTTAACTTCAGGAGAACTAAGAGGCATCTCATATTGGAAGAGTCAAAAAAATTTTCTTTGCTGATTTTTAACATTATTTCAGACAGATTCATTCTACAGCTGTCAATAGTCCTTTCAGTTAACTCCAGATAATAAATTCATATCTACCCAATGATTAAATTAGCATATTCAGAAAGAATCCTACTTTTTAAAAACTTGGTGATTCTCCCAGATTCATCTTGAAACTCATAAAATGATCCATCAGAAAAGTCAAAGATGGAAATTAAGATGTAGTTCTAGGCTCTTTTCTCTTCTGGCTGTATTAACCAGCCGTTGTTTCTCTAGAATGGAGGGGGCTGACTTTTGCTCCTTCATTGTGCCTTGTGTTGAGAACAAGCCAGTTTGAAGGGGAAGGTTGAGCTGATTGGATCACTTTTAGACTGGTGAAGATAGAACACATACTGCTCACCTCCTCAGAACATGTAGAGGAGTCAGTTTCATACACAACTCACCCTTCCCCTTAGCTCTTTCATATAACCCTGAAAATGCAACTAAGAAATTCAAGAGTTAACTGCATATAACCAGTTGAAGCCATAGTGGACTAAATGTTATCTAGAAATAGACAAAGCTTTTTTTCCCTGAGCATTTGATTACCGAGCAACCAGAAATAGAATGTTGTTAAGCTAGCCTTGAATTAAAGACTAGAGAAGTTCTGTTTTTACTAGGATTTTGAGAAAAGTACCTTTTTAGCTTTATTTTTAACTATGAGCAATGATTAGACCAAATGGATCTGCTATGGAGTTGGCTTCTTGCAATGTCCCCAGAAATCTAGTGATAAGAACCAAACCCTGCACCCACCTGCTAGCCTCTTGTCTCTCTCATTTTAGTTTATCTCCCCCCCCCTTTCTCTGCCAGAGTTATATATCTAAAATTCCAAACTAGCCCTGCTATTTTTCTGCTTGAAAGTATTTAATGGGTCCCCAGAAGGTAGAAAATAAAGAGTAAGAGGGTAGGAGATTAAGTTCAATTTCCTTAGCTAGGCACTCAAGGTCTTAACATAATCTGATTCCAATCAAAGTTTCCAGACTCTTCTCTTATGACCAGCTTGTCCTCAGTTACACTAAGTTTTTCACTATCTCCTGAACATGTGGACTCTTTTGAGTGCTTCTCTCCACCTGATGTGCCTTCACCTCACTAAGGTTGGTGCATCTCAGAGAGCATCTCCTGAGGAATGTCTCTCTTACCTCTTCTCCTTTGCCAAGAAAGAAAAATAGTGCCCCCACACTGAACTTGTCAGATGGCAT
The DNA here is from genome assembly GCF_963455305.1 of Plecotus auritus. Lineage (NCBI taxonomy): Eukaryota > Metazoa > Chordata > Mammalia > Chiroptera > Vespertilionidae > Plecotus > Plecotus auritus. Next base: position 190,549,157 of record NC_137772.1, on the reverse strand, counting down.
CTTTGGTAGTTAGTTACATACTCATGAGTCTGTCCTATTACGTTGAGAATTCCTTAATGGAAAGGATAATATATTTATTATTCATCTTTATTCTGCCAGTTTCTTGTGCAGATGTGGTGTATAAGACACACACACACACACACACACACACACACACACACACACGTGTAAGTGACCATTATGACCAGATGACCGGATGACTGGCCAGTAGCTATAATGTACACTAATCACCAGGGGGTAGACGCTCAATGCAGAAGCTTCCCCCTGGTGGTCAGTGCGCTCCCACAGCCAACCTCCTGTGGTCCCTCCCCCTCACAGGCCAACCCCTATCGGCCGATCACTGGCCAGGCCGAGGGCCCTCACCCGTGCACGAATTCATGCACCGGGCCTCTAGTATTCAATAATTGTTGAATTTCAGAGTGTTTGTTGAACAGAAAATTTGGGTAGGATATGATGCAGATGTGTGATTATTTTAAAATATTGACTGATTTATATTTGGTTCCCATTACTTATTCTTCCAGAGCAGTGCTGTCCAATATAACATAATGTAAACCACAGATACGAGTCACACATATAATTTATAATCTTCAAGTAGCCACAATAAAAAAGTAAAGAGAAACAGTTAAATTAATTTTAGTAGTATTTTTAATTTAATTGCATATACCCAAAATTTTATCATTTCACCATGGTACTAACATAAGAACAATTAACAAGATATTTTATTTATTTTTTTTTTTATTTTTTATTTTTTATTTTTTTGGTATAGCAAAGGTGAAGATTTATTGAAGAACAAGTACAGACTCCCATGTAGGGAGGGGGAAGAGTCCCACAGAATGGACTCCCAAGTAGGGAGGGGGAAAGGGGTCCCCTATTTTATATTTTTAAGTCTTTGAAATGCAGTATGCATTTTTCACATCTCAATTTGTAATAGCCACATTATAAGCACTGAATGGCCTCATGTGGCGTGTAGATACCATATTGGATAACACAGCTCTAGAGATGTCTATGTCTATTCAGGAAGCTGCTAGGTGCTCTAAAGTGCTTAAAGGGAGGCATGACAAACCAGAAAGGCAGAAACAATAATTTTTTCCCCTGTCCTTTGAGTTTCAAAAATCTAGGTCCTTGCAGGGAAAGGAAAGCTTCATGCAGAGGAAAGGAATAGATTTAGAAGAAAGCTTATGATGCAAAAAGGAGGTTTCCCATGGCATTCTCCCACAAGTACACATATGGGCAAGGAGTGCCTAGACCAGGGAGCGGGGGAAAAGTAAGGGCAAGCAGAAAGTGACCACTCAATGTGTTTTTGAGAAAGAAAGTGCCCCGGCCCGCGGGGCAGCAACGAGGGCACGCAGGAACCACCTAAGAGAATGAGACAAACAAGGAACGCGAAGAACGGAGGCAAGACAAGGATCCTGATCAAGCCTCGTTTTTTTATTCGAGTGTTGCGGTATATAAGCACTCAAGAGGGGAGGGGTAGGATAAGGAGTTGCCATGGCATGATTGGTTGGGGACTGGGTATCTGTCCTAGCTGATTCAGGAAGTAGGACTGACCAGGAAGTAAGACCAAATTCTTCTTTTATGGCCCCCGGCATCTCCTCCCTTTCTGTTTTTAAGCGGGAGTTGGCTTTCACCGAGCGAGGGAGTAGTGACCCGGCTCCTCCCGTGGGTTTCCCAAGCCCACAGGTAACGACTGTCTCCTCTTGTCTTCATGGCTGAATTATTTCCTGCTAATTCCTCTCTGTTGCAGGAATCCACATGGTCCTGGAGTTTTTTTTTTCTGAAAATATACAAACATATTCTCGACCAAAAGTTAATAAAGGTGTCTTTTCTATAAATTTGACTTGGGATCCTTTTTATTTTTGCCCAACTAATTTTCCTTTGGCTTATTTTGACACCATGTGTGTTTTTCATTGGTGTCTTGCTGTTAGCATAACAAATAAAAATTAATTTTCAAAGTAAAAATTTTTCTAGATGTAATTTACTTACAAGGTATTTTTCCTTACATAATATTACTCCACTATCCCCCCTTTTTTATTTAATTATTAGGAGGCATTTGGAAAATATATAATGCAGTCTTGATAACTTTAAATTTTAATTTTTTGCACAAAAGTATGACTGCTTTAGGTTCATTGCATGTTAAGCAATTTTACCATGAAATGAACTACAAATAGAAATTTTGGTTAATACTTTAGGAACAGCCTTTTGTACAATTAGATTTTCTTGAATATTCCCTTATTTCATTTAGCCAATTTAAATTAATCTGAAAACTTGACTATTTTACTGTCAAATTTAATACTTTAACAATAATTTTAGTTAATGGAAAGGATTATATGCATCCTTGAGAAAGCCCTGAGCACTCCTGGATTTAGGCTAGATTTAGGTATAGGGCAGCTGCCATCAACCACTTCTCTGTTGCCTGGGTCTCAGTCTTAGCTGGGCCAAATCTGTTTGTTGCCTGGGTCCCAATCTGAGCTGGGCACGGGAAGCACGAAGCAGCCATGGGGCAGGAGACCTCCCTCAGAAGGGGCGAGTGTTCAAGCCCCTGTAATGTTGGGGGGGTGAGGATCTGTGCCACACCTCTGTTGACCCCCAAGTTCTCTCCTGATGGCCCCCTGCGACTGTGCCTGTCTTAGGTTGCCCCTCCCTTGAGGAGTCTTACCCGTCATTGACTAACCAGCCATCCTCCGGGGCCAAGCAGGGTGATGTGAGGTTCAGTTCTGTCTCCTTGGTAGCCTATGCCCCTATGGCCTCCATGCCCAGCACCTGCCTTGGGATCCCCCCACTGGTGGGGGGCCCCGACATTGATCATATATCTTGGGGAACCCAGGTTTCTTCTCCAGGGAGGACCCAGCTCACACCATTGTGCGAGAGACAGATCTATGGTACCATCCAACATGAGGTTTCAACCTCAGAATGAACTGAAAACTCAAGCAACAGCTGTGGGCAATTGAATTGTGAGAAGAGGGTTCCTTTTAACAAAAAGGGCCAATATAGAATGCTCAAGTACCTTCCCAAGGGGCCTTTCACACAGTGGAAGGAATTGAATCCTTTCATGTCCCTTTTAAATTGCTGCCAAACATTAAAAAAATTTTAGATTTTTAAGTTTGTTTGGATTAATTGTACAATATGCTGTTTGTAAAATATCAAAAATTATAATGACATTGTAGAATAATATCATGTAAGGATATTCTTTGCTCTAAGCCATGACAATTCAATTTCAAACTGGCTGTCAATTTCTTTTTGTATAGACAAGGTCTAGTTACATTTCTGCACCTCTCAAATTTCTCCTTTTTTATTAAGCTGGAATTTTATTTTTTAAGAGTATCCCCATTAGCTAATTTGCATATACAGAGGGATCATGGGAAGCCTTCAGTAACTTTCTTAGAATACTTAATCAAATTGCTTACAAAGACATTGGCTTATTCCAAAGGAAAGGGTTGGCCCCTATGGCTTCCAAGGATACCAGCAAGCCATGTGGCCATCATGGCAGCTGTCTAATCTGTTCTTTTAAAAGACAGTCAAATTTATATTGCAGACAAACAAAAATTTCACTAGCTGTTTCTGGTCTTTATTAGAATTGTTTATAAAAATATTGGCTTTTTATTTAGCTGAAAACCTTGATTATAATTTAAAAAGCTAAATGTTTATGTCTGATTCACAAGCAGCAAATGTTGCCCCGCCTCTAGCTTAATTAAGAATGCAGGCGGCTACCAGTCAGGCAGTAAATGGTGGCTTCTAATCTGTTCTTAAATTTTACTTGGATAAAAACATTGGCTTCTTATGTAACTTAATTTATATGAGACCCTGATTATAATATAAAAGCTAATTTATAAGTTAACTTAAGTAGGTATCTTTAATTAAAAAGCAAAGAAACTTATTCAGTAAAAATTATAAGTCTGATACTTATTGGTCTGATCCAAAAGCATAAACACTGTTCTACCCCAGCCCATTCAAAATGCAGGCTGCTTGTAACTTTTGTCTTTCTTGAAATTCTACTGCTGTTGAAATTTTTGGTTATATTTAAGATGTTTTAAAGATTATATACTTAAATTATCTTAAAGAATATCAATTAAATCTATACTGAATCACAGAATTAATCCTCTTTTTAAAATCAGATCAATAAGTAATATTTTTTGAATTCCTAATTATCAGAGAAAACAGTATTTTATTTTCTCAAAAACACGTTTTTATATTTTAGGCATTTAATTACCACATTTATATAATTTCTCCCAATTTAATTTGAACCTTGAAATTTTAGAGCTGGCAAGTCAAATATTTAGTAGTTCTTTATTAATAACCCTTTATACTTTTAAGAATATATTTCAAAATCCAATAATTAACTTTAAATAGACCATGTTTTTTCTGCCCGGGGCAATTGAGAAGCAAACTTGTAGGTATTCAAATGTAAAATGGCCTTTAAAGAATGGCTACTAGCGGAAAGCTGATTTCAAAGGAGCCACTTTTTATTTAAGAGTTTGCCACTTAAAGGAAAAACTTTTAGGCTACCAAAACAGGTTTTTTGGCCTAGTTGCTTGACCTTTTCAGAGAAGGGCGGCTAGCAAACCTGTAGCCATTTAAATGCAAATTATCATTCTTTAAAGATGGCTGCTGGCGGGAACTGGTCTACCTGTTTTTCTGGGGGAAGGGCGTCTACCCCTTCCTCCATTAACAAAGGGCGTTAGCTTTAAAACCTTTTCATGGCGAGAAAAGAGACCTTAAACTTTCAGAGCTTCAAATTTTAGGTAGCAAATTAAATACTTAGCATTTCTCAAATCAATAATACTTTTACATTTTTAAGAAAAATACAAGACATAATCAATTAATAGATTCAATTCTGTCCTCTAGGTTTTTTATGAGGCAAATTTAAACTTTACTTTTTATTTGCCAGTAGCTCTGTAAAACTCTGGTTTATTCTAATGTAAATTACCACATTTTTCAAAGATAGTTCCTGGCAGGAAACTAGATTACCTGTCTTCTGGGGGAAGGGCGTCTACCCCTTCCTCCATTAACAAAGGGCGTAGCCAGTTACCTGGGCTATTTAGCTCTATATAATTATTACATTATTTATCTATATTTCAACAATTTCTTTGAGATTCTAGAGTCAATTATAATTATTTTCAAGCATTCACTTTGGATAAATTCTATAACAGAGACAAATTTATTTTCTCGTAGGCCTTAAAAGTTAACTTTTTTAACAAGGTTCATTAGCATTGTATTTTAGCCGATAGGGCCTGGGGCGGGGCTTTAGTTTTAGTTTTTCGTCTGTTGGGGGGTGATTTTGTTGAGGGAGGAGTATTCTGTTGGGTAGGACTTAGGGTGGAAAGCTCAGCCTCGAGGGCTTGAATTTCTTTAATAAGTTGGGCATGCTCTCGTTTCTGCTGTAAAATTTCCTTTAAAGAAGAAACTTCTCGAGCAAGGGTTATTTTAGCTTGTCTGATGGGGTCAGATGGACGGGAGTTTTCCTTAAGAATCTCCTCTCCTGTTTTGATGACCTCTTTAACATCAGGGTCTTGAGAATGGATTTTTAGAATGTCATGAATTAAGTTCCAATAAGAAAAGGCAGTAACGGGAATCTTCTCAGGGCCAAGGGCCCGATAAAAATCCTGTAGGGCATCTCCTACCCGTTCCCAGCGTTTTTGATTAATAGTTCCTTCTAGGGGGAACCAAGGGCAGGTATCATGAACAAACTCAAAGAACTGCCTAAGGTCTTTTCTTTTAACCCTTATTCCTCGCGCTCTGAGGGATATCTTGACACCGTCAAGGAACATTTCATGGGCACTCAGAATTCCCCATTATTGGTCGACTGGATGGCTCTCCGAGTGACTCCCTCCCCCACGTAAGCCTCTGGGACGTATAATCCCCATTCCAGGTCAGCCTGAATTTTCCCGTCAACCCAGGGATTCAGGCGGAATTACTCTCTTTTTGACTCTACCCTTTACTCCCTTGCTTGCGTGAAACAGTCGGTAGGTATAATCCGCCTACAGGGATCCACACAGACGGGAAGACCCCTTTTGCCCTTTTCAGGGAGTAGGAATTCCCTTTGTTGAGTCTGTGAGGTGAACGACCTTTTGTTCAAAGCAAGCTCAAGGTTTTAAGAGTAGATCTAATTGGAGAGAATTCGCGACAAGAAAGCCGGGCGACGGTACTAATTCAAGTGAATCAGAGTTTTCACAGCCAGAGATGGGTACCCTTCACTCTTCCTCAAATCGGCAAATGAGTGCTTATTAGTGGGCAGGAAAGAATCGACCAAGAGAGCCAATAATAGCAGTCGAGCAAAAAGGGGTGAAATGTTCTGAAATCTTGTTTGAAAAATCGTCTACCTACCTTCTTCCGATCTGTCTCACGGCGGGTGGGACCGTGGCGATCTAATGCTGAGTCTTCACTCACGGGTCCTCGCGGCGACTCTGGGGGGGTGCCTGGCCAGGGCTTCTCCGGTAGACGTTCTCGTCGGGGGTCCCCAGGTCACCCCACGTTGGGCGCCAGATGCCCCGGCCCGCGGGGCAGCAACGAGGGCACGCAGGAACCACCTAAGAGAATGAGACAAACAAGGAACGCGAAGAACGGAGGCAAGACAAGGATCCTGATCAAGCCTCGTTTTTTTATTCGAGTGTTGCGGTATATAAGCACTCAAGAGGGGAGGGGTAGGATAAGGAGTTGCCATGGCATGATTGGTTGGGGACTGGGTATCTGTCCTAGCTGATTCAGGAAGTAGGACTGACCAGGAAGTAAGACCAAATTCTTCTTTTATGGCCCCCGGCAGAAAGACTCATGACTCTCTCTACCGGGTTCACAGTAAAAGAACAAATAAAATCCAATTGGTTTTGGGGATTTGAGAGCAGTGGGGGCCTGGGTTTCCTTTCGCAGGAAGAGCTTAGGGAGGTGGTAAGTAGAAAGGCTACTATATAGTGTAACCAGGCTGACAGACTTGAGATGGCCTCATAGAATTTCCACATGCCCTGGACCTTTATAGTTATTCCTATGCATCCAAGAGTAGCTCAGATCTATAAATAGTCCCAATGGGTTTACTGTAGCCCATCCTTCTGTAAGAGAAGCAGAAGGATCCCATGCCTCAGAAAGCATGGATTTTAGCAAAGAGAGACATAAATAGACAGACAGATATAATCAGATACAGGCAGACAGACAGAAAGACAGACTAAAAGCACAGACATAGAGGAGCCTTGTGGATAGGAAGGGAGAACAACTGAGCAGTGACCTATGTAGACATGGAGTCAAAGACCAGACAGAAACAGCACAGCCGGACAGATGTCACCATGGATAGGTGATGACTCTGATAAAATAACACCCCTCTTAGGTTTTGTACCACATAAAACTTCTTGGAAATTAGACACAAGTCCAGGGAGAGAATGATAGGTCTATATTGATGGCTTAAGTTTTTCCTACCCAAAACAGTTATAGAAAGATATTTTTATGGCCTGAGATTCATGATCACCATCTAAAGGATATTCTGGACTCCTGGTAATGGGGGCTGTACATTTTTAACAGTATCTACAATATAGTCTTACTCTCACCCATAACTATTTTTATTCACAAAGGCCTTAAAATCACAGAGGATCTGAAAATGTTTTCAATTATACATTATAATTAACTATAATTAACTAAATGCCTATTAGATTCAGAGCATCCAAAAATTGGGAGACAGATGCCTTTGCATGTAGTCAAGGAAGGAGAAAAATTAAAATGTAGATTGTGTTGAGTGTTGAGAAATGTCGGTTTGGTGAAGTTAATAGTTGTTTCTAGAGAAGAGGTGGTCATGAACAGATAACATCTTCCTGCAGGGCTTGATTTGTCCTGTTGCTCTTGCTACCTTGCTTTAGGAATTATTGATGAGAGAGGATAGAAAAATGTAAACTATATGGAAATAAGGATTTAGTTATAGATTTCTCATAAGGAAGGAACTGGAGATTACTGGGCCTAAATTCAGAGGGAATAGCTGTGTGCCCTTTGCCTACATTTTTTCTAAACATTGTCAGTGATTGGAGGTTAGGGGGCTGAGGAGGAATTCAGATAAACTAAGTCTAGATTAAGGATAGAATACATGTAGAACCAATATTTAATGTGGTGTGACATAAACTCTAAAGTTACGTGTTAGCCTCCAAAGACTTATGACATATACAATGGACATCCACTTCTCTTCTAAAACTATGAAAGAAATAATTAAAAGCTTCCTACTTGCAAAGTAAAGACCTTTAACTCACCACTTTTAGAAAAAAACCTTGTTTCTAATCATCCTGAACATTCATCTGACCCAATGGGTCATGAAGAAATAGAGATTCAAAACTTCCCAACAAGCTCAGAAAGTGTAAGAGACTCAGCAGGGAAGGGACAAATTGAGAACATTCTAAGAAAACCTACTTCCAATGACATGTCTCCTCTGGCAATTAAATATATTGAAATTTTTAAAAAGATCTATGAAAAGAGAGACTAAATTACCAAGAAAAGAGTTGCATCTAAATAACAGGGGTGTACCTCACCTCACAGAGCTTGCTGTCTGATTTTTACCACCTCCCTAGGAAAGTCTATCTTCTGCCCCCTTCCCATGCCACCAGTGGCTTGTGAAAGATGCCTCTCTCCCTTTTTCCTTAGATAAAATAAAGACAACAACATAAATGGTCACTTGTGAAATGGGACAGAGGAGTGCAGACTAGTAGACAGGGATTTTCCGTACTTTCCCATCAGAAATCTGACAGATTTAATTTAATGATGACTGCTTGTTCTTGGAATTGCAAATGCTCTCTGCTGACTCTTGTTTTTTAAAAGCTGAAATGGTAATTTCAATTCTCTTGGAGGTTTCTTAAAAGCTAGCAGAGGAAAGTTTGGGATCTAGGACCCAAACAAACACAGAGCATTCCTGAAGATGTCCATTCTGTGCCCATGTCAGCATCCTCTCCTTGGGATATAGTTGACTTTTTTTGTTCATTGTAGTAGTGATAGTACTCATAGTAAGTGGAGTATTGAATATTTATTGAGACTTTATTATGTGTCAGGCACTATAGCAAGCACTTAACATGGAATATCTAATTTCACATTCATTCTAACTATTATTATTCTAGTTTTAGAAATGAAAAGATTGAGGCTTAGGGAGGTTAAATAACATTGCCAAGGTCACATAGATAGCAAATGGCAGAGCCAGGAGGCAGTCCTTGAACCTGAATTGTCTTTTATATAAAAATGCAGTGCTGAGCATCCACTACAACCAGGACTGTATACATAATTTGCAAGGCCTGTTGCAAAATAAAAATGTGGAGCCCCTAGTTCAAAAATTATTAAGAAACTCAAATGGCAACATAAAGCATTAAATCAAACTTGGGGCCCTGTGTGACAGCACAGATCCCAGGTCCACGAAGCTGGTCCTGACTATATCCTAACTTCTGAGGAATGAAATGTAAATATCTAGTTCATGTCCTGAAGGGGCTACAATTTAGACAGGAAAATATACACATAACCAGAACATTTCTACTACTTATCAGGTGAATAAGGCTATAGAAGTGAAGAGACAGAGCATCTAACATCCAGCCTGGGACTTTAGGAAATGCTTAGTAATTATTGTTTGTAGGTACCACAGTAATGAAATTGACCTCTCTTGGTTGTCCTTCCTTCCTCACCTGTTTCTTTCATTCTCTGGTTGAGAATTATGACACAAGAGACTGGGGCCTTACTACTGATAAGGATGGAGAAGTGGCTTCCGATGTATGGCTGAATGGCCTTGCTCCCACACCATTCTTGACCAAAGCATCCAGCTACCTGGACCCAGGCACTGTAGGGCAGTTGGGAGACCTCCAGCCTACCCATATAGGAGTACCTACCCCATTCAGCCCTTGGCATACGGAGAGCGGAACTGACCCTCTCTACACGTGGCAGGTCCAATGGAAGTACTCAAGGTCTTCTCCAAAGGAACAGAAGTGTGAGTGAGCAGAGGACAGCTGTCAGGAGTGCTGTCCAGTGAGGTCCTTCTCAATGGAAGCATACATGGGGGAACATGAGTGTCTCCCCAAGCAGGTCTTAGAGTTTTTGTTTTAGGGTAGATTGATCCATATTTCAATCTGAGTACCAAACCTTTACATGCTGGCATTTTGCAAGCCCATTACTTAGAATAGGAGTGGTCTTTTACTAAATCCCGTAATCTTTCTTATAATTCTATAATGGTTTTTGAGAAAGGGGAAGAACATCTGTAATCAGAATATTTTTCTCCCATTTTTTTTTTTTTTCTCAGTCTTCAGGGAGTAGGAAAAAAGCTTTTTCTGCTGGAAACCGATCATTGTCTCACTAATTAGAAAGGTGTGGACAAGGAACCTTGAAGGCTGGTCAACCTTGAAGCTCTGAAAGGTCAGAGCCAACCACTCCCTATCCACTTGAGACAATGGTAGCTGAAGCAACTTCCCCACCAAATAATCATGTAAATCCTTACTGATAAGATAATCTGCCTGTTACTGGAATTGCCTGCCTAAGAGCAATGAGTGTATCCCAAACCTGAATAAAAGGGATGGCAAGGCCAAAGCAAAGGGTAGTCCTCCCACTAGAGGTGGGCTCCCGCCTGGCCCCCCATTTACCCAAATTAACTCTTTTCTAGTCTCTCTCTTCATTTTTGTGTGCGGCCTTCTCCAGAACCTGAACCCTGAACTGGAACCCTGAACCACGCGGGACGTGAAAGGGGTTCCCACATTTTTCCTCCCTAGAAGCTTCTGGTTTATTCTTTTAAAGGCAAAAGTTTCCATTTTTATGTTTTGGGTTTGATTAGAAAATAACCAGGTTTAATGAATAGATATTGATTTGAATGGTGTATGCAGGCAAAGACCTTAAAGACTTTGTTAGAAATGTTCATGATACTAGTAATTAAAGTGGATTTAAAAGTGGATGTTATGAAAGTGTTTCATTTTTGTTTATTTGTTTACTAATGGTGTGAGAAAATTCCAAGGATAGTTCTCTCTCTCTCTCTCTCTCTCTCTCTCTCTCTGTCTCTCTCTCTCTCTCTCTGTCTCTCTCTCTCTCTCTTTGTGTGTGTGTCTAGGATAGTATTTCTCAAAGTGTGATTCTTGGACCCGTTATACCAGAATACTAGGGAAACAGATTAAAAATGTGTAATCCTAAATTCCACCATACTAAGTTTGCAGACATCTACATTTATACTATGCTCCTTAGGTAAATCTTTTGCAAACTGAAATATCGGAGGCCTAGAAATCCATTTCAAATGATCCATATCTATAACATCCAGTAACTTGTGGTGGATGTGAAGTAGGTGGAGAGCTGATCATGGTGTGAGAATTTGAAGGAGGCATTCATTCACTTTGGGCCGGGTGGTTGAGTGAGGCTTTGAGCAGAAGAAAATAAAGTTGAGCAGAGAAAAGAAAGGGTATTTCAAACAGGCAAAGAGGAAAGGCCTTGGGGAAAGTTGCTGTGAATTCTCTTCAAAAGACAGGAGATCTGTATTTCATTTGTGGTCAGGGTGGGAGGTAGAGGTGGGGAGCATATCAATCATTGATCCTTTCTGTCATTTTCTCATTCCTAACTTAGAGTGGAAAACAGCCACTCTCTGATGGCTCTGCATAGTAGTCACTCACCTACATAGATGATAAACAGAGAAAGAACTGATGGATGTAGATGCTATCTCGGGAGGAAGGTATTACAATGAAGACATTGACTGATTCAGTGGGAGACAGAGAGGCCAGGCTTTGTAATACCCATGACATGTTGACCATAAAGTCTCTTATGTCTGCAGGACCAAAGGAAATGAATGAATACATTTATCAGCCTTCTTTGAAGCCATAATTTGGGGCTTTCAGTACTTTCTAATTTGGGGATCTACTTTTACTATCAATCTGCACCCCATGTCGACTCCCTAATGAATCATTACTGGCATCCCTCCACCTGCAGTTGGAGCCCCTTCACTCGGGAAAGCAGAGCCAAGTCAGAGGCCCGTCCTGGGATTGCTCAAAGCTGATCTGTAAATCAACAAGCCGAAGGCTGGTAAAATCAACCCATAAACTGGGGAACCTGTTTTAGAAACACATTTTAAAATGTATTTACAGGATTCTCTGACTCCCCCCATTTCATATCTTGCAGCTAGGGTGAGCACTTTTTCTATTTAAGTTTATAGCATCATTAAAAAGAGAAGGGGTGAACCCACAACGAGGGCTGTGTTTTTATTTTAATATTATTTTTAAATGTAACACATTATTAAATTTCTACAGACTAAGGCATTGTTTTCTTTTATTTTTACACTAAATTATGAGCCCAGGACTGAGTTCTAGCCACAAAGACTTATGAACAATCTTAGAAGTTGCCTCTCCAGGTGCAGGAACATTGAGGTGGCCAATGATATTAGACCTGGCATAAAGAACACCTGTGTAACTGCCCCGGGGGGGAGGGGGGAGGGTCATCTTACTTCGTATCCCTACCTGTCCCAAACAACTTCCTTTCCCCAACACCCCCCGCTTCTTTTTTGCAATGAAATTCACTTACTCTGTACTCCCAGGGTTATAAGACGAGAGTAGGTTGAGGGTACCTCTTTTGATTGTGGATGGACTCAGAACACCCTAAAAGAAATCTAATATTTGGATCCATACAAGACTTTCCCACCAATTGGCTCTATCCCATGGTCCTTTGAGACCACCTAAACATTCATTGCTTTCTCCCAAGACCTGCCTTATTTGAATTTTATTCCCTCCTCTACTTCTAGAAGTGTGAATACATTGGGGGGGGGGCGGTTGTGTGGAGAGACATGAAAGGTAAGAAAAAGATCAGAGGCTGTTGAGACATGGGCAGCACATCTTTCAATAAAGAGAAACCTGTCCGTTGAGATTTGACCCTCCTAGCTGAATCATTCTGACTGCTGGGCCACTGTGCACTGTGGTCAGTGGCAGTTCTGGCCTTAGGCAGAATTATAGCACAAGAGTCATTTGTTTGCACATCCTCTACATCACTTTACACACCCTTTGCTCTCCAGAGTTCTCTGTATTCTGTGGTGTCTTTTCTTTTCTGGCAGACATTCCAAGAAATCATACAGACCAATACAATGACATTTGCCTTGGGCTCTAGTTTCCATGTTTTCCCAGCTAGACTGTTTGTCCTTGATGGCAGCAAGCCCTTCTTATAAGCTTCTATAACTAGTAGGGCACATACCACACACTTAAGAATATCACTTATTAAGCACTCAGTAAATATTTGTTCATTAAGAACAACGTTTATTTTTTTAGAACCCAAAAATAAAATCTCTTATGGTGAAATGTTAGTTACTGTGACATGAACATGCAAGATATTTTTGGGAAATAGTAGCTTCTTTACACTTTCGGTTACAGATTCTAGAAGCTTCTCAGACCTACAAGTCACAGATTCTAGAAACTTCTCAGATCTACAAGCATGTCTGTTGGGCTGTGATGGCCCAAGTCTTTTATTGCAAATATAGTAGCAGATATAAGGCCTAAAGATTGGGTGGAAAACATGGGGTGAAGGTAAGGAGGAAATTCAGGTCTTCTGAAGGTACCTGAATTTCCTTTTAAATCTGAAAACTCTCTTTCCACCATCCAAAAATAAATAGCTTGCTTGGGATCAGAAAGTTTATGAAAATTTGTTTTTATCTATCTGTACCTCAGAAAAGGAGCAGATACGTGAGACCTATTTAACAACAGTGCACATGCCATTGTTTAATTACTTATATTAATACTTCTAAAGGAAAATGTGACCTTTAATAATGATTTTTATGCCAGACTCTAAAATATTTGTTCAAGTGCCATAGTTTCTTAATCCTAATTAGTATAATTAATTATTAGCTGATTTTTCCATTGTTGAAATATTATTTTTATTGCCAGCTAAAATCACTATTTTCATTTGCATCACAAAACTTTTAAGTGATTCAGTAAAATATAAAAATATCACAAAACTTCCCTTGAGATGCACTGGATACATAATGGATTAATTTTTATTCCTCTGAGTAAAAGATGGAGAATTTGGCTGTTCTTTAATTCTTACCTTAGCAGATTTATTTTGGACAAGGGCAATTGCAATAACAAAAATTATTTTACTAATTCTATAAGGGACAGTTTCTAGCTTAGAGTTCATTCCAGTGTCATTTCTTTTTTATAAAATGCATAGCAAACGGAGACAGAGATCTTTGGAAACTCCAATACGGTATTGTGGGTAAATAAAATAGTGATAATTACTTTCTCAATAGTTTGTGCAGTCTTATTTGTCACTGTAACAGGAAATGCTACTTAAGATAGAATGATTGAATATATATATATATATATATATATATATATATATATATATTTTTTTTGTTGGTATGCAACATTAATTAAAAATTGAAGGAGAACTTTGATTTTTAGTTATTTGTTTATGGTTCCTTGGCTACATTTCAAATTATAGATGGTTCCTGGCTTTTGGTGGTTTATGATTTTTTAACTTTATGATGGTAAGATAGGAGAAACTGTTATTTTGAATTTTTAAAAACTTTTAATATTTTTATTGATTTCAGAGAGGAAGAGAGAGGGAGATAGAGATAGAAACATCAATGATGAGAGAGAATCATTGATCAGCTGCCTCCTGCACACCCCCTACTGGGGATTGAGCCTGCAACCTGAGCATGTGCCCTTGACTGGAATGGAACCTGGGACCCTCCAGTCCACTGGCCAACGCTCTATCCACTGAGCCAAACCAGTTAGGGCTTGAATTTTGATCTTTTCTTGAGCTAGTGATATGTGATATGATACTTTCTTGTGATGCTGAAAATTATGAAATAGGCTTCGCATTAAATGATTTTGCACAATTGTAAGCTAATGTAGGCATGTTTAAGTTAGGCTAGGCTAAGCTGTGATTTTCAATAGGTTAGGTGTATTAAATGCATTTTTAACTTACGATATTTTCAACTTATGGGGGATGTATCAGAATGTAACCACATTGTAAGTGGGCAAGTGCTGTACAAGGATTTCTTTGTTTTGATTCATAGCTCTTCAAGAAACTGGAACATATTTCAATTAGAAAGAAGAAAAGTAAGTCAAGTTCCTTAAGTAAAAATCAACAATGCCTAATTCAAAGGCTTTAGGCCAATTTATCTCACTGTGCCTCTCCTTCCTATCATCCTTGGCCAAGACCCAACTGCAGAACTTTTGGTCATCTGTCTCATAAATACACAACCTTTTATGGCACCATGCTTCTGCCTACTGATCTATTCTCTTTCCACTGTGCCTTCTGGAAACCCATTTCAAGATGTACCAACATGGATAAGTCTTTTTTTTTCTCTCTTAGTGGCACCCCATGAAGTGTATTGTGCTGTGAATGCTCTGCTGAACTCAGTCAGAGGCTGGACCTTGTGGGCCAGTGAGTAAACTGATCCCCCAAGAAAATCATCAAAACTAAATTGGTCTAGATAAGAAAGGGAGTGGGATAGATGTAAGGTCCAATTAAGAGAAATGTCTAGGAACAAAGAATGGGATTCAGCCACTGGTGATCTGATAAGTGACTTGCAAAAATTTACCTAATGAGGATCATTGGGGAAAAATGATACATGCTGAATGACCTAACTACCCACGCTCAGTCTCAAATTCAAAAGTAAGTTGTATATGTTTATCTGATGCTCTCTGTAAATTTTCTTTGGAAGGACAAGGTGAAGACGTGCAGAAACTCACAAGAGGCAAAAAATAAAGTTGCCTTTGATCTAGTGCAGGGGTGAGCAAACTTTTTGACTCGAGGGCCACAATGGGTTCTTAAACTGGACCGGAGGGCCGGAACAAAAGCATGGATGGAGTGTTTGTGTGAACTAATATAAATTCAAAGTAAAGAAGCAGAGGGGAGAGCAAGAGAACCCTCCGCTCTTTCGGCTCCGCAGGTCGGATAGAACAGCCGAACAGGCCGGATCCGGCCCGCGGGCCGTAGTTTGCCCACGGCTGATTCTAGTGTGTCCCACTATGCCTCTCCTTTTGAACCCAGAAGATTTCTTGAAGGAATAATCTTCTGTCTCTACTTCCTTACCTCTAATTTACTTGCTGCACTCTCCCTGGTCAACTTAACCCCTGCCCACGGTCTTAAACTACTATTAATAGCTGTAGATGAGTCTCAAGGTTATTCTTTAGTCCAATCTGCTCTCCAGAACTTTGGGCTAATATATCCTTTTCTTCCTGAATGTTATATAGGTCTGAACTTCATCAAAGATAACATGTCAAATCTGAACTCCCTATCTTCCTCTCCTTTTTCTTAAATCTCCTCAGACTTTCTGCAACCTACTGTTACCAGTACTGATCAAGCACTCTAAACTAAACATTATGCTAGACTCTTCCTTCAACCATTCTATGTAGTCATCAAACCCTATTCAATACTTCGATTTAGCCCCTTATAATTTCTCACTTAGAAAACTTGCATGAAACTTAAGACTATATTTCTTAAAGGATGTCTTTTGTATTTGTATTTCTCACTAGGCTGTGTTTGTATTTACTACTAGGCCATTTTTTTTATGGACAGGACTGCCTTACTCATCTCTTTCTTTGGCTATCTCTTTCTCTATAGTATAGCATTTCATATAGTATACCAGTTACCTATTGCCACATAACAAATCACCCCAAAACCTGGAGGCTACAGACAACACTTCTTTATTTTCTCATAATTCTGTGGGTCAACAACATGTGCAGGGCTCATCTGTGATGTCTGGTCTCTGTACTACAGGGTATTAGCTGAGCTCATTTATGCATTTGCAATCATTTGGCACATTGGCTGGGAATTGGCTGGTCTTATTTGGCTTCATGTACATGTCTGGCAGATGACTGGGGCTGCTGGCTAGGGTGTCTTGGTTCTCTGCCACATGGCTTCTCATCTTTAAGATGGCTCACCCAGGCTTCCTTCTATAGCAGTCTCAGAGCAACAAGAGGGAGAGAGAAGTTGCAAGGTCTCTTGAGGTCTAGACTTTGAACTTGTATAATGTTATATCTGCCACATTTTTATAAAGTCAAAACAACTGGCAAAGGTCAATATAAATTTAATGTGTGGTGGTGGGGGAACTGTATCTCTTGATGGGAGGAACAACAAAATTACACTATATGAGTGTGCACATGGGGGGAATGATTCATTGAGGCCACACATTGCTTCTGGCATATAGTTAAGCTTCAGAAATTCCTGTAGAATAAACCAAATTTTATTTTACAGATTGGATGGCTGGGTGGATTGAGAGCTGGAAGAATGAATGAAAGACAATGTCACATTATAGCTAAAACATTGGATTAGGATTCTAGTCCTGACACTGCTTATCACTATTTGATTCTGGACAAGCCACTTTACCTCTCTTACCCATGTTTTCTCACCTATACCATAAAGTGGGAGAATGGATGTAGTCTAACGCCTTCATTGAGCTAACATTTATGCTTATGTAGCTATTAATCATGTTATTATGCCACAGGTAGTAACAATTGCTTGCTACTTGCTTTCTCAAAATGACTTGATTCATCCATGAGTGCACATTGTTAAGGAAAAATCATGTTGGTGCTCATTTCATGGGAACATCCCAAATGGTGTTTCCATTGTTAGTCAGCCAGCTAGAAGCAAGAACATGCCCATAATAGGCATTTCTCTCAGCTATACATTTTTTTGTATTACTGGTTCTTTTGAAATGACTATCAAGACTTTCTTTTTTTTCAAGGTATATGAAGAATTTCTATTTAACACTATTAAAAATATAATCCCTGTCCTGAAATACAATGTAGAATGTATGGGCTTTCTCTGCATTCATCCCCCTTAATAGAGGCAGTTGGGAAAATATTGTCAGATACTTAGAAAAGATTTGGTTTGCTTAGAATTGTATTTACTTTGCAAAATATATTCTTTCAACTCTTTTCAACTTTGACTCTGTTTGGTATAAATCAAATAAAACATGTCAACCTGTGAGTTTGCTAAGGCTTAATTGCCAGGTATCAAGTAAATTATTTCCTTTGCACACTGAAAATAATATTTAATCTTTCAAACCCCTGAAAGATCTTCAAATTACACAGCAGGACCGAGTTGAATTACATAAATATTGTTTGGGCTTTTCTTTTCCAATTCCTTCTTTGATATGAAACAGCGTAGCGTGGTACTGATTTTTTTTCTTCAATTTTCTGTTCAATATCAATTCATACCAATGATCGTAAGATGAATGGAGAAGGTAAAAAGCAGGAATGATAATAGTCCTAGGAGTTCAAGGTCATTCTATCTGCCTTAGTCCATTCAGATAATCAGTCTTTTGATAGCATGTTAAAAAACATCTCTTCCTGTATGTTTTTGGGCTGGTTTTATTTTGATGGCATTTCTTTTAAAGAAACCTACATGGAAACGGATGTTAATAAACTTTGAAAGAGAACCAGATACAGTGAATTCACATGCACTCAGATTAACTTGAGTGCAAGAGCTGTGCTAAAATGAGCAACTTGGTTCCATAAGTGGAACCGCTCATAAAATGAACAACTGAGTTACGTGAGTCTTGCTTTTAGTGAATGACAAGACAGCTAAAAATACAAAGCATTAAAATGGAGCAAGGAGGATTAAAGTACAAGTCACATCCTGAGAGAAAAAGGGTTGTGGGGGAGGAAGGAGGAGGTGGCATGGAAGAGAACGGAGGTAATGTCCCGCTGGAAGCAAAGATGCCATGTAGTCCAGCTGGCCATTAATATTTACAGTCCATCCTGTGCTGAGGTAGTTCCTACTGTTACAAGTTTAAAATAAAAAGACATCATGGGTAAGTAATGCAGTAGAGGTTGGTGTAAGAGTGTTAGGTTTTCTGGGGGAAGGGAGGGAAGGTGAAGGTTGCAAGATTAAAGGAGTTAACTTTAATTAGCCTTCAGATGGTTTTTCTAGACAGCTAATGGCATCAGCCTAATTCTTCGAGTAATGTCTCAGTATTATGTATGGCTTACTTATTATGTGGTAAACTTTATTGTTATTTATTTATAATCCTTCTACTTCCAAAAAAGATTTGAAAAAGATTATAATAAAAATCACAGATATAATGAACCCCTCAAGCCATTAACAAAAGAATAAAAGGTAAGAACTAACTATTAATAGTCTTAGAGGTGGGGAGAAATAATTATTTAGAAATAAATGGCTAAGGAAGTTACTACACCTCTGAACTTCTTAGTGGTCAAGACAGGAAGTTTTGATAACTTGAAAAAAATTTCTTGTCTTCCAAATAATCTTCTGAGCCATTTTAGGTCATTTTTTGAGATGAATATGAACAATTTAATAACCACATTAAGAAAAATTGTGAGACACAATTAGAGAACATCTCATCCTACCACCCTCACAAAACCATGAACTTTTACTTTTTAAACAGATTAACTTTTACTTTTGGTTTTTTACTTGAACATATTTTAATATTAGGGCAATCACACTGTATTTTGTATTTAGTTTTTTTTCCCATAATGGCTAAATGTTCTTTAGGTTTCACCAATGACTGCATATTACTGTTTTTAGACTGTTAATAGTCAATCATGTTGTTCTAATATCTTTTTCTTAGCTATTTCAGTATTGTTAACCTTCTTTCTCATATCTTACTACTGTAAAGAATGCCTCTGTATAAAATGTTTCCATCTAATGAGTTCTTTCTTCATTCTGTCAACAAATATTTATTGATAATTTTTTTGTGATTACCAGTTCCATGCTATGCACCATCTAGAGAAAAGTATTTTTGAAGTCCAAAGGAAAGTGCCAGGCAAGGAGATACCAGGGCAAGCTTCACAGGGAATGTGAAGTTCAGAAAGCCACCCAGAATAATAAAAAATAGAGCTTGCCAGACTTCTTTCTAGGTAGGTTTTATCAAATCAAATATCATTATTGTAAAAAGTGTCCAATTGCCCCACATTTTCAAAACTATATTGGTATTTGTGTTATCATAAAACTAAAGAAATGTAGAATGCTTAAAACTTACCTCGATTTACTTTAGTTTACTTAGATTATATTGAGAATAATATAGTATTTTTTTAAAATTTAATAAATCTTTATTGTTCAGATTATTACAATTGTTTCTCCTTTTTCCCCCCACAGCTCCCATCCACCCGGTTCCCACCCCACCCTCTGCCCTTACCTCCTCCCCACTGTCCTCATCCATAGGTGTACAATTTTTGTCCAGTCTCTTCCTGTACCCCCCAAACCCATTTCCCCCTGAGAATTATCAATCCACTCCCATTCTATGCCCCTGATTCTATTATATTCACCAGTTTATTCTGTTCCTCAGATTTTTAATTCACTTGATTTTTAGATTTACTTGTTGATAGATATATATTTGTTGTTCATAATTTTTATCTTAACTTTTTTCTTCTTCTTCCTCTTCTTAAAGAATACCTTTCAGCATTTCATATAATACTGGTTTGGTGGTGATGAACTCCTTTAGCTTTTTCTTATCTGTGAAGCTCTTTATCTGACCTTCAATTCTGAATGATAACTTTGCTGGGTAGAGTAATCTTGGTTGTAGGTTCTTGCTATTCATCACTTTGAATATTTCTTGCCACTCCCGTCTGGCCTGCATAGTTTCTGTTGAGAAATCAGCTGACAATTGTATGGGTGCTCCCTTGTAGGTAATTAACTGTTTTTCTCTTGCTGCTTTTAATATTCTCTCTTTGTCTTTTGCCCTTGGCATTTTAATTATGATGTGTCTTGGTGTGGTCCTCTTTGGATTCCTTTTGTTTGGGGTTCTCTGCGCTTCCTGGACTTGTAAATCTATTTCTTTCACCAGGTAAGGGAAGTTTTCAGTCATTATTTCTTCAAATAGATTTTCAGTATCTTGCTCTCTCTCTTCTTCTGGCACCCCCATAATTCTGATGTTGGTACGCTTGAAGTTGTCCCAGAGTCTTCTTACACTATCTTCAACTTTTTGGATTCTTTTTCCTTTTTGCTTTTTCGGTTGAGTGTTTTTTGCTTCTTTGTATTTCAAATCTTTGACTTGATTCTTGCGTTCCTCTAGTCTGCTGTTGGGTCTCTGTACAATATTTTTTATTTCAGTCAGTGTATGTTTAATTTCTAGTTGGTCCTTTTTCATATCCTCGAGGGTCTCATTAAATTTATCGGCCTTTTCTAGAATATTCTTGAAAAGCCTTATAACCGTGGTTTTGAACTCTATATCCAGTCGTTTGTTTTCCTCCATTTCTTTCGTTTGTGATCTGTTTCTTTGATGCCGCATTTTCACTGCTTCCCTGAGTTGGTAGGGTGGCTTTGTGTGCTAGGTGTCCTATATGGCCCAGTGGGTCGGCCTCCCAGTTACCTGAGGTGGACACTCTTGGTGCACCCCTTTGTGGACTGTATGTACAGCCTTGTTGTAGTTAAGTCTTGATTGTTGTTGGTGTCACTGGGAGGAATTGACCTCCAGGCCAATTGGCTGTGAGGACCCGCTGTGTCTGTAATGGAAGAACTGCTGTGCTAGAGACACACTTATGGGGCAGGACTTGTTTCAGTGGGGCTTTGGTGCTCACTGAGTCTGCCTCTTGAATGTGTCACTTATGGATGTGAGTAGTTGAAATCTGGTGTTGTCTCAGACTCACCACTAGATACACTAGCTTCTGGATCTCCAATGGGGTGCAGGTCAGCTATTGTCTGAGGCCACCCAGCAGGAGCTACAGTGAGAACTACAGTTTTCTCCTCTTTGCTTGGGGTTTGGAGGTTTTGGAGTTGTCTGACCAGAGCTGCAGTTTGTTAGGTTAAGCTGTGATAGGGCAGGCCATTTATATGCAAAAGCCGCTGTGTGGAGCTTGGGTGGGTTTGTAGATTGTGCGGGGCGGGGTCTCAGGGAGTCACTAGGCTAGGGCGTGGCAAACAGTGATGGCTGCCAGTCAGCCGTCTCTGCGTTTCCGCGTTTCCAAGTCCCTGCATCCCACGTCCCAGCGCAGTAAACAATGATTGCTGGGCGCACCTCTGCAAGAAAGTCACCCTCACTTTCCGACTTTATGGCAGACAGTCCATCTTCTCCCCATAGGAGTTTAGGTCCCCAGTGTCTCCCCAGAAACTGGAATTTGGAGTAATCAGGAGCTTGTCTCCCTTCGGGTTGAAAAAAGCAGTGCCCCCAGCCCATTTCTCGCGCCTCCGTACCTCAGCTTTTCAGCGCTTGTGCACATCTCAGTGCTCTTTTCTCTTTTCTTCTACCGGTAGTTGTAGAACTTCCACTCAGCCAGCTTTCCCGTGGTTCTGGGTGATAGACGTTCTGTCTTTTAGTTGTAGTTTTGAAATCGTTGTGCGAGGTAGCAGTTTAGGTATTTACCTATGCCGCCATCTTGGTTTCTCCCCTATGTAGATTCTGTTCATGGTCTTCATGCTTTCACTTATTTGGCAAGACAAGGCAGAAAAAAAATATGATTTTTGGAGTCCCGTTTATAAGATGGCTTTGCCACTTATTAGTGATGTAAGCTTGGTTAAATTACGTAATCATGCTAAGCTACAGTTTTCCCAACAGCAAAATTAGAATAACAATTATTAACCTCATGTGACTATTGAAAAAAATTAAATTAGAGAATGAATAAAGCATCTGGAATATAGTAGGTGTTTTAGGACTAACTCTTATCATTCATTGAAATATTGTTCTCTTTTTAGGATTGAGAGATCTTCATACATGTTAACCTCATGTCCTATTTGCTGGAAATAACTCCCACAACATATTGCTTTTCTATTTTCAATTTACAGTATAAAATTTTTTTTAGTTTAAAAGCTCTCTACTTTTATTTGCTTTATGCTTTAAAGTTGGATAAGTTATTGTTTTGTTAAATATTAGAGTTTCTGATAGTTTTTTTTTTTAATTGTAAGATTATATGTATTTTCTAAACCATTTGGGATCTCTTTGAATATATAGAAACTTAATGTTTGACATAGACAATATCTCTTGAACTTTTGTACAAAGTTTTCTATAATCAAAATTATTGTCTCAAAACAGGAGAGTTCAACATTGCTAGTGTTTTCTTTTTAGTACCTAAAATCACACATTCCCCAAGTAGGTTACAATAGACCTGCTGCTTGTTGAGATAGGTTTTTACCACGAAGCCCCACACTTGATGTGAGATGAATGAAATCATAGAGACTGAGATAATATTTACAGAATTATTCATGTCAACAAACACTTAGCTCTGTTCATTAAGTATTTGCTTGTCATAGAGCATTATAGGAAAAAGGTAAATATTTCTTGGAACTGCCTCTATTATAGTCTGAGTTTAAAACCTTAAACAAAAATTCAGGGCAGTTTCAAGGTCTATTTTCCACAGTCTGTAAATTTAGATTTTATTTTTTGACATGGTTTTGAATCTTATTATTTAGATTTAAGAGATGAATCATAAAGAAAGAATAACCCAATTAAAAATGTGTTTTGTTTAATGGGAGAAAACCCCTTTGCAGTTTGGCCTTATCAATTTACATACTAGTAGTGTCATCTCCCACAGCTTTGAAATTCATAATAGACGTTCTCAAATTTAAAAAAAAAAATTATTTTGTAGAGCTTTTTGTACCTTCTATGCCTTTGCAGGTTATTCTTTCTGCCTGTAATGGACTTTCATTTTTTAGAGTTCTGATCAGCTTCTTATCCTTGTAGATCCAAAATAAATATAAAAAGTTCTCTGAAACCTTCAGGTATCATTGCTGACTCTCTCCTTTGGTTACCTCGAGAGTTTTTAAATATACTCTCATTGTTGCCTGTGCCTAGGAGGCAAAATTCATTGGCCTTGGAGCAATGTCTTTTAAATCAGACCTGGGCTTGAGTTCCAGCTCCTTCACTTTACTAGCTATGTAGCCTCAAGCAAGTCAAGTAACCTTTCTATGCCACAGTTTTCTCATCTGTAAAATGGAGGAAATGATAGTATCTTAGAGTTACTGTGAGAAATAAATGAGATGATCATGTTAAACATTTAATCTAGCTTCTGACACACAATAGAAATAATGCATATGCTAGGTACTTTTCGTTTACACAACTATCCTCCCCCCTCCCCGCCCCAAGTTATCTATTGCTTTATACCAATTCCTCAAAACTTGGTGACTAAAACAACAAACGTCTATTATTTCAGTTTCAATGGATCAGGAATCTGGGTGCAGCTTTTTTGGGTGCCTGTTCCTCATAGCTTTTCCTAAGGCTAAGCTTAAGATAACAGCTGGGGCCACAGTCATGTTGAGGCTCAACTGGGGAAGTTATACTCCACGCTCACTCTGTGACTGTTGGCAGGTGTTAGATCCACTGGTGGCCAGGGGCACCAGCTCCTTGTCACATGGGCCACTTGATAGTGTGGCTCACAACATGGCCATTAGCTTCCTGCACAGAGAGCCAGTGAGAGGGTGCAAGGGGATCCCCAAGACACAAGTGACAGTTTATTTTTGGCCATCCGATACTGGAAGTTACAGCCCATCATTTTCCCTTGATTCTGTTTGTTAGACGTGAGTCATTAGGTCCAGCCCACACTCAAAGAGGCCAGGAAATGACACAAGGGCGTGAATACCAGGAGGAGGAAATGGGGGGCAATCTCACTGGTGGCCTGGCACAAGGAGGGACAGAGCTTACTTACAAAGTTTTGTGCGTTTTGTTTTGTTTTCAATGCTCGGTAAGGTATCTGGCTCAACAAATCCTTACCCCTGTGTTTAACAACTTTTTCTTAGTTCTGGAAAATATGAAAGATTCTTCTTTATCAGCTGCCCACACAGTGTTGCTGTTGTTGTTTTTCCTTAGGGGAAGAGCTATTACCAAAGCATGACACCCACGAAGGTGGAAGGATATTGGCAGCAGCCTGTCCACACCTTTGTAACAGGAAGGATGGAGTAAGAGACAGCACGCATGCAGAAGGATTAAAAAAAAATGGGGGAAATTTACCCGCATCAGTTATTTATCTAATACTTTTTCTTTGACATTGTCTACTCCCTCTTTAGATTGTGGAAGCAGAGAATATAATTTGTGTTCCTTCTAATAATTATTAGATGTTGCTGCATTGAAGGGAAAGAGAAACCAAATTATAATTAATCTTTTATGACATAGCACCTGGTTGTGCGTCTGATTGTAACCATGGCTGGTGTTGATCAACACCAACCGTGAAAGGATGCTGATGGAAAGATGGTGCTTAGCAGCCAGCGACTTATCTTCTTTGTTTTAGTTTTCCTGCAGGGTAGCCACAAAGTCCCTGTGCAGGCCACTTAAAAAGTATCTGTAGGCTTCCCTGAAGTCTCAAAACTTTTAATTTTTCCCCATGTACTTTTGTATATCTTATTTCATGTTGATGGCTAGAAGTTATGAAAGCGATCCCTCTAGATATTTCCAAATCTTTAGCCCTTGATAAGTAGGGTTGATAGATTGTTTTTTCTTTCATAATCTTAGGCAAAGAAATGGTAGACAACATAGCCTCAATTAATGGAAGCTACTGTCATAGTATTATTACAATGCTCTTCTCAAAAGGATCCTCCCGTGTGATTGTTCCACAGCGGCTGGTGATCATGCCCTATTATTTCTGCATTTATATGGACAGAGCAGCCCTGAATACTAAGCAATAGACCTATTACCCAAACATTTTTATCTTTGTGGCCGATGGTGGCCTGTATGTGAAATGGGACTCAGAGTAAGGATGCCCTTCAACATTGCAAATAGCTGAGACCACTTATACTTCTTAAAATCAGAGAAAGCATCAAGCTCTGAGAAAAGCTTCAGGGCAACTTAACTCTTAGCACCTCATGGAAGCTCATCATTTCATATCCAGCCCTTTCTTCCATTCTGCAGTTGAGCATTGCTCATTGATTCACTTTATTAATATTTTTTGAACACTCTCTTGACCAAACAGCAAGATAAGGACTGGTCATACAATAGTCAAAAGGCAGGACACCTTTCCTCAAGGAACATAAGTATTAATTATAATAACATGTTAGTAACAGTGAACCTATAGGGTAAGTAGTAGTATTACCTTCATTTTTCAGATAAAGGAACTCATGTTAGGCTAGGTAAGGAGCTAGCCCAAGCTAGAAAAGGGCAGATCACAATCCAGATCATCTGGATCCAAAGTGCATGGTCTTAACCCAGTGTCCAGTGAGGAATGACAACAGGCACGTTGGGATTTGCCTGATGGGAGCTCTCATTAGGAGCCATGTAAGAACTTGAAACGACCCCTTATTTGTCACAGAAGGGCAGGGCAGGACTATTACAGGAAGTCACATGTAACTGAAGGATTGTCACACTGAGCACCTGAACTGGGGGATTTTCTCTGGATCTCAGGTCATGGACATTAGGACTTGTTCTTCAATCTCCTATCTATGACATTTGCATTCATTTTCTCATATTTTCCTTGTGCGGAGCAAAGATAGTTGCTTTCCATGGATCCTGGATTCTTTACCACCCCTCTTTGCATTCTGCAAATATAACACTGGAATATCCGTGTTCACTGGCTATGGATGCTACCTAAGGGGTGAGGCAGTGGGCAGGAGCCAACACGGCCAGGGCCAGCTGGTCCTGCAGACAGCACTATGGCCCTGGTCCAGCCCCCAGCCTGTGCTCTAACCTCTTGCCCTGGAACGGGACTCCGAGCAGAGGACCAGCCATCAGTGGTGGCCAGTTTCCAGGAGCGTCATGGGATGAGTCTGTGTGAGGCCATGCTGACCTTGCCTAACCCCTGGCCAGAAAGTGACCTCACTGAGCGCCTGTGAGGACTCCAGACACGGCGAAGAAGGAAGCTTGTGAGGCAGAAAATGACCTTCATGACTGACCTGCCTCTGGAAGGCAGGAAAAGGAGAGCCTCTGTTGTGGAGTAAAATCTGACACAGAAAACCAACGTTCTTGCCTTCTAGTCTTAAGCCCTTGAAAGTGCCCAGGAGTTTCCTTCATCATTACCAGTGCCACCCAGCATCTTGTCTTCTCCAATTACATCTGCTTTTCCTCAGGCATCAAAATTAAAGATAACTAAGGCCAGTTTTTTAATTACGTTTTCGGTGTTATTTAATTACAAATGTCCCAACACATTCCAGAAATTATGTATTCATTTTTAAAGTATATTTATAAAGTATAGGCTTATATATACTTGCCATATTTTGAAGGCAATACATTCCACAGTATCATTTTCTCTTTGTGATTTGCAAATATATTGTATTTCAGCTACATGTGTATCAAATACATTCGGGAAAGAGAGTTTGGAATCTCACCACCATTTGTAATGTTTCTTTGGAAAATATTCGAAATTAAAGGAACCACTTTATAATCAAATTTTAGTAACACATTAAGTAGGGACTGGCATGCATATGTTAAAGTGGCCATGCGTTTCCATTAGTCTCTTTCTGGGGTGTATATGACAGGTAACCCAGTGACATGCACCAGATTGAGAGTTGGTCTTTCTCTGGGGCTGTGGATGAAGAGGGGTATGGCTGGAGCTCTCTAGAGGTTAACAGAGTTGTTTAATGCTCAGAGGAAAGGGGCCACCCTCTGGGCTTTTGTGGCTTGCTTATGATGTTTGAGAGAGGCCTGCCAGGAACAAAACAGGCAATATTTGTGTAATTGTAAGCAGATCCTTAGATCCTTTATAGCTGAGATAATCTGTACAAGGAAAGGGGCTGTCTTTATTCTCTATAATGGAACCAGGACCTCATTCCCTTGCTCTGTAACAGCCCATTAAGGCTACGTGTCCCGTGGGCAGCCGTGTGCCCTGCGGAGCAAATGGTCATAAAGGGATAAATCACTAACTAGTAAAGTCTTCCCAAACTAGGGACATAAGCTAGGTAGCACAGCAATGCTATTAATGTCTGTGCAATTTGGTTAGACAGAGAGCTCCGAGAAGTCCAAGGTGTGATAGAGAGAAGGTGTGCCTTTTACAGATTGCATGGTCTGGGCTAGTCCATTACCTTTTAAGGAGCAGGTTTTCTGGGTCTGAAAAATATACTAGAGCAAGGTTTTAAAACTGAAATGATCGATAATTTAACTTTGGTGGCTAGGAACACGGATTCTGGAACTAGCCTGTCTGAGCTCAAGTCTGGCTGTCACTTGAGATCTTTGTGACTTTTGGTAAATCACTTATCCCAGCACCTCTGTTTTAGTTAAAATGGGGATAAAGGCTGTCTCACCCGGCTGTAGTGAGCATTAAGTGAGTTCCTATTTAGAACCTGGTACACAGTAAACTCTCTATAAAGAAGGGTTCCCTATCACGGTTACTGTTGGTTTTTCTGGAACCCAGTCTTGCAAATACATAATTGAATATCATCTGAAAGTGTATTTTTTATTATGAACAATAACATGCAGCCCAGCCAGTGTGGGTCAGTGGTTGAGTGTCGATCTATGAACCAGGAGGTCACGGTTTGATTCTGGTCAGGGCACATGCCCTGGTTGAGGGCTTAATCCCCAGTAGGGGATGTACAGGAGGGAGTAGATCAATGATTTAATGATTCTCACTTAGCATTGATGTTTCTCTCTCTCTCTCTCTCTCTCCCTCTCCCTTCTTCTCTGAAATCAATAAAAAATATATATATATATTTAAAAACACATGCAAATAAAAATACACTATCTGTCCACATGCAGCACACTGACAATAGCAGACTTTTTTTAAAAAAAATATGTTTTTATTGATTTCAGAGAGGAAGGGAGAGGGATATAGAAACATCAATGATCAGAGGGAATCACTGATTGGTTGCCTCCTGCACACCCCCTACTGGGGATCAAGCCCACAACCCAGGCATATGCCCTTGACCGGAATTGAACCCAGAACCCTTCAGTCTGCAGGCCAACACTCTATCTACTGAGCCAAACCAGCTAGGGCACAATGGCAGACTTTTAATTTGTGCTACCTGTTTCACTTTTTATTCTGTGTAGACTTTGGGACAAAGTTTTCCTGGCAGATTTTGTGACTATTAATATGGATTAAGAATGCTAGTGTTACTATGCTAAGCGAAATAAGCCAGTCGGAGAAAGATAAATATCACACGATCTCGCTCACTTTTAATATAATCAACAACATAAACTGATGAATAAAAATTAGATCCAGAGATAGAGAAGCATCGAACAGACTGTCAAACCTCAGAGGGAAAGTAGGGTGGGGTGTAAGAGATCAACCATAGGACTTGTATGCATGCATATAAGCATTACCAATGGACACAGACAGTAAGGGGGTGAGGGCATGTGCTGGGGGGTTGAAGTGGCTAGGGAGAGGTCAATGGGGGAAGAAGGAGACATATATAATATTTTAAACAATAATTTAAAAAAAAGTAAAAAAAAGAGAAGCAACCAATGAATACATTAAAAAAAAAGAACGCTAGTGTTTGTTAAGATCCAGGCCTGCCTGTGTTCTCCCAGGGCAGGATCTCACAGACGTTGCACTAGCGTAGCACACACGCCAGAATCTCAGTGAAATGACCACAAGGCCAGCCAGGTCCAGGCACCTCCGTGTCCCAGACCAGGGAGGTTGAGCAAGTGGACCTGCATCACGTCATGTTGTAATATGTGCTGTGACACAGCGTTCTTACGCCCTTCTTGCGTGTTGGATGCGTCTGATCTGACTTTTGCGTTTGGCAGAAAAAATGGGTTAGCTATTGTCAGTGATTTGACATTAAAACAAACATGTTTTGTTTTTCCTCTTCTAAGCTTCTGGAGCAGTCTACTTAGGAACAATCCTGAGCTTGTAAGAAGGGTGATTATAACAACAACAATAAACTGTCATTCACACTGTTCATTCATGTGAATCAGAATTTCCTCAGCACTAGTAAACCAAAAGCAAATTGAGAAACAAACTGGACTCTGGGGCTTGTGTAAGATGAAACCATTACTCTCAATATCGTTTTTTGTGTGTGTGCGTATTGAAATGATCTCAATGTTTTCATTGATTGGCTTAATAATAAATGAATGTTATGACTTTGTGTTGATAAAATTACATTTACACTGGCGAAACAGAGCTTTTGTTATTTATAATAAAGTGACAACTGGTCACCCTGTCTATGTATCAGAGCTCCGGTGTAAGATTTAGTTTTTAAAAAGGATTCTGCTGCTGAAATTCTTTTAAGATCACTGTGGTGGATGATCTAGTCTGATGAACAAATGGTTTGTTACCCAAACCTGGACACACTTGAGAGCTAAAGGGGCTCGGAGTGGACGAGAAGCAAACCCTGGCTCTAAGGTTCCTTCCGATTCTAACAGGCTAGTATTCGCTTTGATTGCAAAGTATCTAAAACTTTTTAGTAGAAGTCACTCTGAATATCACACACCACTCCATGCTTAAGGGTGATTGTTCTGAGTATAAACCTACCCTCTTTATTTGATAATAAGTATAAAAGATGAGCCAGGAAATAATTTTATTAATACCCGGTTACACCTTAGACTAGGTTGGTTAAAAATAAAACTTCCTCACGTCACATTACTTTTGTGTGATTCACTTCATTTCTCATTGAAGCGAAATGGAAAGGAAAAATGTTAATTAAAGGTTGTAGTGATTTAGGTTCCGGTTGACTAAGGCTCTATTTTGTCTAAACCAATCTCTAGGGTGAATAAACATTAACCATTCCTTGAGTAGACAAAACTCATGTGGTCTGTTACCTCTGGATAATCTCAGCCAACTTCTCTTCCCCAGAGGATTGGTAGTGGGAGGAATGCTTGCGGGCCCAGAACAGCTGCTTATAAGGCCGAAGGCAGGATTCAGTCCACCAGCTAATGTGCTTTGTGTCATCCTGTTCACACACATTTGGCTCTTCACTGACCTTTTAAAATTGCTTTATTTTAGTGGTTATTACTAAAACTCCCTCCCTCCCTCCCCCTTTTTTCTGGAAGGATGCTGAGAGATTGCCCAGCCCACTTCTGTTGGGTGGAAATAATGCCCTGATGGCAGTGGGTCAGATGCTGTCACATCAAAGCAGATGAGCTGCCCTTGAAGATTTTGGCAAGGTGTGTCCTCTCCCACTTTCAGTCTCTCACCATAAGTATGATTAGAGCACTTTTCAAGTCATAAAGTGCTCTTGCCCAGTACTACTTAAGAATTATGCTCTACCTTTTTTTTTTTTTTTTTTTTGGTATAGCTGTATCTGCCTACTGGCTTTAAATATATTTAGGAACAAGGAGTCTTTTTTCAGTGAGTTATATATTCATGTGATCACTTTGGCTATACTCTACATTTTTATTTTGGTTCATGTTGAAGAGCAGAGAGTTATATAAATGATGACAAATGAGCATCACACTCAAGCCCTTTGCTTAGTGTTCACTGCTGTCAGCATTTGCACGGATCTGATTCATCGTTGCTCTGATTCACTAGCTGAATAATCGGTTCTGCCTCCCGTTTCCTTTCTCCGTCTTTTCCAAAACCCTACTCAGGGCTGGTGTAGTTGATTCCAAGACCCATTGTGTTCTCTCAGGAGAAAGCACTTTCGTGAAATTCCTGAAGAGTCAAGTCCTCTGAGCTGTGGGTTTGAACAATGTATGTACAGTTCATATGTGGATTTAAATATATGGACTTAAATGATTTATGCATAGATTAATATAGAAATATA
This sequence comes from Plecotus auritus, assembly GCF_963455305.1. Classification (NCBI taxonomy): domain Eukaryota; kingdom Metazoa; phylum Chordata; class Mammalia; order Chiroptera; family Vespertilionidae; genus Plecotus; species Plecotus auritus. The sequence goes on along the minus strand of NC_137772.1, from coordinate 190,517,756 downwards.
AATATTTATATGGGTGATCAGTAGATTAATATAAAAATGGAGAGGTCCATTTTTTGTGTGGCTAGCAATTCAGCTATTGGTAGGACCATGATGTAAACAAGGAAGGATTTACTATATTTCAAATAGTAGCAAATACGCACATACCTGGTATGATATGGTACCTAAGGTGCCGTTGCTTGCTGAGCAGAGCTTGATCACAGATAATAACAATCCCTCCTGTTTCCTGAATATAAGCATGTATAGATACTGTTCTGTGCACTTTGTATTAATTACTCGCTCTATCCTCATAGCACTGTTGAGATAGGTACTTTTATTGCCCCCATGGCATTTGCTAGTAGGCAAGTCTTCGCAGCTGGCCAGGTGTGAGCTAGAGTGACTAAATGTCCGGGTTTGCTCAGGAATGAGGGGGGGTCTCAAGAAATGGGACTCTCTGTGCTAAAATCAGAAAAGTCTCTGGCACACGGGGAAAAACTGGTCCCGCTCTAGGTATGGCCAAGAACTGCACCCAGGAAGTGGGCTTCAGAGGGTGCTCTGCTAATTAGCATGTTATACTACCTGAGCTCAGTGGTAAGTCTGAGTTCGCAATGGGCAAGCCTCAGCTTTTTCCCAAAGTAAATATTCAAGAGCTCGACTAAGCCGTTAATATCAGGGTGGACTTGGGAGCATCCTCATTGACAAGGCTTCCCTGCGTCTCTTTTTAGTCGCATAAACCTGAACATGTAAAATGTTCTGATGTAAGTCAACCCAAAATTACTATTTTCCCTTTTCAGGGTGTAATTTTTTGAATCCCTTCTCTCCTTTTCCCTACCTTGCAAACCCAATTCCTGCAGCTTAGTGTTTCCAAGCACCACTTTATCCCCACATGAGGACAGAGCTTTCCTAACGTGGCTCGCACTGTAGAACTCTGTTGTGTCAAGCAGAGCATGCTGGCTGAACGTGACTTTAATCTCCTGGTTTACATGATTAAGCGTGCAGAAAATTCAAGGCTTTTCTCCAAAATCCTTTAAAGAGGAGGGCCAACATGCCTGCTTGCTTTTCAACGCATTGCTCCTCTTCGGATTCTGAACTCTGAATTGGAATTAATCTTTCTTTTCCAAAGACGACTCCCTGGGACAGAACTCCTTAAAGACCCAGTGGTTGCCTGAAGACCTCCTGTGCCAGGTCCTTGATTGTTCCAGAGGCAACCCTTTACTTTCTTATATTGTTCTTTTTTGTATTGTGCTGAGATTTGTCCATCTGCAAAGTTAGCAATTCACCCTCCTTCCGCTTTCTATGACAGCCAGTGAAGGCAGCTTGAATGTCTCCTTTTAAATTTTTCTTATGCAGACTAAAGATCCCAGTTTCTTTACTTATTCCTCCATTTACATTGAAATAAAGGGCAAAATCAGTGGTTTTAAAAAATATATATTCTTATTGATTTCAGAGAGGAAGAGAGAGGGAGAGATAGAAACATCAGTGATGAAGGGAATCATTGATGGGCTGCCTCCTGCTTGCCTCCTGATAAGGATCAAGCCCGCAACCCTAAGCATGTGCCCTGACCATGAATTGAACTGTAACCTCCTGGTTCATAGGTCAATGCTCAACCACTGAGCCATACCAGCCAGGCAAAACCAGTGTTTAATCAGTGTATAATTGTTTTACAAGTTTACATTTATAATATTTCTTTACTATAAAGTCAGTTAAGAATAGTAATGGGACTATACATTAAAAACCAAAAAAATTGAGATTAAGGCTTATAGAATTTTGCTGCAAATTTGCATCAGCATTCAATTATCTTCCATATTAAGGATATCCTGGGCTGCAATTAGTATCTGTTTTTCCAAAACTCCCCCTTGCAATCTGAGGATTCTCTTTCATTAGACTGATGTAAATGTTTGAAAGAGGCATCACAGTTTAACTGCTAAAAATACTAGCAGCTGCTTCCTTTTCTTATGATGCATACATAACTCAAAATAGAAAGCTTACCAAATGTGCCAAACTATCTCTCACATGATGTCACTGTGATGCAATAGATCGTGGTAGTCTCTTCTTTTTATAGAACTGATTATCATGTATGCTGTGACACAGGCCCACACGGAATGGATGTGCTGGGGCCTAACCTGACATTTATTGAATGTGGCATAGCTGTGCTCACCTGTCTGTATAAAAGTAACATACTCATCATTTTATGCAAGCGAATATATGCAGGGTTGCGTTGTGTGTGGGGGGGTGAGCAGGGGGGAGAGAGGGAGGCTTCTGAGTGATATTTATTTTCTTTATTATTTTCTGTATTTTTGGAATGTTTTATAATAAGCATATGATATGTACTTTCAGAAATTATGCATTTCTTATTTTTGATTATCAGTTTATGTATGATTCAGTATGCTAATAATGTAAAATAATCTACCTAATAAAAGAGTAACATGCTAATTGACTGTACCTTCGCGATGCCCACCAGCCAATCAGGAGTGAGTATGCAAATTAACCCAACAAAGATGGCAGGTTAATTTGCATATGCAGGCCCTGAGTGGCCGGGGGTAGGGCAGGATGCTTGTGTCATCGCAATGGTGATGATGCAGGGGTTCCGCACCACTGCAGCCGCTCTTGGCCTCTAGGCAGTGTGGGAAGGTGGAAAGGCGGCTCCGTCCACAGTGAAGGCGGTGCCAGCAGCCAGGGGAAGGAAAGCCCATTCTTGCACAAATCTTCGTGCATTGGGCCTCTAGTCCTATCTAATAAAAGAGTAATATGCAAATTGACCATACCTCCGCAATACCCACAAGCCACGCCCACCAGCCAATCAGGAGCGAGTATGCAAATTAACCCAACCAAGATGGCTGCGGCCACGGAGAGAGCAGGAGGCTTGGGTTTCCCCAGCAATGGAGGAAGCCAAGCTTTCTGCCTGCCCTGGCAGGCCCAGGCCTCCACTCAAGGCTACAAAGTTTCAATTATAGAAGATAAATAAATCCCAGATCCCATGGCCTCCGCTTGGGTCACCAGGGGGCATGGCCAGCCTGCAAACCACCACAGGCCCCTCGCCCAGGCTGCCCCACACCCCAACAGAACCCCCACCCTGATTCGGGACACCCTTCAGGGCAAACCAGCTGGCCCCCACCCATGCACCAGGCCTCTATCCTATCTAATCCTATCTAATAAAAGAGTAATATGCAAATTGACCATCACTCCAACACACAAGATTGCTGCCCCCATGTGGTCAAAGATGACTGCCTTCATGTAGACACAAGATGGCTGCCACAAGATGGCCAGCAGGGGAGGGCAGTTGGGAGGGACCAGGTCTGCAAGGGGGGCAGTTGTGGGTGATCAGGCCAGCAGGGGAGGGCAGTTAGGCATCAATCAGACTGGCAGGGGAGTGGTTAGGGAGTGATCAGGCTGGCAGGCAGAAGTGGTTAGGGGCAATCAGGAAGGCAGGCAAGTGAGCATTTGGGAGCCAGCTGTCCTGGATTGTGAGAGGGATGTCCGACTGCCCGTTTAGGCCCGATCCTATTTGGATCGGGCCTAAACGGGCAGTCGGACATCCCTCGATGGGTCCCAGATTGGAGAGGGTGCAGGCTGGGCTGAGGGACACCACCATCCCCCCCATGCACAAATTTTGTGCACCAGGCCTCTAGTTGTTTAATAAGAAGCTACCAAGAAATTACTAAGTATGGGGTCAGAATGTTTCTTCCTACTAATTTTCAGGTTTTCTTATGAGAATATGTAATGTTTTTGACAGTTTACTAATCTTTATCTAATGGACTAAAATGACAGAATTACTACCAAGCATAGAGATTTTATTCAGGACTGCATTAAAAAAAAAAAAGACATGTTCACACTTGCAGTATTTCTGATATTTGTGGGTAATTAAAATATATGCACAATGAGGTAGGAAAAGTTTCATTTTGAGAACTATATAATGATGATATGACATGGCAGTGTAAGTTAATGAAATATACTAGTATGTCTGAAATGGGTCAAATTTTAATATCCAATATATTTGAGCATTTTAATTATAATTTAGAAATATTTAAAATATAAATTAAAGTAAAATTCAAATTAAGCATTGGTAGAACCCCAAAATATGACCATATAATCAATCTTGAAAACCCATAATCTCTCAAGAAGTTTAAAATATCTATTCCATCAAGTAATCTAAATTATATTTTATACCTCTAAATAGAATTTTAGGTTACAGAGTATATTAGCTAGGGCTATAAGAAAGTGCCACAGATTGGGTGACTTAAACAACAGATGTTTATTTCCTCATGATTCTGGAGGCTGGAAGTCCAAGATTAAAGTATTTGCAGGGTTGGTTTCTTGTGAGGCCTCTTTCCTTGGCTTGTAGATGTATGCCTTCTTTCTCCCTGTATCAGACATGGTCTTCCCTCTGTACATGTTTCCATGTGCATATTTCCTCTTCTTATAAGGACATCAGTCATATTGGATTAGGGTCCACCCTAATGTCTAATTTTAACTTAATTACCTCTTTAAAGGCTCTACATTCAAAGTCTGTCACATTCTGAGGTTCTGGGGTTAGGACTTCATCATGTGAATCTTGTGGGGGGCACGATTCAGCCAATATCACAAAGCTTTCATGATTTTCTATATCCTTGTTAAAGAAACATCTTCCTTTCACAGAAAGCAATATCCAACTTCTCAATTTTTATTTAGTTATGTGTTTGGGTATAGATACATTTATAGAAGTAAAATGTCCATGTATTTTGCATTTCATAATCTTCACTCATGCAAACTTGTTAAACATCTTTAAAGAATCATTTGACATTTTAAGAAAAAATACTGTTTTGGGGGTTCTGGAATGACTTCACCTTTGGCTATTTGCAATTATCACATGGACTTGTATAAACCAACCAGTATCAAGTTAAAAGAAAATCAGATCAATGGTTAGAAAAATCAAAACAGATGCTCATTAGATTCGTCTAAGTCTGAATTAACTCCACCTTTCAAATTTTGTGGGAATTGTGTTTAACATCTGCAGAACAAAGCAAATACATTTAATTCACCACAGCCTCGAGTTTATAGTTCAGATTTGGCCCTCTGATCTATTATATTTGTGCTAAGAAGCTAAGGAAGTAAGTTATAAAAACAGAGAAACTAGAAATATTAATTTTTCAAGTCCAAGATAATCATCCTCCTTAGGTTTCAGTTTGTGTAACTCGGGGAAGTTTCTGGTATTAAAATGGAATATTGTCCATTCTCAACTTACAAACCAGCTATGTTCCAAAAATTCATTTGGAAGCCAGTTATTAGGCATTCTCAAGAAATTTTCCCATAAAAATAATGTTACTTATGGTGATTACACTCCTAGGCAAGCCTATAAAACCCTGTTTAACTCCCATCATACCAAGTATAGTATTGATAGTATAGTGCTATGAAACCTCCTTACCAACTGAAGTACTACCATGATGACAAAAGAAAGAGTGTCATGAAGATAATATACATTTTTAAATCTACCGGTGTGCTTTTCTAATTTGTACTTCTCTCTGATTTGCCAGAGGCATCCATTTGTATTAGGGGGTTTAGGATTGTTACCGCAGGAATACAAAAAGTCTGTATTCAGCCTTTGACAACTGGAATAGAATTTTCGAGAATATATAGTCTTGAAATCTAGAATTTATCCAGAGAGGAAGGGTTTTTTAATTTCTTAGTCACACTTGACATATTCACATGTCTACAAAGAGTTAGGCCTCCCAGGTATTGTAAGCCAGGGCTGGAGAGAGCTCAGAATGCCATGGGCGGGGCACTCTTGCTTCAGGAAGGGTGGAGTGCAGAGTAGTAGAGACAGACAGGAGGGGAGGCAAGTTGTTAGACTTGGATGTTAAAGATGAGGAATGATTTAGATAAATTTTTTAAAAAGCCAGAAGAAGGGAGGCCATTTTATTGTGCTTGCTATTCTAAACTCCAGCAAGGAGACTAACATGCAAAGAAGTCTACCCAACATGAGACAGCCATCACTGCTCCTCCATCAGGCCAAATGGAGTGATCACCAGCTCTCCCTCAGCAAACTCCCAAATGACTATTCCAAGGACTTAGCCCAACATTCTGCTGTGGAGAGCAGTAAAATCCAAGGGGCTGGACATAGATCCAAGAAGTTACTGTCACTTAACAAACGTGTTCTGTTCATTTATCTTCATTTCACCCCCATCTTCAGCAGAGTGAGGTATCAGATTAGTTACATGAAATAAAGAAGCTGTATTTGCTTTGCATATTGGACAGTTCATAAATGTATAAATCATTTGTTTTGTTGCTTTAAATTGTCTTCAGAAGAGTACTAAGAGATAAATATTATAATCCTATCACTGAGAAAATTGAAGCAATTGTGCCCCCCAAATTACACAGCTTCTGATGGGGAGAGTTGGGATTTGAATCAACATGAGTCAAGCTCTGAAACTCATGCTCTTTCAAATATTTCAGCATTAGAGTTTGGAGTATTGGGATCACATATTCTCTTTATATCCTTTATTCTGGGCTGCGCAAAAAGGGTGGCTCTTGGTGATACCTTTCAAGAACTGGGGTTGGGAATGGATGGAGGTTAAGGTCAATGGAGTGAATAATAAGGCTGAGGAAACCTTAGGGACCAAGACCTCAAGTTGATATAATTCTCCAGGGATGCTACTTGTTCTAGGCTGTTTCCTAAAAACCCTCATCTCATCAGGGATTCACTTTTCTGCTTCTTTTTACTCCACTGTTACCTACCACCTGACCAGGGCCCCTCTCTTCTGTTATTCCCTTCATTCCTAAATTCATTTTTCTTAATTTGCTTTTGCAGTATGGTAGTGCTGTGAAGAGTATATGATGTCACAGGACAATTTGATATATCTTCCTGAGATTCAGTTTTACTTAATCATTTTAAATAGTCCAATAAGACATTCATATAATAAGTTGGGAGAAGGGGAGCAAGCTTGGTAGAATTTTAAGGTATAGTTCAAGACTGCCAGTGAGTGCTGTTTGGGCTAAAACCCTAGATCCTTGGGGTATTTATTGAACTTTCTGTTTAAGGTAGTGTTATTACTTTTAAAATATATTTTTATTGGCTCTAGAGAGAGAAAGGGAGAGGGGTAGAAAGAAACATCGATGAGAGAGAATCACAGATCAGCTGTGTCCTGCATGCCCCCCTCTGGGGATGGAGCCCACAACCCAGATATGTGCCCTGACTGGGAATCGAACCGTTACCTCCCAGTTCATGGGTTGATGCTCAACCACTGAGCCACACTGGCCGGGCTAAGGTAGTATTATTTTGATGGAAAACTTAGAGAATAAGAGTGCTAAAAGAAATAATTTTGATTTTTTCTTAGAAACTTTTCTGCTAAGAATAGTATGCAAGCCAGGCTTTCCCCAGAAAAGTAACTAGGGCAAGGATTTACCCCAGGAAACCAAAATACAGAGGGAGGGTGACAAAAAAAATAAATTAAAAAAAAAGAAGGAAGAGAAAGTTAAACAATAATTTTAAAAGCTTAGCACTTACTTACCAAGAATAATTAGCTAAAATAGGAAGCTACCAGATGGCTCAGCCGTGTTATTAAATCCCATCTGTGAGCTGTATTACGAATTGGGTTGCTTAGTTGAGGGAGCTGTGTCCTCATGTCAGCTGCCTGCTCCACCTTCAGCATTGCCAGTGAAGACTCTGGTCCCTGGTCCCTCCGCATCTCAGATCCCACCCTTTCTTCTCCTGCCACCCCCTCCCCCTCCCCCCCCCCGCCCCCCACCGCCCGGACCACCACCATCTGGTTTGTTTAAAAAGGTTTGTCAAGAGAGGTTAAATGTAGGACTTTGTATACACAAAGAAATGAGGTCATTGAGCTCTCACATACACGGTGGCTTTTCTTGATTATTTCTGGGTGGAAAGGTACAGTGGTCTGGAGAAGAAGAGTGGGGGTAGTGGTGATACTTTAAGAAGACGGGATGGTGGGTGGGTGACAAGAACAAAGTGCGGGTTTACACACACTTCCTCACTCTCTTCCCTTTTTTTTGGCAGCCCCTCTGCCCCCACAGGATGGAAATGGATGGTTTATAGACGATCTCTCAGCTGGGCAGCCATGTTGGGACAATTCTGTGAAGTAGCACATGGTAGGTTGCTTATAACTAGACACATTTTTAGATCCTCCTCCAATTTGTATAGGATCTGCATCCCTTTATGGATCTATCATATATTATTTGGTCTATATTTAAATCAGGATTCTAGAAATTTCTAAGCAATTTTATTCTGAGAATTTGATAATTCCTATACCTTTAAGCCCATGTGTATCTTCTATGTTCAATATTCACTTGAATGGGCATTCCTTCCTCTCATCATCATCATTATCATCATCGCCATTCTCTCTGTCTTTCTTTCCAGTAACAGCATATGCACTGTGGTTCTGGGAACAAGCCCCACCCTCATGGTTTCTGCCTTGTTGGTACAGACAAACAAATGTTTGATCTTCCCTGGGCTAACAAAAACAGCTTTAGCATCTGCTCCCTGGAGCCAAAGAGCTATCTTGGTTCCTGTGAATTCTGAAATCTGGTTTTCAACTTCCCTTTTCATTCTCAGAGTTATTCCATATTTTATGATGGATTAGCTAGATTTCCCCCATGGTGTATTTAGATGCCCTGTATTCTCAGAATCTGCTCTAGTATCCTTGAGGTCATTCATATAGGAGATATCAATGTGAATGTCCTCATATAGTTGGGAAAATTAGCAACTACAATTGCTCCAAATCACCAAAATAGTGACTTCTGTTCTAAATATCAGGAGACTACTTAGTGCTGAAGGTAAGATGTGTTTCTTTTGCCAAAAAGGTGATGTGCGTGGTTAGATGTATGATTTCAGTTCAAATCCTGCCTCTGCATATATGTATGACGTTAGGAAAGTTACTTAATTTCTCTTTGCCTCTATGGAATTGAGGCATCTACCACAAAGACTGTTATAAGAAGTATATGAGAAATGCTGAGAACAGAACATGACACATAGTATAAGCAGTCAATAAAATATCAGCTCTTGTTATTGAAATAAAAGTTGCTTTAACTTGGAATTTTATAAAACTTAAGCAGTTTAGACACTTTTCTAATGACTCATCAGAAAATTAAGGTGCAAGCCAGTTTGATATATTAATTATTACCTTTGTGAGCATCTTATCCTCTCTATTAGATTATATACTTTCTTAGAGCAAGTCCTCAATATTGTAAGAAGACACACATGGGCCTAACAGTATCTTGCACATGTATCAGTCATTCAATGTTATATATACTAAGTGAATTAGCTCAAATCTATTGCTTTAGTACTCATCATGTGCTAGAGATGGAGGACACAAAAGAGTGGAGGGTGGTCCCTGTTGACAAGAAACTTACAGTCTGGTGAGAAAGACACACACATGTTCAATGCTAACACAAATTCGACTCTGGCAAGTGGCACCATGGAGATGTATCCATTTATCCTTTCATTACAATCAGTTATCCAGAAAATGATTATTTAGGGCTGATGTGGCATCAGACACTATGCAAATAATGGAGATAAATTAGTGAAGAAGAGGGATGTGGTCTTGGCCTTTACTTTCTAGAAAGTAAGTGCTATGGGAGTACAGATAAGGGAGTTTTCAATCTGACTTTAGTGTTGGAGAACGGCTCCCATAACAGGTAGTGTTTATATGTAGCAGGAGTAAGGAGGAGAGGGCATTTCAGGAAGGGAGAGCAATCCATGTGGTGTAAGAAGATCTCACATCTTTGAGAAATAGTTAACAGCTTGGGGTTGCTAATGCTCTGGACACTTGGAAAGAGCTCCTATGAGCTTCCTGAAGTTCAAGAGACTGCTTTTTCATCTTTGTAGTGCCAGCATTTACTGCAGTGTTCAACAGATATAGCCTTTCAATATATTTGTTGAATAAATGGTTGAAGTGGGGAATGAAGGTAGATTTGGTTGAAAAGAAAATAAGATGTAGATTGTAAAGTTCTGAGAGTGCCATGCTAAGACATTGGGTTTGTTCTGAAGCACTAGAAGATTATGAGTATTTTGAGTAGGGGAGTGAAACAATCAGATGAATGAAAATATAAAGAGGGAGGTAACTGGATGATGTTAACACAAACCTAAACTTTGGAGCTGTTGAAAAACAAAAATGAGCCATTCTGCAAGCACGTGGGTTGTATGTGTTGTACACACTGAAAATATTAAAGTAGAGACTAGCCATCTGTTGGGGATGAGGTATAGAAGATTCTCTCACTCCGCTGAGTAGGAGTTTGGATCGGATGGCATTCCTGTTCCCCCACACTAAAGACTTTAGTCAGCTTCTGAGGAACTAACTCTTTTCTAGACCCACTGGAAACAATCTCATTGTTCTGTCTTATTATGCACCTTCCTGTTTTCATATCTAATCAAGAAGCACTAATCTTTTTAAAGAGCAGTCCTTTGAGAATAACATGACTAACAAATTCAGGGAAGGGTATAGATAATAGAACCTTCCCTTGGGCTTTTATGCAAATTAATAAAAATACCTATAACAATTGGATGCTATATTTGGGCAGTGAAATTGGCCAATTTTTAAAGTTACCAGGAAGTGGAGTGACTTTGGCTCTAAGGATGAAACTTGCATCAGGAGCCTTGGGCAAGGGCTCGCCAGGCGGAAGGATGGAGCAATGAGCTTTGTTGTGCCTTACTGAGAAGCCTTATTGGGCCTCACCTATGCAGGGCCTAACCCAGAAACTCTGAGGATGAGGAATCAGCAGTGGTGGTAGCTGCTTCAAGTTCCACTTCTTTCTTTTTCTCATCCCAACCTCTCTCTTCCAATTAACAATAAAATTTGGAGAGAGAAAAATCCTCAAGAATCTGTCTTCTCCACATACCCTTTCTTTGCCTCAGTAAGAATAGGAATTCACAATTAGATGATGTTGTAGATATTTGTTTTTCACTCAAGATACAGAATGCCAAGAATCTCTCATAAGAAGGAGAGCTGAGAGGGATCACACAGTCCATTCAGCAGAGAAGAAGAATGTAGCTGCAATGTAGAGCTCCCTTGGTAGAAGAGAAAGGCACCTCATCTAATATTGATGGGTTTGTTCACCTGGAAATTGTGAAAAGTAACATAAATTCCCTCTTTCAATGTTCCTCTATTTAGAAATAGTATACAAAGAAACACACATCAATGGTAGGAAAGGTACATAACAATGAAAACAGATCCAATGCAGATAGGAAAATAATCTTCCAAAACATAGTAAATATGAATCTTTTCCTAATTTAATTTTACTCTACAATGTTAAATGAGAGACAGACAAATGCAAAACTAGAAACAAATTGTGCAGCTTTTCAGTTTAAAACCAAAACAAGTTAAATCTCCCTTTCCCCCCTCCAAGTTAAATCCTTCAGTTTTACCAGTGTGCATTATATACAGAAAATGCAGCTTTAGAAATTACTGAATATGAGTTAATTCAGAGGAACTTTCCTCTATGATTATGAGTACATTTCTCTTAGTCAAAAGTAATATTAAAGAAAGGTTTAATCTATGCCTTACCTTTAGGTTAAGAATTTTTTTTAATGAATTATTTAGGCCTGAGTTGGCAGTGTTACCAATCAAGGTGATTAATGTCACAATGAAAACCGTGAAAGGCGGCAACTCAGGACTCACAGTTCAGAATAAAACCACAGCCTCAATTGTTGTCTTCTTATTATAGATTAAAAGGAGGAATCAACATAGTCCATCCCAGAGGCTTGAGTCCTCTTTGCCCCTTTTGTGGTCTGCTGCCTCCCCAGCCCTCCGTTCCCCACCCTTTACTCTCCCCTTCCCCGCTCCCTGGGTGGGAGGAGGGCTCCTCCTGGAGCACTCCACACAGAAATTCCCTTCCCACGTTGCAATGCTTTCTACTTTGGAAACATTCTTGTTCTGTGGAGCACTCTGGCTTTCCTCCTCTTGAGAAGGAGAGCCTTGATTCATCACCAAACAAGCTGGTACACCAATGTGATTATGAGTGTTCAGATGTCATCCTCCTATGTAACCGTATCGGCATTTTAACATGTACCTCCTGAAACCTTGTCTTAACTCTGAGGAGTGACTAAAGAAGGTAGGGAAAGGGTACCCAACATCAACCACTGTAGGAAGGTATTTTGGATCAAAAGTCTCCAAAACAAATGTTTCTGCCTCTTTCACCCAGTTTTCGTCCTATTATTGACCAAAACCAACCTGAAAAGGAAACTTCTATAGTAAAAAAAAAAAAAAAAAAAAGTACCTTTGTCACAGCTCTTCTGTATCTTTGGACTCTTCATTGAGGAACTTTGGCCATCATCACTCTCAACTCCTATGGTGGTGGCTACACCTTGCCCTCTGTCCATCACAAAAAGGATTTACCAACCAATTTATTGGACAGGTGTCAACATGTAACCACCTGGAGTAACTGCTTTTCATTAACATCCTGGGATGACTCCAAACCACTTCTGATTACCTGTCTCTTGGTTTAACTCTTCCACCTTAGATGGATTTCACTTTTCCTGGGGTTTTATTAAAATTGTTAGCTTGTATGACAGCTAATAATTCTAGTTTGTGGGAAGGAATTAAGTGGCTTATGTTGTACCTTGGCAGTAGTACATTTGGAAATAAAAGCAGACTCAAAGCACTCTGATTAATCTAGGAAAATGAGCCTCCTTTCCCAGTGGGTATGCCTTCCGCCTTGGCAGACTAATTTCTGATGCCAGAGCCTGATCTTAGGGATTTGGGGTCTTTTTTCTCTCTCCTTCTTTTGTTGTTGTTGTCTTAGAAGAATGAACTGAGCACTACAGTCATGCCAATTTTCCTGTGTTGAATTAGGGTTGTGCCATGGTTCTTTCTGAGCTCCTTTTGATCTGGATGTCTGGCTGCCCTTGGGGTAAGGGCTGAATAGCTGCAGCACACGGAGCAATGCTCTGTGGGATGCTACCTGTCCCTGTGCCACCTTGCTCACTCTTCCTGGGATATGCCTGTATGCATAGATGGGACCCACATTCTTAGGCTGGCTATGAGGAAAAGACATAGTCCTCAGAGAGCGGCATGCTGTGAGCCTGTTCTGAGCGGCATTGTAATTGGGACTGCAGCTGCCACAGTTATGGCTAAATCTTACCAGATGACATGAGAACAACTGAGTTAAAATAAATAGACTTGAGCCCACGATTCTTGCTGAGGATAATGGATTACATAAGGGGTGCTATTTATAGATGCAAAATGCTAAAATTTCAGTGGTCTCATCTCTTCTACAAATGTGGCATTTCCTTAGTTCATTTTTGTTGTAAATTTGTATTCTTCATAAATCTTCATATCCTATCTAATAAAAGAGTAATATGCAAATTAACCATCACTCTGCTACACCCACAAGCCACGCCCACCAGCCACACCCACCAGCCAATCAGGAGCTAGTATGCAAATTAACCCAACCAAGATGGCTGCAGCCATGGAGAGAGCAGGAGGGAGGCTTGGGTTTCCCTGGCAACGGAGGAAGCAAAGCTTTCCGCACACACTGGCTGGCCCAGGCCTCCGCTTAAAGCTACAAAGTTTCAATTATAGAAGATACATAAATCCCAACAGAAATGGCTACCACCACGGAGCCAGCAGAAGGCTGGGCTCCGCTCCAGGCTACAAAGTTTCAATTATAGAAGATAAATAAATCCCAGATACCAGGGCCTCCGCTTGGGTTGCCGGGGGGCATGGCTGGCCTGCAAATCACCACAGGCCCCTTGCCCAGGCCGCCCCACACCCCAAGGGAACCCCCACCCTGATCCAGGACACCCTTCAGGGCAAACCAGCCGGCCCCCACCCATGCACCAGGCCTCTATCCTATCTAATAAAAGAGTAATATGCAGATTGACCATCACTCCAACACACAAGATGGCTGCCCCCATGTGGTCAAAGATCCTGCCCCCATGTGGACACAAGATGGCCATCACAAGATGGCCATCAGGGGAGGGCAGTTGGGCGGGACCAGGCCTGCAAGGGAGGGAAGTTGTGGGTGATCAGGCCTGCAGGGGAGGGCAGTTAGGGGTGACCAGGCCAGTAGAGGAGGGAAGTTGGGGGCAAACAGGCTGGCAGGGGTGTAGTTAGACATCAATCAAGCTGGCAGGGGAGTGGTTGGGGGTGATCAGGCTGGCAGGCAGAAGTGGTTAGGGGCAATCAGGAAGGCAGGCAGGTGAGCAGTTGGGAGCCAGCAGTCCTGGATTGTGAGAGGGATGTCTAACTGCCTCGAGGGGTCCCAGATTGGAGAGGGTGCAGGCTGGGCTGAGGGACACCCCTGACCCTATGCATGAATTTCATGCACCAGACCTCTATTAAATTATAAAAATGGAAAGGCCAGTTCCTAGGAGAGCAACATTGCATGTCATATCAGGAGACTTGTGGATTAGCAGAGCTTCTGTTTGGGAAATAACATGGAAAGTTGGAAAACAAATACCAAGGCTTTCACAAATAGGTCATCAGCACTAAATTCAGCACAGCCAATGGTGGACAAATGTCACTATCCATGTGGCTTGAGTCTTTTGTAAATGTCTTTCACTCTGGTCTTATGCAGCAAGTACATATTGGCTGTGCTGTGCTGTAGGTGTGACAGGAATAGAAAGGGAAAGATTAACTTTGGTCCTATTAATCTAGACTCCTTACCTTTATATTTATGATCTGATTTAAGAGTTATGTTATCATTAGATTTTATCATCACTGCCTTACAGATGAAGAAAATGTTGCCCAAAGTAATTAAACAACATGTCCAAGTTCACATAGCTATATGGCACAGACACAGTCAAACCCAATATCTAGATGTCTGCCATGGTTCTGGTCCAAATCATATGGAGTACAGTGTTTCTTCCCCAACTCTGAACTTTTCAACTTGTGGACTGATCCCAGTCTAAGAAAACCCTAGTGCTATTATCAGGAATCTTGTAAATTCTGTAAATCCATTGGTGTTCCAAACAGCCTGTGGCTTAAAAGTATCTTCTACATATATGAACTGTTATTTTTCAAATATATATATATATATATATATATATATATATATATGCTTTTATAGTCAAAATAGTCATTCATCTTAATAGCTAGTAGTAGCATCAGATCATATATTTTCCTGAATAACACATACCGAAAGTATAACCACATTTGTAGGGGAGGAGGTCATGTGTTCATGACTGTTTTTAAATTTAAAAAAATGGTCTTCATATGCAAAAACATTGAGATCACTGATCTAGTGTGACAATGCTAGAATTCAATATTATGTTTTTGTTGTTGCATCCTTTTCTTTCTCTTCGTTGCTCAAATCATTGGATTATGTACTACAAGAAGCAGATTGCATTTTTTCGTTGTTGTTAATCCTCACTTGAGGATATTTTTCCATTGATTTATAGAGAGAGTTGAAAGGAGAAGGAGAGAAAGAGAGAGAGAAACATCAATTTGAGAGAGACAATCAATTGGTTGCCTCTTGCACACATCCCAACCAGGACTGGGATGAAGCCTGAAACTGAGGTATATGCCCTTGACTGGAATTGAACCTGGGACCCTTCAGTCTTTAGGCTGACACTCTATCTACTGAGCCAAACTAGCTAGGGTGAGGAGATTGCATTTTATTTATACTCCTTCCATATATGATCCCCCCCCCCGCCCCCAAGCAATGATGTCAGTCATTCCACAAGTGTAGGAGAGGAACTGTGATACAGACAATAAAAGAGAAAATTCTCCATGTCCTTTGTTAGCAACTAGATATATCTGCTGGAGACAGTAGATACCAGACAAAAACTCACTGTGCCTTTCAACATTCTATTCACAGAGTGTCTTTATACCTGAGCATCTAGTCCCACCCTGCAGCCTCTGCTCACTAACTGGAAACAGGGCGGGCCCGAGAGAGATGCAAACAATCTCTAAAACCAACAAATAAATAGAAACTTAATGGGTGTGGAGACAATTTATAAACATGCATCCGTGTGATTTGGTCACATTGGTTTTCCCAAATTAAAGTTTTGTAACTTGTCCATGTTGGGCAGCCATGGAAAGAAATCTATCTTCAAAAAGACTTCCAATGTTTTGAAACCAAGAACTTTATGTGGTAAGTTAGGTGTGTTGTATTGGAAAAGAATGGGAGAAACCTGCTACACCCAGAAATCATTGTAAAACATGCGTGAGGACATCCACACATATGAAAGGTATTGGGAATGGCTCCATGGAAATGAGTGTTCTCCAAGGCTGTTGGGGATAAAGTTACACTTTTTGATGATCCTCTTTATTTGGATATCACATCTCCTACATCCAAGTCCATAAGTGGATGAAAGGGGGAAAAAGCAACCAACCAACTTGACATCTTCCAACCTGGAGTCTTTTTTTTTTTTTTTTTTAATCTGAATGTCAATCGAATTTGAACCTGCTCTCTCCATAATGTGAATTTCCTTACTTCAACACAATAGTTTACTGCCTTTCAGCAAATGATGGTGAAGTAGTTTGTTCCTCTAGTCCTGCCATAAATCTAGAAAGCACAAAAAGACTTGAAGTTCTTTTGGAAGTTTTAGACACAAGGATGTTGGTCCTTTGAAAACATTTCTCATTTGTTTTCCTTTAAGAGCAGGGTTTTGTCTGTCTTGCTCACTGCTAAATCCCCATCATCTAGAAGATGTGCCAGGCCCGGGTGTATAGTAGGCATTCAATAAATATTTGTTGAGTGGATGAATGAATCTTTGGCAACAGTTGTTAGGCTGGGCTGGCTTCTCCTGGCATCCTCTTCAGCTGCAGAAAGGATAATTAATTGCCACTACTGCTTGATTTATGTTAGCCTTTCATCATGAACACTGCCATTTTGCCTCTTTTGCCAGGGATCAACTTAGGTGAGAGTAATTAACCAAATAGTTGTTGAGTGAATATTGGGCTCTCATGAGCTCTCATGTCCAGTCTCTTGCTTTGGTGAGCTTGAATGCCAGCCTGGAGGAATTTGAGTTTTGCTCTATACTGAAAACATTTTTGTAGAACTAAAGTCTTATGATTTTCTTGTATTTAATTATATTAACCAAATCAAAGCCATCCCATCAATTATGGATGATTTAATTTGTTCTTATACATTGTTATAGTTTATAAATTGATTATGT
Source organism: Plecotus auritus (assembly GCF_963455305.1). Lineage (NCBI taxonomy): Eukaryota > Metazoa > Chordata > Mammalia > Chiroptera > Vespertilionidae > Plecotus > Plecotus auritus. The sequence continues at coordinate 190,500,730 of NC_137772.1, read as the reverse complement.
CCTGGTTGCATTTTTTTAATCAGTAAAAAAAGAGGGGGAAACATTTACCCACTTCACCTGGGACTTTAAATAGGATGTAGCATTTAGAAGGCATGGCCTATTTTTCTTTCTTCAGGGCCTGAATAGTATATCTGCCTGTGCAGAGGGAGAATAAAACAACGTGCCTTGTGCATAAATGCACGAAGAGTGATCATTTCAGCAATTAGGCTGAATTGGCATTTGTGACGATTGTTCTGGCTTCCAAAGTTATCAGGGTCTGGCCGTTCTGATAAAGGAAAAAAAATTGCCATATTTTATAGTAATTCCAAGTTAGAGAGAAAACACTTGAGACCAGATAAAATGCAATATCCAACTATATAACTACATAGAGTAAAGTTTCAAGGCATCATGGTATGAGTGAAAAGAGTAGGGGTTCTGGGAGAATGCATTTGAATCCTAACATTATTTACTGTTCTGTGACTTTGGGCAATTTAGTTATTTTAGTTTGTCAACTGAAGAGAGGACATACTATTCCTTTTCTTGAATCATTCTAAGGATCAAATACAATTCTATATATTAAAAGGCCAGCTACCATAAGTGTAATGACCAGAGACCAGAACCACCATGACCCCTCACCGGGCTGGCCCCACCCCCAAGCAAGCAGTTAGGGGTGATCAGGCAGGCAGGCAGGCATGCAGAGTGGTTAGGGGCAATCAGGCAGGCAGACCAGCGGTTAGGGGTGATCAGATAGGTAGGCAGCCCCTCACAGGGCTGGCCTCACCCTCCAGCAAGCAGTTAGGGGTGATCAGGTATGCAGACAGCCCCTTGCAGGGCTTGCTCCATCCCCCTGCAAAGAAAGAGGGAGGCGCAGGCCATTGGTGCCACTGGTGTTGACTCTGTGGCAGGTGTGCGGCCAGCCAGCAATCACCCCATAGAGGGAGGCCCAGGCCAGCCAAGCCATCACACCCGATGCCTGTGGCAGGGGAGGCAGGGGCAGTGCTGCACACCGGTGGCAGGGGCAGTGCTGCACAGATGGCAGGTAGTGGCAGCAGCGGGGGTGGGGCCAGCTGCCTGCAGCCAGGGGAAGGAAAGCCCCAATAGGCCCTGATCTCAGGCCAGGCCTAGGGACCCTACCCGAGGGGTCCTGGATTGTGAGAGGGTGCAGGCCGGGCTGAGGGATTCCCCCCCTCCAAGTGCACAAATTTTCGTGCACTGGACCTCTAGTAATATATATAAAGTATCTATGGCAAAATTTGAAGCATTATAGGTAGTCAATATATGTTAGTTCTCTTTGATTCCATAAGCATGTTCTAGAACATAGGGGAGACATACTGTGTCTATGGTGCCTCCTTAAGGAGGGCAGATAATTGGAAAATAGATACAGGCATACCTCAGAGATATTGCAGATTCAATTCCAGACCATAATAATAAAGCAAATATTGCAATAAAGTGAGTCAGAAGAATTTTTTTTCCAGAGTTACGTTTACACTATACTGTAGTCTACTAAGTGTGCAATAGCATTATGTCTAAAAAAACCAATATATGTACCTTAATTAAAAAATACTTTATTGTTAAAAAATGTTAATCATTATCTGACCTTCAGCAAGCCATAATCTTTTTGCTGGTGAAGGGTCTTGCCTTGATGTTGATGGCTTCTGATTGCTCAGGGTGGTGGTTACTGAAAGTTGGGGTGGCTGTGGCAATTTCTTAAAGTAAGACAATTGTGAAATTTGCCTTATCAATAGAGTCTTCCTTTCATGAATAATTTCTCTGTAGCATGTGAGAAATTGGAGTCAATTCTCTCAAACAGTGTGGCTACTCTTTCAACTTCAGTTCTGTAATGTTTGAAATCCTTTATTGTCATTTCAACAATTTTTGCAACATCTTCACCAGGGATAGATTCCATCTCAAGAAACAACTTTCTTTGCTCATCCATAAGAAGCCCCCCTCCCCTTTTTAAATCCTCATCTGAGGATATTTTTCCACTGATTTTTAGAGAGAGCGGAAGAGAGAGGGAAAGACAGAGAAATATCGATGTGAGAGAAACACATCGATTGGTTGCCTCCTGCATGCACCCCAACCATGGCTAGGGAGGAGCCTGCAACTGAGGTACATGCCCTTGACTGTAATCAAACCTGGGACCCTTAAGTCCACAGGCCAACGCTCTATCCACTGAGCAAAAGCAGCTAGGGTCATAAGAACTTTTTATTCATTCAAGTTTTTTCATGAGATTGCAGCGATTGAGTCATATCTTCAGGCTCCACTTCTAATTCCCTTGCTATTTCCACTACACCAAATGTTACTTCCTCCTGTGAAGTCTTGAACCCCTTAAAGTCATCCATGAGGGCTGGAATCAACTTCTTTCAAACTCCCATTAATGTTTATATTTTGACTTATTCCCATGAGTCACAAATGTTCTACATGGCATCAAGAATGTTGTATACTTTCCAGAAGGTTTTCAATTTACTTTGCCCAGATCTACCAGAGGAATCATTATTTATGGCAACTATAGCCTTACAAAATGTATTACTTAAATAATAATACTTGGAAGTTGAAATTATTCTTTGATCCATGGGCTTCAGAATAGCTGCTGTGTTAGCAGACATGTTAAAAACACTAATCTCATTGTATATCTCCATCAGAGCTCTTGGATGACCAGGTGCATTGTCAATGAGCAGAAATATTTGGAAAGGAATCCTATTTCCTGAGCAGTAATTCTCAATAGTGAGCTTAAAATATTCAGTAAACCACATTGTAAACAGATGTGCTGTCCTTCAGGCTTTGTTGTTCCATTTACAGGGCATAGGCAGAGTAGATTTAACTCTTCAGGGCCCTAGGGTTTTCGGGATGGTAAATAAGCATTGGCTTCAACTTAACATCACCAGCTGCTTTAGCCCCTTACAAGAGTGTCAGCCTGTTCGCTGAAGCTTTGAAAGCCAGGTACTTCTCTGTAGCTACGAAAGTCCTAAGTAGTATCTTCTTCCAATATAAGGCTGTTTTCTTTACATTGAAGATCTGTTGTTTAGCGCAGCACCTTCATTAATTATCTTAGCTAGATCTTCTGGATAACTTGCTGTAGCTTCAACATCAGCACTTGCTGCTTTACCTTGCACTTTTAAGTTATGAGATGGTTTCTTTCCCTAAACCTCATGAACCAACCTCTGCTAGCTTCAAACTTTTCTTCTGCAGCTTCCTTACCTCTCTCAGCCTTCACAGAATTGAAGAGTTAGGACCTTGCTCTGGATCAGGCTTTGACTTAAGAGAATGCTGTGGCTGGTTTGGTCTTCTATCCAGACCCTAAAACTTTCTCCATATCAGCAACAAGGCTATTTCACTTTCTTATCATTTGTGTGTTCAATGGAGTAGCATTTTTAATTTCCTTCAAGAACTTTTCCTTTGCATTCACCAACTTGGCTAACTATTCAACGTATCTTTTGAAATGCCTTTCTCACTAAGCCTAATAATTTTTAGCTTTTGATTTAAAGTGAGAGATGCACAACTCTTCCTTTCATTGTATGGTTATTAATGGGCCTAATTTTGATATTGTTGTGTTTCAGGGAATTGGGAGAGAGATGGGGCATGACCACTTGCTGGAGCAGTTAGAACACACACAGCATTTATCAAGTTCATTATCTTATTTGGGCATGGTTTTTGGTGCCCCAAAACAATTACAATAGTAGCATAAAGATGACAGATCACCATCCTATCTAATAAAAGAGTAATATGCAAATTGACCATCACTCTAAGACACAAGATGGCCGTCCCCATGTGGTCAAAGATGGCTACCCCCATGTGGACACAAGATGGCTACCACAAAATGGCTGGCAGGGGAGAGCAGTTGTGGGCAGTTGGGGGGAACCAGGCCTTCAGTGGAGGGGAGTTGGAGTGGGGGAACCAGGCCTGCAGGGTAAGGTAGTTGGGGGGAGACCAGACCTGCAGTGGAGGACAGTTAGGGGGACCCAGGCCTGCAGGGAGGGCAGTTGTGGGCGATCAGGCCAGCAGGAAGGGCAGTTAGGGGTGACCAGGCCAGCAGGGGAGGGCAGTTAGGGGTGACCGGGCCAGCAGGGGAGGGCAGTTAGGGGTGACCGGGCCAGCAGGGGAGGGTAGTTGGGGCAATCAGGCCAGCAAGGAGGGCAGTTAGGGGTGACCAGGCCAGCAGGGGAGGGCAGTTGGGGGCAACCAGGCCAGCAGAGAAGGCAGTTAGGGGTGACCAGGCCAGCAGAGGAGGACAGTTGGGGGAGACCAGGCCAGCAGGGGAGGGCAGTTTTGGGGGACCAGGCCTGCAGGGGAGGACAGTTGGGGGGGGGGACCCAGGCCTGCAGGGGAGGGCAGTTGGGGGGGGGGACCAGACCAGCAGGGGAGGGCAGTTGTGGGGGACCAGGCCTGCAGGGGAGGGGAGTCGGGGGTGAGGGGACCAGGCCAGCAGGGGAGGGCAGTTGTGGGGGACCAGGTCTGCAGGGGAGGGCAGTTTGGGGGGACAAGGCATGCAGGGGAGGGTAGTTGTGGGTGATCAGGCCAGCAGGAGGAGCAGTTAGGGGTGACTGGGCCTGCAGGGGAGGACAGTTATGGGTGACCAAGCTGGCAGGGGAGGGCAGTTAAGGGGCAATCGGGCTGGCGGGGAGCAGTTAGGCGTCGATCAGGCTGGCAATAGAGTGGTTAGGGGGTGATCAGGCTGGCAGGCAGAAGCGGTTAGGGGCAATCAGCAGGAGGCAGGCGAGCAGTTGGTAGCCAGCAGTCCTGGATTTTGAGAAGGATGTCCGACCGCCCATTTAGGCCTGATCACAGTGGGATCCCAGATTGGAGAAGGTGCAGGCTGGGCTGAGGGACACTCCCCCCGTGCACAAATTTCATGCACCAGGCCTCTAGTCATAAATATAATAATAATAGTAGTAGTAATATTAATGAAACCGTTAGAAATATTGTGAGAATTATCAAAATGTGACATAGATACATGAAGTGAGCAAATGCTGTTGGAAAAAATGGCCCTGATAGACACTGGTTTGTCACATATTTTCAGTTTGTAAAATATGCAGTATCTGTGAAGTATAATAAAGTGAAGCACCATAAAATGAGGCTTGCTTTTCTCCTAAAATCTGTGCCTTCAGTTAGCAACTTGAAAACCAGCACTTGAAAACTTGACTAGGTATTTTGAGACCTTATCTATGTATATGGGAGCTATTCTGCAATGGTTTAAATGGAATGCATTATTTTTTATTTCTCCTCGAGTTTTTTTTATGAACCTGTAATTATAGGAGAAGGACAAGCCAACAGTTTTAGCTCCCACTTCTACTTGACAGAGGAGGAGATGCCTTAAAAGAACATGATAATCCTGCGCCCTCTTCCCAAAGAAATGCAAAAGAAGAGATCAATTAACATCCTTTCTGATTAGATACATTTATTCCTGCTGTTTTGAGATGATGAAAAATGGACAAAATTTTACAAATATTTTATTAAGCTAAGACCAAAGTTCTGAAATAATATTCTATCTTTTTTAGAGTGAAGAAAGAAGAGAATAAAGGCTAAAGATAGGGGGGGTGAGTGAATGAATCTAGTGTCCCAAAATATAACTTTATGGGAGACTTTAATCAAGGAGACAGTTGTTTTAAAATAAGATTTTTCAATTTTCAAATACATTAGAAATAAAATTTCTCAATTTGGGTTCTCTTGAAGTTTTAAAATGTGTTGGCATTTTTTTTTTTTTTTCCTGAGAATCTGAACTCCTTTCCATTAGGGTAGAGATTTCTAGGGGTGAAGCATATGACCTAGACTTAGCCACTTGACTGCTCCCACATGGGCCTCTGAAATTTTGAAGGAGTGTTGTTAAGACACAGATAAAGTTTGGACATCATTCTCAGAACAGCAGTTTCTTTTGTCTAGTGTAGTGGTGTCCAGCTGTGACCATGGTAGAGGTGTCAGTGGCAACATTTCACACAGATTTTTCATGAGGATTGATCCACGGTTCCTATCTTCCTTGGTTCTGGTCTTTTTCCCCAAGCTTTTGTTCTCCAGCCCTCCTATTGATTGCGTCATCTGAATTATATATATTTCTAATATTTTTTCTTCTTAAGTAAATCTGAATGTATTTTCATTGCTTGCAACCAAGACCTGACTAATACATAGTGAGTTTTTAAAAATTACATCTACATTCACCTTTTCAGGAATACATGTCTTGTGAGGAAAGATAGACCTATGCTTTAACTTTTGAGGAGATAGAAAAGAGAGTAATGGACAGGATTAAGAGAAGCTCATCTGTAGAGACTTCCTAGAAATACCTTTTAAAAGGGTTTGGAAGGCACCAATAGATATGGATAAGGTTGGATAAGCTGGGAAGGCAGAGCAGGAGGTAGGCATATCAGTTATATCCAGCCTGGTAACTCATGAAGATCTGAACATTTTTAAAAAGGAACAATTATTCAATAAAGGAATGAAAGCTGCTAAGTGCCCTCAGAAAAGAATCTCCAGTTTGATGGGTTGGGTGCCATTTCCCATCCAACTTTTATTGCAACAACCTCATCAACTACCATTCAGTTTCAAACCTCCCATTCCCGGGAAACACAATGGAGAGGGCGGAAGTTTGCCAACTGAAAGAAACACCTGGAGAACAACAACATTTTTTTTTTCAATTATGCCTCTGTCTTGGACCGGGAGTGGAAATTCCACTGAGGACAGGTGATCTCCTTTGGGCTATGGACAAAGGCCACATGCTTGTGCTACTAGTTAAGCTACCTGTTTTTGTGTCCCAGCCAAACATAATGTGCTCCCTATATGAATAGAAGACAGTGAGTCATGCAATCTCAGAAACTCACTTTCGTGAGAGGATGTGTATCGTGCCTGTGTGTGTAATCTGTCCATGACCACAAAATACCATTACTGGCTTTCTGAAAGGTAATTAAGCATCATGTCCCTAAGGGCTTGGGAGAATCCTTCAGAACTACTAGGAGAGATCATAAAGTATCATCAGGAAGTCTTGCAATGCCACTGAAGAATGAGAACTTCAATAGCCTGCTTAAAAAATTGGACTCTCTTGGCCTCTTCAATTATTGGAATGCATATAGACAACTGGAGAGCACTAGGCTTCCTTCCTCATTGCCTTGGTTTTGTGGTCCTCAACAGCTGTCAATACCTTGAGTCAAGCTTGTCGGGATTGGGAACAAAGGGTTTTTGTTTGAATCTTAAGATTTTTAAGATATAGAAATGGCAACTTCAAGTGATGACAAGGTACACAATTGCTGTTGAAAGTCAACAGGAAACTTTAAGAGCATACACTAGAGTCTTTGCTTTCCTGTTTCTCTCACTACGTATCCTGTCAATGGGTGGATGAAAACTTTGATGTCAGGGTATTCAGGAGTGTTTAAGCATACAATGAGCTATGTGTTTAAGAAATTGGTTAGTTCCTCTACTCTGTGTTAACTTTTTACTTTGTTATAATTTCAAAATTATAGAAAAGTTGCAAGAAATAGCACAAGGAGCTCATAAATACCCCTTATCCAGATTCACTGGTTGTTCATATTTTGTCCTATTTGGTTTATCCTTCTCTCTGTGTCTCTCTTCTTATGTACCACATATACACATATCCCTTTCCTCTATATTTAGAGAAAGAAATAATTTTATTTATTTATTCATACCTATCCTTATTTTTCCCAAAACTATTTTAAAGCAAGCTGGAGGCATTGTACCTCTTCATGCCTACATATTTCAGTGTTGGAGAACAATTACATATTATATAACCATAGTACAGCTATCAGGTTCAGGAAAATTAACATTAATATTAAACTTTTATCTACTATACTATGCATATTCCAATTTTTAATTGTCCCTAAAGTACCCATTCCCATATTTTCCCCCACCACAAACAATCATCTATAGCACTTAATTGCCTTGTCTCTTTAGTCTCTCTCAATATGTAATAGTTTTTCAGTTTTTCTTTATCTTTTTTGACTTTAATATAGTTTAAGAATCTCTTCTCTAATTCTTCTCATTGCTAAGTTTCTGCTACATATTTCAATTATTGACTTTGGCTCCCTTATCTGAATCAATCTTTCTGATGTCTTACTTCATTCTTTTCTTCATCCTGTGACCAGATTTTCTGCACTCCTTATAGAAAGAGAATTGTTTTGGGTTTTTTTTTTTTCTGTCAGTGTACTGCAGGCTGCAAAATGGTCCATGTGTTTACTTGGACTTAATTGTCTTACTCTCTTCCTTTAATTGATCAATGGTTCAAAGGTATCTCTTTCCTTAAAGTATAAAAGTTTATCAAGAAAACCCAGTATAGTGTATACATCAGCTTGGATTTTTCTCTAACTAAAGATTAGGCCCATTTGGAAAGATTTCAGCTATTAGACATGACAGATATGCATTCCAAAATTATTTAGGACATGAATTCAATTGGAATAAATTCTTAAATATCAGGTAAATGTAACCATGCAGATATTCTCAGTCTTCTCATTTCTTTACACTGAATAAAGCAAGGCTCCTGACTTATTTTCCACGAGTTTTCTCCTTAAGCAATTTATCTTCTTGGAGGCACTTGAGAGAAGGGACAGATCTTTCTCATCAGAGTCCAAATGATCAGCGCTTGGCATTTTTTACCCTCACTCTATGGTAAATACAGTGGTAACGCTAGCAACTGGTTCTTGGCAATACGCAAGATTCAACTCACCACTCCCAGGTTAGTAAAGAGGAGAATCCTACATAGAGATAAATGCTTAATAATTACCCTGGCTTTTATGAAATTTGAGTGAAATCAAGATATTCAGAATCAAATTAAGAGCTCTTCAGCATTCATTGTGGCCTCAGTGAGAACTGGGACTCAGTCTTCTGAGTAGGGAGCCCTGGTTTCTACCCAAGACCTAAGCTTCCTGCGTAGCGGGGACAGTTACTTTCCCCCTTTAATTTCTTCTTCTGTAAAACAGGAATAATTATATCACAGAGATAATCTATGAAACTGCTAGAAAAGAGGTAGCAAAGACCCAAGCACAGCAGTCATAAATATTCAGTCAGGACCTTGATCATTTATGAGGTTTATTGTGAATCTCTGACCCCATTTCACACAAAGGATGGCTTACTGATAGAGCAGTGTTCACCCCATTTATTTAAGCAGCCTTGGAAAGAGATTATGGTGGACAATGCCTCTGAGGTTTTTGCTGTCAAACAACCTGGATTAAGCAGCATTATTCAGAATACAGACTGGCACTGTGATGAAACTGGCATTTGTGGTGGCTGATAAAAAGATGAGATTCATCTTATGAGCACTTTTAAAACTTAGTAGAGCCTTCCTTGTCTGGGCTTGATCTATGTTGTCTCCTCTTCTTCTCATCCCTCAAATGCAGATTCTTGCTCACACTGCACATGATGAGAGGGCACTGCACATGATGAGAGGGCACACACGTGCATGCTTGTCATACACACACACACACACACACACACACACACACACACACACCATATGCCATGTACCAAACATTGCCTTTCATTCAGTCACTCATTGCCTCTCTTCCAACTGCCCCACCCCACCTACCACCCCTATTGCCAACCCCCACTCTCACCCCTACCCTGTCTGCCTCCCCACCAGCCAGCCACCCAGCCAGCCAGCCAGCCCTCTCTAGTAGCAACCCTGTGTGGACCTTCCCATACCCTCTCTCTATCCAATTAAATATAACTTGCTCTGGTCTTATCCCTGCAGTCTTCCATGTGACAGCCACCTAAACCGCTAAACTAACCTGTTTTAATGTGATAATGAACTACTGGCTCCTCCCCCCCCTTTCTTTTGCCTTACTTCATCAAAAACTTCTCCCTGTCACTGCCTTAAAGTATCATAGTAGAATCAGTAAGGAATGCTTTTGTCATTTGGAACTTTCTTTTGCCTTTAAATCACACTGTTTAGGTTGTTAGTCTGCAAGGGGTTAGCTCCAAGCCACTACCTATGTTTTCCAATTAAAGAAGCATCAGACTAAAGGCACTTCCTGAAATAGGGCATCCAGTCCCACCATTCTCAGGAAGAAGAAGTTAGAATTCAATGCAAAAACAATGGAGAGCAATAATAACTCAGTTTATTCCTGAGCTCCAAGGTCTGGAAGTATCTAGAACAGTGGTTCTCAACCTTCCTAATGCCGCGACCCTTTAATACAGTTCCTCATGTTGTGGTGACCCCCAACCATAAAATTATTTTCATTGCTACTTCATAACTGTAATTTTGTTACTGTTATGAAACGTAATGTAAATATCTGTGTTTTCCAATGGTCTTAGGCGACCCTACTAGCAGTTCTCAACCTGTGGGTTATGACCCACAGGTTGAGAACCGCTGCTGTAGAGCCTAAGACCATCGGAAAACACAGATATTTACATTACACTGATCTAGAAGATGCTCTATTGCTCATCTAGCATAATATTCATGTTTTATAAAAGCAAAAGTACTTGCTAAAGCCAGACACGCACCAGTGTCAGTGAGATCTTCTGTTAAGTCAAATGAGTTTCTCTTTTCATATTGTGGGGGGAAAAAGACTAAGTAAAGGAGCCCATTTGAGCTGTTGAGAGTTTTTAGAATCCCTGTATATACTGTGACTAATGTTAATGTTTACATTTTAGGCTGAGAAGGTAGGAGAGTTTTCTTCATTCATCAATCTTTCCCTATATCATCATTTTCTTTAAAAATATATTTTATTGATATTTTACAGAGAGGAAGGGAGAGGGATAGAGAGCTAGAAACATCGATGAGAGAGAAATATCGATCAGCTGCCTCCTGCACACCTCCCACTGGGGATGTGCCCGCAACCAAGGTACATGCCCTTGACCGGGATCGAACCCGGGACCCCTCAGTCCGCAGGCCGATGCTCTATCCACTGATCCAAACTGGTTTCTGCTATATCATCATCTTCATTCCATAATCACTTTTTCCTTCTCATGTTTGCTTACATGTATGTTCCCTATATTCCCTTTCCCCTCTTTATGCTTCCTGAATTCCCTTCTTCCCTTTCTACAGCCATCCTTTTTCTTTTTAAGAATGCTTGCCAACCTTTTTAGTGGATTCCCTACGTTTTATCTCGTGCAGTATTGGCTCATCTTATCTAATTTAAATGCATCTTCCAAACCTACAGAGGGTGAGGCGTACCTTTCTCTGCCTCATTTTGCAAGTTGTCACTGAGACACGAAATGAAACGATTAGTGCTATGTTGGCATGAGCTTTACCTTTGCCAGCCCCTTTGGACCCATCACTGAACATACTCCTCTAGAACAAAGTTGTCTTGGTCAGCACACTGGTGATGGAGGGCATTCTTAATTCACACCATGGTTACCTCCCTGCCTCTGTGCAACCATATACAGACTCATTTATCCACACACACATACAGATCTTGTCTTATAAATGGGATTCCATATAGCCTTTAATTTGCAGTTTGCCTTCAAGGAAGTTAGTTACAGTACTTTTAGAAATGCTCCTTCAACTGAGTCAGTTTAAATAGAACATAAATTAGTGGATGGGGGCTTAAATTTGCCAATCCAGATAAAATATACAGGGTCATTGTAATGTGAGCTTTCTAAAGAAGAATTTGCTAGAATGAATATGATGCCTCAGGGAAAAGTTGGCAATATCATCAACTAATTAAGGAGAAAAAACAGTGAAACCACCTTTGGAAGGAATCTAAGATGCCATGTAATTCCATTTTATTCTTAGGAAGCCTTGATTACTGTGACTTGGGGATCCAGATAAAATATTAATTTCAAGACCTCGAGGGAGGGGAAATCGACTTGTTTCCATTTCCAGAGCATATCAGTGGAGGCATCAAGACTTGACCCCAGTTCTTGGCAATTCGCAAAACAGAATTTGGCCTGACAATGTTACCTAATGTTACTGTGAAATTATTTTTTCTTAAAAAATACTCTTCATGTAGTCTCAGAACAGAAGCATCTTATGGTCACTCTCGGCCCCCCCCACAGAAAAGAACTCATGTGAAAGCATACAGTAGAAAATAAAATGCTTGGAATCATTTGATCTTGACATTGTGAGAATATTGATAACATAGCCTTTTTTTCCAGTAAATTGTTCTCATTAGACATGATATATTCTAAACTTTATTTTAAAGTTGGGGAGAAGTTCACTGGGCCGGAAATTATTAAGTGGTTTGTCTTCTACTTACACAGTGAGCAATCATTTATATAAAGTTAGTAATAATAGGAAGTTTCCTACAGCAATGTACAGTATACTATAATTTAGGTTTATTTCATACTAGAGGCCCGGTGCACAAAATTCGTGCAGGGGGAGGGTGTCCTTCAGCCCAGCCTGCACCCTCTCCAATCTGGGACCCACTGGGATCGGGCCTAAACGGGCAGTCGGACATCCCTCTCACAATCCAGGACTGCTGGCTCCCAACTGCTCACCTGCTTGCCTTCCTGATTGCCCCTAACCGCTTCTGCCTGCCAGCCTGATCACCCCCTAACCCAGGAGTGGGCAAACTTTTTGACTTGAGGGCCACAATGGGTTCTTAAACTGGACCGGAGAGCCGGAACAAAAGCATGGATGAAGTGTTTGTGTGAACTAATATAAATTCAAAGTAAAGGAGCGGAGGGGAGAGTAAGAGAACCCTCCACTCTCTCGGCTCCGTGGGCCAGATAGAACAGCCAAACGGGCCGGATCCGGCCCACGGGCCGTAGTTTGCCCTCGGCTGCCCTAACCACTCCCCTGCCAGCCTGATTGATGCCTACCTGCTCCCCTGCCAGCCTGTTTGCCCCTAACTGCCTTCCCCTGCAGGCCTGGTCACCCCTAACTGCCCTCCCCTGCGGGCCTGGTCCCCCCCAAATGCTCTCCCCTGCAGGCCTGGGTCCCCCCCAACTGCCCTTCCCTGCAGACCCAGTCACCCCCAACTTCCCTCCTCTGCCAGCCTGGTCACCCCTAACTGCCCTCCCCTGCGGGCCTGGTGCCCCCCAACTGCTCTCCCCTGCAGGCCTGGTCCCTCCCAACTGCCCTCTGCTGCTGGCCTGATCGCTCACAACTGCCCTCCCTTGCAGGCCTGGTCCCTCCCAACTGCCCTCCCTTGCTGGCCATCTTGTGGTGGCCATCTTGTGTCCACATGGGGGCAGGATCTTTGACCACATGGGGGAAGCCATCTTGTGTGTTGGAGTGATGGTCAATCTGCATATTACTCTTTTATTAGATAGGATAGAGGCCTGGTGCACGGGTGGGGGCCAGCTTGTTTGCCCTGAAGGGTGTCCCAGATCAGGGTGAGGGTTCCCTTGGGATGTGGGGCAGCCTGGGCGAGGGGCCTGTGGTGGTTTTCAGGCTGGCCATGCCCCCTGGTGACCCAAGCGGAGGCCATGGGATCTGGGATTTATTTATCTTCTATAATTGAAATTTTGTAGCCTTGAGTGGAGGCCTGGGCCTGCCAGGGCAGGCAGAAAGCTTGGCTTCCTCCATTGCTGGGGAAACCCAAGCCTCCTGCTCTCTCCGTGGGTATCATGGAGGTATGGTCAATTTGCATATTACTCTTTTATTAGATAGGACTAGAGGCCCAATGCACGAAGATTTGTGCAAGAATGGGCTTTCCTTCCCCTGGCTGCTGGCACCACCTTCGCTCTGGACGGAGCCACCTTTCCACCTTCCCACACTGCCTAGAGGCCAAGAGCGGCTGCAGTGGTGCGGAACCCCTGCATCATCACCATTGTGATGACACAAGCATCCTGCCCTACCCCCGGCCACTCAGCGCCTGAGTATGCAAATTAACCTGCCATCTTTGTTGGGTTAATTTGCCCCCCGGCTACCCAAGCAGAGGCCCTGGGGTCTGGGATTTATTTATCTTCTACAATTGAAACTTTGTAGCCTGGAGCAGAGCCCAGCCTTCTGCTGGCTCCGTGGGGGCAGCCATTTCTGTTGGGATTTATGTATCTTCTATAATTGAAACTTTGTAGCCTTAAGCAGAGGCCAAAGTAGGCCAGGGCTGCGGAAGCTTGGCTTCCTCCATCGCCGCGGGCAACCCTAGCCTCCTGCTCTCTCCAGCTCCATGGCTGCTGCCATTTCTGTTGGGCTTTATTTATCTTCTATAATTGAAACTTCGTAGCATTGAGTGGAGGCCTGGGCCGGCAAGGGCAGGTGGAAAGCTTGGCTTCCTCCATTGCCGGGGAAACCCAAGCCTCCCTCCTGCTCTCTGTGCTGTAGCCATCTTGGTTGGGTTTATTTGCATATTCCCTCCCAATTGGCTGGTGGGTGTGGCTTGTGGGTATAGCGGAGGTATGGTCAATTTGCATATTACTCCTTTATTAGATAGGATCTGTGTGCTTTTAAAAGTTTGGAGCAAATTCAGGCAGACAATATCAAGCCATATGTTGATTCATTAGCCCACCCTAACAATTCCCTAAGTATTATCAATCATAAATACAAGAATAAAAAGCAGAGTTTGGAGCAAGAAGGGAAGAATTTAGAGCTGACTCTGAGACTTGTCCTCTTTTCTCTGTTTCCTGGTAAGAAGATGTTGCTGAATAAATCAAATGTCCCAACATCAGGAAAATACTAGTAATTCCTTTTTCAGAGCTCAGCAGCTTCCCCCTCAGTCTTTCTTTGAAAGAGAACTAGTATTATCTGGCAAATTGGCCAGGACAAGATACACAGGATAAGGCCATAGAGCAAGGAGTATTTCCTATGTGAAATGTACTCGCTCAGCTAGAAATTGCATCCTTGATGTCACACTAAGTTGAGACTTAAATCGTCCTACAACTTGGCCTGTAAGGCCATATATCTATGAAACACTTGAAAATGAGCAACAGATAGAGATAATTTAGGGAAAGGAGAAACACAAATAACTTAGTGTTTGGCTTTTAAATCCCCTGAATCTGAGAAATCCACAGGATTAGACTAATTTTCACACCAAAGGAAATCTTTACACTATTCTATTTTTAAACATAGAAAGAACAATATGAAATTGCATTTTTATAGGTCAAAATGGTCAAATTATCAGCAATGTCTTACAGTTCTACCTGTTTCTGTAGGCAAATAGAATGTTCCCATACATTCAAATGACTGTGGTTTTCGCATTCATCTTGGTCTTCTTAAAACTAGGTTATTATAGTTTTTACTTGGAGGCAGTGAATTACCATTGATCCTGAAAAATAGAAGTGAGTGGATAAGCCATGTCCTGGTCTGTCCTTCATATGTGTCTAGACCTGACCACAGAACTGCATGTTTTTACTGCCATAAGCATCCATTTCTTCAGGATGGCCTGTGGTACTGCAAGGAAGTCTGGCACCTACTTGAAAAGGAACCGTGCTACTGTGAGACAGTGCATCTCCCCTCAAGCCTAGACTTCCTGTCCCCTCTTTTTTTCTCTGCCCTTTCACTGATGCGCTCCTGGAAATGCTGCTTTTGTCTCTTTGTTCTTCCTACATGCTGGGACACTTCTGCTCAGCTGCACCACAGCTAATAGCAGTGGGACAGGCTGCCAGCTATTATGAGTACTTTGTGTGGAGTCTATCTGACCTTTTTATTATATAAAGGTGTTAAGCCAGTTATTAAAGGAAGAGAAATGGAAAGAAACGACGTGGGGGGAACAAGTGGCAAAGCAAACCTGCTTATAAATCTGCCGACCTTTAATTATCTTGGAAGCCAGAACTTCCTTATTATGAATGACGGAAGAAAATAAAGTTGAAGGCTTATCACCTAATGATAACCCTGTGTTGGCATCAATTACAGGTTTTCTGGATTAATGTATCTGGGTGTTGATTTCAGGAGCTCAGACCAGACTTTAGTGGTCAAGAGAGCAGGTTACTCATAGAGTGATACAGAAAAGCTGATTCAATGAGGACTTTGTTGGAAAAGAGCAATACTGTCATTCAGGTTCTGGTCTTAAATCAAACAGGTGATGTAACCTCAGACAGAAGAAGAGCTGACGTGTCTTTGAAATGTCTTGCTTCTGCTTCTTACGTGCTTTAAGTTTCTCCCCCCAAAGTTACTGTAGACTCTAAACTGTGCTCACCTTTGTCTTTTTCCCTTTCCTTTACTTTTTCAATATATAATAAAATTTTGTTTGGGAAATACCAACCTTGTTTCAGCAAAAGATAAGAAAAACTTATTTGGATTTTAAAAAATGTGTCTTACCTTCACCCTTTGAGTGTTCACTCAAAGCACTCACTAAATAATATGTATATATTTTTTGAGGTCTGCAAGTGTCTGGTTCAGTTTTTTTTTTTTTTAATATATATTATTTTATTTTTTTCCTTTGGGTGCACTTCTGAATTTCAAGATATATTATTATAAATATTATCATTTCCAGGCCAAACACAGGCAAAAAGTCCTGGAAGAACACAATTTTTCAGACTAAAGCTTTAAAAAAATAATTGGATAAATTGTGAATAAGCATCTAAAATTTTCGGGTGCTTAAAATAGAAAGTATCAAAATGTATCTCTAGCCCAAATCCTCATCTGACCCAGATCTTTTCGTGGTTACAGACCTTGAAGGTCGCCCTTCATTAGTCTGTCAAAGACCCCCATATTCTATTCAGAATTGATTTCTTGGTTTTTATAAAATACAAGGGTCAGCTTCTCTAAGGAAGCTGCTGTTTATTTGGTAAGCCGTACTAATCCTTTTCCATTATAACAAAAAGACAATGCAGTTTATCAAAGAAGTAGAAACAGATTGTTGCCAAATATTTTCACATGTTAACTGGCACTAAAGCCTTGTACATTTTGTTTTTGAGATATCTAGGTTACATAAATAATACACTGGGAGGGTCGGGTGATTTCTCAAACATTATTTTTGGTAGTTACAGAAACCATACCCAAGAAGAATGTATATGTTTGTGAGCATTTAATTACATTTCTATGGGCACAGGGAAGGAAATATCATTTAATCCATGCTTAGAAGCACCTTATGTCCGGGTCCAGCTAACCTGTCTCTCTGCGTCTTGAATTGGGTGCTTGTTAAGCTTTTTAACCTTTTTGATAATGTCATTCAAAAATATTTTGTATTCTTTTCTTTTTCTATTTATCTGATTTGACTCCAATCCATTTTGTGGTATTGGCTGGGTTTTTGGTTTGAGTCAAATTTTCCATACAACCCGAACCTCCTTTGCTCTCCCTCTGAGAATGTTCCTTAAGTCAATAATACAGAGCTCAGGGAGAGCTTGTATTAACCTGTCTGAGAAGCAAGTTTATGTCTTTTTCTTCTTCTCCCCCTTCCTTTTAATAAAACTTCTTTTAATAATAACCAGAGCTCTTAGTTGAAATAATGGAGATGTTAAAAGTGGCTATGAAAGGCATGGTAACTACTAATCATGCTGAACTTTCTAATAGCTCACTTGCCTAATGCTTTTTAATTGATGGAGCAGATGTGCTGGGTGTTTGCTGGGGAACTGATGCCTGCCCGAATGTTTGTGGCCCGAGGCTAATTCTATAGTTGTTAGCTATCGGGGGAGCAAAGGGGTCTCCTTCAGCTGTGGTTGGGGCTTAACTGCTGTTGTCAAGTTTATTCAGGGAGAAAAGTCAGTTTCTAAAGGGCAGTGTAGTCTGCAGCATAACCACTAGTTTTGGTCCTTGGACACCCCAAAATGCAGAACCAATATAATTATCTGGGTCCATCTAACACCAGAGTGGTTCATACTCTAAGGTCATCACGAAAGGGGGTTGACGGTGAGCCCAGGCATTTCCCTTTTTTTTGCCCTAAGCTTTCTGTTACCTCAGACCTCTTCTTGGTCAGTTCTTCCCTTTTCCTAAAAAAATGTAAAATCTTCTCATGGTTTCTTTCCACAGCCTCTTGAGGACACGTGAATTTGGTAGAATTATATATTTGCCATTCTCCCCAAAAGGCATGTAGTCCTCCTTAAAACAACATTAAACTGATCCTTATACTTTAATTTATCAATGTATGACAGGAGTAGCTAATAGAAGAAAGTAAAAAAGAGGGAAAAAGAGGAAGGGGAACTGATATTTATGGAGTGATTGCCATGAGCCAGGCATTCTGCTTGGTATTTTGTGAGATTGTTTCATAAACTTCTGTAATATCATTAAGATAGTGTAAATGTAAATCATTAGGGTAATTATTTTCTATCTCAATTAGTAATTAGATACAGCTTTATGCTTTTTGCTCCTCCTCTGGAAGGCATTCTATGGACCAAAGTCTTACTTGAAACAAACATTAAATTGTAATAACTAAACAAGTAAAACAAGTCTTTAAACTACTTTGTACACACAAACTTGGCAAATGTAATAGTTTATGCAGGGAGTACTATTTTATGGTGTGAAGAGGGAGAAAGGCCTGAACTGAATTTAGAACTTTGATACTGACTAGCTAGGTGAGTTGTTCAACTTCTCTACCCTTCTGTTTCTCATCAATACAATGCAGATAAAATAGTACCTACCTCATGGGGTTGTTGTGAAAATTAAGTGGAACCCCTAAAATGGTAGGCATTTTTTATTATTAATTATCCAACTCAATGGCATAAGCAGATACTGTTTCTTAGATTATAAAGCTAAACGTGGATGTAAACCAGGCTATAAAATCAAGGACAATGTGTGTTGGGAAAGACTATATCTAGAAGGAACAAGTGTGTAACAGATTTTCCTCTAAAAACCTTTCAGATTTCTCCTTTCCTTTTATCCCCACAGTGAACCAAAGACCTACCACCTCACATCTGAATCAGACAGTGTCTAGCTATAATAATGATTTTTTAATTTTATTCATTTGTCTTATCATACTAAAATGCACCTTTTGTTATTTCATTCTCCTTAGTGAAAGTTCATGTACCATTACTCTTCTGCTTTCTGTTGAAGGCCACATTTCTCTGTATAATGGTAAAAACTCTTAGGATCTGACCCTATTCTTCAATTATAATTCTGCTTTCCATGATCTTTAGCACAATGTCCTATTTCATTTGGCTTGTAGCTTTAATATGCCAACTTCATCCTTCTCTCAGCCCTACAACATACATCCTTGGCTTAAATTCTTTTCCCTCTCCTTTTCATCTGTCCAAATTTTATTCATCTTCCAAGGCCCATATTTTTGATGTTATTCCCTGGTGGACTAAATGCTGAGATATTTGAGTGTGGGCAGGACCTGTAAGTATAATGGGATAGTCACTTCCTTGACTAGGTTATATTATTTGCAAAGGTAATGGGAAAGTCATTCCCGTGATAATGTTATATTAGTTAAGACTCTCTTAGAGACTGGCTTGAGGAATTTAAAGCAAGAGAAATGCTAACTGAGGGCCTCGAAGAAGCAAATTGCTATGTTGTGGGAGAGGGCCACGTGGCAAGAAACTAAAGATGGCCTCTGATATCTGAGAGCAGCCTCCTGGCTGACAGCCAGCAAGAGAGAGTGTACCACAGTCCTACAACTGCAAGGAATTGAATTTCGTTAACAACCAGTGAGCTCAGAAGAGGACCCTGAGACTTAGATGAGATTATAATCTCAGCAGACACCTTGATTTCAGCTTCAAGAGACTGAACAGTAGAACCAGCTAAAATACACCAGACTTGCTCCATAGAAGCTGAGAGATAAGGAAGTGTATTGGTTTAAGCATTAAGTTTATGGTAACACTAGAGGCCTGGTGCATGAAATTCGTGCATGGGGGGGCGTGTCCCTCAGCCCAGCCTGCACTCTCTCCAATCTGGGACCCCTTGAGGGATGTCCGATCGGGATCGGGCCTAAACGGGTGGTCAGACATCCCTCTCACAATCCAGGACTGCTGGCTCCCGACTGTTTGCCTACCTGCCTTCCTGATTGCCCCTAACCACTTCTGCCTGCCAGCCTGATCACCCCCTAACCACTCCCCTGCCAGCCTGATTGATGCCTAACTGCTCCCCTGCCAGCCTGTTTGCCCCTAACTGCCCTCCCCTGCAGGCCTGGTCACCCCTAACTGCCCTCCCCTGCAGGCCTGGTCCCCCCCAAATGCTCTCCCCTGCAGGCCTGGGTCCCCCCCAATTGCCCTTCCCTGCAGGCCCAGTCACCCCCAACTTCCCTCCTCTGCCGGCTTGGTCACCCCTAACTGCCCTCCCCTGCAGGCTTGATCACCCCCAACTGCCCTCCCTTGCAGGCCTGGTCCCGCCCAACTGCCCTCCCCTGATGGCCATCTTGTGGTGGCCATCTTGTGTCCACATGGGGGCAGGATCTTTGACCACATGGGGTCAGCCATCTTGTGTGTTGGAGTGATGGTCAATCTGCATATTACTCTTTTATTAGATAAGATAGAGGCCTGGTGCATGGGTGGGGGCCAGCTGGTTTGCCCTGAAGGGTGTCCCAGATCAGTGTGGAGGTTCCCTTGGGGCATGGGGCGGCCTGGGCGAGGGGCCTGTGGTGGTTTGCAGGCAAGCCACACCCCCCGGCAACCCAAGCGGAGGCCCTGGTATCTGGGATTTATTTATCTTCTATAATTGAAACTTTGTAGCTTTAAGCGGAGGCCAAAGCAGGCCAGGGCTGCAGAAGCTTGGCTTCCTCCATCGCCGGGGGCAACCCTAGCCTCCTGCTCTCTCCAGCTCTGTGACTGCTGCCATTTCTGTTGGGCTTTATTTATCTTCTGTAATTGAAATTTTGTAGCCTGGAGTGGAGGCCTGGGCTGGCCAGGGTGTGCGGAAAGCTTGGCTTCCTCCATCACCGGGGAAACCCAAGTCTCCCTCCTGCTCTCTGTGGCTGCAGCCATCTTGGTTGGGTTAATTTGCATACTCGCTCTTGATTGGCTTGTGGGCATGTCTTATGGGCATGTCTTGTGGGTGTAATGGAGTGATGGTTAATTTGCATATTACTCTTTTATTAGATAGGATGGTACAGAGCAACAGGAAACTAATAGAGTGGGCAATTAAAGGCTCCCTGGACCATGGGGTGAGTTTTCATTATTACTCTTGGAAGCAAAAATGATTAGCTCATTGTCTCTTTTGTATATTTTCCCATGTGTATCACGAACATGGTCTCTATCTAGGAAACCATTTAAAGCAGCAGAGAAAATATGAATGTTATGAAATCAGGGAGTTATTATAGGAATCAGACTTCACACAATTGTGAGAGAAGCTGGGAAAAGTTAATTTCCAGAAGGGAAACTTGGAGAATTAGAGAATTAAGTCATTAACCTGTCCTAAAGCACTGCCTGAAGGGGACCCTCCAGAAGGGCCAATGAGAGCAACTTTTTCTTCACCTTGAACCTCTGAAAATTTCATTGAGTTGGTACACTCAGATTTTTTTTAAAAGGCACTTTATTGAAGTATTTATAATAAAATATATCCATTTGACTGTACAATTTGGTGAATTTTGATTAATGTATACACATGAGTAACCACCTCCACAATCAAGACCTAGAAATTTTCCATTACCCTAAAGAATTCCCTTGTGTACCTTTGCAGTTGACAATTCCCCACTCCTGCCTCCAGGCAACTGTAATCTTCCTTCAGTCACTATAAATTAGTTTTTCTGTTTCAGAATTTCGCATACATGCAATTATGACCTCTTTAGTTAACTGACTTCTTTCACTCATCAGAAGTTTTTTAGATTCTTCTACATTGCTGCTTGTATCAATAGTTTGTTCCTTTTTATTGCTGGGTAGTATTTCAGTGTATAAATGTAGCACAATTCATTTATTCATTCAGCATTTCATGAACATTTGGGTTTCAAATTTTTGCATATTTTGAAAGTGTATGTTTAACTTTATAAGAAACTATTAAACATATTTCCAACATGATTGTACAATTTTACACTTCCATCAGCAAAATATGAGAGTTTCATATCCTCAATTTTCTAGCACAAACTTGCTATTGTCAACCTCTTTAATTTTAGCATTGGTAATTATATAACAGTATTTCATGGTTTTCACTTTTATTTTCCTAATAACTAATGATAGTGAGTAACTTTTCATGTACTTACTGGCCATTTATATAACTTCTTATGTGATGCATTTTCCCCCTAATCTTTTGACTATTTAAAAATTTACTTTGAATTGCAAGAATTCCTAATATATTTTGGACATAAGTCATTTGTACTGTAGGTATTTTCTCCCAGTATGTGGCTTGCCTTGTTATATTCACAGTTGGTTAAGAAACATTTTGTCTCTGTTCATGAAGAATATGGGACTTTAACTTCCTTTCTAATAATGACTTTGGTTTAGGTATCAGATAATTCTGGTCTCATACAATATGGAGGAAGATGTAACCCTACCCCTTAAACATCTGATAGAGGTCACCACTGAAATAAGTTGGGCTTGGAATTTTCTTTGTTCAAAAAGTTTCAACTTCAAATTCAATTTCTCTAGAGATATGGGACTATTCTCTTTGTTACTGATTTCTAATTTATTTCATTTTGGTCAAAGAACACAGGATTTCAATAATTTTAATTATATTGAGACTCAATTAATGACCCAGAATACAGTCTGGGTTTATTTTCTTTTTTGAGATACACTTTTGAAAGAGATGTCATTCCTTTGTCTCTCGGGCTTGTATTTTTTAAAATGAGATGTCAACAAAAATTCTTATCTTTGATCCTCTATGTATAATGTGTCCTTTTCTCCTGGCTCTGGATGCTTTTATCATTATCTCTTTATCACTGGTTTTCACTGATTTGATTATATGTCTTGATGTGGTTTTCTTTGTGTTTATTTTGTTTGGGCTTGTTGAGCTTCTTGGATATGTGAATTTATAGTTCACAATAAATTTTGGAAAATTTTGGCCATTATATCTAAATATTTTTTCTGCCCCCTTTTCTCTTCTCTGTCTGGAACTTTAACTATACATATATTCAATCACTTGATATTGTCTCACATACTGAAGCTTTGTTAATATTTTTGGTCTTTCCCCCTCTCCCCCCACTGTACTTAAGTTTAGGTAATATGTTACATTATGAGATAACTTATTACCTAAACCAGTTGATAATATGACACAGTTATCATTATAATTATACATTTGCAATCTGATGATCCAATTGTATTACTTTCCTATGATTGCCATAACAAAGTACCACAAACTGGTTAAAAACAACAGAAATTTATTTTCTCACAATTCTGGAGGCTATAAATCTGAAATCAAGGCATCAACAAGAATCTATGCTCCCAGTTGGGGAAAATCTTTTGTTGTTTCTTTTAGTTTCTGGTGTTTGCCAACAATCCTTGGCATTCCTTGTCTTGTAGATGCAGTCCTCCAATATCTGCCTTTAGTGTCCCATAGCCATCTCCTTCCTGAATGTCTTTTTTTTTTTATTAAATCTTTATTGTTCAGATTATTACAATTGTTCCTCTTTTTTCCCCCCATACCTCCCCTCCACCCGGTTCCCACCCCACCCTCTGCCCTTACCCCGGCCCTCACGGTCCTCATCCATAGGTGTATGATTTTTGTCCAGTCTCTTCCCGCACCCCCCACACTCCTTTCCCAATGAGAGTTGTCAGTCCACTCCCTTTCTATGCCCCTGATTCTATTATATTCACCAGTTTATTCTGTTCATCAGATTTTTTATTCACTTGATTTTTAGATTCACTTGTTGATAGATATGTATTTGTTATTCATAATTTTTATCTTTACCTTTTTCTTCTTCTTCCTCTTCTTAAAGAATACCTTTCAGCATTTCATATAATACTGGTTTGGCGGTGATGAACTCCTTTAGCTTTTTTTTTATCTGTAAAGCTCTTTATCTGCCCTTCAATTCTGAATGATAGCTTTGCTGGGTAGAGTAATCTTGGTTGTAGGTTCTTGCTATTCATCACTTTGAATATTTCTTGCCACTCCCTTCTGGCCTGAGAAATCAGCTGACAGTCATATGGGTGCTCCCTTGTAGGTAACTAACTGTTTTTCTCTTGCTGCTTTTAATATTCTCTCTTTGTCTTTTGCTCTTGGCATTTTAATTATGATGTGTCTTGGTGTGGTCCTCTTTGGATTCCTTTTGTTCAGGGTTCTCTGCGCTTCCTGGACTTGTAAGTCTATTTTTTTCACCAGGTAGGGGAAGTTTTCTGTCATTATTTCTTCAAATAGGTTTTCAGTATCTTGCTCTCTCTTTTCTTCTGGCACCCCATAATTCGGATGCTTGAAGTTGTCCCAGAGGCTCCTTACACTATCTTCATATTTTTGGATTCTTTTTTCTTTTTGCTTTTCCGGTTGGGTGTTTTTTACTTCTTTGTATTTCAAACCTTTGACTTGATTCTTGCGATCCTCTAGTCTGCTGTTGGATCTCTGTATATTATTTTTTATGTCAGTCAGTGTATGCTTAATTTATAGTTGGTCCTTTTTCATATCCTCAAGGCTCTCGTTAAATTTATCAGCCTTTTCTAGAAAATTCTTGAAAAACCTTATAACCGTTGTTTTGAACTCTATATCCAATCGTTTGCTTTCCTCCATTTCTTTCATTTGTGATCTGTTTCTTTGTCTCCGCATTTTGGCTGCTTCCCTGAGTTGATAGAGTGGCTTTGTGTGCTAGGTGTTTTATAGGGCCCAGTGGCTCAGCCTCCCCAGTTACCTGAGGTGGACACTCTTGGTGCACCCCTTTGTGGACTGTGTGTACAGCCTTGTTGTAGTTAAGCCTTGATTGTTGTTGGTATCACTGGGAGGAATTGACCTCCAGGCCAATTGGCTGTGAGGATCAGCTGTGTCTATGCTGGGAGAACTTCTGTGCTGGAGACTCCCTTATGAGACAAGACTTGCAAAAGCCTCTGTGCTCAGCTTGGATGGGGTGGAGTCTCAGGGCGGAGCAAACAGCAATGGCTTCCCATCAGCCCTGCCCTACGAGGCCCCTAGGTCTCAGTGTCCCGTGGTAATTGCTGCAAGCACCTCTGAGAGAAAGCCGCCCTTGAGTTTTGCCCACTGCCAGACAGTCCAGTTTCTCCCCGAATGAGTCTGGGTCCCCAGAGTCTTGCCCGGAACTGTAGTTCAGCGCCGTCAGGAACTTTTGTCTCCTTCCTGGTTGAGAAAGCCAGCTGCGTACTCCGTTGCCAGCCCTCTCCGTGTGTGCCTTGGTACCTTTGCCTTCTGCAGCTCCTCCGAGTCTGAGTGTGCTTTTCTCTTTCCTTCTAGTTGTAGAATTTCCACTCAGCCAGCCTTCCTGTGGTTCTGGATAATGTCTGTTTTGTCTTTTAGTTGTAGTTTTGAAATTGTTGTGCGAGGCAGCAGTTTAGGTGTTTACCTATGCCGCCATCTTGGTTTCTCCCCCTGAATGTCTCTTATTTCTTCTTATAAGAAAGAATATCAGTCATGTTGGATTAGGGACCCATTCCACTCCAGTATGATCTCATCCTAACTAATTACATGTGCAGTGACCCTATTTCCAACCTAAACAACATTCTGAGGTCCTGGGGACCAGGACTTCAACATATCCTTTGGGTAGACAGGATTCAACTTGTAAAGTTTTCACTTAAATATTATATTTTTTTCACCTCTAGAAGTTTTATTTTAAAAATATTTTATTTTCCATTTCTCTCCTTAGATTTACAATAGCTATTTTGAGGCCATTGTCTGCTAATCCCATTAGATCTGGTTCTACATCTCTTGACTGATTTTTTTCTTGGTGATAAGTCATGATTCCCTGCTTCTTTTTAATTGGATGACATACACTGCATATTCTGTTGTTGAGGGCTGGGTTTTGGTTGTCTTTTTTTTTTTTTTTTTTTTTTTTTTTAAGTTTGTTGGGCTTAGTTCTTGTAGGCAAGTAAGTTACTTATGGACTTGCTTAAACTTTTTTAGGTTCCCTTTTAAGCTCTTTTTAGGGCCCTGGAGTAGCCATTTCTCTAGAGCTGGTTTAACCCTGCTACAATCAAGTGCCTCTTCTGGGTCCCTATTGAATGCTCCCAGTGTTCAGTAAGGCCTCTCTCCTCTGACTAGTCAGAACATAAATGACCCTCTACTCTTTGTAATACACACTGGGGATTGTTCATCCTGTAGCTCTCCAACAGTTTCTCCCTGCCTGATCTCATGTAGATTCACTTTACACACGTATAGCTTATCAACCAGACAAACATTCAGGAGACCTTTAGTGCAGATGTAAACTAGCATTATTATCGGCAAAGACCTGGGTTCTAATTGCAAAATTAGGATGGTTAGCCTTGGTTTGTAGTGACTGTGGGCCACAACCATTGAAAAGGTTTTTCTAGGAAACTGACCAACTCAGGAATCCTTCAGTACAGCCTAAGGAAGTCTTGATGCACCGAAACCAATTACATGAAGAAAGAGTTACCAGAGTTGTTAAATCAAAGGTAGTCTGACACCCCCAGCTTTTGGAGGACAGAACTCAAACACTAATAGTTTTTTGTTTTTTTTACATTATAATATACAATTTTATTATATTGAAATTAAACAAGACTAAACAACATATTTATTGTTTAAGCTTATAACACTACTAGTTTTAATGATTCCATATTCACAGTCTGAAGTTCTGTGAATGATTCACCAGTAGCATATTTAAATGTATTCACTTCTTTGCTTCTGGCAATATGTTTTGGGAAGTGTTGTTCCTTATGATCCAGTTGGGGAGTGTGGTAAGTATACAGCCAGGTCAGAGTTCGGCAGCCAGAGGGAAATATAAGAGGGAACTGACTTCCTGTGTCTGTCTCCCACTCGTTCTGCACATCTTCTGTGGGTGGTTTAATTCCTACTGAGGAAAAACCCAGTTGCTCTTTTCAGGAAAGAGAGAAGGTCTATGGGAGGAACGTGGTAGGAAATATGGTAGAGCCAGGCATAACTTGCCTTTATGTAGTTACAATATGTCTACCAATTGGGAACATTTATGTCCTTTCTGCCTTTTAATTTAATTCAAAGCAGAGGAGTGAGGCACTAGCAGGAAAGAAATCTATGTTTTCCCCCAAAAAGGAAGCTAAAATTCTACTTCAGTTTCTACTTTCTTGTGTCTCCAATTTTTCACTCTCTCTTCCCCTGCTTCAAGGTGTTTGAATCAAAAGCTACTATGACAACAGGGAACATACACATCTTATTCACAATTTACCTCCAGATCCTTGTTCATATGAATAAAATTTTAACATATTTATTCAATTTAAAATTTAAATGAAATATATAAAGACATTTTTTTTAAGAATAAGGCGAGCAGTACCAGAGAGTATGAATTCAAGGTATTTTCCCCACTTTCTTTTTTTTTTTTTTTTTTTTTTTTTTTTTTTTTTTTTTTTTTAAATATATTTTATTGATATTTTACAGAGAGGAAGGGAGAGGGATAGAGAGCTAGAAACATCGATGAGAGAGAAACATCGATCAGCTGCCTCCTGCACACCTCCCACTGGGGATGTGCCCGCAACCAAGGTACGTGCCCTTGACCGGAATCGAACCTGGGACCCTTCAGTCCGCAGGCTGACGCTCTATCCACCGAGCCAAACCAGTTTCGGCTTCCCCACTTTCTTAAGCCCTCCTTATTCCCAATGTCACTTTCAACAATGTCTGTTTTAAGTTCTTCTGATGATTGACTTCATATTTATTGATTTATCAGTTTTGAATGATACTTTTGACTGCATGATAAAAGATGAAGAATTTATTTCACTTATACCATCTCCCCGCCAATCAGGTCTCAGTTTTTATAAGTATGTTCTTATTTCCGAACAACCCATGCTGGTTGAATAGGTGAGTGCACAATCCAGTTCCCTCCTTCGTTTCTTTAGCCAGACACTGGTAGCCTGATTTCTAAACCGCTGGAAGCCAGCCTTCTGCCAGACGGTGCAAGAGCTTCCCCGTGTCACCCCATTTGGATTTTTTTGGTAAATCCTCTCTAACATGCTCAGTTATCTCCCGATTAATTACAAAACATTACCCTTCTCAGAAACATCTGAGTTTTAACCGGTCTCAAAGCCATTAGCTGAAGGAGGAAGTCCCGACACCACAACTTTAAAAACCTTTAGGCTTGCTCTTTAAATCCTCCAGGATGTCTCTGAGCTTGAGTGAGCTGCCAATTTGGGCCAGGCAAAACTAAGACAGTGGAACTTATACTTAGTGACTATGGATCGGCAGTTTTTATTATGTCTGTATTCTGAGGCTTTCTCTTTGGCTGTTGTTGGATGTATCAAAACAAAACATCTCCAGGAAAAAAAAAATATCAAAGGACCTAAAAGTAATGTGTTATTTCAGATTTCTCCTAAGCCAGCAAAAGAATGTCCCTCTCTGACTAACGTCTGATAATATAAGGCTCACAGGCCAGCCCCTTTAACATGCTGACTTAGGGCTCATGCCCGTTTTCCTCTCTCCTCTTTTCATCTTTGCCTCTCCGATGCAATCAGCATGCTGGCCTTAGGCTCACCTCAGTTTTGTTTTATTTTTTAGGGGAGGGGGGGAACTTTTGAGTTTTCAAGTTAATTTAAGATTAAACTCTCCTCCCCCTTTACAGCAGACTCCCTAAGTCTTACAGTTTGAAAGTTCTTTATTTAACTCTTGACCTAGCGTGGGTCACAGAAAGTAAATTCTCATCAGTGATTCTTAGCTGCGGTGTCTTGGGAAAAGCATTCAGTTTGGAATTAAAAAATCTTGTTTGAGTCCTTGGTGTGCAGTGTACTTGCTGTGTGACTATGGTTAAGTTACCTCAACTCTCTGAGCCACAGCTGTCTCCACTGAAAAAAACTTCACCTCCAGTTTTTCTGATCCCAGTTGATGGCAATCCCAATCCTCTAGTTTTCATGTCATACTTGGCTTTCTCTCTCACCTCAGTTTCAGTACATCAGCAGATCCTCTCTATTCTGCCTTAAAATATATATTCTCAATCTGATATGTTTCACCACTTCTCCTTTGTCTCCATTGATGGTTAAAGTCACCATCATCTCTCACCTGGGTGCCACAGCCCTGACTGGCCCATGGTACTGCTTGTGCCCTGAATCCCGAGATCAGAGAGGTTCCTAAGGTGTCAGGACAAGTTGTATGGTGAGTCAGCAGCCCTGGCTAGTGCGTGGCACACTCTCACTAGCTCTTTAGTGCTTCCTCTGTGGGCACATGCCAGGGCAGGCTGGTGTCAGCAGTCATCTGTGCTGTGGTTCTTGCATCAGTAAACCCTATAAATGGAAGATACAGCAAAAGAGGAAGGAGTAGACACCTGCTTTCTTCTCCAGGTCTGGGAAGCAAACTCTAATAATAACAATAGGCTGAGCATATGCCAGTGTCTACATAAGGTTACAGCAATGTTTTTAAAATTTAAAGAGTTGCTTCAGTTTGGAGACATGACTAAGGGTCATAGGAAGGGCAAGGAAGAGCATGCACGGAGCTTGGGGTTAAAACCCATGTCATAGATTCTACTGAACTTTATCGTCCATTCTCATTTCTTAAAAAACAAGTAAACACACACACACAGTGAGGTGTACTGTGTGTTTAGAGATTGTAGGCCTTGCTCTCAAGGTAAACCTACTCAAGACCAGTGAAGACATGTGGACCATCCCACTGATAGAACACCCTTCTCTACAACCTCACACCCCCTTAATTCACAAAAGAGAGCTGTGTCTCTATTATGCTCTTGGAGTAAAAAAGTGAAAGATCAAACATTCTTACTGAAGTTATCAAGAGAGCCCCCCTTGTTATAGAATCCATTTTCCCTCTGAAAAATGAGGGATTTTCATGAAAATGTGTGAAAGCAACATGATTCTGGAGGTGAGTCCCACTTCCCCGAGCATTACTACTGGGAACAGACCCCATTGCTACCAAGCATGCTTGCACATTTGAGATGGGCATCCTCTTGCCAGTCATAAGATAAATGTTTGACTATGCAAGGGCAGGAGTGTTTAGGTTTGCACAATGATACATAGCTTTAAGTTAGTGGAAAATAATTTTGGAAAGCAGATCTTAGTTTCCATGTCATAAAAATATTTCTCTCTAGTATTTTGTCCTGACAGCTCAAACAAATATAATATGAGAATACTACCTGTGGCTTATTTTTTCTTCTTTGGGTTTCTAATGCTGAATTTATAATCTTCTCTAACTTTGTGTGACCACACATATTTAAAATTCCTGTATCAATTTGATTCACTGTCACATTTCCTTCTGTGTAGAAAAGGAAGTTACGGACCTCAAATGGCTTTTACATTGTCTGTGTGATAAGTGCACTGTACATATGGAATATCAGATGCCTCCTTTCAAGGCTGCTCTTGACATTGCTGATGTTAATGACTCTTCCATTTGGGAATATTTCCATTCTGTACCAAAAACCTATCGAAAGGGTGAGGGAAAGTGGTGGAAATGGGCACGACACAGATGCCAGCAAGTTTCCTAGTTGGTTATGATCACCACATCATTCCAAAAAGGATGACTGGGGTTGGGGTGATGAGGGGGAGAAATAAAAAAAAAAATTTGGCAGGCCCAGGCTTAGAAGAAAAACAATACTTTCACCGAATTTAGCCTCTGCTCTCTGTCATAGAAAATTATAACAAGTACAAGAGAATTGCATTCAATTTTGGTCAAGTATTATTCTTGGAATATGCATTAGTCAGAATTGGCCTCATTAGGAGGGCACTTTTTGAGCAGCTATGTAGTGGTTCACAAAGCATGCAGACTCCTGAGAGGGTGTGATTCAAAGTTTAACAAGCTTATTTCACCTTCCATACGATTTACATTTTAAACCAGGGCTTATACTGAAACTTTAAATGACAAGAAGTAGAGCAAAACACGTGTATGCATAATCATGCAATAACAGTATCTGAATTGTCGCAGACCGTTGATGACAAACATAGACCTGCCTACTGACACTATGGCTTGGGCACTGGGCATCTTGTTTTTCCCTTTCTCATAAGTCAACCGTTTCCACTGAACCTACCAATGCATTGAATGCCCGTACCAGTCTACACCGAGGCACATGGTTTTATTTTGCTTCCCTATTTATAATGTATTTTGAAAACAATAATTATGGTTTGGATTTACCAGTGGGCTGAGTTTTACACATGCAAAAGCTCATAATATATTTTTTTTTCTGGAGGCTCTTAAGTCATTTTTAGCTATATTATCTGATTTGCATCATCCCATCAGTATCAATGAGGTATAGCATACATTTCCAAACATCTGTAATAGATGAGGAAATGAAGGGAAATTAATTAGCTTGCCTAAGCCAATAGTAAAATTTTAGGGGCGTTTGATTGAGTTAAAATTGGGCTAAAAAGTAGCTTTAACTCAAAGAGGCATGGAGAAAAATCTCACTTTTAACCCAGACCAGAAAGACTGAGCAAATTAAAACTTTAATGTACCTTGTATCTTGAGACTACTGTCAGTTTCGAAATTTGGCAACTCGGAGGTGAGAAGCCAAGAGCTCAGAAAATATCAAATCAGTTTACCTGGAAGAGGTGATCTGGGGAGGACTTGGGGGCCCTCACATAAGAGCAAAGTTATTTCCAGCTGGTTTGGGTTTCTCCCTAAAAAACGGTGTTGCCCTTTATTTCTACAAGGTAAACAAAGAAACGCTTATGTTAGGTGCTGCCGAAACTGTTTACGTCTTCAAAACTGGTGCTGATTCCAGCCCTGGCGCCGAGGGACTTTTTTGATGACTCCTTACAGGAAAATGATTGACCTAGTTGAAACCACTTGAGCTTGGTCCAGATCTGAGGAGTGTATGTGAGCTTACTTAAAGCTCTTTGGGTCTCTGAGGTAGGAGAGAGAATATCAGTGAAGCTCAGTTACTTGACTGGCGCTGTCTTCCAGTTCCGTCTTTCTCACAGGGTTCTAGCATTCTTGCTTCTGGCCTAAGCCAGGAAGTGCTCAGGTGTGTGTAACTCAGGATGCCCATTAAAATCTAGGAACTGTTTCAGACCTCACATGTTTAGGTTCAATTTTATTTTGGCAACTAGGTTTCAAGCAGGTTCTTATTTCCTTTGAACCAGGTCATCCAGCTCCTATTTTTCATCAGAGAATCTCGGTTAACTTTGATTTTTAATGCTTAGATACCCAACTCGCTAAACCCACCCAGCCTGCCTCAATGCCCTGCTATTTTATTCCATATAAGGCCTTGAAATGTACTCACCTTACTCAGGGAAAATCCTTCTGGGATGGGGAGTTGCCAGCACATTTGAAATGTGATCTAAAGTCGCTCTGCTTGAGGTTGGTCATATCCAGGTTAGAAGATATCAGGTAGAAATGAGAAAAAATATATTATCTTATCAGGCCATCTTTTTGTAAGACTTTTTTCTTGTTTAGTTTTTTTTTTTTAGTTCATTTCTTGGTTTTTCTGGAAAAAATGTTGCAGTTATGTTGCTCACGCAGCCAAAAATCTGCACTTAATTGGGCACATAAAAAAATAGCAGACAGGAAGTCTATTTCCTCACAGAGAGATATTGTGGTTTATGGACTCTGCTTTCGTACTGCAAAGCCAGTGCATTATTTTATTTTTTAGTACACTCCTGGTAAGCTGTCCCTGGCAAGCCAAACGCTGTGCCAGTGCCCGCCAGAATCAGGATCAGCCCAGGTAGAGGTACTTGATTACAAAATATTAGTTTAATCTGGGTTTGATTTTGAATCAATCTTAAGTTCTTGAATTTTTCTGGATGCTAGAAAAATAGGGAGTATAACATTTGTGTATGCACGGAGAAAGTTATCCATATTCACGAGAGAGACCAGCCGCATCCCACAAGTAGGGCTGCACTGACTCTCCGTGGGTTCTGGGAAAACATTTAAGTTGTTGCCAGTGTAACTTGCTCCGTGCACACCCTGCGTTCATTCCCCCCAGGGGAGCCAGAGACTTTCCTGAGGGCTATCCAGTTACAAAGGGGAAGGAAGTCTTTATCAAAAGATTGAAGATGCTTACTTTTCCAGTGGTCTTTCCATCTCTTTAGCTCTTTAACATTCTTCCTTTATTCATTTATACCCTCTGTCTTTGAGTCGTCATAATTAAATCTCCAAGAATGCAAACTCAGAGGTTGAGAGTCCAGCTTCCCATATAAAGATGAGGAAAATGACACAGAAAGCAATTCCATGATTTCTCCCACCTCCCCACCCCCCCGCCACCCCTAAGAACATGAAACTTCAGTAGCAGATACAGGACTAAAACCCAGTTCTTCCCTGACACCACACTGCCTTTCTGTGTGAATGGAAAAACAAAAACGAAACTACTGTTCTTGTGTCACTTGGTTGGAGTTGGAAGACTGGGTCCATTTGGTTCTAGGCCCTTGGTTCTGCTTGTCTTGGGCACAATGCTTCCTAATTTGAAAAAATTATATAAGCCTCCGATTTTTCCTAGGGCATGTGAGAAACTGCCATTTGTTTTTAGCAACCTAGTGTCATAAAGTTAGTGTGAGCCTAATCCCACTTAAAAGTTAAATGAGAGCTTTTGTGTAATTGCTTTGCCTTTTAATTCAGAGTAAGCCACAGGTAATCAAGTCTTTCCCTAATACCCTGGGCTTTATAGAAACTAAAACCCATCCGGTTTATATGGGTATCACCAGCCTCAAACTGGAATTCTCTAAAGCTCAGTCAGTTCAATCTATGGAGGGCATTTACGTCACATTAGTGTTTTTGCGTGGCCCTTCGTC
The DNA here is from genome assembly GCF_963455305.1 of Plecotus auritus. NCBI lineage: Eukaryota > Metazoa > Chordata > Mammalia > Chiroptera > Vespertilionidae > Plecotus > Plecotus auritus. The sequence goes on along the minus strand of NC_137772.1, from coordinate 190,467,400 downwards.
TGGACTGATTTTGATACTTTGGCGACCAGAGGCGATAACACTTAGGGTCTTTCTCTAGTTGCTGCCCAATCCAGACTCTGGGTTGGGAACTTGATCAAGAGGATCAGAGAGCTTAGACTCTGTCTCAGTTTCTCAAACATGTCTCTGATTCTTTGGCTCAGCTTTCAAAGGAATAAAACCCAACAGGAAACAAACTATTGCATATGGTCATGCCTGGCTGTATTTTGATTTGGGAAACAATTCCCTTCCTTTGGTTGTTATACAGGGGAGTCAGATATGGGGCTGAATGTCTCTGCTGCTGATTAGGGGATTTGGGGGTGAGGGGTGGGTGCTCTTTAATTTCTATAGGAATTACTGTTCTGGATTTTCTTGTTGCTGGCTTGGTACCAACCACCTCATACAGAAAGGGAAACATAATGATCATTGTTGTCATTTATTCTGAAGTGTCTATTAGGCATCAGGGCTGATTCCAGAGTCATCTATATTATCGTATTTTCCAAATTGCTTGTAAGGTAGGTTTTGTTATCATTATTTTACAGGTGGTGGGGGAAATCAAGTTTTTTGCACCCTTAAGATAAAGTTCAAACCTCTTATCAGGAAGAATCAGGAAAGTATAGTTAGTCAAGGGTGCAAACTGTACCAGTCTGCCACTTCCTAATAGTACTAACTTAGTTCCTTTCATTTCCTGTGCCTCAGCATCTGCAAACGGAGACACAACTTTATGTGGTTGTTATAGAGTTAAACATTTAGTAAACTTAAAATTCTTAGAGCCATGCCTGGCATATAGTTATAAATGTTAGCTAATATTGCTTTATTACTATTATTATTAGCAACAGAATGTCAAATGAGACTATTTTCTCAGGTTTCAGCTAAAGCCTCAGAGTTGGGAACATTGGATGGTAAGCACCCCACATTGTAAAGAGGAGCTGCTGGATACATTTCTGCAGGGTTTACTGAAATGTGGCTGAGTAGTCCTTATTCCATTACCCCCTACCACTTATACAGAGAAAAGACAAGAAATTCAAGAACCCTTCAAAGTAGAGCATTCACAGGACTAATATATTTTTACTCTAGTGGGTAGTGCTGTGGTATTTCTCCAAGACAAGTAATAGACTCTAAACATTGTGAGGCCTCTGAAAGGAGACCTCCTCACCTGCAGTCTCACTATGCGGGGGCATCTGTAGGCTGTGCTGGCGTTGTCCCTGGAGCAGAGAGAGGAGTGTGAGAAGTCTGACTGCCTGGTGACCAGAGAGCTTCGTGCTTGCTTCTTCCCCAAAGGATTCTTTAGGAGAAGCCTCTGGTGTTAGGGTGAAGAAAGAGAATGGCACAGCACACATTCCCGTTGTTTCCTGCGGTGAGGGTGTGTGAGCTTCCTGTGGGTCAGTGGGTGACTTGCAAGCCAGGTAGGCTTGGGCCACCTTAAGATATCTGGTCTAGAGGGAGGACTGTCAATAGTGGGAGACGGGAGATATATGGGCAAGGTCAAGGTAGGCTGGGCAGCTCATTAGTCATGTGAACTGTGGTTTGTGGAGTTTCCTGAAGAACCTACACCTCTACCCCATGAGAGAGCCAGTCAGCACTAGTGTCCACTTGGTATGAACTACAACAGCAAGACCAGTTAGGTTAAAATATGTACTTTTGTCTGGCTTTCTCTGTACTCTTCTTCCTCTACTCTGACCCTGGAAGGGGAATAGCTAAAGAGGGAAAGAAAAGATCATGATACTTTATCCAATGCATATCCCTTATCGAAAAATGAGTCCTAATTAATGAAATTAGACTGCTCTTTTAGCTATAAGTAACCTAAATGCTATGGACTCTGCTTGAAATATTATTAAAAAGCAGGGAAGGGGCCCTAACCGGTTTGGCTCAGTGGATAGAGCATCGGCCTGCGGACTGAAGGGTCCCAGGTTTGATTCCGGTCAAGGGCATGTACCTTGGTTGCAGGCACATCCCCAGTATGTGCAGGAGGCAGCTGATCGATGTTTCTCTCTCATCGATGTTTCTAACTCTATCCCTCTCCCTTCCTCTCTAAAAAATCAATAAAATATATTTTAAAAAAAGCAGGGAAGGGATATTCAACAGAATGTGTTTGAATTCTTAATGTGAACAATTAAATATGTTTAGTAACTTGACCAAGACTACACAGCTTAAATGACAGAGTTTGAAAGTAAACCTATGTCTGATTTCCAAAGCAATGGGATTTTCACTATCTGGAATTTCACCTGAAATTTTATGGTGAAATTAACCAGAATAATTCTGTTAAAATGTACTACAACTCTTGTAAAGGGCTTGCTAAACTTGCATAACATATTCAAAATACCTTATAGAAATACTAGTAAACAGCCTCCTAACATTTATACATGGTATCTTAAGAGGGACTATCTAATCATAGGATAAATATTAGAAGGACACTAGAAATATATATATCACATACATATATATGTGTGTATGTATATGTATATATTCATATCTATGTATATAAAAGCCTATGTGACTGTCTGACCATCCGGCCGGGAGCTACGACACACAATGACTGCCAGGGGGAAGACTCTCAATTCAGGAGCTGCCAAGCTGCAGTGACTTGGCAGCTGCAGTTCTCCAGTGACGCACCTGGAACCAGAGAGGAGGGAACCTGTTTCTGGAGTGAATCACCCAAGAACCACCCTCTTGCAATCTGGGACCCCTCGGGGGATGTCAGAGAGCTGGTTTCAGCCTGATCCCCACAGGTCAGGGCAAGGGACCCCACTGGTGCACAAATCCATGCACCGGGCCTCTAGTACATTTATAAAAGCTATAGAATAAAAACTATAGAGATATGGAGGTCATCTAGTTCAACTTATTCACTTTATTTATTTATTCATTTTTAATTTTATTAGGGTGACATTAGTCTACATGAACATATAGCTACTTTTTTTTTTATTTTAAATTTTACTGGGGCAACTTGTTCACTTTAAAGATAAAGAAACTAGACCTAAAGAGGTGAAGCTGTTTCTTTAAATTCTCAAGAGATTAGGTGATTTTCTTTATTCCAGGTCAGTTACTTCCCTGATTCCTGGATTTTAGGTGCTGGGCAGAGCCAGAGAAGACATGTTTCTGGGCAAGAAACCATAAAAGAACCCCTTTCTAAAATTCTGGGTGTGATCTCTGTACCCTCATGTGGTCACGTGGACAACCTCATGAGAGGACGTCCTTTATTTGAAGGCTTAGTGAAAGGAAGCAGGCTTTGCTGAAGAGGTAGACTGAGAGAGTGACAATTCTTGACTATTTTAGGCTAAAAGCTGACATATGCTTGTGAGCCTTAGGACAGCTTGGAAGACCATGGCCCTACCACCAGAAGCTGACGCTGTGGTTGGGATTAAGTGGATCAACCACAAGAACTCTTTTGACAGATGAATGGGATATGATTTAACACCACTGTCAGTGTTGGGCAGAAAAGTGAAAGAGAATGTCCACTATACATGTACCTTTCCTTTGGGAATCTTAAGTCACTGATATCCTTATAAAGACCAGAACCCTCAGTCTTAAAATCTATATAAAGACTAAAGTCTTTGTTGTGATTGCTCACACATGGAACTGATATAGACAAATGGCCAGTAAGGCATTCTCATAATTATAAAGGAATTGTATTGCTAAAGAAGCCAGAAAACCCATCTGCCAAAACATGTGAGAAATCGACCCAATTACTGTATCTATAAATCTACATCAGCAAGAAGCAGAGTGTGGAAGTTGTGGTGGCCCCAAGAAAGTATACTCTTTAGTGTCTGCTTCAGATGTGGCTGTGGGAGATAATGGACCAAAAAAAGTCCTCCCAGAGAGCTAAAGCCACAGCTGACAGATGGGCTGACACAAGGACTCACACTACTGGCAGGGTGGGAGTTTCCACAGTTCCTCTCCAACACTACTGACTATTCTGATAGATTGGTGACAGCTGTGTTTGCTATTTTCCCTTTTCTGATGGGAGTTTTTCAGTTATTCTGTTCCTGCTCCTTCATTTAAATTGGGTCTTCATGGGAAGATTGTTTGTTAGTTCATAGGTCACCATATCACAAAGAACCACATTGGAACTGATGTGGAGGGCTGATCCCACCCAGGGCATCCTCGACCTGATGTAGGAACAGGATGGGATTTGGAACTGGATTCCTTGGGAAGGGAATGAGCATATTCTCTATGGAGAATGAGTAATGTAAACACAGCCAAAGGGATGCAATGTGGCCAAGACTATTAGCTGTCCCTCAAGATCTGTTTTCTGTTTCTCCTTGATTTTAGGTGGGCACAAGGACACTCAGAATAAAAATATTTCCCATGCTCCCTTGTAGATGGGTGGCTATGTAAAGTTTCACCTAATGGGTTATGGACAGAAGTGAAGAACATAATTTATTATTCATGTCTCTTAGTGGAGGGGACATGTTCTTCTTCTCTCCTCCAACCCATTGCTTGAAAAGTGGATGTGGTAAGGAAATACCCAGGACCTTGCAGAAAAAGGTACCCCAACAACAGCAGACCTATAAGACAGAAGGATTGCATCCTTGAAGAATCTTGGACTGCCTGCCTTTGGACAGTTATATGAGAAAGAATTTTTTTAAAAATATATATTTTATTGATTTTTTTAGAGAGAGGAAAGGAGAGGGATAGAGAGTTAGAAACATCGATGAGAGAGAAACATCGATCAGCTGCCTCTTGCACACCCCCTACTGGAAATGTGCCCGCAACCAAGGTACATGACCTTGACCGGAATCGAACCTGAGACCCTTCAGTCCACAGGCCGATGCTCTATCCACTGAGCCAAACCGGTGAGGACCGAGAAAGAATTTTGTTATCTATTTAATGCAACAGGCTATGTTGGGCCTCTCTTACTACATATAGCCAAACCTTTATTTCACTCATTCTGTCTTTAATACATACTGTCAGGAACTTTACAATCCAGACCCTTCTTTCAATCCCTAAACATTAAGATCAGCTGCCTTGCCCAGCCAGTGTGGCTCAATAGTTGAGAATCAACCCATGAACCAGGAGGTCATTGATTATGAAGGTCAGGGCAAATGCCTGGGTTGTGGGCAGGCATGCAGGAGGTAGCCAATCAATGATTCTTTCTTATCATTGATGTTTCTATCTCTCCCCCTCTCCTTTCCTCATTCTGAAATCAATAAAAACATATTTTTTAAAAAAGATCAGCTACCTGTACCTTTTGGGTGAAACTGTATAGTGCTAAAATAGAAACTTTAAGAGCTGAGGGACCTTGCCTATCTTGTTCACTACTATATTTCTGGTACTTAGTAGCCACTCAGTCTTTGTTCCTTTGCTCAATGCTAGTAACTAGTTATTTAATTATCAAATTCAGAAATGTTTATTAAGTACCCAGTATCTGTGAGATTCTATGCTTAGAAGTAATAATCATACACTTATTGAGTACTAGGCATCATTCCAAGTGTTTTACATATACAGTATTTATGCATTTGATTCTCACCATAAACTATGAAGAAGGTTCTATTATCATCCCCGTTGCACATATGAGGAAACTAAGGTACTGAGAATTTAAGTGACTTTCTAAGGTCACACAGATAATAAAAGGACTATCTGGGACTAGAATGCTGGCAGTTTGCCCTAGAGTCTCTCCTCCTAAGCCTAGCACTTCATTGCCTTTCCAAAGAGTACTAGGCATCATTCTTCCCATTAAACAGTTAATTAAACCTCAAAAGACCACAGTCTCTCTAATGCATGTTCTAGAAAAGTTAAAGTTCACATGTGAAAATTACAAAGCCCATTTTAGAAAAAAAGTATTATGCGTTTGGTTCAAATAGCAATTATTTTGTCAGATAGTAATAGAACTCCCCCCAAAACTAATTTTAATGCAATATAATTAACTTCCTAGTACATAAACTTATTTTCTAATTTTACAATCCAGACAATTTAATTTCCTGGTCTTTAAAAAAAAGGACAATTTTAGAATCTTTACTAATTGCTTAATAATACTGTTGGCAAAAAATAGGACATCACTTTTTCCTTGAATAACTACTGTTTACACAAACCAAATAGAGGAATATTGTCTCATCCAGAAATAATTATACAAAATGATATAAAAAGGCATGTACAAAATAATTGCTTTTCTTTAATACATTTAAAATGATTTTAAAAAGATAAATATAGTTATTCAGAGAATAATTCTCACATGAAAGACTAGCTGCTAAATATAAAACAGCTCATAAGACAGATCAAATAGAATGGAAGTAGAAGACACAATCAATGCTTATATTCAGAATGTTTCAAACCAACTGGATGGCTTCCATTGTGCAAGTGCTCTCATTGTGGCCATTTTCAAGCTATAGGGGCAAAGTTAGTGAAGGTGGAGTTGGGAAGAGATGTGCACAGTCTGCTCTCTGGAGCCCAGAGACTCCATTACACCACTGGCTCATGAGTCAACGAAATACACTCCAGGCCTAAACACAAGTGCCTACTCTGTGTCTGGTGTTATGCTAGAGAGTATTCAGGACAATGAGGTGAGAATGTCTTGTGCAAGTTCAGAGAAGCTTCTCCTGAGCAGAGGGATGTGGAAGTAAAGGAAAGCAGTCTAGGAATTTAGGAAGACAAGTTGAGCATACACAAGACATCACAAGTGTCACTTGCAGAAAGCATCATTAGTAGTGACAATTGCACATTTTAGGTGCCCCATCATATGCGCTGTAGTCCAAAATGAATATAAAATCCATGCTGCAGGCTCTTCTGCATAGAAATGCCAACCGTGTTGCATATTATGCATAGAAATGCATAATTTTTAGATTTTATTTTTAAATATTTTATTATTGGTTTTTTTTACAGAGAGGAAGGGAGAGGGATAGAGAGTTAGAAACATCGATAAGAGAGAAATATTAATCAGCTGCCTCTTGCACACCTCCTACTGGGGATGTGCCCTCAACCAAGGTACATGCCCTTGACTGGAATCTAACCTGGGTCCCTTCAGTCCTCAGGCCGACACTCTATCCACTGAGCCAAACCACCTAGGGCAATTTTTAGATTTTATAAGTACCTGTTTTAATTAGTCTATTTGCCCTTTCATTTTTAGAACTTGTGTTACTATACATCATCTAAGTTAACCCACTCCAAAGGTGGCAGAACTGATTGGAAGAAACTTCTTGATCTGGTTTAGAGAAACAAAATCCAGATCCATATGGACTGTACTTGGGAGCGGCCATGTGAGTTACTCCTGGTACACTGCAGTCATACATTCTGCCTCCAATGTGAGAACTGAGGTAGAGACTACTGAAAGACTCAAGAGTAGGACAATTGTGATTTGCAAAATATCTTCAGAGATTGTTTAAACATTATATTTGGATTTATGTATAGAAGCAAATACTACACTTAGTTTAGTAATGTAATTCTTTTGTGTGCAGCAAATGAGAAAGGAGAAGTACCTCATAGCTGTCCCTGTGTATGAGGATCCTGAGGTTTCCCCAAATCTCTATCTTCTCCAGTTCTACAGCATTTCCTTCTGTCTCTGTAGACAAGGATGATAAGAAAATAAAAATAACAGCAGCAACAACCTATCTCCTTCTTAAAACAAGACCCAGAACCTCTCTGCCCCTAACTTTTCAGTTAGCCTGGTGTCAGCAGCTCATGGTAATAGTTTTCATGCTCTAATGGAAGGGAGTGTCCTGAACTACTGGACTCTATTGTCTCTGCACTAGTCCACCCGATGTTTTGAAAATGCAAGAGTACTCTTAGTGAGAGACTCACAGGGGAGGAGTGAAAACCAGATAAAAAGAATAGAAACTGCTTGATCAGCCTCTTTCCACCCGAGAATTTCCTTCCAAAATTAATCTTGGAGATTCATAGACACAGTATCATTTAAAGATAGCTACTGGCACCATCTCATTATCCAACCAGTAGGGGCCTTCAACTCTGCCATTATCTCAATAGAAAAGTAAATGAATTCCTTTTTTTCTCAGTTCATTAGAGACAATATTAAACTTTTTAAAGAAGTACTTGCAGCTCAGCCAATGTGGCTCAGTGGTTGAGCATTGACTTATGGACCAGGAGGTCATGGTTCAATTCTCGGTCAGGGCACATAACTGGGGCGTGCCACATTGGAGGCAGCCAATCAATGATTCTGTCACCATCGATGTTTCTATCTCTCCCTGCCTCTCTGAAATAAGTAAAAACATATATTTTTTAAAAAAACAAGTACTTGCATAATAACCTTTTGCTTACCTAGTAGAAAATCTATTAGAAAGTTTAAAATTCATCGAAATGTGAGTGTACTGGTACAGATTTCTTACTGAAACCACATCAGCTTCACTTTCATGTGTCTGGAACATCCAATGGGGACACTCAGGCTTTAGCTCCTTTCCTTAACTTGAGTTTACCAGCAGTTTGGACACTAGACAATCTTCCATACATCAGTGTGGTGAGGGAGTTTCCAGCTGTCCCCACTGCATTTGGCTGGGTGAGCTTCTTCCTCCTGCAGCTCTTACTTAGTCTTCCTCTTCTCTACCCTTGAGCTCCCAGCTGGTTACCTCTGTGCCAGGATTCCCTGCACTTTTACCTTCTTTCTTCTCCAGGGTTTGTGAGAGCATCTGGCTCACTGGGTGCAGAAAGAATTTTTGGATCTTGCCCCAAAGATTTCTCTTCCGGGCTTTCATCTACTCTTATCCATCCTGGGAATCTTTACCTTGCTATCTCCTGTCAACACTTATTTATCTCCAACAAAGTATGCTTTTTTCCCCCCGCTTAAAACCATTTATAATTTACTTGGAGGAATAAGACTTTTGATATAAAAATACAGAAAGCATCTGTGAAAGAATCTAATAGCAGATACGGTGAGTTGCTTATTAAACTAAAGAGAAATACTATAGTGCCCTTCTCTATAGTCAGAGGTCTAAAAGAGTACATTCTGGAACCACAGTAGCTACACAGGAAAGTTCTTGTTCTTTTTAGAGTGTCTTCAGCCACTCAGTGATCCTATGAAGAAAAATAGATACTCTAGAGTTTTACAGATGAGAAAACTGAGGCACAAAGAAGCTGAGTGACTTGTTCAAGACTAGATGGGCTCTTAATTCTGGAGAATGTTTTTGCCTTTAAAGGGTTCTTCTGATCACTGACATTGTCTACATACTATGCAGATTATCTTAGGCCTATTCACCGATTTTCTATCCAGGCTACTTCTATTCTTGAGCCAAGTCAACCTATCTGGATCTGGTCTCTTTACCACTTAAGTGGTCTTAAAGGATGACACTATTTTTAAGGATCCTGATTATTTCACATAAGTGTCCCTCCAGGATCAACCAAAGATCATCAACTCTACACATCTCAAAGGTCAGCACCCCAGGGAATCTTCTACTTAATCATCTTCCAGTTTGTTTATTTTTGACCTTCAAAGCACGGACTATCTGCTTGATTGATTATCCCAGTACCACAATCATTGTATTTTTTGTCTTTTCATTTTTTCTTTTCTTATAGCAGAAGAAAATTAAAAATAGATAAAATTCTGGCCAGTGTTTCTCAGTGGGTTGGAGCATGGTCGCAGTTAGAGCACATACCTAGGTATTGGGTTCAATCCCTAAATGGGAGGTAGCTGGTCAGTGTTTCTCTCTCTCCTCATTCTCTCTCTCTCTCTCTCTCTCTCTCTCTCTCTCTCTCTCTCTCTCTCACTTCCTCTCTCCCTCTCTCTTGATCTTACTCTAAAAAAATCAATGAACATATCCTTGGGTGAGGATTAAAAAAATAGATAAGAAAATGAATCTTTCACATACAATGATAGGAGTGTATTTACAGCAGTAGGTGTCACTTTAATAATGGGTGAAATAATTTCAATTTTCAACATGTTATATTTCATAAAATTTGGTGGTGCCTTGAAAATAACTGAAAACCTAATTTGATAATAGAGTAAATGGTTAGGTCTGAGAATGTAGCTCTGGAAGCAGTGCCTAGGAGAGTGCCTGTTACTATCATTTAATAAATAATATATATTTATTAAAAGATAATGATTTAAACATTTATAGTCTGGATCTATATTTTATTTATTTAAATTTTTATATTTGTTGAATTTATTGGGGTGACATTGGTTGATAAAATTATATGGGTTTCAGGTGTACAATTCTATAATACATCATCTGTATGTTGTATGTTCTCCACCCCAAGTTATCTCCTTCCATCACCATTTATCCCACTTTCCCTCTAATATCTTCTCCTACCTCCTTTTCCCTCTGGTAATCACCACACTGTTGGCTGTGTCTATGAGGTGTTTTTTTCTTTATCCCTTCACATTTGTCACCCAGCCCTCTAAACCCTCCTCCCCCTGACAGCAGTTAGTCTGTTCTCTGTGTCTTTGAGTCTGTGTCAAATTCTTTGTTAGTTTATTGTGTTCATTAGATTCCACATATCAGTGAAATCATATGGTACTTATCTTTCTCTGACCGACTTATTTTACTTAGCATAATACTCACCAGGTCCATCCATGTAGTTGCAAAGGGTAAGCTTTCCTTCTTTTTTTATAGCCAAGTAGTATTCCATTGTGTAAATGTACCACAGCTTTTTTTTTATCCACTCATCTATTGTTGGACACTTAAGCTGTTTCCAAATCTTGGCTATTGTAAATAACGCTGCAATAAATATAGGGGTGCATATATTCTTTCAAATTAGTGTTTTTGTTTCTATTACCCTTTATTTCATTGTTTACTCTAAGTAATGTGTCTACTCAAATGAGTGGTCAGGGGAAGAGAAAGAAGTCAAACATTATTTCCCAGCTTTCATTAGTCAGGTGGCCATGCTGAATTGTTCAAGTGATTTTCAGTCAGGAATATTAAGACTCATACTCATTGATCTATTTATGGTGTTTTTGTTGTTGTTGTTAATCCTCGCCTGAGGATATTTTTCCATTGATTTTTGGGAAGAGCGGAAAGACAGAGAGAATCATCGATGTGAGAGAAACACGTCAATTGCTTGCCTCCTGCACCAGCCCTGTCCAGGGCTCTAGTTGGGGTAGAGCCTGCAACCAAGGTACGTGCCCTTGACCAGAATATAACCCAGAACCCTTAGATCCATAGGCCAATGCTCTATCTACTGAGCCAAATTGGCTAGGCCTATGGTATATTAATTATAGTATATTTTCCTGGATTGTGTTGTAATTTATTCCTTTTAAAATATATGAGTATTAAGTTAGAGTTTAAATATAAGTTTTGAGTAACACTATAAATTATGGATTATTTACACTTTTGTTTACTATTTGTTAGGGATAATACATGATCAGAATCCATTGCTTTATCTTTCTAAAAATTGAAGAATTAACAATATTAAGAGGCATTTACTCTTGTACTTGGAAGCCAGGTCTATCCTTCCAAAGTATGAATCAGTAATTACTTGCTAAGTGTGGTGAATATAGACAAATAGAATAATTCAAGTTGGGTGGCATAATGGTGGAATAATAGGAACAAAAATATAGTAAGCATTTTAAAATTATAGATATTAATTTTTCCTTGCTTAAATAATTCAAAATGGCTGTCTACACTGGAAATATTTACTTAAATATGTTTCAATTTACTTAAATAGTTACAAATGCAATCGCTGAAAAGTCCAAAAGTAACATGATCATTCTTTCAAGTAGGTACTCTCCCAGTTTGCTAAAAACAAGTGATGATTTATGCTGGGTAACGAAGATGCTGATTTGATTTGCTAATGCTTATATATCTCTTGGGAGGGGAAAAGACTGGGAAAAATTTTAGTGGAATGACAAATGTACTAAACTCCTTTTTAATGGGAGTTATTGCCAGTTTCTTATGGCCTTGTTTTTCTCAATTACTGTATTTGAGAATGATAGAATTTAGCTGTATCACTCTCTTTAGGCCTCATGCCACAAAAAGGTATTATAATAAAACCATGCTATAGTCATTTTCTTCTAGCACTTATAATAACTGTCTCTCTTTGTATCCAAGAATAAAACATTGCTATGTCAAACATCACATCATGGTGGGTTGTATTATCATGAGACTGATGTGCATGTAACAGTTTTCTTTGATGTCTGTTTGTGAGAGGATCTTGATTCCTGGGGAGTAAGTTCATTGTCAAATCACTCTCCCTTTGAACAATTTACAATTTATTTCTTGCCTCAGAGTGTAATTTCTAGCCTCAAAAGCAAGGTTTTACACGATTATTTGAAAATTAAAATAATCTTTTTCATCCCTGTCCCAACCCAGCCCATGCCCACAGGAGAAATTGATTCTCAGAGAATTTTCAGGTCTTAGGATCACTAGTTCCTTATACCTTCTGGAACATATAGTGCTATTAGTACTATTGTTTCCATTTTGAAGAAAGGAGGGCAAGGAGTTAAGAAAGATAAATAGGTGGGCAAAATATCATCCCTACAATTTATATCTTGTGTTGGTTACCACAGTAGCTTTTCTCAGACAAGCTATTATTTAATGTTTGATGTTAATAGGTAACTTCATTTAAATCTCATTTATACCTAAAGTAAGCCATAGAGTCATTGTTTTTATTTCACATTTTTACATTTTTAAAAAAGAACAAATTATCCATTAATCTCTAGTGGCTTCTCAGTGTATTATACTCCTCCAAAATTGTCCACATTGGATCAGATTCTAGTTGATTTTTTTTTGTTCTAAAACAGTGATGTGAACATGTCAAATGACTTAGTGGTTCATCTGGCACAAGTAACTGAAAATCTGAATGCTTATCTGAACTTTATCTGAACTATCTTGAGTTTTCTTGGGTCTGTAAAATTGGAACTGAAATCTCATGGAAACTGGCTTTCTCGAGAAATATTTGGTGAGCCAGAAATACTGTGAGAGCAGCCTTTCCTGTGGTGTTTTGGCAATTTTTACTTTGGCCTTAGACTGAACCAGGAAGTTCAGAGGTGAATGAGAATGAAAAATAACGAAATGGTAACTGATCTTTTTTTTTTTTTTTTTTTTTTTTTGGTACTTCAGAAAGTTCAGTACAAAATTCTTTTAAGAACATGTTAAGCAGTCTTAACCACTGTAGACCTCATAATATGTATTAAGAGAGATTTAGGATACTATCAATAAATCAGCCTATCTGTGGTAAATAAGAAGGAAACTGAAAATTACCATTTCCTCTTGTTTTTCATACTGTTCTAAAACCACTGATGGAACTACAGATGCTATAGAATTATTGGTCAGTATAATTAGCATATTTCCCCTGACATTAGTGAGGACATGGCAGATATCTTAATGAATCAATACTAACTTTCTACTGTCTCTTAACTCAAATTGTTACCACTAGCTAGATTGCATTTCTATGCATTTTTATATTTACAGGTTTTGAACCTATCATTAGAGTTTATCAGAGTTTTTAGCAGATGGATCATCACAGATTGTCCTGGAAATCAAATTTCTATTTGTAAGTCTAATCCATCTAAAAGATGCATAAGTTATATTTATAGAAGCATCCCGAAGGAGAGGGGGATTCTTGTATATTCAAACCTTGGTCTATTTGTGTACCTTTAAATAGGAATTCCCTGGCCCAACCCTAGTCAACCCCACCAGATCAATGATGGTGGAGCCCATTATACTGTATTTCTCTTTCTTTCTTCATTTTTTTAAAGTCCTCATCCAAGGATATGTTTAATGATTTGAGAGAGAGGAAAGGAGAAAGAGAAACATTGATGTGAGAGACAGACATCAATTGATTGCCTCCCAAACATACCCCATTCAGGGATCAAACCTGCAACCTAGGTACTATGTGTCCTGACTGAAATCAAATTTGCAACCTTTGGTGGACAGGATGATGCTCCAACTGACCCATCTGGCCAGGACATGATGCTGTATTTTTATCAAGTTACACTGGTAATTTGGATGTGTACCAAATTTCACATTATGCATTACTTGGGTGTCCTGAGCTTTTCACCAGATGGTAAACAGCAATTCACAATGACAAATTATCCTATATAGCCAAAACCGGTTTGGCTCAGTGGATAGAGCGTCAGCCTGTGGACTGAAAGGTCCCACGTTTGATTCCAGTCAAGGGCACGTAACTTGGTTGCGGGCACATCCCCAGTAGGAGGTGTGCAAGAGGCAGCTGATTGATGTTTCTCTCTCATCGATGTTTCTAACTCTCTATCCCTCTTCCTTCCTCTCTGTAAAAAATCAATAAAACATATTTTTTAAAAAAATTATCCTATATAATAAAGAGGTAATATGCAAATTGACCATCACTCCAACACACAAGATGGCCGCCCCCATGTGGTCAAAGATGGCCACCACAAGATGGCCAGCAGGGGAGGCCAATTGTGGGTGATCAGGCCTGTAGGGGAGGGCAGTTAGGGGTGACCAGGCCAGCAGAGGAGGGCAGTTGGGGGCGACCAGGCCTTCAGAGGAAGACAGTTGGCGGGGGGGGGACCCAGGCCTGCAGGGGAGGGCAGTTGGAGGTGACCAGGCCTGCAGGGGAGGACAGTTAGGGGTGATCAGGCTGGCAGGGGAGGGCAGTTAGGGGCAATTGGGCAGGCAGGGGAGCAGTTAGGCGTCAATCAGGCTGGCAGGGGAGTGGTTAGGGGGTGATCAGGCTGGCAGGCAGAAGTGGTTAGGGGCAATCAGGCAGGCAGGCAGGCAAGCATTTGGGAGCCAGCAGTCCTGGATCATGAGAGGGATCGGGCCTAAACAGGCAGTCGTACATCCCTTAAGGGGTCCCAGATTGGAGAGGGTGCAGACTGGGCTGAGGGACACACCCCCCCCCCCCCCCGTGCACAGATTTCATGCACTGGGCCTCTAGTCTATATATATAAAAGTCTAACATGCAAAGTGTCTCCTCGGGAGTTCAATCACTCGCTATGACATGTGCTGACCACCAGGGGGTGGCACAGAACAAAGGAAGGCCCCGGCTGGCAGCTGGCAGCCGGGGAAAGGAGGCCCCAGCCCAGCCACAAGGCCCCGATTGGCCCTGATTGTCAGCCAGGCCTAGGGACCCTAGTATTTATATAAGATTTGCTACTTCATTTCATATATTATTGTCTTCAATCCTCACCAAAACCTATATGAGGAGGCTATTTCTGTGACACTCATTTTATGGTTGAAGGGACTGAAGCTTAGAATTTCAATAATTTTCCCAGTTTTAAGTGATGGAGTTGAAACTCAATTCCTGCTCTTTTGCTTTGAAGCTCTGGACTTTTTCCACCATCACACCAATGTACTGTAAGCAGAGAAAGGAGGAACACCTGTTCCTAAGTAGATAAAAATATTAAAAAGGGACATATTGTCCAGGAAAGAGACACCGTTATAAACATCAATAATACCAAGTATACAGATATCTATTTTTAAATGACTTAATCATGGAAAGAAACAGAAAGGTAATTGAGACAGAGTCCACAGATAACATCTCTCAGATACCTATTCTGATGTGTGAAGGCTCAATAAATCCTTCATGATCAAGTATTAACTTAAAGTTATTTTCTTTGCAAATCTTTGCAGATTGTAGCATCCAGAGTGATAATGGCTTATTCTGAAGGCTGTGCTGTCAACCACTGAGAAGTGTCCATCTGTTATCCACCCCATTAATTCTATGTTCATTTTTTCACAGAGGCTTGGACAACAAAGGGACCAGAAGCCATGCTGAGTTATCCCATTTTAAGTTAAGAATATATAATTCCTTCAGTGTTCTAAAAAGCCAAAGTTGACAAATGTCTGAAAATTTCCCAAAATTTTGATGAAATTAATGCCCTCAAAAGATTCTTACTTCATTGTTTTTGCTGGCTATATTTTCAAAGCCATCCACCTCCAGTGAACTAAGGACTGGACTTTGAATAAATGATGCACTTTGGATCAGTTGTGTCTACCCTGTGATTTGTGCAGGATTGGCATCATCAGCCTGGCCTTCATCCCAGGCATTCATTTGGGATGCAGTCACATAGAATAGGGCAGGGGCAGGGGGCATGAGGCAGTGAGGGATGGTTTCCAAGCTCAAAGACAGTCCAGGGAGGAGTCCATCTCAAGAAGAAAAAAGCAATTAGAGTTTGTATGTAACCAAGATTAAAAGCACGCACGTTTTCTGAAAACACCAAAATGTACACAGGTTGCAACAGACTGCCCTTAAGCAGGTTTAGTGAGTATAATTGGCACTCAGACAAAAGATAACCTACCCTGACACTAACCCAGCCAGTAGTTGAGGGATAATATGTTCACTAGAATGACCTGCTCTTGAACTGTTTCTGTAATTTATTTGGTGCAAACAGGCTTTCCTTCAACATCAGACATGCATGTCTTATGGCTACCCGTTTGTTTATTGTAAAAACATATTTATTATAGCCAATGCAAGCAAACCCCTCCTTTCCACTGGTGTTTGTATTCCCCTGGAGCCTCCTCAGACTGTGTACCACAGCCCTGATGATGAAGTATATGCGAGCTTGTTCCAAACCATGTCCCATATTTTCTTTGGAATTATCTTCAAAATCTCTTGCTAAAGAGCAACTCCTAGTGTTTTATGACCTTTTACCATCATGGTGCTTATCCTTTGGATGTGAAATAATTTTCCTTCTCTTGATGAAAATGTCAAGTGTGCCTGAGGATCCAGTCAGAAAGTATGCAATGGGCTAAATAGGAAGAACAGCTGACTGGATACAATTGAATGGACATGTTTTAGAAAGCCACAGTGCTGTAGTAGAGATTGGTTGCTAGAATCTATGTAAAGTTCTACAATGTAATATCTGTTTCATCATCATCATTGTCATTCATATTATTATCCTATATGATTTTGCCAATACTTAGCTTCTGGACTGATCCTGAAAATAAAGAAGGTGTTGGGTGATACTAGGGATGACTGTTTCTATAGACATTAATTTATTCCTGAAATATCTTCTTGAGTAGCTACTATGTGCCAGGCAGTAAACAATCTAGAAAATAGTATTTCCTTTGCCAAATCCAATTATTCTTTTTCTATTTGCAACTAACAAATCCTCATTTTTTATTTTTAAAGCAAATTATTTTGGATTTATTCCCAAGTTTTTGGATGCCAACCATCTTTTAGGATGCCAACAGAGTACAAAGGTCTAATGAGCACTTTAGTCTGCATTTATAAGTATGATAAGAAATAAATGAGGAATGGTTCATCTATTCTTCTGGCCAAAGAGAATCTTGGATAGAATTGAAATGATTCTACAGAAGAATGAACACTTCTTTAATATACATAGTAGGTGCATTGCCAGCACATACAACACCTTTGTGCAAATTAGAAAAAAAGTGCCCCTTTCTCATGACACTTTACTTCAATAGGGAAACTATAATAATAAAAGTGTAATATGCTAATTAGACCAGATGTCCTTCCAGATGACCTTCTGGACAAAGCCAGGGCTGCAAGGGAAGGCCGGGTCCTGGGTGCCTGCTGGCAGCCGGAGGGAAGCTGGTGCTGGCAACTGGGGGAAGGAAGGACTACTCTTGCACAAATTTTGTGCACCAGGCCTCTAGTATCATTATAATTTGAATTTGTGGATTTATGTCACCCTCTTAGATGTGCTCTCTTGTGCAGTAAGCAATTATACGCAGTTGCTCTCTATATAGCAGCTATTTCAGGTAGTTTGGAAGGACTGTAAACAAACTGGAACAACACATCAATATTAATGTGTATTTCCCTAACAAGAAACATCTGCTAATAATATTCTGTCACCAAATTCCAATAACTCTCTCTTTCTATATAGTTCTCTCCCAAGGTTATATTTACTTGGGAACCTGTGTTTATCTCCAACATTTAAATTTAAACTATTTTACTATCCTTTCTAAATCATCATGCTTTCCTCTTTATATTTCCATAGGTTTTCTTCTCAGTTGAAAGCTCTGCTCCTCTAATTAATTTAATTTAATTTTGCTACTACTGGATTACATATTACCCATCCTTATATCTGCCCCACTTCTTTTTTAAGATATTGTCCTCAAAATTAAATGGATGAGAAAGTCCGTGAATTACCTGATCATGTGATACTAAATCATTGAACTGTATATTTGAAAACTGTGTCATAAAAGTTCTAGAATTCCATAATCGAAATGAAAAAAAATTATTTTCCTGCCTTTATCCTAAGTGTACTTTCAATTGTTTTTGTTATGTTCTTATATGGCAGAAAAAGAAAAGTGAATGCATAATAAATAAAAATCTTTTTTTTTTTTTTTTTTTTTTTTTTTTTTAGTTCAACATCCAGTTACCAGAAAACTCCAATGTCTACAACTTTAGGTTGCTTTCATACTCAGGCACCCACCTCATGGATTTTGGTAAGGTAAAACTGAATGGGCCTCTCAGAATTTAGTTGATTTCAAAGTGTCTGCTTCTGAAAATATGAGCTTATCTCATATTTATCACAACCGAAGACCTATCTGGAATGCCCTAATTTATATAGTACTCCCACTAAACACATGAATTTTTCAATGTCTGGAAACATTTGTATAATGCCCATGGTACCCATCAGTTGGCATAGTCATTTGATGAAACTTGAGGGAAAAAATTGACAATAATTCTCATTTTATCCAGAGATGTTTGGATTTGAAAAGTCTGGTTTGTTTATCAAGTATGAATTTGTTAGTTCTGTAATATGATGAAAAAGAAACTTTACCAACCACCATCCTTGTTTTCTACCTCATCTCTATCCCCTATTTATTTCTACTTTAATACTCTAGTCTGTGGCATGGCCATTCCAACACATATAACAAGAAATTACTACCCATCAATGGCCAATATGCATTAAATATATCTGTCCTAAATTATTTGGACAAAGTAAACATATGTATGTATACAGCAGGGATTAGAAGAGTTTCTTCTTTCTTTCTTTTTAAATTTTTCTCTGTGCTGTGCTCCAACCCCCCTTCCCTGCCAAAGGCTTTCATAGAAGAAACTTAAGAGTTGCAAGGAGTTAGAATAAGGGCCCTAGCAGCAGAGATTCATGATGTCCCAGTCACATTTTAACCAGAAGAGTTCTGCTTTTATGTGTCTAATAACTTCAACTTACATATAAGATTTCAGTTGAGGAAGAATCCAACAACTGCAACAAATGTAAAACCCATTTGATTTGTTGGTGTCATTTGTTACACAGTTAGAATGGAGAAATCACTGTATATCTTTTCCATTCTAACCTTTGCTTCCATCTAAATCCGCATCTCCTCAAGGGCAGGCATTGTGTCATAATCAACTCTTTGGCTGGCGTAATGCTTCTTAAATAGGTCACAATAAATCCCTTAAAACAATTTTATTAATATGTACTGAAAATAAACTAGCTACCACATTTTTAGACGTTTTAAATTTAAACAAGTTTTGAGGTTTTAAGTACAGTTGACATACAATATATTAATTTCATGTATACAACATAGTGATTAGACATTTCTATAACCTATGAGATTACCACCCCCATAAGTCTAGTACTCATCTGATACCATACATACTTATTGCAATAATATTGACTAGATTTTCTATGCTGTAACTATATATCCTTGTGACTGTTTTTATAACCAGCAATTTGTACCTCTTAATCCCTTCTTCTTTTTCTCCCATCATCCCAACCCCTTGACCATCTGGCAACCATCAGTTTGTTTTCCATACCTATGAGGTTGTTTCTGCTTTGTTCATTCATTTATTATATGTTTTCACATATAAGTGATTTTACTTATTTAAAACAATGTGGTATTTGTCTTTTTCGGTCTGACTTTGTGCACTTAGCATAATACCCTTTAGGTTCATCCATGTTGTTGCAAATGGCAAGATTTCATTCTTTTTATAGCTGAGTAATACTTCATTGTGTATATATAGGGTGTCCCAAAAAATGTATACACACTTTAACAGCCGATAACTCAATTTTGAAAATGAAATGTATTTTAATAAACACTGCTTTTATAATTATTTGTCTGTTGATTGGTACTTAGGTTGCTTCCATATTTTGACTATTGTAAATGCCGCTACAATGAACATTAGGATGTGTATGTCTTTTCAAATTAATGTTTGAGATTTATTTGGATAAATACCAGAAGTGGAATTGCTGGATCATATGGTAGTTTTGTTTTTAATTTTTTTGAGGAAACTCCATACTGTTTTCCACAGTGGCTGTACCAGTTTGCATTCTTACCAACATTGCACTAGGATTCCCTTTTCTCCACATCCTCACCAACACTTGTTGTTTGTTGATATATTGATGGGTAGGTGTGAGGTGATTTAATATACAGGGTGGGGCAAAAGTAGGTCTACAGTTGTTTGTATGGAAAATAATACAATAATCTATACTAATAAAAAGGTAATATGCTAATTAGACTGGATAAACCAGATGTCTCCCAGGCAAAGCCACGGTGGCAGGGGCCAAGGCAGAGGCGGTTAGGGGCGATCAGGCAGGCAGGAAGAGGTGGTTAGGAGTGGTCAGGCAGAGGCAGTTAGGGATAATCAGGCAGGCAGGCAGAGGCGATTAGGTGTGATCAGGCATGCAGGGGAGCAGTTAGGGGCATCAGGCAGGCAGGCAAAGTGCTTAGGGGTGATCAGGCAGGCAGGTAGAAAGTTAGGGGCAATCAGGCAGGCAGGCAGGCAGAGTGGTTAGGAGCCAGTGGTCCCGGATTGCAAGAGAGATGTCCGACTGCCTAGGGATCAGGCCTAAACCAGCAGTCAAACATCCCCCGAGGGGTCGCAGATTGGAGAAGGTGCAGGCTGGGCTGAGGGACACCCCTCCCATGCACAAATTTTGTGCACTGGGCCTCTAGTTAAATAATAATACAAGAATAAACTCTGTGCTTCCCATACACACAATTATAAACCTACTTTTGCCCCACCTTGTAATTTATAGGGGTACTGGTTATATATAGACTGATTATGATTGATCAGGGGAAAACAGGCAATCATAATTATAAGGTGAAATTTTGAAAGAAGATCAATTGTTTTAAAAAGGTTTAATGATGCCTGATTTGCCTCCATTACATTGCTTAATGGCATTTCACCTTCTGACAGCTTTTTTTTTTCTTCTTCTTACTTCTTTTTGGATGAGCCTAAAAGCAATAAGGTTTTGAGGGACATTCATTATTACTTAATTACACCTTGATTTCCTTTTACCTTGGTCCAGGTGTTCTTATTTATATATCATCTAAAGGATGAAGGAAATAACTGTGCTTTTCATGTTTTGTAGGACATAGTCAGAAAAAAATAGTTCTTACACAGCAAATGCCCAGACCTGTTACAAAAAGATAAAGTGGTAGTATTCCATTGTGTAAATGTACCACAGCCTTTTTATTCACTCTTCTGCTGATGGGCACTTGGGCTGTTTCCAAATCTTAGCTATGGTAAATTGTGCTGCTATGAACATAGGGGTGCATATATCCTTTCTGATTGGTGTTTCTAGTTTCTTGGGATATATTCCTAGAAGTGGGATCACTGGGTCAAGTGGGAGTCCCATATTTAGTTTTTTGAGGAAACTCCATACTGTTTTCCACAGTGGCTGCACCAGTCTGCATTCCCACCAGCAGTGTAAGAGAGTTCCCTTTTCTCCACATCCCTGCCAGCACTTTTCCTTTGTTGATTTGTTGATGATAGTCATTTGGACACAGACAATAGGGTGGTGAAGGCCTGGGTTGGGGTGGCTGGCGGGGCAGGCTAGAATAGGTCAATGGGGGGG
Source organism: Plecotus auritus (assembly GCF_963455305.1). Lineage (NCBI taxonomy): Eukaryota > Metazoa > Chordata > Mammalia > Chiroptera > Vespertilionidae > Plecotus > Plecotus auritus. Next base: position 190,445,826 of record NC_137772.1, on the reverse strand, counting down.
AAAAGGGGACATATGTAATACTTTCAACAATAAAGATTTTTAAAAATAATAATAATAAAAAAGATAAAGTGGTAGATGGACTACGAGTCTCCAATCTCTATCCACTTAAAACCAAGCAGAGCCATGTAACTTACTTTTGTGACTGAGAGTCTCATGGGTCCCTTCCATGTGGAAGCTTTAAAAGACACAGTGTGCGTCCCCTCCTCTCCCCTTCGTGGCAGTTGTCACCAGTGCTGTGTGTCCCCCAGTGAGGCTGAGAGGAGGAGCAGGCACCCAACTGATCACCATTGGCGTGTAGTGTGAGCAGGAAACACAAACAGCAACAACAAAAACAACTGGTGTTTTAAGCACAGGAGTGAGAGTGAAGAAGTGGTTTTAGGATATATTTTTTATTTTTGTATGTGCAGTCTGAGTCTAAATGTGTTATCAGACTCTTTTGTGGTCTTCCTGTGATCTGGGCCAAGTCACTATGTACAAAAACAAACCACACTGGTACCCCCCACCCCCAAAAATCGGAGAGGAGGGAGATAGAACTGGTGCAGCTGTGGCAACAAGTTTATTGTTAGAGAACAAGGGTATCTAATTTGTTAGTGTCTAGGAAGTTTGAGTATGAAAAGAAAGAAGCCATGAATAGGATAGGGAGACTTTCATTTAGTTGGAAGCCATACTTATGTACATTTGTTGATTATTTTGTCTTCAAAGATTTGGATGTAAACTTAAATCTCTCACTTTTACTAATTTAACTTGAATTATTGAGTTTTAGAGTCTAGATTTTATGCTTCATGGGGCCAACTTGCTTTAATAGTCAATTATCAGGGGACCTGGCCTTCAACTCTTTCCAGCCCCCAGATTACGGGTGGGCCTGTGATGGAGAATATGTTCTTGGGAAGCATTAATCGCAGCCCCATTGCCTCTCCTGGAAAACTTGCCAGGAGCCCAAGGCAATATTTAGACTGTTGACATTAATTCTGTCCCTCTCCCTCTCTAAGGTGGTATACAGTAACTTCTAAGATCAAATTGTTAGACAAGCAAAAGCATTTTTAGATTTTCGATAAGTTTATCTTTTATTTTATGCCAAAGATATAAATTTACATCCAGCTTTTGCTACAATCACATGGCCTTTCACAGCAACCCAAGCAAGCAGCCAGCAGAAATAGGAAGTTTAATAAAACCTTATACTTCCATGAAATATAGCCTAAAGTGTGTTGTGGACCTGGGCCTTCCCTTACCAAACTGATAAACTAACATTTTATTTTTAAAAGTCACCCATTAATCTAAATATATTGCACTCTTTAAGTAACTAAAGAAAAAGACACTTCTAACAGTTGCAGTCTTTGGTATGAAAATGTATATGAACATACTTTTTAAAATTGCCATGACATTTCTAAATAATACCTTTTTATATCTGTTTACCAATTTTAAAGAAAGCATAGTTTTTGTATGATCTTGATGCTAATGTGTATATTTTGGAATGAACATTTGCAATTCATCTGTACATTATTTTCATCATGTTTTATTTTTATCAGACAGAAAAAATATTCTCACAAGACCACTATGATCTTTTTACTGAATATACAATTATAATTTTTGTTAACTGTAATGCTATACTAGAAATGATAATGTAGAAAAATAATATGATCATGAAATATATGCCAGAGGTTGTAGGCAACTGTTTTTTTTAAGTTTTGTTAGTATTATGCCATAATTTCTAAAATTTAATTGAACAGCATAAAAATAAGTTGGCCCAGCTGGCATGGCTCAGTGGTTGAGCACCAACCTATGAACCAGGAGATCATGATTAAATTCCTGGTCAGGGCATATGCCCAGTTGTGGGCTCGATCCCCAGTATGGGGCATGCAGAAGGCAGCTGATCAATGATTCTCTCTCATCATTGATGTTTCTATCTCCCTCTCCTCCTCCCTTCCTCTCTGAAATCAATAAAAATATAATTTAAAAATAAGTTGTAGATAGTCATAAAGAAATGCATGTAACTAAAGAGTTATAAACAAAAGCAGTGAAGAAATTCCAAGGGAGTGTTAAAAGTTATTGGTCATAAAGACTCTTCCAAGTTTAAATATAAGATTTGCAGTTCTATAATGGGTGAAGATATTTTTATCCTCTCCTCTTAGCAATTATATAAATACACAAAAAGAACGAGATACAAACAAACTAAAACTCAAATAAAGAAAATATTACTTGGTTTTCTAGTAAAAAAAAAAAAAGATAATAAATAAGGTGAGCCACAGAGAAGTTTATAGGAAGTTTAAACTTTCAGGTTAAACCAACCTGAAAAAAGTATAAAGTAAGAATTTTATATCTATCTAAAGTTGTTCAAGAATGGAAAAAATAATTCTCTAGAGGAAAACCTTTAGTCAACCAAGAACTGAATTAAGAAAAAAAAGTACTGAGATAGTTTATTGAGTTCATTTAATTGTTAAATACAAACTTAAAAAAATAAAAGTATATTTTTTAGGATATAAATATTTTAAAAACTGACAATGTATCAAACAGGCAATTAACAGAAAACAAAAGACAGAAAAATATGCTCAGTCTCTTGCATAAGAGTAGAAATGGAAAATTTATATAGAACCTCAAAAGACCCCAAATAGGAAAAACAATCTTGAGAAAGAAGAACAAAGCTGGAGTGATCACATTCCCTGATTTCAAAGTATGTTACAAAGCTACCAAAACACTATGGTACTAGCATAAAAAACAGACACAAAAAGCAATGGAATAGAATTGAGAGCCCAGAAATAAATCCAGGCATATAAGATCAACTAATATTTGACAAATAAGCCAAGAATACTCAAGGGTGAAAGGATATATCTTCAAGTAATGGTGTTGGAAAAAGTGGATATTCACATGCAGAAGAATAAATTGAACCCCTATCTTATACGAGTCATAAAAATTCACTTGAATTGGATTAAAGACTTAAATGTAATACCTGAAGCCATAAAACCCATATAATAAATTATACAGAAAATGCTTCTTGACACTCTTCTTGGCAACATTTTTTTTATATGACACCAAAAGCAAAGCAACAAAAGCAAAAATTAGTAAATGAGTTACATCAAACTACAAAGCTTCTGAAGAGCAAAAGAAACAACAAAATGAAAAGACAATAACCCATGGGTATGAAATAAAATATTTGCAAGTTATATATTTTATAAGGGGTTTGTATCTAAAATATATAAAGAATTCATACAACTTAATGAAAAAACACTCTGAATAAAAAATGGACAGAAGAACTGAATAGACATTTTTCCAAAGAAGACAAAAAAATAGCTAATAGGTACATGAAAAGGTGCTCAACATCACTTATCACAAGGGAAATGCAAATCAAAACCACAATGAGATATCACCTCACACCTGTTAGAATGGCTGTCATCAAAAAGACAAGAGATAACAAGTGTTGGCGAGGATGTAAAGAAAAGAAAGCCCTTGTGCACAGTTGGGTGAATGTAAATTGATATAGCCACTATATAAAATAGTATGGAGGCTCCTCAAAATCAAAACTAAAAATATACCTAACATATGATTCAGCAATTCCACTTCTGAGTATGTCTTAAGGAAATGAAGATATTGAAAGGATATCTCTACTCACATGTACATTGCAGCATTATTCACAATAGCCAACACATGAAACAGGCTGTCATTGGATGGAAGAATGGATTAAAAAAATGTGAGATTATATATATATATATATATATATATATATATATATATATATATATATACTAGAGGCCAGGTGCACGAAATTCGTGCACGGGGGGGGGGGGGGTTGTTCCTCAGCCCAGCTTGCACCCTCTCCAATCTGGGACCCCTCGAGGGATGTCTGACTGCCCGTTTAGGCCCGATCCCACCGGACATCCCTCTCACAATCCAGGACTGCTGGCTCCCAACTGCTCGCCTGCCTGCCCTCCTGATTGCCCCTAACCGCTTCTGCCTGCCAGCCTGACCACCCCCTAACCTCTGCTCTGCCAGCCTGATTGGTGCCTAACTGCTCCCCTGCCAGCCTGTTTGCCCCTAACTGCCCTCCCCTGCAGGCCTGATCACCCCTAACTGCCCTCCCCTGCAGGCCTGTTTCCTCCCAACTGCCCTCCCCTGCTGGCCATCTTGTGGCGGCCATCTTGTGTCCACATGGAGGCAGGATCTTTGACCACATGGGGGCAGCCATCTTGTGTGTTGGAGTGATGGTCAATCTGCATATTACTCTTTTATTAGATAGGATAGAGGCCTGGTGCACGGGTGGGGGCCAGCTGGTTTGCCCTGAAGGGTGTCCCAGATCAGGGTGGGGGTTCCCTTGGGTGTGGGGGGCCTGGGCGAGGGGCCTGTGGTGGTTTGCAGGCCGGCCACGCCCCCTGGCGACCCAAGCGGAGGCCCTGGGATCTGGGGTTTATTTATCTTCTACAATTGAAACTTTGTAGCCTGGAGCGGAGCCAAGCCTTCTGCTTGCTCCGTGGCAGCAGCCATTTTTTGGGGGGATTTATGTATCTTCTATAATTGAAACTTTGTAGCCTTAAGCAAGGCCTGGGCCGGCCAGGGCTGCAGAAGCTTGGCTTCCTCCATCGCCGTGGGCAACCCTAGCCTCCTGCTCTTTCCACCTCCATGGCTGCCGCCATTTCTGTTGGGTTTATGTATCTTCTATCATGAAACTTTGTAGCCTTGAGTGGAGGCCTAGGCCAGCAAGGGCAGGCGGAAAGCTTGGCTTCCTCCATCGCCAGGGAAACCCAAGCCTCCCTCCTGCTTTCTGTGGCCGTAGCCATCTTGGTTGGGTTTATTTGCATATTCTCTCCTGATTGGCTGGTGGGTGTGGCTTGTGGGCGTGGCTTTGGGTGTAGCAGAGTGATGGTTAATTTGCATATTACTCTTTTATTAGATAGGATATATATATATATATATATATATATATATATATCCTATATAATAAAGAGGTAATATTCAAATTGACCCTCATACCCTTGCATAAGATGGCTGCCCCCATTTGGTCAAAGATTGCCACCACAAGATGGCTGGCAGGGGAGGGTAGTTGTGGGCGATCAGGCCAGCAAGGGAGGGCAGTTAGGGGTTACCAGGCTGGCAGGTGAGGGTAGTTGGGAGCAAAATCGGGCCGGCAGGGGAGCAGTTAGGCATTGATCAGGCTGGCAGGGGTGTGGTTAGGGGATGATCAGGCTGGCAGGCAGGCAAGCGGTTGGGAGCCAGCAGTCCTGGATTGTGAGTGGGATATCCGACTGCTGGTTTAGGCCCGAACCCTACTGGCAATCTGGGACCGCTGGCTCCTAACTGCTCGCCTGCCTGCCTGCCTGCCTGCCTGATTGCTCCTATCCACTCTGCCTGCCTGCCTGACCACCCCTAACTGCTCACCTGCCTGCCTTGTTGCCACTAACCACCCTTGCCTCAGCCTCCGCCACAGCAGCTTCGTCCAGAATGACGTCCGGAAGGTCGTTCAGCTGTCTGGTCTAATTAGCATATTACACTTTTATTTTTATAGATAGCAAGATATTGGAATATCCTAAATGTCCACCTTTATGGGACTAACTAAATAAATATTGAAACATATACAATAAAATAGTATGAAGTTATTAAATATAACCAGGCAGCTCTGTGTGTAATGACATGAACCCATCTCAAAGAATAGTGTTAAACAAGATATAGAACAGATCAAGAAGTGTGTGGCAATGATGCATAAATAACAAAATGAGAAAAATAAAAAAGACCTATAGAATACCAAACACAGGATAAACATCTCTGTGAAAAAGAAATTCAAAAGAATGAGAGGCATGAAGATATGGGCTTACTTGGAAGCACATTCCAGGGATAGCATACTTAGCAATTGAGGATGTGGGTGTTGGTATAAGATTGCCTGGGTTCAAATTTTAGTGTTTCTGCATGTTAGCTTCATGACCTGGAGCAAGTTTCATAATTTCTTAATACTGTAAATTAAAGACATGGTGAAAAAAAATATGCTATACAAATATTAAGCAAATGCTCCTGTATTAAAACTGATATAAGACAAGCTAAAATTTAAAGAAAATAACAATAGGAATGAAGATATATATCACATAATATCAAAGTAATGATCCATGAAGAATGTATATTATGAACTTCTATGTATGTAACAGTATAAGTTTAAATTATATTCTAAAGACAAAAACAAAAAGAGATATAGAAGACTCAAATAAAGAAATTTATATAGCTCTGTATCCTTCCAAATAAAAACATACACTTCTTTTTTTTAAAAATATATTTTATTGATATTTTACAGAGAGGAAGGGAGAGGGATAGAGAGTTAGAAACATCGATGAGAGAGAAAAATCGATCAGCTGCCTCCTGCACACCCCCTAACTGGGGATGTGCCCACAACCAAGGTACATGCCCTTGACTGGAATTGAACCTGGGACCCTTCAGTCCGCAGGCTGAGGCTCTATCCACTGAGCCAAACCAGTTAGGGCAAAATATACACTTCTTTCAAGTACATATGGAATATAATTTTTAAAAAATGACCATGTGTTAGACCACTAAGGACATTTTAATAAATTATAAGAAATAAATATTATATAGACCATATTTTTCTGACCACAATGCCATTAAATAAGAAATCAACATTTTAAAAGCAGCCTTAAAGGACCCACATATGTTTGGATTTTAAAATACATTTCATGTGTTAGAAAAATATTTTAATATAAATAACAATTAAAAGTAATTCTATATATAACATTTGAGGCATACAGCAAAATGGGTACATGGTGGCAAAAGTAGAGCCTTTCATATATTTAAAATAAAGATTTAAAACAAAGTGTTAACTCAGGAGGCTGAAAAGTAAGAAAGAAAACATAGAAATATATATAATCTAAGGAAATAATAAGATAATGGCACAAATTAATAAGTAGAAAATAAATAAATAATAAGAGGGTCAATAGGCCTAAAAGTTGGAGCTTTGATAAAAGAATTAAAAAAATAAAGAGCACATGCAATTAGTAACAAAAAGAAGTCAAATACAGTCACAGTACAGATATTAAAAATAATAGGAACATACAAAATAAATTCAAAATTTTAATGAAATGGTAATTTTCTACAAAATTATGAATTACCAAAATTGACTGGAGAAAAATTTAAAAACATGAATAAATCAATAACTATTAAAGAAATAAAAGTTTCCTTCCCCGAAGACACTAAACCAGGTGCATTTTAACAAATTTTCTAAAACCAGTATCTACTCTTTTATATAAATTGTTTATGACAAAAGTAAAAGGAGAAAAGTTGGCTGGTCCAATTTGTAGGGCTAATACGCTATTGATACCCAAACTAGGCAAGGCCATTATAAAAACAGAAAACTGCAAAAACAATTCCTATATGGACATAAAAATAAAAGTCCTTAATAAAATGTTATAAATTGAATCCATCAGGTATTAAATGTAATAAACACACACACACATCATATTCAAGTAGTACTTATTCTGGGAGTGCAAAGCTGTTTTAGTATCAGAAAAAAATCTATTAACTATATTGGTACATAATCAAATCATCAATGTAGGGGAAAGTGATAATAGTGACACATTTATCTATTAACAAATTATTAATTAACTAGTAGCCCTGCGCATGAATCTGTGTGCCAGTAGCTTGCTGCCACCCTCCTGTAGCTCTCCGTCCGCTGCCTCACCCTCCTGTAACTCCCCCCCACCCCTGTCATAGCTTGCTGCCCTGCCCCCTCCTGTAGCTCTCCACCACCTGGTTGTAGTTCGCTGCCCCACCCTCCTATAGATCTGTGACCCAGTCATTACGCCTCACAGTGTAACGGATAGTTAGCATATTCCTCTCTTATTATATAGGGCTAGAGGCCTGGTGCACGAAATTCATGTATGGGGGGTCCCTCAGCCCGACCTGCACCCTATCCAATCTGGGAGCCCTCAGGGGATGTCCTACTGACAGCTTAGGCCTACTCCCCATGGTTCTCTGCTCTCTGCGGGGCCTGCCTGCTCCACACCATGGTGAGGGCCAAGCAGGCCCTGCTGTGTGCTGCCTGCAGGCCTCACTTGCCTGTTCCTGGGTTGCTGCAGCTATGGCCAAGCAGGCCCTGCTGTTGGCTGTGCTGCCCACCCTGGAGTCGCTGGTCCAGCCCTACCTGGCTCCCCAGGCCCCACAGCAGCCACAGCCCTGCCTCCCACTCTGGCCCTTGAAGCAGCCTCAGCAGCTGCTGACCAGGCCCTGTCCCAGCACAGGCCAACGGAGGCCTCTGCAGCCCCGCCCCCGACACTGTGTGTGCAACCTCCTCTTGTCCGGTCGACCTGTTATGGCATCCCGGTTAATTAGCATATTTCTCTATTATTTAGATAGATAGATAGATAGATAGATAGATAGATAGATAGATAGATAGTATTCATTTAGCATCTGCTTTATGTTAGGCATTGCCCCAGGCAAAGGGGATATAATAGGAAAGTAAACAGAAAAATTCCCTGCTCTCATATATTTTACATCCAAATGGATAAGTCAGAAAATAATCAGATAGCTAAACTTTATACTGTGATGTAATAACTGCTACTAAGAAAAACAAAGCACGCCTGGCCAGCGTGGCTCAGTGGTAAGTGTCAACTTATGAAACAGGAGATCAAGGTTTGATTCCTGGTTGGGCACATGCCCAGGTTGCTGGTTCAATTCCCAGTGGGGAGCATGCAGGAGGCAGCTGATCAATGATTCTCTCATCATTGATGTTTCTATCTCTTCCTCTCCCTTCTTTTTTGAAATCAATGAAAATATATTTTTTAAAAGAAAAGAAAAACAAAGCAGGATAATTTGATAGCATTTAATGAAGAGTGCTATTTTGAGCAGATACCTGGATGAAGTGAAGAAATGAGACAAATACCTTTCAGTGAGCAAGCACATCAGGCTGCGAGAACTGTGAGTGCAAAGGCTCCAAGGTAGGAGTTTTCTTGGACTAAGGATCAAGGAGGAACATTTAGGAGTATGTGGGGCAGGTGTAAAGAGTGATAAGGGGGATGGAGGGACTGAACCAAAGATAGGAGATAATATTGAAGAGATTGCTAGAACACAGATCATGTGCAGTGTTGTATGCCAAAATAAAGACTTCATTTTTAATTCTACATGTGATGGAAAACCTTGGAGGGTGTCCAGAAGAGGAGTGAATAAGATCTGATCTGTGTTTTAAGTTACCTCTCTGGCTGCTGTATAGAGAATAGTCTGTATTAGGGCAAATATAACTGATATAAAAACTAGTCCAAGGGGAAGACCAGTTAAGAAGAATGGCAGTACCCCAGACATAATGACTTGTGCCTTGTACCAGGTAGTGGCAATGGTGAGAGTGATTAAATTGATTACTGGACAAAATCTGGTTGCAAATATATTGCTCAGGGTTTCCCAGAGAAAGAGAGCCAATATAATATACTAGAAGCCCAGTGCACAAAATTTGTGCACAGGTGGGGGTATCCCTCAGCCTGGCCTGTGCCCTCTCGCAATCCGGGACCTCTCGGGTAGGGTCCCTAGACCTGACCTGTGATCAGGGCCTATCAGGGCTTTCCTTCCCACAGTTGCTGGCAGCTGGCCCCACCCCCGTCGGTGCCACTGCTTGCCATCTGTGCAGCGCTGCCTCCCCTCCCCTGCCACCAGTTGCTTCCCTCTGCAGGTGGCAGGCATGGGGTGTGATCACTTGGCTGGCCTGGGCCTACCTCTGTGGGGCGATCGCTGGCTGGCCCCACACACTTGCCACAGTGTCGCTGGCCGGTGGCCTTGGCCTCCCTCTGTGAGGCAATTGATTGCGGGGCACCCTGATTGATTGCCCCCCTGGCAGAGGGAGGCCCTGCCCACCTGCCGCAGTGCCACCAGCCTGGTAGCCTTGGCCTCCTTCTTTGAGGTGATTGATCGCCTAGCAGAGGGAAGCCCCGCCTACCCGGCCAGGGCTCCGCAGTCACAGAGCCCCCCCATTGATTGCTCCTCAGAGGGTGGCCAGGCCCTCCCTCTGTGGGCGATCATGGGGCAATGGTAGGGCCCACTGATCAATTGCATCGCACCCACCTTGGCTGGCCTGGTGCCAGTGTGTGTCATAGTGTGGTCATCCTGAAGGTTGTCCAGATGGTGGTTCTGCTGTTCAGCCGATTTGCATATTATGCTTTTATTATTATAGATACTAGAGGCCCAGTGCAAGGATTTGTGAACATTGAAAGGAAATTAATTAGAAGGTGGCCAGTGGGGCAGGACTGGGCGAGATGGGCCAGACACACCCTGGAGCCAATCTCCCGTGGTCCCTTTCTGGCCAGCTGCACCTGGAGCGGCACTGTGGCTCAAAGGGCATCGGCAGAGTGAGCAGGGTCCCTCTGGCAGGTGGGGTCCCTTGGCCTGGCCTGTGGGGATCAGGCCAAAACCAGCAGTCCAACATCCTCCGAGGAGTCCCAGAGTGCGAGAGGGCACTCTGCAAAGTTACTGTCGCTCGGCAGCTCTGGTGTTGAGCGTCTGCCCCCTGTGGTCAGTGTGCATCATACCTACCAGCCAGTCGGATGGTTGCTCAGCCTTACATATATATATATAGATAGATAGATAGATAGATAGATAGATAGATAGATAGATAGATAGATAGATAGATAGATGCGTTTTATTATAAGGAATTGGCTGGCACAATTGTTCAGGCTGACAAGTTCTAGGATCTACAGTCAGCAAGCTAGGGACCAGGATAGCTAATGGTGTAGTTCTAGTCCAAGTCCAAAAGCCAAAGAACCATGAGGGCTTAGTTATAGCTTGAAGGTTGGTGGGCCAGAGACACAGAAAGGACCGATGTTTCAGTTTGGGACTGAGGCAGGAAAAAAACTATCACTCTTGAAGGTAGTCAAGCAGGAAAGTTCCCCTTTGCTCACTGGAGAGTTAGCCTTTTGTTCTATTCTGGCCTTTAATTGATTGGGTGGGACCACCCCCATTAGAGAGGGTATTCTGCTTTACTCCTCTACCTATTCAAATGTTAATCTCCCCCAGAAACACCATCATAGACAAACCTTGAATAATGTTTGACCAGAATGTCTAAGCACCACCATGGCCCACGTTGACACATAAAATTAACCATCATAGCAAACAAGGAGTAGTCCTTAGTGTAGAATAGCTATGAAAAGCCTACAGATATCACACTTAAATTTGACATTTTTAGTGTTCCCAGCAGCAAGATAATAATAACCCTATAACTGCTGTAATCAGCAGTGTGCTGAAGGTCTCATCCATACAATACAAGAAGAAAAGGGTTAAGTGGTATAAACTTTGAAAAAGTAACAATAAAACTGTCCTTATTTGTAAACAGTGTGATTTTAAACAAAGAAAATCCAAGGGCTTTTCAAGATATTAGAACTAATAAGAAACTTCCAGAGGTTTACCAGACTCAAATCAGCATACAAAAATTATTATCATTTCAACAAAACAACAATAACCAGCTAGAAAAACAAAATGTACAAAATATTTAGTAATAAACCTAGTGCATGATGGTTAAGATCTCCAACAGGAAAATAAAATATGTTTGAAGAACAAGTAATATTTGAATACAGACATATACTACCACATTCGAGAGATATAAAGATGTCAATTTCCTTCTAAAATATGCTATAAACTTAATGAAATTTTAATCAAAATTCAAAAGAGACTTTATGAAACTTGAAAAGGAAATCTTAAAGTTAATATGGAAACACAAAGAATCAAGAATAGCCAAGATAAATTTGAAGAAGAATAAGTTGGGGGAGGGGGAAGTTTGCCTGACCAAGTGTATCAAGAATTTATAGAGCCATAGAAAATGAGACAGTGTGGTATTGGCATAGGAAGAGTCAAATAAACCAAAGGAACATAATAGAGAGCCCAGAAACAGATACTTGCATATGTGGAAACTTGAAATATGACCAAGGTGGCACTGCAAATCAATGAAAAGAAGCAGAATTATTCAATAAATGGTACTGGGACAATTGGTTAACCATATGGAAAAAATAAAGTAAAACTGGATCCCATTCTCACACCATATACAAAAATAAATTCCAGATGGATTAAAGAGCTACATGTTAAAAGCAGCTTTTTTTTTTTTTTTTTAAAGTATGGAATATCTTCATAATATTTAGATGTGAAAAAATTTCTTAGACAAGACACAAAAAAATAGAGAAAAGAATTGGTAGATTTGATGACACCACAATAAATTTTTTTAAGAAATCCTATGTTCAGCAAGGACACAAAAGCAATGTGAAAAATAAACCATAGCTGGTGAAAAGATATTCATAATTCATAAAGTGAGCCAGAAATTTATTTTTTTCTAAGTAACTGGATAGAAGAATGAAGTCCATTAACAGATAATTTAAAGAAAAAGTAATCTAAACAATTAGTAAACAAATGCAAAGATGCTATCCACTAATAATTAGGATAATTTTTAAAATGACAGATATCATCTCATATCAGTAAAATTTAAATTATGACATTTCCAAAAATTGTCATGACTGCAAAGTAACAGTAATTCTCATATATTGCTATTAAGCATATGAGTTGGTACTACTACTTTGGAGAGCAATTTTGAAGTATCTGGTAAAGTTGATGTTCATACTCTTTCAATTTAGTAATTCTACTGCTAGGTATATAACTGAGAAAATGTTACATGTGTGGAAGGAAATGGTTGAAAAAATATTTATTGCAGCATAGTGTCTGAGAAAGATTTTTAAAAAGAGAAATATCATTCAATAGGAAAGTAGATTAATAAATTGTGATATAGTCATAGAATGGAATACTATAGAGCATTTTAAAAGAATATACTTGCGATACATATATTAAGATGAACTGTCAAAAGCATAGATTGATTGGGGGAAAAGTTGCAGATTGAATGTATAATAGTAGGCACTTTGGGCAAAGCAGTAAACACTATCACTTTACATAGTATTATCTACATTGTTGAATACATAAATATTGAGTGAAGATGTAAATTATGCCTGGGATTTATAAAAGCTAAGTCTGTGACAATGGTGAGAAGGCAAGGTAATAATGAATTAAGAAGGGATACTCAAATGACCTCAACTGTCTCTGTTAAGTTTCACAAAATTGAAACAAATGCTGGCATTTTGTTATGCATTCATAAAGCTGTGTGGTGAATGGGATGCAAGGGTAGCCATCTTTTATGATTCTCTGTGGAGAGCGATCCTACCTCAGAGAGACCCAATCACCTTAGAATCAATGTGAAAGGCATCCACGCAGCTGTGAGGGCCACAGCCTGTGGGGTAACATGAAGCAGTATGTCATCTATATCTTTGAAAGTTTTCAAAAGATTTTTAAACATGTATTGAGGGAAAAAAGCAAAGTACCTAATAGAAGGCAAAGTACATAATATCCGGTTATTTGTTTTAAATATTTATATATTTACAAGCATAACATAACTCTGGAAGAATATTTCTTATAAGAAACTGCTAACAGTTGTGCTCACTGTACTTGGGGCAAAAGTAAATGAGATAATTGTATACTTACTGTATATTCTTTTGTAGCCTTTGACCATATTATTTATTTAAAAAGTAAAATAATATTTAAAAAATAAGTGTAAAAATCATTTTTACTATTTACTTTTATTTTCTACTCTTCCATAAATCCTTTACCTGAAAGTTATCCCACGTTAGAAAAGAAAGTGAATTCTATTTTTTCTCCAGAATTTATTAAATATTGCCAATTTAATAACTAGAGGAAGTATTTGTGTTGTATATTAGTATTTGAACAGTTACGTAGTACTTCTGTAACTTGAAATCAGGTTTAATGGCTCCAAAGCTAGAGTTCTTAGGTATTTTCTATATACACATATACACACACTCACACATACACATATATATATATATATATACACATACATACATACATACATACATATGTGCATACATACATACACATACCCAATACTACCCTGGGAAGACTTTTAAGAGATTAAGAATTGAATTCTCAATGAAAAAGCACAAAACAATCCCTATCTTCTAGCTAGCCTTTCTCATGGCATTTTGAAAGCGAGGATAATTTGTCTTTTTATCCTCAGCATCTGAATAAATGTTTGGTGAATAAATGAATAAAGTAACACTTCTCAAAGTATTCTTTTTTTAATATATGTTTTTATTGATTTCAGAGAGGAAGGAAAAGGGAGAGAGAGATAGAAACATCAATGATAAGAGAGAATCATTGATCGGCTGTCCCCTGCACACGCCACACTGAGGATTAAGCCTGCAACCAGGGCATGTGCCCTGATGGGGAATCGAACCATGACCTCCTGGTTCATGGGTCAATGCTCAACCACTGAGCCATGCTGGCTGAGCTCAAAGTATTCTTTATATATAGAATAAAATTGTCCCTAGTGTAGCATATGTTTCATATGACTGCAAGATTTATTTTGAAAAAAGTGAACAATCTTTATGGAAGATGACTTGTTAGAAAATCAAATACTGCAGTTCTCAAATTAAATATATTTCAATTAAAATGATTTAAACTAAACGCACCAAAGTCATAAAACAATTTCCTATAATGGCTAGTTCCCTCTCAGTTGGGAATAAACTTGGAAGGTGAGGCTGATACTTAAACGAAGGCCTGTGCAGAAATCTTAGAGTCAGAAAATAAATGAGCTGAACAGATTTCCCATTCCCTCAACTTCTTAAGACAAGCTATAGCTTTCATAAAGTACACATGCCATGCTGGAATTCTCTGAGTTGGTTCTTTTTGCTCTTGTTTACTGTGTGGCATCAACTTCAGAAGCTTTATTAAAACAGTTGTGTCAGAGGCCTTGATGAGTTAATGCCCAACTGGGTTTTAAAGTCTTAATTCTTCATTCAAATAGTAATTAAACTCTAAAGCTTAACTCAGCTAAGACTTTTTTTTCTTCCATTGAACAGGTAGCATGCTTGTCAAGGCAGGGGGTTCCTTAGCTCGCTAAACCCTGATTAAAGTATTTTTTACAACATAATACACAGTCACCTGACATTATGTCGTCGTTTTTTAATATTTCGTGGCAAAAAAAAATGTAAGCTGATAACAGCTAAAAAAGTTTCCCCACTAATTTTACTCTACCAATAAAGTTTTCTGAAGATTTACTTCTTTGAAAAAATAATTCAGACTTACCATGGAAATGTTGGAAAATACAGAAAAGTAGAAAGTGAAAAATAAATAAGAGAGGCATAGGCCCTTACTTAAAGGTAACTCTTATTTAAAGTTGATGCATTTCTTTCATTTCTCCTGAATCTTTTCTGCATGCACAGTTTTTTGGGTGGGGTTTGACATCATTATAGCACACGACAGTTAGGGTCAGTGTTTGTTTTTTGTTTTGTTTTTAAGAAAGTGATGTTAACTAAAAAAACAAAAAACAAAAGAAACTTTCAAGCCAGTAGGACTGACCTATTTTTTTTTTTTTTTAAGTAGGGTCAAATAAATCAAACTTGGTTTGCATTTTCTTTGGCCTGATTCTTAATTGGTTTCTTTAGTTCATTCTGATGTAGGACTTAAAAACTTTGTGTTTTGGCAGAACAAACAAGGACTTGGGAGTCTTATCACTAATCTGGATTTGAATCCTAGTTTCACCTCCTCATAACTGTATGTCTTAGGCATGTTCAATTTAACAAATATGTACATGGTCCTTTTTAAAAAATATGACAGACACTATTATTCAATGGAAGCACTGTATTTAACTTCCGGGGACTTCCACTCCTTACTTGGTGAAATGAGAAATACATAAAAAGTGTGCACCATCAAATACAAATTCACTGGATTTTATTTTAGCCATGTAGAAAAAAATCCTCATAGATCTTAAACCTACTAGCTTCAAATTGTACAAAAGAGCCTGTTGATTACAGAAATAAAACTAGTTAATCCAAAGAGTTAATCCACTATGAAGAAAGTATTTTAAGTAAAACAAAAGGATTTCTGAAAGCTTTTACACTAACTTCTGTTTGCTTAGAAGATCTGTACAATCAGAACGTTGAGATTAAAAAAAAAAAGGAGGAAGGAGAGGAGGAGGGGATGGGGAACAAAAAAGGGATGGGAAGCAGAAAGGAAGAATGAGAAGAAAAATGAATTTGACTCTGACAGGAAGACTGAGAAGTATCTGTAACTGAATTGATTAGAAAAACTGCAAGTGTCTGTAAATAACGGAAGGATATAAACCCTAAGAGCAGAGGAATTCTGCTATGCATATCAGGTGAGAAGGAAATATTAGAGAGGATTGCATGGCTGGTGTAGTAAAGGATCAACTGGTTTCACAGCTGGGTGTGGTGGTAAGAGTGACTGTATTCCAATATACACCCCTTTTAGAAACAAAAACCGACCTCTAATTGCCTCTCCTGACGCATAATCTGGATTGTTTGGGTTAATTACCTTCTGGGAATAGTCAGACCATAGTGACAGTGTATCATTCAGAACAGTCCTAACACCGGCCACACTGTCACACCACTACTATATCCTGCCTCTAATTATTTCCCTCAGAGCACCTCTGAAAGCAAAAGGAGTTAAGAGCAGGTGAGGAGGTGAGCCCTGGTATACCTTCTTCCCACTGAGAACCCACTGGCTGTAACAAAACAAACAACCTCATTACTGGGTTTGCCTTTCTGATCTTTCCAATGAACACCAACAGAAAAGGAATACACCTTTGATAACAAAATAAATTTATAAACGTTATGTTTATATTTTGTTGTATTTATATTTAAGTTGCATTAACTTGCCATTTTATTTTCTTGGTTGTTTTTAAAAAGCATTAAAATGCACATAGTGTATACAAGTGAATGAAGAGGCGAGACGATGAACTCGGGTTTGGAGGCAGACAGGGCTGCGGTAGATTTCTGTGAATCAGTGGCCAGACAGCCAGCTACACTTCAGCAGCTTCTGCCCTGATCCCTCCTCATTAAGGGAATGCCGCTTTACTGTAAAGTGGAGATCCTTTTGATAAGTTTCTCAACATAATTATTGAAACCTGTATGTGGTACTCGTTCCCTAATCCTCTGGTTTATAAGTTTTGGTTTTATGTTTTCAAGAAAATTCTTAGATTAGTATATTGCCTACTAAATCAAAAGCATGGACACTCTGATGGCGCGTTTGAATATGTTTTCTATCCTCTTTCCCTTCCTTTGCCCTTCTCAGGTAGATCTGACATGGTCTCACGTAAAGAATGGACTGAAATGATTACTTTTCCATTTCTTAACACCTATAATCAGTACTGTTTTTAACCAATTTTAAATTCAGGTTTTTCCTGAAATATGAAAAGCTCTATCCTTTCTGAGAGAATGTCAATCTGAGATATCTCTCCCATATGTTATAAATTATTTCTTCTTATGAAATTTGGGAAAGAGCTTTAAAAAGGTATTGACAATAAGAAATGTATAGATACAAAATAAATATACTAAATTTTAAAGCATACTTAAGATAAAATTAGACTAGTAAGAAATTAACATTGAAACAGAAAAGCAATTTCTACATAAGGCCAAGACATTTTTTAAAATATTAAAAAAAATTGAAGTAGGAATTGAAGCAAAAAATGGAATAAACATATAGGAATTGAATATATTTAGGGAATAATAATTTTTAAAATAAATATCTTCAAGAAGAAGTACAGCTTTTGTGATGCCCTATTTCTAAGTATTTTCCTTAATAATGATATTTTCATTATCAAGGCATGTTTAAAATGAATTACTGCATACATGTAATACTTGAAACAGTCTATTGTGAATACCATGTATCAATCATTTTATACCTTTGAAGTTTATACTTTGACATCCTCAAAGCAATGAAGAAAAATCAAATTCAAGCCCCAGGGTATAAACAGTAACAGAGAAAGGTCAGGTCTTTTGTTTTTTTTCCATGTTAATGATGTGGCGTGAGAGTGGGTTTAATTCTTTATTGAACAAAGTGGACCTTTATTCGATCATTTCTCTCCTTAGAAAATTGGATGAACACAGCCAACTTACAGCAGATGAGAGAATTTCTTACTGTAAGGAACAAACCTAATGCTTAATCAAATTTCTCTTAGCTTGAGAAGTGCCCCAGAAATTCAGATAGGATAGAATGCCAACTGGCTTGGGCACAAAGCTTCAAGCTTTGTTTGGAACATCGACATGCAATGAAAATATGACATTTCTTTAAATATCCTCCTTGTTCTTTTCCATGCAAACATTTGATTATGGGTCCACCCCCCACCCCGCTGCCGCCCATGTTCTTCCCAATTTACTAATCACATCACAAATATTATAGTTCTGAATTCCTTGGCTTGTTGGAACTGGCAGAAATTGTTTATTCTTTTTCCAAAAATATTTTATGTCTAACATTTCTTCATATTCTGATGCATACTGATAACAAAAGGGTCTCTAGTACTTTTTGTGTTTCAGATTAGAAAAGAAAAAAAGATATCACACATCATGTACAGTCCAAAATAAACAAGGCTGAACTCTTTTCAGGCATCTGGTTTGCTGTAGCTTTCAAAATGCTGAGACTTTTAAAGGAGATTCTTTCAAAAGGACTTTAACAATGAAGAACATAAATTAAAGGAATAAAAATCTCTATTATGAAAAAAATCTTACTATTTTTTGAGCGTTTACTCTTTTTTAGTCACTTATGCTCAGTATTTTTTTCTCTGTTCTTATTTAGAAACTTGTGAATAGAAAGTCCTTATTTCAAATAATTACAATAATGTTTCTTCTTAATTAATTAAAGTGGCCCTCTAGATTAGGAAGTGGTGATGATAGAGTTTATTGACCTAACACTTAGTTTAGCTTCCAACTGAAAATTAATATACCATTGGTCTTAAGAATTATGTGCCTCAGAGAAGTAGCACAGGCATTGTTTTCCTTTTTTTCTCTTTAATTTCCAAACTGTTGCTATGTTAATTATGGAACACTTATAAAATCATTTCTTCCCTTCGTGTAAGAAAAAAAGTGCAGCATCTAGCTGCAAGATGTAGAGATTTTTCATTTTTAGCAGAAATAACTTTGCAACAAAAGCTGATTTCATTGTATAGATGAAATACAAGATTTATAACTGTGTCACGCGATCCCTCAAATGTTTTATTTTTTTAAACTAATCACTAAATAACATAGGACTATCTTGGTAATTATGTGCTTTTCAGATTTTAGTTGCTGATTACTCTGGTTTTTTTTTTTTTTTTAGGGTTTACATAGCTATAATATTGTGATAAGGCATTCAATTAAGAAGAAGAAAATTGAAAAGTTTTTATGTTCTACACATCTTATAAATGAATTATCATCATTAATTAATCCCAATGTAAAGCTATAATAAAGGTGTTCTTCGGTTATATAATTTCTATATGTAGAAAAATTTTACTTTACTAGTTTATAGATACCTTGATAATTTTTATGCAGAAATTATATTTGTATACCCTATAACACATAGGTGCATCCATGTACATAGTACATGCTCAATAAATAATTGTTCTTGGACTGAATGTACAGCAATTATCATTTCATATAAAGTAATCTCATGCAAATTTTTCTGTTCAGTTCCCAGAAAAATAAATTTTATTAATGGCCTTATTTAGTCATAAACACTTCCTTTGGCAGCAATCAGTGTAGATTTTTCTCCCACTTCAACATTTGTTTGCTAGTTAATTCACTCACATTTATTTATGACAACAGAGCAATATACAGGTAATCTAAGGACCAATATCTCTTATTTTGTTTCACCAGCTCTAGAAAAAATTAAAACAGGCATCCTCCAAATGTGATAAAGACAAAAATTACACATCTATTCATCTTTCTCCTTAATATCTGATTTCTCTCAGAAGTAGCTGATTTCAACTATAGAAGAGCGCTGAGTGCCTGTAGCATATCTTTTTTTTATATAACACCCTTCACTCTAAAAGCCTCTGGAAGTCTAGATTCTAAAATGCACACACACCTGGAATTGAAATGTTATGGGTATGAAGGAGTATCCCTGGAAAATGCCATCAGTTTCCTTCTGCAGGAGTGAAACACTGAGCAATCACAGAGGCCAATGGTTGGAACAGCTGCCTATTCTTGCTTTGACCATGAGGAGAGTAATAATAAGACTCTTATTTTTAAATAAGTGTGGAAGTTTTCCCATCAATTTCCACTTTGTTTTTCACCTCTAGAGACCTACCATATTTTTCTGTGTATAAGACGCTATTTTTTTTTTTTCTAAAATTGTTAGACTGAAAATCAAGGGGCGTCTTATACACGGAAGTCAGCCGAGGAGGGAGCCAAGCGGATGTGTAGCTGCCCATACCTTGTCAAACAGGTTTTCTCCAATTACAAGCCTTATTGTTACTTATGTCAGCTGATGCCATAATTGGAGGTGGAGGTGGAGAATGGGCAGATGCAACATGGCCTGGAGTGTTCTGAGACCATAAAGATGTCAAAAAATAAAAAGATAAATACCGGTAAGCGATTGTCTTACTCTGCAAAATTCAAACTGAATGTAATCAGCTATGCAAAAGAGCTGCAGAGAGACAATTTGGACCTCCTCCACTGAGTGTATGATCAGACAGTGGAGAAAACAGGAAGAACAACTCCTTAAGATGCCAAAAAAGAAGAAGGCCTTAAGAGGAAAACCAGCAAAATGTTTAAAATATTGATTTCTTAATTTGGGGTTGGAAAAGTGGGGGGCATCTAATACACGGAAAAATATGGTATTTCCATGGAGCTTTCTGGTCACCTCCTCTCTTCTGGCGTTAGGCTCATGGGATTGGCTTGTGCAACTTTCCCTTACAAAAGGCACAGGGGTGCAGAGGCCTGTCATCTCAGACTCAACCATCCTTACCTTCTAAATAGCTACACGATTACAAACAGACCTTAAATAATTACACTCCCAACAGCCTGCTGAGCTGGCAAAGACAGAGTGAGGCATTCAGAAGATGTTCCCATGTCCTTTCCTCCCCACTCCCTGACTCACTGCTACCTTGGGTTATGTCATTAGCTATTTTTGGTATCACATTGTTCAAATGAAACTGCTACCGGAGGTATTTGCTGACCACCTACCCCACTGAAGTATTGTGAGGCTCAGCTATTAAACTATTGCAAAGCAATCTAAAATCATAAAGTGCTCCGTCAGTGTTTGCTCAGTGAGGAAGGGAAGCATGTACATTGACTCACCAGCTTTGTTTCCTTCTTTCAGTCTCTCAAGGTCATTTCCTGGAAAAATAAAAGTGTTCCCCAGGGTGACCAGGTCTGAGCCTGCTTCTGGAAGGCAACTAAGGGGATTGAATTTAAAGCCAGAAAACCATGGGCCATCTTACTTTCTTAATTTAGGAAAATCAATTTTTAAAAATTAACAGAATTATTTTTTTAAGAGCAGTTTCCAATTCACAGAAAAATTGATCAGAAAATACAGAGACTGCCCCCTCCACACACATACAATTTGTCCTCTTATTTACATTTTGTATTAGTAGGGTCCATTTGTGACAATCAATGAACCAATATTGATATTATTATTATTATTAATGACTACAGTCCATTGTTTATTTTAGGTTCACTGTTTATGTTTTACATTCTATGTGTTTGAAAATCTATTTTTCAATGAGCTGAAGTAGGACTCTTTACACCATTCACCTATGCTGTATATAATTGGATATGTTGCAGAAGAGGGGCAAAGACTGGAATAGGAATGCATTTCATCCTGATTATACATAAACAATAACAGAACTTTATAATGAAAGAATATTCTTCTGGGGAACCTGGTGTAATGCAAAATTCACTTAACACAAATGAGATAGGAGGAGTGCTTAAAACTGTCGCCTGCAAGGGATGGATAAAAACCTCGAATTAAACTGGGGGGTGGGAATTGGAAAGGTATCAGTGTCAGGAAAAGAATTTAAAACAAAGAATATAGTAGGGGAATTCTGAGAGTAATTAGTATCATTCAAAATTAAGAGCTTGGAAATGTTTGAACTATGACTTCATGAAGCCAGGGAAATCTTTCAAAAGAGAAATGTTCAACCAGCATGCCAACTTTCTCATGTGGTTACCCTTTCTCTTGTATAGAATCAGCCTAAATCTGTCCAGGGAAATCCCTTCACATATTTCCTTCCATGAAGTATCAGCTTGTGATTTATTGTAACTACATGAAATACGGAGCATTATGAATAAAAAGGTGTTTTTGTAAGAGTTCTCATTCCTTACTTAAGCCCAAGTAAGAAGCTTGCTTGCTATTAAATAAAAGCCTACCTTGAAGGCTATAATAATGAGATCACAAAATAGAGAATATATAAAATACCAGGCTTCACTGAATCTTAAGAAGTCATGGACGGTAAGAAGCACATTATCCTATGTCACTAAAGAAGAGAAAACGTTCCCAATTATAATTTTAATAATAATCTTTTTTTAATATTTTTTTAATTTCTTTATTGATTAAGGAATTACATATGTGTCCTTATAAAATATTTTTATTGATTTCAGAGAGGAACAGGGAGTGAGAGAGAGATAGAAACATCAATGATGAGAGAGAAACGTTGAATGGCTGCCTCCTGCACTCTCCCTACTGGGGATCAAGCCCACAACCCCGGGCATGTGCCCTTGACCAGAATCAAACCTGGGACCTTTCAGTCCACAGGCCGACACTCTATCCACTGAGCCAAACCAGCTAGGGCTTAATAAGAATTTTAATTTCAGACATTAAAATTTGAAAAAAAAAAGGGGGCTTAGAATTGATGAAATACATTGTATGGAGTAATCTAACAGAGGAAGTACTCAGTTCTTTCAGCCTTCATTTAGAAATGTATTAAATTGTAGGTGACCTATTATTAAAGATATATTAAAATAGTCTTTCATTTAATCCTCCTTTAGAAAGTTTTTTTAAAACCATTATGTTTTTGTTCCATTAAGCAGAAGTTATTTGCCAAAAACACTACTGAGTTTGCTCAATTTTAATCTTTTAATTTTGAGATACTACTATTATCAGAAAAAAAAATTGTATTTTGAATTAGTAATAGTTTGACATAATTTTCAAATTACTTGAACTCACTAAGCCTCAGTTTCCTGAACTGTAAAAAGAGTATCATAATAGTGCTTATTTAAATGGTTATTATGAGGCACAAAAGAGCCCTGTGCCTGGCACCACATAAGCATTGAATAAATATCAGCTATTGCTATAATTATTTGGTATACAGAAATCAGACTGATCTGAGTTTACCTTCCTTCTCTACCACTTTCTAGCCATACTAACGTGAGCAAATTGATTATTCTCTATACCTCAATTTCTTCATCACAAATGAGGATAACCACACTGGTCTTTCAGGTTATTTTGAGGGTTCAGTGAACTAACTAAAGTACAATAAATCATCTTCCCTACATTTTGCCAGCCACATTCAGCTGATTAATTCAAAATGCAATACCGGCCAGTGTGGCTCAGTAGTTGAGTGTCCACCTATGAACCAATAGGAGGTCACTGTTCGATTCCCAGTCAGGGCACATACCTGGGTTGTGGACTCAATGCCCAGTGGTGGGTGTTCAGGAGCAGCCAATCAATGATTCTCTCTCATCATTGGTATTTCTATCTTTTCCTCTTCTTTCCTCTCTGAAATCAATAAAAATATATTTTTAAAAAATGTGATATCAGCCGAAACCGGTTTGGCTCAGTGGATAGAGCGTCGGCCTGCGGACTGAAGGGTCCCGGGTTCGATTCCGGTCAAGGGCGTGTACCTTGGTTGCGGGCACATCCCCAGTAGGGGGTGTGCAGGAGGCAGCTGATCGATGTTTCTCTCTCATCGATGTTTCTGGCTCTCTATCCCTCTCCCTTCCTCTCTGTAAAATACCAATAAAATATATTTTTTAAAAAATGTGATATCAGTACATGACATGTATATTAAGCACTATGTGTTCAAACATCCAATGTTCATTGACTCATTCAATCCTCACACTACTCCTAGGAGATCACTATAATCACTATTCCCATTTTTCAAATAAGGAAACTAAGGCACAGAGTAGCTAAGTAATGGTCACACTGCTTTGACAGGTGAGCACTGAGTCCAGATAGCACGGCCCACAGCGTGTATGCTGCTCAAGCTACTTCTTCACTTGCCTTGCGTTTACCACTAAGAATAATACAAGACATTCTTAGAGAATGAACACGGCCTTCCGCTAGGCCAAAAGACTGGGGAAATAACAAGAGTCAAGCTATGACTGGTTAGCACAGTTGTGATTTTCAGTGAAAGGCAAAGGCAGGACATAGGACCTGCTATTAAACAGGAGAATTGCTCACAGCTACAGTATTTGGCATGCAGCTCAAGTTGAGTCATTGAGAACTTTCTGCATGGCCACATAAGCTGGGGAATAAATAACATGGAAGGTATTTAACAATCTGTATGAACACGTAAACCCAGAGTAATAATGAGCTATCTGTCTCTTAAATTAACAAAAAGAGAAATAGTTCTAAGCAAATTTGAACATTTATGAAGACAACCATGTTTAAGGATGAAAGGAATGTAAATACTTGTACTTGGAAATATTTAATAGACAAGTCAAATAGAGTTCAAGAAAAAGCAAGCACATTGACTAAAATTGTATAGGGAAATGAAAAGATTTAACGACGACGGACTCAGAAAAAATGACAAGAGAGCTGGTAAGAATTGAGGCAATATGAAAACTATTTGAAACATCACTGACGAACTCTGGTCTCCCATTGTACTTGTAAGTAGTAGCGTGGAGTTTTAAGATTTCAGTTTTCTTTGTTTCACATGTGTTTATGTGGGTTCCTAAGCAAGACTGTAAACTCTGGTCACTGCTGTGGTGCACTGGAAAACACCAGGTTCAGGATCAGGAGAGACCTGGCCTGCCTCTCCAGCCAGATGCCCACAGACACACCATTTACTCCAGGTGAAGGTTTCCTCATCTGTAAAATGAACATAAGAATACCTATTAGAATAAGAACGTGTGTGGAAGAACTTTATAAATTGTGTACTGTTACACAATGTAAGGTATTCGGAGGCAGGAAATAAAGAACCACCAAAAGGGGATCAGAAGGAAAAAACTCGAGGTCCAAAGACCGGAGATCAAGACTTTGCCACTTCGTAGCCTCACGACTTTAACGCAGAATACTTCAGCAATGCCACTTAATCTCTCTCACTTCAGTTTCCTTATCTACAGAACAAGTTAATTGTCCTAAACGGTTTCAATGGATTTCTGTGCAAAACACATTATCCCTGCAAGGTAGGTAGCATCACCCCCTATATCATAAATAAGAAAACTGTGATGAAATGTTGGTTTTTTTTTTCCTGTCACTGTTTTAATGATTCACATAAGGTCTAAATATTTGTTGATTGATGAATTTGTACATAGAGAATCTCTTATCTATCCATGACGTGCATGTTGTAAAAATGCCGTCATGGGATGGTTGGACCAGATGATCCCTCGGTGTTCCTTTTAGTTATACGGTTCTGGGAAGTCAAGTAGAAACAGAACAATGAACACAACCGGCAGAAATGAAATTGCTGCTTTTCTGGAGACAGTGCTATTTGTCTGAAAATTGTAAAATGTAGATGGGAAGGAGGAAATAACAGGTCTGTGATTCATGCTACTGAAAGCTAAGAAAAGGTGGGTTTTCTCTGTGGCTATAAAATAAACAAAAAAAGTCTATAAACCCAGTGTTTAAATGTTAATTTGCTACAACACATCATATGTTTATAGCAAGAAATTGATGGAAGCATCAGATTTAAAAAACAATCAAATCCTTTCCCATCGCTTTGTGCTTATAAAGAAGATACCAAATAGTCTCCAGCATTGCGTATTTACATTTCTGCAGGGAGTACCCTGACCTTTTCTGCTGCAGCGACCATGAAACAATGCTTCTGTGATGGGTAATATGAAATATTTCAGAACAAAGGAAAACCTTGTGGTTTTGAGATAAAGTAAAGCCTACCCTATCTTGAGTTTCTGGGACTTGCGGCCATGTACTTGGTTTGTCTATTACCCTGAGTGCTTTGTAACCGGCCTTCAGACTTGTCAACTCTCCACATTTTACAGCACAAATTTGAAAATAAAAAATGGTTCACTCCATCTTTTATATGTTACAGATTTTAGAGGTATTTTGACAAACAATTTAACTTATAAGGAATCAATTATTCATCTGAAATAGTATCCAAGCACAGGGCATGCTTCTCCCCAACCTTCTTTCTCCAAATAGACTTTTATCCACTTTGAGTTTACTATATACTGCAGCATAAATCAGAGAGGGAAAAAAAGAACTCACAAAAATCCATCACAGTCCATTTTACAAACTGTAATAACTGGGCTGTTCTGTAAAATGTCTGGTCAGGGAAAAGGCTGAAACTCCTGACTAAAATGAGTTTCTTCTGAGAATTAGAATTCTTTGTGTTCTTCCAAGTCCTAGATGACATAGATAATGGAAAATTAATTTTAATGCTAATGATATGCTTAAATTGGCAAAGAGCAGTAGTCATTATGGACTGGTTTTTGTTCATGTCTTAAGTTTGCCATTCTAAACCTTTGAGCAGGTTTTAAAACACTTAATACATCACTCCCCAGACTCCAGTGCTTACCTTCCTCCAAAACCCATCTTTCATTATTTCACTTTCCTTCCACATAGAGAAGTTAAGTAATAAGTAAAAGGGCTTTGGAGCAAGACTGTGCCTGGATTAAATCCCAAGGTTTTTGCTCAGTTGTGTGACTGTGTACAAGTTATTTAACCCCTCTGGAAAATGGGAATAATATTTCATAAGATTATCACTTTACAAATTAGTGAGATTTAAATGAGATAGTTCATAGGAAGTACTCTGAACAGTGTCGGGATGAATTTAAGGCTTCTAATGAATGTTAGTTGTTATTTTTCTACCTCACAAGTTAAAGTACATGAATATTTAAATTTTTTTCATCAATGCTATAAGTACTACTTTTGAATTTTCTCATTTCTGAGTTATAATACAATTTGACCTATTATAACTATGAGAAATGGAAAGCTCCACCCAAAGGAAATAGATTATATGTGCAAACTAAAAATTTTTTAATAAAATACAAATATGAATAACTTAGTAAACTATTGGATTTTTTTGTTCCAAACTCTTTTATAACTCTATAAAGCATGCCTTCAAAACTCTTTAATTTTTTTAATTTTAATTTTTAAAAATTTTCAGTTACAGTTTACATTCAATATTATTCTGTATTAGTGTCAGGCATACAGCATAGTGGTCAGACAATCTTGTACTTTACAGAGAGGTTCCCTGATATTTCAAGTACTTACCTGGCCCCATACATAGTTATTACAATATTATTGGCTATATTTTCTATGCTGTAATTTTCATCTCTGTGGCTATTCTGTAACTAAAAATCTGTACTTCTTAATCCCTTCACCTTTTTCACCCCAACCCCTAAACCCCCTCCCTTCTGGGAACCATCAGTCTGTTCTCTGTATCATGAGTCTGTTTCTATTTTGTTTGTTTGCTTATTTTGTCCTTTAGATTCCATATATTAGTGAACCTTTTTAGGTATGAAAATGATTTTGAAAATGATTTTGGCAGTGGTGGTAGGAAGAACTCTTTAGAGTAAAGTAGAAATTTAGAATTGCAAAGGACCTTAGATATGAAAGTATATCATAGACTCTGGACTCAGACTGCCTGGGTGAGAATTCTGACTCTATCACTTACGTGCTTTGAGACCCTGAGAAAGTCACTCAATCCCTTTGTTCCTTAGTTTTCCAATTAAAAAAAAAATGAAGAGAGTATTAGTACCAAATTCATAGTGCTACTATAAAGATGAAATGAATTAATATAGTTGAGAGGAGAACAGCGCCTCATATCTTCAATGAGTTCTCATTAAATGTTAGCCATGATGATTATTTTGCCAATGAGGAAATCAGGGTCAAGAGAGGAAGTGAGCTTCTCTTGTGAGGTTTTTTGTTATGGTGAGGGGAAGGGTTTTTACTTCTGATTCTCAGTCTTCTGCTCTTCCCACTCTAACACCAATTTGCTCTTCATTTTGGCCTTGCCTCTAGATATCCTTCACTTCTCCCACCGCAGACAAGAATTTTGCCTCTTTCATGTACAGCTTAGTCAGTGAAGATGTGAATTCTAGGCATCGATCTATATGGCTGGTGTTGTAGAAAGTTTTAAGTTTGCCACTGAAGGGGTTAAGTTCTACACTAGATGGAGCTTGAAATCCCTGCTCAGTTACTATCTGTGGCCTTTTCCTTGCTTAACCATCAAATACTTAAAAAAAAAAAAGAACTGCCACAAAGCAAGAGATGAATATTAAGAAAAACTGTCAAGAAGAAATAAAAACTGTAGCTACCCCTCAAAGAATTCATGAGGTGCTTGAGTGGACTCTTTAAGACCTCTCCCCCAAACCTGCTTAGTGTAGGCAAACTATAAGAGCATTTTTGGTGCAGATGAGCTGGAGAGAGAAGGGTCCTGTTTGCATAGTTTCCCCTTGGGAATCTTCCCTGCAGGATGTAAGCAGCAAAGAGAAAGAAAGGCAGGCTTGTGTGGGGTATATATGTTAAACCTCATCTTCTGTTTATCTCTTTGCACATCCCAACTTCACCACCCACTGTGGCCGCAACCTGCTTAATCTGCTGTGTCACAATTCCAGGTGTACTCATCAGCATGCCAAAAGCACATAGGAAGGTGGATATGTTTGCATATGCAGATGTATGAAACAAATCTGAAAATGGATAATGACATCAGTGTATGCTTATAAACAACTTTTCGGTCAGACCTTGGGAACAAGGAACATGATA
Organism: Plecotus auritus; assembly: GCF_963455305.1. Classification (NCBI taxonomy): domain Eukaryota; kingdom Metazoa; phylum Chordata; class Mammalia; order Chiroptera; family Vespertilionidae; genus Plecotus; species Plecotus auritus. The sequence goes on along the minus strand of NC_137772.1, from coordinate 190,417,158 downwards.
GTCTTCCTACAAACTAGTGTGGCTTTCTTATTTGAAGTAAATTTTTAGTTTTGTTTTGAGAAAATTTTCTGAATCTAGTTTGAATGTTAGAAATTAGTGTCTGCTTAATAGGAAGTTGCTTAAGCTTAGATTTCTTTAGGCATAGCTTCTCTAACTTTTTCACCAAAGTAGACCTAACCCCAGCCAAAAGTGAATACCAAGGGTTAGGGACAAAACCTGTAGAGGTCAGCCAGAAGCAGAATTTTTTTCAAGTTCTTCAAATGCACAGCATAGGGTTTAATTAACATAGGTTCTTGAAGCCAAATGGTCTGATTTTAAATTTCTGTGCTACCACTTGCTAGCTGAATGACCTAGAACAGAGAGCCTACCTTCTCCTGTCTCATTTACTTTATTTGTTTAATGGGGGTAATAATAGCATCCTCTTTATGGAGATGCGATTATACGGATGGAGTGAAGTGTTCACAAGAGGGTCTAGCATACAGTAAGTACTCAATAAATGCTAGTTTTTATTTTGAAGATAATCACTTGCATTCCATGCTGTGATAGACCCTGGTTTCTTTAAAATAAAAGTAATGGATCTCTACCCAAACCCCAACCCCAGCAAAAATCATCAAGTAATTTATCTATTTACATAAGAGAATGTATTGAGGGCATATTGAAGACCTATACTATGCTAGAGATTGTGAGAGATACAAAGATAAATAAATCACACACAGTTAGCTCTTAAAGAACTTAGGGTCTTCTAGAGAAAATACATGAAGTAGAGAATGGCTACAATAATAAAAATACATTTTTATTGACCAAGTACTATGTACCAAGCTTTATGTAAATTAGCTCTACTCCAAACAACCCTGCAAGATAGATATCCATTTCACCATGTAACAGCTGTGGAAACAGAGGCTCAGGGAAGTCAGGTAACATTTCCAAGTCACATGGTTTGTAAGTACTGTAATGGAGCAAGGATTTGAACCCACATCTGAGTTCACAGATCATGCCTTTTCGACTACACTTCCATAATTCCAGTTTGTTCAATTTGTGGTCTGGGTTTGGAAGTTGGAAGCCCCAGATAATGGCTGGTAACCAAGGAGGAGCTGAAATATGAAAATTTGTGTAGGGATGTTTAGAAAATGAGAGGAAAAAAAAGATCTCAAAGAAAACCCAAACCATTGGCTCCATATTGGAGAATCAGCCTAGGCAAGGACAATGGAGAGATGTAGGTTTCATCTCTGGCGCCAGCTCTGCTTGTTGGTTGCTGCTGGGAACACTAGGTAGAGAAGCATCGCTGACCACCTGGACCCAATGGGAGGAGAGCCTTGTCCAATCAGCAACATCTTCTGTGGGCACAGGAGCATGTTATCTGCAAGCCCCAGACTGGGATAAACAATGAGCCAAAAAAGCAATTAAAGCAGAAACAGATGAGGATAATTAGAAGGGAAAGCTCTGAAGGGGAGAAGGAGGCAGTGAAAGTAAAACAGAGGATTGAGCTATTTCGGTTCATCCCTTGATGTCTGGAAAAACAGTCTTTTAGGTCCAGACTATGGGACCGCACCCTGAATAAGACTGAAACTGTTCTCGGCACTGTCCCCCCAGTTTGGATTCAGTGGTATCTCCAGGACTCTGCTACCACATTGCTCTGAACAGAACAAAGGCCTATCAGACATCTCCATTTGGTTGTTCTGTGGATTTCCAACTCTAGCTCATCAGAATTGAACTCCTCATCTTTCTCCAAAAAGCCAGTCCTTTTCTCAGTCTTCACCATTATAGTTTAACAGTACCAAATTCATCTAGTCATCTAAATCAGAAGCAAGGCCAATTTTCTTTAAAATATATTTTATTGATTTTTTAGAGAGGAAGGAAGAAGGATAGATAGTCAGAAACATCGATGAGAGAGAAACATCGATCAGCTGCCTCCTGCACACCTCCCACTGGGGATGTGCCCGCAACCAAGTTACATGCCCTTGACCAGAATTGAACCCGGGACCCTTCAGTCCGCAGGCCGATGCTCTATCCACTGAGCCAAACCGGTTTTGGCAGGCCAATTTTTTTTTAATGACAAAATACTTCCCTCAAGTGTTCTGTTTTTGAGTATGTACTACAGTAGCCCCTCTCTCCTCTATTCAAATTGTCATTTCTTTAAATGGAGATATATCAGTGCCATTCTAGAGGAGGAAGGTGTTATTGGCCCAGAGAGTTCCCAGGAAATCCCTGTTCAAAGCCTTGTTGGCATGTTAAGCCAAAGTCATGGGATCACCAGGGTAAATTTCCTATAATCTTATAACAATGGAGGAGGAAACACTGGAAAAGTACATCTTTTATGAGAGAAAAGAGGGTCTGCACAATGAGGACATCCAAAACCCATGGAAATGCACTAAAATAATTAGAATGGAATGGAAAGGTACTAAAAATATTAACAATTCCCACTTTGTTATTCTGCTTGGAGAAGTTGGTCATAAGGGCATGAGCTTAGAGCTGTTAACACTGGCTGGAAAAGGAAGACTGAAAAGGCAAACTGGATAGTTCCCTTTCTTCTCTCATTCTTCTATCTCTGTCTACTACTCCTTGACCTCTTAGATGTATATTTCATTAGATATGGCAGAGAGGTGATAACTGCATAATTTGACTTTTCACTAAAGCCCTTATAAATTTGAACTTTTACTGATGAAGCCCCAGAGTCTCAGTGTGATATTTACATTATGAAATCACTGACATCACATATCATTTAGGGTTCTTGTCAAACTTGATTCAGAGGAGACCAAACCTTGGGTGCTACAGGTCAGGCGTGAGGCTGACTGTGGGAGGCTTCTTGGGTGTCCATCAGGAATAGATTAAAAGTGCCAGTGTGGCTCAGTGGTTGAGGGTCAACCCATGGCCCAGGAGGTCACAGTTGGATTCCCGGTCAGGGCACATGCCCTGGTTGTGGGCTCGATCCCCAGTAGGGAGCATGCAGGAGGCAGCCAATCAATGATTCTTTCTCATCATTGATGTTTCTGTCCCTCTCTCCCTCTCCCTTCGTCTCTCTGAAATAAATAAAAACACATTTTTTTAAAAGTGCTGCAAATTTCTAAATTGCATTTGCACTGAGGTTACTGGAGTTTTTAAAGGTCAGACTAAGAGACTCCTGTGACTTAAGTGAATAAATAACTTGCTCTTTTGAATTATGCTGCTTTCTTTTTTTTTTTTTTTTTTAACTTGCCATATAACCTTGGGCAAGTAATAAGCTGCTCAAGCTTTAGTTTCCTCATCTGTACAGTAGGTGCAATAATACTGCCTAATTCACTGGGCTATTTTGAGGATTAAATTGAACAATCCTGACACATAGTGAGTGCTCAAATGAATTTAGTTATTTAATACCAATAATTCTGCCATGGACTATTCATTTTGAGACAAAGGAGTGAAACCTTGGAAACCTTTACTTCAACTATTGCAAGCAGGGGTAAGGAAATGATATCTGCAAAGTGTTTTAAATTCATCTTAACTTCCTTAGCTACACCTTCTTCTATTGCTTTTAAATCAAAGTACTGTAATAATATAATCTAAAAAGTCAAAGAGTACTGCAGAAATGATGATGGAAAATAGTAGCTATCTACACTATTCCCTCTTCCCAAAAATCTTGACCCCTAGAAATAATCCTTTAACTCTTTAATCTATTTCTTCTGGCATTTCTAACTAATATGCTTATAATTATATCCTTACTTTTTTTCCCTTATATTTCAATATTTAAATGCATCCATTAACTTCATAAAAATACTGCTCTTTTATTTTACACACACATACACACACACACACACACACATTCCACTTTTGCCTCTTCTCCTAGGATAGTTACATTATATTCAGTGTCTATATTTTTCCATTTTGTTCACTACTGAGTCATATGCTGGGCTATGATTACATTTTCTTTATTACAGGACGTTTTTTTTTTTTTTTTTTCTTAGAGGTAACACGTACCATGTTTGGTTTTGCTTTGTTTTCTAGGTAACTATTATTAATGTACAATCAACTTTTTAATCGAATCTATCTATAAAACTGCTGTGAATACAATCTCAAGCACATTATGTATTTTATCATTCCCCTCCCCTCCCCCCTTTGAGTAGTGTCCCTGTCATTCTCTCTTACTCTGCTCCTATCTAGACAGGTACTCTTTAGGTGAACTACAGAGCTGCTCTCTTGGGGATTTCCTTTGCCATTACCCTGGGGCTTTTTCTTGTCTATTGGAGCTCCTTTCCCTAGATCTCACATCTTCCTCCTTCCTGGTTTATTTCCCTGTTTTAGTGGCACATATATTCTAGTCGCTGCCTAAGAAAGATTTAGCAAGGTATATTGTTTGAGTCCTGACATGGGAAAAGCTTGCCCAGAATGAATACTACATTTCCCGGCCTCTAGAGCAATTATAGGGGGTTACTATGACTAAATCCTGTAGAATGGATTAGGAGCAAAAAGAGCAAGTGGTATCTTCTGTGGAGCTCCCAGGAGGGAGAGAGAGCTGTAGTGCACTCTTTTCATCCCTGGCACATGGATGCCACTTTGGATGAGAGCATGAGCCAAATCTGGGGATGATGGTGCAGAGTGTTTTGAGCGGTCTGGGTTCCTGAGGGCATCATGGAGCCGAGGTCTCCATGTCAGCCCTGAACTGCATACACATGTACTTTTTTTTTTTTTGAAGGTAAAACGTAGTCAATTTTATTTTCCTTAAACCACAAAATAGAGTCTTTGTTTGTACAAACATCACTAGTTACAGTCTTGCCAAGAGGTGCCGGCTGGGGAGGGAGCTGTTAGTTGGTGGCCAGAACTCCTGAGGGCTCTCTAAAATGCTAACACCCAGGTTAAAAGACTTGGGGCCAGGGTGGTGTTGGTGCTGGCAGGGCCCCCACCCCAAGTCCGAGAAAGGGACCCGACCCTCTAGGAGGGCACTGGGCCCAGGCCTCGGCGCCCCGGCCGCAGAGGGCGGCGGCTTCTGCACGAGGCCCCGGCATCCTTCCAGCAAGGGCTTGCCCAGAAGCACCAGGGCCACCTCTCCGTCCTCCTCCTGCAGGCCAGGGCTGGAAGCGGCTCCAGGCATCACAGTTCCTCAGCAAAATCTGGGGTCAGACGTCCTGGGGAGCTGCTGGTCAGGGGGCCGAGGCCTTCCAGGGGGCTGGGTGATGGGGTGGGCGCTGGGGAGGGGGCCTTGGCCAGCTGCTCCAGGGGCCCTCGCTTGCTCCAGCCGTCCTGGGACTTGCTGAGAACCATCTGTGTACACCTGTACTTTTAGGGAAGAGAGAAGTAACTTCTATTCTAAGGAATACCCTGATCATACCTTTTATATATGAAAATTTCTTTACCTTCACACTTGAGTGATAATTTGGTTGAGTTTAAAATTCTAAGTTGGAAACCATTTAGCCCTTAGAATTTTGAAGTCTTTCAACATCTAGTATTGTTGTTGAGAAATCTATTCCAATTTTGATTACTAATGTTTACAACCTTCTTATTTTTATAGATAAATTCATTGATTTTTAATTTACAATTTACATTAATACTATTTTGTATTAGTTTCCAGCCTTCTTATTTTTAATGTCTCTCTCTGGAAGCTTTTATGGTCATTCTGATGTTCCATGCTGGCATGCTTTGATGTGGATTGTTTTTTTTATTTTGGAGGAAATTTGAGGGGGGCTTCTTCAAAACAGAACTTCACATATCTCTCAGTACTAGGAAACTTTCTTAGTTTATTTCTTGAATAATTTCTTCTTCCCTCTTTATCTATTTCAATTCTCCAAGGACTAAGCTTCTACTCTTTTGAAGAGCTTGAAGAGAGCTAATCACCTGGTTATACGAAGTTAGGGAGGAAACGAGGGATCTGATTTCTCTTATAGGCATTTCAACTGATCCTTACCAGCTTATTTTTTAATTCTACCATCCACCCCCTTCTGCTGAGATTTCTGGTGCTTCCATTTTCTGAGATGTTTTAGGTTCTGCAGTATGACTCAGCTGGTTTCTGCTGACATCCTACCTGCACATCCTTAGGTTTCAGCTTTCTCTTCTCTATGAAGTCAGTTACTTTTCCTATACATATTTTCCATCTTTTGAAAAAAAAATATTACTGACATTTCTTGATTCATTGATTGACAGTTAATTGACAGCATCTTTCCCCTCTCTCTTAAAACTTATGTTCCAGAGGAAGAGACAGATAAATGAAAGCATGAAATATGTCTAATGGCAACAAATGCTATGAAAAAAAATAGATCAGGGTGAGAGAGATAATAGTGGCAGTACTGCTATTTTACCCGGCCTGTCCAGAGAAAATCTCTCCCATAAGGTAGCATTTGAACGGAAGTCAGAAGAACGTTATGGAAGGGGGTATGCAGATTTTCTAGGGGAAGCGTGCTCCAAGCACAGAGACATTCCAATGCAAAGAACCTGAAATAGGAGCACTAGCTTGGTTTGCAAAAGGAACAGCTAAGAGGCCTGTGTGGCAGGAAAGGAGAGGTGGTATCAGAAAATACTGGTGGTGACAGTTTTTGTGCAGCATTCCATAGCCTTGGCAAGCACCTTAGACTTTACTCTAAGTGAGGTAGCAAGGCATTGCTGGGTTTTGAATAGGTAGTGACATGATCAGGCTTATCCTTTAGATCCAATGCTGTCTCCTCTCCTGTTTTCTTGGTCCTAGTGAGTTTTTAACCCTTTTATTGTGATTTTTGTGAGGTTTGGTTATGGTGTGTAAGAGTCCAACCTACATGTTTGACCAGAAGCTTTAGCCTTCTTGTTTTAATCATTTTTTAAACAGTCAAAATTGTTTCAGAAATGGAATGACGTGCCTTGAAAGCCAGAAGCATGGATAATCACAACCACTCTTAACCAAATGGAATTTTGCTTTATGTGACTCCCTGTGGATCTTCACAGTTAAAATGAACTAACGAGACAGAGTACATTTTTGGAATATCCCACAGTCCAGTGGTTCCCATCATCTGGGAAGGGACCCACCCATGAGTGGGCTTTTGGAAATGTATCCATTCAGCCCAAAGGGGGCACTGAAAAAGTGTGGGGACTGTATAGTTCTCATTCTAACTGAGGGTACGCCCCCCTCTGCCACAAAGAATTTCATTATCTCAAGATGCAATAACACACCTGTTACAAACAGCTTTAATCCCTCCCTCAAGAGGGGATCCAGGTTGCCCACGCTCCTCCATCACTTGAGGAGGTGAATGAGTCTGGGTGCCTGATTTTGGCTCTCAGCTTCTGGTTCCTTATGTCCATTGATTTACTCATGGAGGGAGTAAATCCTTGAGGTCTATTACATTGTTAAATTACATCTATTTTGACTTTCAAGTCTTCACCCTCTCTAAGTCAGACTATGATCTTCCAGAAAAACAAGTAACTCTTGCATTCACCACAGTTGTAGAGGCAGAGCAGTTTCTACATAAATATTTGTGGATAAACCTGAGTTCTACTACTGATTTTGCATGTATATTTAAGTTTGCCATGTCATATTTCTGTAAATGAACTTTTCTAATGACAAATTAATATGGCACATATTACTTTAAGTCACATGTAGCAATGGCACTTACGGTCATCCCCGTGACTCTGTAAGGAATAATTGCCGTGTGCGTACAAAGCACCATGAGTGTGAAATATTATGTAAGAAGGTGAGGTAGGTCATTATTACATAATGCAGTTCTTCCTATCATGGCTTGGCTGTAATGTGGAGCCTCGGAGACGAGCCGCAGAGTGCAGGCTGTGTCATCAACACACATCAACCCTGAATAATGAATACTCACCACGTATAATCATAGACACAGCTGAGCCCACAGGAAATGCCTATCCTGCAATCAATCTCCTCCTCACTGTGGTCTGGCAGGACAGGTGATACCTGTCTTCATGAATTTTTGTGTGGGAAATTCATTTCTACTTCTGAATCAAAATCACAAACCTTTATTGACCGTTTGGAAACATGTTGATGGTCTTACATGCTTTTCTTTGTTTTTTTTGTTTTGTTTTGTTTTGTTTTCTTAAATATATTTTATTGATTTTTTACAGAGAGGAAGGGAGAGGGATAGAGAGCTAGAAACATCGATGAGAGAGAAACATCAATCAGCTGCCTCCTGCACACTCCCTACTGGGTATGTGCCTGCAACCAAGGTACATGCCCTTGACTGGAATCAAACCTGGGACCCTTGAGTCCACAGGCCGACGCTCTATCCACTGAGCCAAATGGGTCAGGGCACTTTTCTTTGTTTTTAGAACAGCAACAGACCATGCACAGCCAATGCTATTGGTTTATATGGCAGCATTTTTTGTGTGGAAAAGGTGATTTTCTTTCACAGTACTTTCAGAATTTGTATCTTGTTAATCACCAAACAGTCTTGTGAAAAGGACAGTAAAAATGACTAGGCTCCTGTGACAAATGGCAGTTGGGCAGAGCCCAGGGTGTTAAATAACTTGCTTTTCAATATCATGGGAAAGTGAATAAGTGAATGGTTACCAAACCCGTGTTGAAACATCAGTAAAAACATCACATTATTTGTAAGATTATAGTGCCATTTCTTTGCTATACTATAAATACTTTGTCTTGTCTAGCCATTCCAAAAATCATTCTCAAGGGCCTGCAATGTGTCAGGCACTATGGAAAACCAGGCTATGAGATTTTAAATTACTCTTGAAATAATCAGACAATCCCTACAGTGGTATAGAGTAAATAAAAACAGAATAAAGTTATACTTCCATATTTTTAAAAAGTATATATATGATGTGTATAATTAATATACCTTGCTCACAACTGAAACAAAAAGAAGAGAAAAAAGTGTGAGAAGAAATTATGTTAAAAAAAAACTTTATTTTAATAGCATTAAACAAATAAAAGTAGTAAATGCAAAATGTTTATTTTAGTATTCATGCAATAACCACTTGGACTTTGTTGAATATTTAGAAATGAAGGTCATAATATTGCACAATAATGTTTGCTTAAAAAGGAAACAAGAATACCTAAATAAGTTCCAGATGGTTTAAAGATTTAAATGCATATAAGAAACTACAATATTAACAGAGGTAAATTATTTCATAGATTTGTGTTATTTTAATTCAATTATAATTTGTTTGATTTTGAATTACAATTACAATTTTGAAGGAAGCCAATAATCAGAAGGAAAGCAAAAATAGATAAATGGATAAGCTTTATAAATCTTTATAATAAAGAAAACCTATAAAAACTAATGGCAAAGTGCATATAAGTTTTATTTTGGCATAATATACGGCAGTCATTCATCTACCTATGATCTGAGAAGCATTTACAGATAATAAAGTTACGTACACCCTCATTAGAAAGGTGAGCAAAAACCCTAAATAGGCAATTCACTTAAGGAAAAAATATGCTCAATAAATGTATCAATAGATATTCTCCCTCATTAGTAATCAAAGAAATGTAAAATGCAGACTTTTTTTACATATTAGATTTATGAAGATGAAAAGAATTGAGACTATCCCATGTTGCTGACGTTGTGAGAAAATGGACATGTGCATCAGTGGAAACAAATTGATACAGTCTTTTTTTCAATTAGTAATCTGACAACAGATTCCAAATATTAGATGCCTTCTCTTTACCCATTCTATTATTAAGGATTCTGTTTAAAAATAAAGAAGTGCATTAAGAGATAAATACATTAATATTCAAAGAAGCATTGTTTACAATGTTTTCAAAAGAGAAAAGTCATGCAAAAGGGGACTACTTTAACAAATAAAGTTGATACACTCAGTGTAAAATAGCCATTAGAATGATTTTCTATATCTATATTCATTTTTTCCTAAGTACAATCTTTTCTGTTGCACAAAATTCTCTGTATTCTCAAACAATACAAAAGTGGAAATGCCCTCAACATTCCAATATTCAAAAGCTCCAGAGATAACTTCTCTAATAGATAGACATATGTCCTCTCAAAAGGTGTAATGTACATATAAATATATTCTTAACATAAATGACAACATATTGAATTCTCTGTCCTGTAATTTTTTCACTTAAAATAAGATGTAGTCATGTTTACTTGGCTGAATAGTTGATACATGGTCTTTAGCACAGAGAAGTGTTTACAACATAAAGTAAACGAGAAAAAGAAAAAAAGCAGATTACAAAATGGCCTTACAGCAGGGATTCTCAAATGGAGGGCTTGGGAAGTGGATATATAATTCACTTTTCTCTCTGCTCCCTCAGAAATTTGATTTCTCTTTGCAGGAGTCAAGTTTGAGTAAAGTAGGGAACCATGTGTACTTTGAGAAAGTTCCCCGGTGGTTTGAATCACCAACCACACCCCTCTCTTCCTCCCAGACTTTTCCCAGGTTGAGAATCATGGCTGTATCTTATTTTCCTTTTAGGAAGATAATATGTATGAATATAAGCACAGAAAACATTTCCAGAAGCATGTGGACTAGGGTTATCTTCTAAGGAAGATATTTAGGTGATTTTTATTTTCTTTTTATGTGTTTTGAGTTTTTTATTTGCTGGATTTTTTAATGAATAAGAAACATTTTTCATTTAAAACACAAAATAAACAAGGAACTTGAAGTCCTTGGAAAAATGCTGGAGAAATCAAGTGATGCAACTACAATCAAAACAAGCTAAAGAGGTTCAAAACAATGGATATCTTTTGTACTAAACCATAATTACATGTTTTCACCCAAGAAGCTAGATAAAGTTAAGTGCATATCATAAATGAACTAGAGGAGCTAAAAAAAGTTTAACAGCTGGAAAATGATGGTTAAGTGTCAAAAATTTTGTTTCCAAAATCTTAATGTATACTGATAATCCTATTAAAATGGGAATATTCCCATAAAAACTTTTAAACAGGAATTTAGAAGAAAAAATATTTCATATGATGGAAAGAAAACTTGGAATTTATTACCCCCAGAAGAGAAGGGAGACTATATATAAAAATGGGTTGAAGAAAGAACTCTTGTATAAAATAAAATTAACACTAAATTTTTAAAAGAAAATGGAGAATTTGAGAGTCTAATTCTAAACACTTGAGTTTGACATTAGGAAATTCAACTACATATTACCCCACAAAACATTCCTTATTACTCCTAACAGAAGCTCCTATCTGGGTTGTATGAATCTGGGTCTGAGAAAAAGGCATTTTTCCATTATAAATTCCAAATTAATGGAAAACAAATTAATGATAGCTTACCACTTATTATTTGTATTCACAATTGGTAATTTGTAGATTTAAGTGGAAATAGTAATGAAATCAATTTTTATAGCTTTGCTAAGAAGATTTAGAAATAGCACAAGGTAATACTACTCTACTTTTTGTTTTCTATGCACTTGTTTGTTCAAGTTTGACTTGTGGTTTAGCTGAATTTGGCTATGCTTGTGCCTGGTGCCAAAGTTGGGAAAGTTACCCCTACCCCCAAATAAAAAGAGATCAATTATTAGGGAATATGTGAACAATTTCTACAGATAGAAAGTGGAAAGATATGGAATTAAAAGTGAGGTATGGTAAGGGATGAGGAGGGAATAGTATATAAACTCTTTAAGAGGGAAAGATTTTGGCCAGGCCTGTGACTCAGGGAAGTTCTTTTATTTCTGTTCTCTGTTCAGAGAAATATTCTTCCAGCTTATCACTGTTTTTACAACCTGACATCACATATTGTCCAAAGAAAGACATTTACAAATTTAAATGGAAATCTCTTTTGCAAACTGATCTTAATCTGCACTTTTGTTACTCTTCACCCCATTCTCATCCAAGATTTAGTAGAAATCTTCTTCCTGAAAAGCTATATCGGTCATTACAAGTACCCAGGTATTGGACTAAGTTTATAATTCTTTGTTCCAATAGTTCCCAGAATTATGACAAGTCATTCTTTTGTTAACATGCTTCTTTCCTTGTTCCCTTTTCGCATGAAAACACACATGCCTTTTCTATTTAGAAGTTCACCCGATCTAGGCTCTGTTCCCCCACAATCTCCACCCCTGCTGAAGTCATAAGTTTCTGAATATGACCTCCTAGTCTAGACACACGGTTGATGTGTTTATTGTCACGTACAGGATCTTATAAAATCAGAGGTGTGCATGTAGATGCAAGCCTGCGAGAGAATTTTGCAAGGCAGATGGTGACGCACACGTCCGTGCTTTGTTCACTGGGCAGAACTGACCCCACAGGCTGTGAGATGGATTCTGTTTTCCAAATATTTCTAGTGGAAGAATTAACAGTGAGAAAGCCAGACCTAATTGCTCTTATATCATCAGTTAGTAATAGCAGGCAAAAGTTTGTCCTCTAATTTAGTTCAGATACTTGTGTGAAGAAACCACTTCTTTTGTTAATAAAGGAGCTTGGTTTTCACACTTTTGCTTTATTATGCAGTTCTCTGTTTCACTGAAATTTAGCTTTTAAGAGATTTAAGAAAATTGATGCATATTGTTATATATAATCCTATGGTACAGAACACTTTCAACCAGCCCCTTTCTTTCTCTCCCTTTCCCCCCCACATCATTTTCTGTATTTATTGATTTGTCATTCATTCAATCAAGATTCATTGAGCCCTGGCCGGTTTGGCTCAGTGGATAGAGCGTCGGCCTGCAGACTCAAGGGTCCCACGTTCAATTCTGGTCAAGGGCATGTACCTTGGTTGTGGGCACATACCCAGTAGGGGGCGTGCAGGAGGCAGCTGATCAATGTTTCTCTCTCATCGATGTTTCTAACTCTCTCTCCCTCTCCCTTCCTCTCTGTAGAAAATAAATAAAATATATTTTTAAAAAAGATTTATTGAGCACATATTATGTGCCAAGCATAGTTTAAAATACTGAAATAAAGATGAATAAGACATTCCTCAGGGGCCTTGAGGGTTTATGGAAGGCCCCTCATGCTATAAACTACCAAATGGGAAGAAAAATGCTAATGGAGACATAAACCTCTGTGCTTATGGGTGAAAATGGTTGTGGGAAGATGCACATGGGGATGATGTTTATGAAATTTTAAAATACTGAACAGGAATTTTCTAGGTGCACAAGAAGGGAAGAATGTCTGAGGTGCACATTCCAGGCAAATACACAGTCTGTCTCAGACCGTGGAGGTGTGAAATAGATTGGCATATTTGGGAAACTGCATGGAGACCATGAATGCAGAACCATAGGAAGTGAGTAAAGGAAAGCAGAGAGACAAAATTAATAGGGGAGGAAGGAGACAGGTCATGGAGACTTTTTATGTTCATCAAAGAAAGGAGCTGATTTTTTAAAATTAGATGATGAAAATTCATTAAAAGGTGTTAAGGTGAACCCGGCTGGTGTGGTTGAGCATCGATCTGTGAACAAGGAGGTCAGGGTTTGATTCCAGGCAGCGCACATGCCCAGGTTGTGGGCTCAATCCCAAGTAAGGGGCATGCAAGAGGCAGCCAATCAATGATTTTCTCTAATAATTGATGTTTCTATTGCTCTCTTCCTCTCCTTCCTCTCTGAAATCAACAAAAATATATATTTTTTAAAAAGCGCTAAGCTGAGAAGTGCCCTTGCTAGTTTTGTGTTTTAGATATCAGAGGCAACAATGTAGAATACAGAAGGAAGAGGAAGGGAAGGTGGGACAGCCTGCATACAGGGAGATCTGGTCAGAGGCTACTTCAACAGAAATATCAAGAAATGATGAGAGCCCGAAGTAAGACAGAAGCAATGGTCATGGAAATAATAATTGTTCACATATTCCCATATTCCAGAGATATCCACAGACTCCACCAAACTTAATGACTGATTTGACAAGTGAGGAACAAAGAAGAAATGATTCTAAAGTTTCTAACTTAGATACTAGATCTAATGAAATTAAGTGGAGCAGAATTGGAAAGAGGATAAAAGAACTTTTAATTTGGGATATGTTAAAGGCATTTGGGATTTATCTAGTGGAGTCTAGAAAAACAAATCTAAAGTTCAAGAAAAGGGTCTGTACTAAAGACAAAAAGTCAAGAGTCATAAATACATGGTATCTGATATGGGAGTGGATACAACTGCCATGGAAGAGTAGGTAGAGGAGAATAGGCAAGTGCGAGCACAACATCTTGGAGGAAAACCAGCGTGCCAAAGGACCTACTGCAGGAAAAAGAAGCCAAAGAAGGGGGAAGGAGATCGAGTGATTGGAGTTATAAGATGAAGTAATTGCCACATCAAGTAGGAAAGGCAAGCATTTCCAATAGAATTCAGTAAGTGTTTTGAGTTCTATTAAAATCTGTTGCAATAATAATTGATAAGTGCTCATTAAATTTTGTAACTGCAGGGTCTTTGGAGACTGTCATAAGAATGCTATTCTGGGAGTGAAGGAGGGAGAAGCAAGATTGTAATGGATTTAAGGGAGAAAAGGAAGGGAGGGAGCAACAACATCAGGGTGGATTACTCTTTCAAAAAGTTTGAGTATGAATAGAGTTAGACAAGACAAGCTTTCTTTCTCTCTTCCTCTCCCCTCCTCTTCCACATCCTCCCCCCGCCCCCCGCCTCCCTTCTCCCCCTTCACTCCTCTCTCTGTAAGAAACAAACAAAAAAATTTTAGGATAACATAAAGGAGAGGTGCTCTGATTTGGGAGGCTACTACAAACATCTGCTTTGGGGGACAATTCTTTCATATTGGATTTTTATCTATAGTTATGTTTCCAGGAGCACAACCTGATGTGTAATAGACCAACCTCTATGTTACTAGCCCTTTGTCCTACAACAAGATTCTACTTCACTTACACAGAAGAGTATGTGAAGCCACCAGCTAGAAATTCCAAGAATACAGAAATGGAAAAGCAGTAAAATTAAGTCATTTGAACTCAGTGTCTTAAAGGTGTTATACCTACGATAGTATTTTGAATAATTTTCTCTTTCTCAAGTCCACTTGATAGATAAAACATCAATTTAAAAAACGACCCAGTAAGCAAAGTTGAAAGTGTTATGGGTTATTTTATGACAATTAGGTATTAACATACTTGAGTGTCTCTCCTCAGGTTCCTTACATATATACAAAGAAATGACGTGCATAATGCGCTTTGAATCCATATGCTTATTATATTTGGGAAACATAAAACTTCTTTCAGATATTACCTTAGTAATCTTCACAGCTGCTTAGTTATGTGTGTGTGTGTGTGTGTGTGTGTGTGTGTGTGTTTTCTGAACTCGATATCATCACCTCAGGTGGAAAGTAAGATATGGATCACTATGGCAAATTCTGCCTTCTATCCTGGGAAATATAACTTTTCAGACAGTTTTGGCTCACTGTGTGGTTTTGGGAGTCCCACTAAAATGAACTACTCTGTTAACTGCTTTTCCACTAGCAGACTCTTTTATACAGAGGACAAAACTTAAATGTATTATCTTCACAGAACTGGAGGGCAGAGAGGAATCTTGAAGATTAGGACCATTTATTGCTAACAACTAAAAGCAGAATGACTGGAACCGGTAGCAGGAAGTGCATCTTGAACTCAGGCAGAATAGATTCTATCACTTCTCTCCTGTCCCAGCTTCATCCTGGTGTATTTTTCCAATGCTGCTTCCTTTGTATCCTGGGCAATAAGGTAGAACATGGCCCGGGGTTATATGCTACAACATTAAATATTCCCAACAATGTTAAATACTGAATCTCTCTCCACCACAGAGAGATATTGATTGATGCCCATTAATAGTCCAATTAGTTGTAGTCCAGAAATGAGGATCACACTGTGTAAGCATGGCTTCCTGAAATATATCTTTGTAGTTTGGGATGCAGGGGAGGGATAGTTATTGGGATCATTGTGGGCTCAGCCGATATTCCTAAATGTGTCTATGAAAAAAGCTACTCATATTTTGTCCACACCCCATGCACCAAGCATAACATTTTATACACAGGGAAACATTCCCCAAAATATTAAATTATCTGGCCAAGCTATAAAGTGAGAATTCTCAATCCAATGCACTATTATTATGTGATTGAACTTTCTTGACAGTAGACAGATTAACATCAAGCTATACCAAAACATCTGTTTGTTTCTTTTAATATCACTCTGAATCCCATAAATCCCCTTCCCTGTTTTAAAATATACTTTTTAAATATATTTTTATTGCTTTCAGAGAGAAAGAGAGAGGTAGAAAGAGATGGAGAGAGAATCATTGGTTGGGTGCCTCTTGCATGACCCCCTCTGGGAATTGAGCCTGCAACCAGGCATATGTCCTGACTGGGAATTGAACCATGATCCCCCTGGTTCATAGGTCGACTCTCAACCAACTGAGCCACACTGGGCTATACTTTCCTATTTGTTTGTCTCTAAGAAATTAGAGAAAGTGCTAGATGTAAGTTAAAGAGACAATTTTGCAGACCTTACCATGGCAATATATTGACTTAATAAATTTTGATGCTAAATGAGCATGTTTTTATATGTACAAAGAGAGAGGGAAAGAAGAATCAAAACACGTGACATTTGTTTCCCCCAAATAAGCGTCCTATATAATTGAGAAAAAAAAGTTTCCATATATGGGTGAAATAGACAGCAAAAGAAAATATACAACAATGGAAGGCGAACTGCATAGAAATTACTCAAGAAATATATAATGAGGACAAAGAAGGGAAACCTTCAGGGAGATTTTTCTGAAGGCAAATTTTTAACAGATCTTACCAAAGTTAATGGTGTATCAATTTTAGAGATTGCAAATTGATGGCTCCCAGGCCAAATCAGTTCTACTTATGTTTTGTTGGGTGAGCATGGTCGCTACTTTGAAAAACAATTTACATTTGAGTGCCTTCATATGGGACCTGCTCTTTCCAGTTTACCCATACTTGTACTACTCCTTTGCATTTAATTCCATCATTTACTCTACTGCGAGTATGTTGCCTGCCTTACTACTGAAGATATTTGAGTTTGCAGTGCCTGGATATAGATTGTCATGATGAAAGAGTGGACAATCATCCATTCTTGGGAGACCAATATGTACAAAGGCAAATAGATGTGAGCTGTGAATGTGTGTATAAAATGGGGATGTAATAGAAACTGGCCTGTATAAAGCTAAAGACTATTGGTGAAATTATATAAAAATGAATAGTTTCCATAGGACCCGTAAGTACTGGTCAAAGAATTTAGATTTTTTTTTTATAAAGCAGTTGTCTGTCACTCTAAGTTCCTGTGTTTGCGAGAGATTTGAGAAAAGGTGCTTGCCTACTGTACAGTCATATGCCACATGATGATGTTTCAGTCAATGATGGACCACATAGACGATGCTGGTGTAGCATATAGCCTAGTTGTGTCATAGTCTGTACTGTCTGGTTTGTGTAAGTGCACTCAAGAGCAGAACTGCCTAACGATGTATTTCTCAGAACTACCATCGTGCTCATGACTGTCTACTGGTTAAACTTTGGATAAAGAGAAAGATATGAGCTCAAAGTGAGCTTTTAAGTAATCTAGGGAAAAGATAAGAGTTTGGATAAAAGTGATAGTTCTGACTATGGAAAGTCATTGAAAGAGATCTGGCAGGTAAGAGAAAATGAGATTGGACAAGAACAATAAAGGAAAAAGAAGTTAGGAGATTGCTGTTTTGCTCTTCAGAGAGTAAAAAAGAAAAGGAGAGAAATGGCAGAATCTAACATTGTTACAAAGGTGATGAAATAAATAAAGGCTGGTTTTCATATTGGCACACAGCAGCTCTCAGTCCTGTTCGTGGGTTTATTTCCTGCCAGCACAGTCACTCAGGGCTCTAGCCACTTCACCGTGCTGCTTGTCAAGAAAAGAACAGGCAGCTGCATGGGGTCTTCTGTATTTTATTCATTACAGCTTCTTTTATTTGTTGTTTTAATGTATTTAATTTACTAAATTATTACAGATGTTGCATATTACAGTGCTAATAAGAAAAATATGAAAAGTTGCCCAGCTTCTTTTAAGTATGGTAGAAGTGGAAACATTTTTCCTTCTGCCTGTTCAAGTTTCAGTTGATCTTTTTTGAAAATGCGGACTTAAAATGGATGGTCCACACTAATTTTAAGTAGAGGGAAAGGGGAACAAATTTTAAGTGACATCTTGAAGAAATCATTATGTATTCTGCTGTGAGAAGATTGGAGACATTGAGAATGTGGGAGCCTCACGAAGATTGTTACAGAGTGCATTCCTCTTCTTTTCTCGTGTCTTTATTACTATTTGAGAACATTAAATGTAAAGGAGGTGCTTACAGCATGCCAGTGTTACTTAGTGTTAGCATTTGTTGGAGTGTGTGAAAAATCTTAGGCCAGCTTTTGTGGATGGCTTTTGTCGGAAGTACACTTCATGTTGAACAAAGGGAAAATAGTTTCTCAAGAGCTGTATTTATGTGTGATTCATATACGTGGATTAGAACACTTAGGAAAAAACTCAACGAAGAAAAGAAACTTTCCCTCTAGGCTTCATGATTTATATGAATTAAATTTGTCATTGTTAAGATAGATACAGAAAGCTCACTTCAGATTGTCCAAACCCTGCACTGCATTAAAGCTTATGATATAGCCACAGGTAACTATGTTCGATTTTCTTTGAACTCATGCTCTAATTGGAGCCCTGTCACTGCACAAAGCAGTTGAAATTTAATTAAGGGGCAGGAAATTCCCCAAGTCTAATTTTGTCCCTGAGCTACTTGCTCTGTGGGTTGTCTCTCAGGAGTTCACCAGCTGCTGAGTGGAGGTTTTGGCGCAGATGCTAAAGCCTACCCTGGTGAGGTACTTCACAATCACAACAAAGCATAATGGCTTCTTTCTAAGTAGACTAACCATCCATCTACATAGACACATTGTGTTACACAGTTTGACTTCTTATTTTGATGCTCTGTTTAAGGGCACCTTCCATTGAGGGCCCAATTTAATCATGATAAAAGTAAGTACTTCAACAAAGAACTCAATTTTTCTTTCTTCTGTTCCAGTTGTAAATTTCCTAGTTGTTTTTGGTACTGAGCACTTCCAAAATAATCAACTCATCTTAACCTAGTGGGGAAAACTGAAATGCAATTAAGTGAGAAAATATATGTTTAAAAAAAATCTGTGCAAAGAATTAGGAAAATATAAGATATTATCAAAATACTGTTTCAACAAAAACAAACTTCCCAAAGACACATTTATAAATTTCTGTGAGATTCATGCCAACAGGGTGTAGAATTCTACTTTTCCCATGAGCTCCTTGGAGTAGACCCAAGATGCTATCTTAGACAAGAGCCTGTCTTCCCACTATGGTGAATTTCTTCAGCCACTCTCCCATGCATGAAGAGGATCCTTAACTACCTGATTGGTTTACATTAAATAGAACTTACCTGTGTGTGTGTGTGTTTTTCAATCCAATATACTAAACTACAGAGCAATGCACTGTGTAAATACCATACCTACTGTGCAATGCCTCAGGTAACAATAAAAATGTTTGTTCATCGTTTTATAATGTCAGAAATTAATTGCTGATGAGTAACACCTACTTTTTCATATGACCTAATATGTATATGACTACTTGCACGTTGAACTGGACTAAATTTTTGGAATGGCTAAAATCTTGAAGCTTCAATTTGAAATGATAGAGTCATACAGTCGGCAAAGCCTGGGTTTCAGACTGAGCAATGTCAGGACCCCCTCCAGGTAGAAAGCAAAGATCCAGAGGTGCTGTTCTTGTTTCTTGCCTTCATGTAGAGGTGCGTATGGTCATCAAATGGTGCAGAGGATAAATGTGTCTAACATCTATACTAATAATCTATACTAATAAAAGGGTAATATGCTGATTAGACTGGGTTGACCAAACATCTTCCGGACGTCTGACTTCCTTCCAGACAAAGCCACGGTGACGGGGGCTGAGGCAGAGGTGGTTAGGGGCGATCAGGACAGCAGGGGAGCAAGCAGTTAGGGGCAATCAGGCCGGCAGGGGAGGGCAGTTGGGGGGTGATCAGGCTGCCAGGCAGAGGTGGTTAGGGGCAGTCAGGCAGGCAGGCAGAGGTGGTTAGGGGTGATCAGGCAGGCAAGCAGGTGAACTGTTAGGAGTCAGCTGTCCCGGATTGTGAGAGAGATGTCCGACTGCTGGCCCGATCTCTGTGGGACATCCCCTGTGGGGTCCCAGATTGGAGAAGGTGCAGGTTGAGAGACACCTCCTTCCGTGTACAAATTTCATGCACCAGGCCTCTAGTATAATAATAAGTCAGACCACTGAAAGGCATTTTGGGTGCCAGTGTGGACCTCCTTTAACTGCTCCGTTCTTTGGGAAATATAAGGATGGGGGGAGCTGGAATAGGAATTATTTTGACCAGATTGCCTGTGGAGGCTAGGACTTCACAGCATGCTGACATGGCTGACTTGCAAGACCCATGGATGTTAGCTTTCTTTCAGTGGAAATTATTTTTGCATGTGGAGTAGATATAATGAGTAAACATCCCCAAATCACCAATTCTGACCTTGCCAACACTAGTACAAAACTGGAAAGTGAATCAACATTGGGATAATTCAGAGGACCTTTCACTCTTCTTCCAAATATGTTGCTTTGAGTAAATGCAGCTTAAGAATCTTCCTGATATATTGTTACCATGTTTCTGTGTGCTGCAAATGCAATGGATGGGTTAGAGACAAAGTTCTAACCACAACCATCTATTTCCTTTGTTTTATATATTTAGGTCAGACTCTAAACATGGTTTTAACATATTTTGTTTGTGGTTTAATTTCCTTTGTGATTATTTCTTTTATTTAATGGGAGTGTAAAAATGTCCCAAGGACTAAAAATCAATTGCAGCTCATTTTCAACATCGGCATTAAGAGATACTCTGTTAGTTTGCCTTTGGGTCACAATTAAACTTTCAGGATCATTTCAGGTTAAAAACGCAATAGTGAGGCATTTACATTTTTCTTAACAAAACATAGGGGACTATATTAAGGTGGCATTCTTTCATACCCTCTTGGGCCCCAATCTTATAACAAACAAGGAATGAGAAAATGTGGGCTCCGCAGTGACTCAGTGTGTCTCTGGTCTGGCCTTCCCAGAGATGCCCATGAGGCGCCTGCATGAGGCACTGCCTGGAAGCTCATAATGACTCCCTGGAGATGTGGAGGGATTCCCGGACAAATAAGAAGGAAAGGCAAACCCAGTCAATCAGGGCAGCACCCCAGGACCACCATGAACTTCACAGTAGTGCAAAGAGTGATGTGTATCCACCATTTAAGTGTTAAAGCTGCAAAGAGGTTTTTCATTTTAAATTTACTATGCCGACTATTAATGTGTGTTTGTTTCTGGCACTTCATTCAGTTTATACCCTGATAGCACACACATTTGTTTTAGTGGGATGGGTAATCATCTTTTCTCAGGAAAGGTGTTGAAATGCTTACTTCCCAAAGAAGACAGGAGATTTTTTTGGTTTTGTTTTTAACATTCATGTACCTGTTCATTTAGTGAGTAGCAGAAATACATTTTCTTATGTTCTGTCCTTTATGAACATAATGTATTCATCAAATTCTAAACTGTATCCCTAATAGAATTTCCTTTGATTTTACTCAGGACTTAATATACTTAACACCTGGATAAATTCAGACTTCTTTTGAACTAAATGAAATCACTGAGAATCTAAGAGTTACCAGACAGCTGTTAATAGTTTTAACAACTTCTTGCAGTTGCCCCGAGGGAGGGAAATGTGGTCCATTATATAAAATACAGTGAATTACAATGGAAACAATAGTTTAATAAAGGAGAGCCCTGTTTATTTTAATAGGACTCACATGTCAGTTAGCTAAAATATTAAGACATTACTTTCCTTGAACTGAAAACAAAAATCCCCTAAGAAATAGACCCATTAAAAATAAATTAGTAGTGGTTTTCTTATTCATATTCTCATTGTGGGTGAAGAATATATTTTGCAATAACATAGAAAAGAGTTTTTCTAAAAATATTGTCTAATCACAAAGTACAATTTTTCTAAAATATACTGAAAGTCAATATTATATTAAATTAACAGCAGCAAAAATAAACACAGGCAATTTTAAATAGTCACTCTTTTTCTAGGAAGACATAGGATATTTAAGAAAAGAAAGACAAAATTATTGTTATTTTAGATATTATTCTAACAATATTAAACAAAATTATTAAACAAAATCAGACAGGTAGCTGACTTTTAATTTTAACATTAATAAAATTTTTATATAAGTGCTTATTTTCTTCACCCAGGAAAGGTATAATCACTGTACCTCTTACTTATAAAGATGTATTTTATTATATAAACACATATTTGCATACAAACATGATTATGCAAATTCAAGTCACAATGTTTAAGACTAACCATGCTAATTTTTATAAAAAGATTTCCCTAATAAATTCTTATTAGCTTTTTTCTTTCATGAAACGTGTGTTTCTACTACTTACAAAGATCTAGCAATCGTTCATGCAAAAGAAAAAAAAAAGTATGTTTTCCATATATGTGTAAGTTGTTCCACAAACATCTGGTAACGAAACTTTGAAAGCTGCTAGATTTCAAGCCAGCCCAGGTGTTCACTACAACATCTCTAGAACTTAGCAATTGCCTGCAGTAATTTGTTGCAACTCGTATTGGCATTTTTACGGTATGATGAGGCAAAAGGTGATGACATCATGTGCTAATGTTACGAAGGTGCTGTGAATTCAGTGTGAAAATTCCATCAATGAGTGATTGTTCCTGAAACTGACTACATTGGTGGCCATCACATTTTGCCAACTGAAACATCTGGGCACAAGTTAGTAGTGGCACACCTTGTAAATAACTTAATTGAAATTAATTGCCAGAAGTTTGCAGCACCCTAGGTAGTTTATAAGTACCATTTTTTTATTCTATGGCAATGTTTTGGTCTTAAGAATCTTGTATTCTCAGATTCTGTTGTAGCAGCTTGTGAGGAAAGGGAAACATGTAGAAAATATATGATGAAAATATATGATGAAAGTGAAAAGTGTAGAAAATATATGCTGAAAATATAAGACACAAGGAAATAAAAAAAAATCATTATATATAAGGAACAAAAACTTTGCTGTCTCTTATACTAGTACCTACATTCATGGATAAAGTATTTTTCTCACAGAAATAGTTTTAAAACTAATATATAAAGTCTTTTAAAAAAAGAAGACAGTTGAATAATTAGATGTAGGTCTCTATTTTTCCAGAAAAAAAATATATTTGAAGAGACCAAGAGAGAACAAGGATACTGATTAGGAACTATGGGTCATATTATTTTTGAACAGATTCTAAAGCATTTAGAATAATTTTCTAAATTATTCTTACCTTCATGCCTCATAAGTTTCGGGAAAGCATAACCAAAAAATTGCTATAAGAATACTATAGTCAACAAAATGAATGTTTTTCAATGTCACTTCCTTGCTTCCTCCTTTCCTAAATCCCCTTTTCTTTGAATTTTTGCTTTTCAATAAAATTTTTGCAAATGTAAAGATGTCTAAAGCTATAAAATGTTGATATTTCATAAATCACATGAAAACCTAATTAATAAATTAAAGTTTATATCTGCCCTGAAAGTACCACAAGTAATTTTTAATACTGCAATCTAAACTAGCAGAATGCTCTGGATATTTCTGAAACTCATATAATCTCTATTTTGAGAAATAACTATTATTTTGTTCTTTATCTGATTTTGAAAATCCATATAACTAACATTTTATAGAGTTTAATGCTGGGAATAATTTTTTATAATTAGTTCTAGTAGCCCTGCGCACGAATCCATGCGCCAGTAGCTCTCTGCGGGACCTGGCTGCTCCGCGCCAGCTGCCCAGAGGCTCTCCGTGGCCCAGAGGCCATCCATGGCTGGGTGCGGAATGCTTGCCTCATCACCACGGCAACGAAGCAAGCATTCCACCAGGCCGCTCAGCTGCCCGCTCTCAGCAGCCGCCCACCCGGGACTGGGGGACTCCGGCAGGGCTGAGAGGGCTGGGCGCCGCCATCTTGTGGCTATGGGCGTCGCCATCTTTTGTGACAGAGTGACAGTTAATTTGCATATTAGCCTTTTATTACATAGAATGATTCTTTTTATTGTATAAAGAAAAAATACATATATATGTATATAGATACATACTTTTTTTTTTTTTTTTTTGCTTGGCTACCAAGATTAAAGCTATATATATATTCAAATCAGTAGTTATTAGCCCAGGCTTTCTGGTACAGCCAAATTAGTACTTTTTCTGCCCTTTCCCCCCTTTATTTTCATCAAATACTTATATCTGTTTTCTATGTAAATTAAAGTAGATAGGTTTTAAAAAATAAGTACTCTAGGCCTTAACCAGGTAGCTCAGTTGGTTAGAGCATCATCCCAATATGCCAAAGTTGTGGATTCAATCCCTAGTCAGGGCACACACAAGAAGCAACCTATAAATAAGTGAAACAACAAATTGATGTTTTTCTCCCTCTCTCCCTCTCTCTCTTCCTCTATCTCCCTCTCTCTCTTGGTCTCTCTCCCCCGACCCCTCTCTAAAAAAAGCAATAAAAAATATAAAAATAACTCTAGAATACCCAGGACTACCAGTTGGTATATCTTCATATAAAATATTTACAACTCAAAAAGTCTATTCTTCCTCAAGCTATAGGATATTTTATATTTGAACTCTTTCCTCCTTACAGCTCACCATAGCAAAAATAGCACTTTATAACAATTTTTTGCTTTGTTTTTTATAACAGAGACCCTTATGTTCACAAATAAGCTTTTGATATAACAATACAACCTAGCTGTTACAAAAAAGGATTTAGATTCTTTTCCTGAATAGGGGGAAAAATGTATTTCTATACCCATTCATAAAAGTAATCTTAGTGCCTTTTTATAATGGACATATTGTTCCAGAAAAGTGAGTTCAATAAGCTACCCAAGTGTAAAAAAGGATTCTATTTAATCTTTGCTTTTGTTAAAAATAAGCATGGAGAGTATGGACAAAGAAGCAGCTTTAACTTACGGTTTTAGTCTTCAACATTTGAATCCCTGTATGTTTCCTTGAGGTTAATATTTTAATAGTATCAGATCAAATTAAATAGAGAATATGTGGAAGGAATGGCAGGCAATTAACAGAGCCAGATGAAATCAATGACAGTTGCTTTTTAATCAAATTTCCACTCAGCTGTTTTTCACTACAAATAAATGTATGTTATAATAAAATAAATATTTGGAGTTGCAGAGAGAACTACATGATTTTAGGGTATATCTTTATGATTTAAGGAATAAAACAAGTCCTGATTTTTAAGAATCTTGCTATTAATAGCAACAGCTACATTTATTAACGCTATAAAAGAGCCTGACTTGAAAAATGAGTCAGGGATTTTGCTAATGAGTTGCAGAACTGACAGACTACAAGAACTGGAGAAGGTTGTTAAGAGGCAGTGTTGAGCAGTGCTAGAAATAACGAACAGGAAGTGATACAAATACTGAAGGAAGGAGCATGCTAAAAGATATCTCTCAACTATAAATAAGTGACTAGTTCTACTTCCTTGATTAATCATTTTTCTTGCCATATTCCTCTATTGTGTATCCCCATCCCCTCCCCGCCACCCCACCCCCGACATATATTGTAGTGAGAGAATTACTTCAATCCAGAGCAGTTGCAATGGCTTTGAGAAGGTTATAAAAGTTAGGGGAGTAAGAAGTTCAGTAGCATGCCGACTATTTATGAAGATCTATTCTCTCATTCAATTTAGCAGCACCTGTAATGCTTCAGGCCCTCCACCGGGCTTTCAGGATATGGAGGCTAATAAGGCAGCTGCAGCCTTACCCTGTAATTTATTCTCAGAATTAACTATCCTGAAAAAGAAATTAAATTAGATTAGTTACAATTAATTTAAAAGGCAGAAGTTCAGGGACAACAAAGCTGATCTATGGTGCTAGATGTTAAGATAATGGTCAAGCTTGGAGGAGATGGGGATGGGTAGAGAAAAGAGGGGAACACAAAACAGGTGTTTGGCATTCAGTTAGTTTGTTTCTTGATCTGTGTGTTGGTTACATGAGTATACTAACTTTGTGAATATTCACTGACTTGCACACTTATGTTTTGTGCATTTTCCTGAATTTATACTTTAGTAAACAATTATATAAAATTGAAGAGAAAAAAAGACAGGGAACTATTTAGTACATATACAAAAGATACGTCTTCCTTTCCTTTTTGACAACCATTCCTCAGCTTTTTATTTTATATATATATAATTTTATTGATTTTTAGAGATACATGAAGGGAGAGGGAGAAAGAAAAAAAACATCGATGTGAGAGCAACCCGGGCATGTGCCCTGATGGGGAATCGAACCTGCAACCCCCAGGTGCATAGGAGGACGCCCAGTCAACAGAGCCACACTGGCTAGGGTCCTCAGCTTTTTGTTATTACTCTTTTAACTACAACATTCTAGTAAACTCCATGTGACAATCCAAGGATCCAACTCTCTGCAAGACTGCTAATGACAGAATCATCACCTCTCATGGCCATTCTTTAATCTTAATCTCCTCCGATGGCTCTTCTCTTTGACTCTGACCATTATTTTTTCTTTTAAATTTTTCTCTAAATTAGGATAGTTCAAAAAATTTTTTCTCCTAATTTGGCTGTTGTGACACCAATTATTCCTTCTCAGCCTCCTTCACAAGATTTTCTTCTAATTATTCCTTAAATATTGATGTATTTCTGTTTTCTATTCTCAACCTTTCCTCCTTGCTGTAACTTCTTCCTGAGGAATCTGATTCAGAGGTTTTTTAAAAAAACTATAGTCTATTGATAATGCTCAAATCCTCATATCTCCACCTCCAAAACTTGAGATTCAGTGCCATATTGTAAATTGTGTACTTGGCATTTCCACCTGTGTTTTATATAAATATCCAAACTCAGTAAGTTCCAAACTGAAATTATTGTCTAAATTCCAGAAGTCTGATATTCTTCTTTTATTTTCTATTTCAATTAGCAATCCATCCTTAACCCAGTCATCCAAGGTAGGTATTTCTAATTCACTGTTCCAGCCTTTCTTTCAACACCCACATGAATAAATAACCATGTTTGTTATTAAAACCAATTAAATATTTCTCAAATTGACCCTTTCTTCTCAATTCCACTGAAATGAGTATCAGGAGTGGGCAAACTTTTTGACTCGAGGGCCACAGTGGGTTTCTTAAACTGGACCGGAGGGCCGGAACAAAAGCATGGATGGAGTGTTTGTATGAACTAATATAAATTCAAAGTAAAGGAGCAGAGGGGAGAGCAAGAGAACCGGATAGAGCAGCCGGATCCGGCCCACGAGCCGTAGTTTGCCCACGGCTGGTTTAGATTCTTATTCCACCCATTCCTATAATATACCAGTGGCCCGATGCACGAAATTCGTGCACATTAAAAGGGGATTAATTAGAGGAAATAATTTAATATGGCTATTTGCCCTTTCTCTATAATAGAAGTGTCAGAGATGAAAGAAAGTTAGTAAAATGTATATGAAAACCTTCCTCCTGTCAGAGTCTGGGGCACACCACTGGACCCAGAGTCAAGTCCCCGCCCACCCACATGTGCCTCAAAATCGCGTGAGACCCAGACCCAGCCGGCTCACCCCCATTGGGCTAGATCCAGACCCGGCCATTCCCACCCTTGTCAAGCCCCGCTGGGCAGGAGTCGTACCCTCAGGTTCCCTGGCCCGGCGCCAGGACGGGGGGCATGGCCTGAGGTCCCCCAGCCCATACCAGGGTGGGGGGGGTGCCTTGAGGTCTCCCATCAAGCCCTGCCAGGTGGGGGACATGGCCTGAGATCCCCTGTCAAGCCCCCTGGATGGGGGCCATGGCCTGAGGTCCACCGTCAAACCCCGCCAGGCGGGGGTGCGCAGCCTCAGATCCCCCGGCCCGGCACCAGGAGGGGGGCACAGCCTCAGGTCCCCTGTCAAGCCCCCCCGGCAGGGAGATGCAGCCTCAGGTCCCCTGTCAAGCCCTGCTGGGCGGGGGGGTGCGGCCTGAGTTCCCCTGACCCAGCACTGGGGGTGCACCTTGAGGTCCCCCGTCAAGCCCCGCTGGGTGGGGAGCGTGGCCTGAGGTCCCCCGGCCTGGCACTGGGGCGGGGAGAGCAGCCTGAGGTCCCCTAGCCCAGCACCAGGACGGGAAGCGCACCTTGAGGTCCCCATCAAGCCCCGCCGGGCAGAGGGCGTGGCCTCAGGTCCCCTGGCCTGTCGCTGGGGCAGGGGTCGCGGCCTGAGGTCCCCATCAAGCCCCACTGGGTGGGGGTCCCGGCCTGAGGTCCCCCAGCCTGGTGCCAAGGCGGGAGGCGTGGCCTGAGGTCCCCTATCAAGTCCTGCTGGGCGGGGGGTACAGTCTGAGGTCCCCTAGCCCAGTACCAGGATGGGAAGCACACCTTGAGGTCCCCTGTCAAGCCCTGCCAGGTGGGGGACATGGCCTGAGGTCCCCTGTCAAGCCCCACAGGGGTGGGGGAGGGCATAGCCTCAGGTCCCTGCTGATTGCTTGTTAAGGCTCCTTATGGGAACTTGGCCTCAGCTGTGGGTGCAGCCATCTTTGTGATGGAGTGATGGTTAATTAGCATATTCCCTCTTTATTAGATAGGATTTATATCCTCATAAGTGGGTTCCCTGCTTAAGATGTAAACATTCTTCTTTATTTTTCTTGTTGAGGGTATTACAGGTGTCCCCCTTTTTCCCCCTTTGTTCCCTTCAACCTGGCTCCTGCCCCACCCAGGCCTTCACAGCACTATTGTCTGTGTCCATGGGCTATGCACATGTTCTTTGGTATATCCCTCTTGCCTGTTTTCACATTGCTGCTGGAGTCATGACACTGCCATCACTGCTTTGTACGTAGCACCATTCCAAAGGTGCTTCCTGCTGTCCTGACAACATGAGCACAGCTGTCTCACTCCTCTGTTATGTAAGCCAGCCATAGAAAGATAAATATCACATGATCTCACTCACTTATGGAATACAGTGAACAACATAAACTGATGAACAAAAACAGATTCAGAGACAGAGAAGCATCGATCAGACTGTCAAACCTCAGAGGGAAGGTAGGGGAGGGGAGGGGTAAGGGGAGAGATCAACCAAAGGACTTGTATGCATGCATATAAGCCTAACCAATGGACACATACAGCAGGAGGGGTGAGGGCATGAGTGGGGGAGTCGGGGGACAGTGGGGCGATAAGGACACATATGTAATACGTTAATCAATAAAGAAAAAATTTTTAAAAAAGGAAAGAAAATCTTTTTGAGATGCAAAAATGGTTATCCCCAGCATCAACATTGGAACCTATAGAAGGGTACTGTTCACCTGTCTTAATATTCAAGGGATTTTTAACAAGTGGAACCATATTGAAGAAAGTAACATCTCATATATATCCTAGTTAAATTCAAGAGAACAAGGTCTGTATAAAGCAGCAGAGAAAATATCAGAGAGCAAGTCTATAAATTAGAACAAAGGAAGGTTATCTAAAAATAACAACATTTCAAAGTAGTTGAATTAGAAAAGAGAAGATTTAATAATTTTAAAAGGGTAATGGGATTTTTAAAAGTCTTAATAAGAAAAGAAGTAAAATTGCAGAAAATAAAATTAGTATTTAGATAAAGAGGATAGAGAGGCAAAGGCATAGGAGAGGAGATGATAAACCTATAAGCTTGCTATAATAAACATGAGTATGAAGACCAGGTTTATATATAAATCTTTGCATGTTACCTACATATTTCTTAGAACAAATTTCTAATTGTGGAAATAATGGATCCTAAGGTATGCATTTAGAAAGTTTTCAGAATGTGTTATCAATTATCCTATAAAATTATTATATAGATTTATTCTTTTACCAACAGTGACTAAAAATATTGTCTTATATCCAATCTCATAATTACTATAAATATTTAACCTCTGTGTTGCTATATTCTTTTAAATTCTATTAATAATTACCTTTATTCTTTTTTTTTAATAAATCTTCAGATTATTACAATTGTTTCTCCTTTTTCCACCCATAGCTCCCCTCCACCTGGTTCCCACCCCACCTTCTGCCCTTACCTCCCCCCCCCCCCACTGTCCTCATCCATAGGTGTATGATTTTTTTCCAGTCTCTTCCTGAACGCCCCCTTACCCCTTTCCCCCTGAGAATTATCAGTCCACTCCCTTTCTATGCCCCTGATTCTATTATATTCACCAGATTATTCTGTTCCTCAGGTTTTTAATTCACTTGATTTTTAGGTTCACTTGTTGACAGATATGTATTTGTTGTTCATAATTTTTATCTTTACTTTTTTCTTCTTCCTCTTCTTTAAGAATACCTTACAGCATTTCATATAATACTGGTTTGGTGGTGATGAACTCCTTTAGCTTTTTCTTATCTGTGAAGCTCTTTATCTGCCCTTCAATTCTGAATGATAGCTTTGCTGGGTAGAGTAATCTTGGTTGTAGGTTCTTGCTATTCATCACTTTGAAAATTTCTTGCCACTCCCGTCTGGCCTGCATAGTTTCTGTTGAGAAATCAGCTGACAAAATGGGGGCTCCCTTGTAGATAATTAACTGTTTTTCTCTTGCTGCTTTTAAGATTCTCTCTTTGTCTTTTGCTCTTGGCATTTTAATTATGATGTGTCTTGGTGTGGTCCTCTTTGGATTCCTTTTGCTTGGGGTTCTGTGCGCTTCCTGGACTTGTAAGTCTATTTCTTTCACCAGGTGGGGGAAGTTTTCAGTCATTATTTCTTCAAATAGGTTTTCAGTATCTTGCTCTCTCTCTTCTTCTGGCACCCCCATAATTCTGATGTTGGTACGCTTGAAGTTGTCCCAGAGTCTTCTTACACTATCTTCAACTTTTGGGATTTTTTTTTCTTTTTGCTTTTTCGGTTGAGTGTTTTTTGCTTCTTTGTATTTCAATTCTTTGACTTGATTCTTGTGTTCCTCTAGTCTGTTGTTGGGTCTCTGTATAATATTTTTTATTTCAGTCAGTGTATGTTTAATTTCTAGTTGGTCCTTTTTCATATCTTCGAGGGTCTCGTTATATTTATCGGCCTTTTCTAGGATATTCTTGAAAAGCCTTATAACCGTGGTTTTGAATTCTATATCCAGTCGTTTGTTTTCCTCCATTTCTTTCGTTTGTGATCTGTTTCTTTGATGCCACATTTTCACTGTTTCCCTGAGTTGGTAGGGTAGATTTGTGTGCTAGGTTTCCTATACGGCCCAGTGGGTCGGCCTCCCCAGTTAACCTGAGGTGGACACTCTTGGTGCACCCCTTTGTGGACTGTGTGTACAGCCTTGTTGTAGTTAAGTCTTGATTGTTGTTGGTATCATTGGGAGGAATTGACCTCCAGACCAGTTGGCTGTAAGGATCAGCTGTGTCTACGCTGGGAGAAGTTCGGTGCTGGAGACAGCCTTATAGGATTAGACTTGCCAAATTGCAATAGCCTCTGTGTTCAGCTTGGAAGGGGTGGAGTCTCAGGGCGGAGTAGACAGTCTTGGCTTCCAGTCAGCCTTGCCCTTGCGTGCAGGCACCTCCAGACCTCTACCTTCCCCGGCTCCCGAGTCTCCACCTGAGAGTCCAGATTCCCCCCACAAGAGCGTGGGTCCCCAGGGGCTCGCCTGGAACTGGGGTTCAGTGCAGTCAGAACTGGGGTTCAGTGCAGTCAGGAGCTTCCAACTCCCTTCTGCTAGGGAAAGCCTGTGGCAACCTCCACAGCCTTTGTGCACACTGGTGCGCGCACCTCCAGACCTCTGCCCACCGGGGCTCCCCGGGTCTCCCCCGGGTCTCCGAGTCTCCGGGTGCCTTTCTCTCTACCTGACAGTCCAGACTCCCCCTATATGAGCCTGGATCCACAGGGTTTCACCTGGGACTGGGGTTCAGTGCAGTCAGAACTGGGGTTCAGTGTGGTCAGGGGCTTCCTTCCCCCTTCCGCCAGAGAAAGTCAGCCAGGCTCTCAGCCGCCCTTCCTCTCTGCGCACACAAAGACCCTTTGCCATACCTCCAATTCTTTGTGAGCTTTTCTCTTTCCTTCTAGTTGCAGAATTTCCACTCAGCCAGCCTTCCTGTGGTTCTGGATGGTGTCCGTTCTGTCTTTTAGTTGTAGTTTTGAAATTGTTGTGCGAGGCAGCAGTTTAGGTGCTTACCTATGCTGCCATCTTGGTTTCTCTCCCTACCTTTATTCTTAAAAAAATATTTCATATGCCCTGGCTGGTGTAGCTCAGTTGGTTGGAACATCATCCCATACGCCACAAGGTGACGGGTTCAATTCCTGATCAGGGCACATATCCAGGTTGTGAAACCAAAATGTGGTGGTCGGGTCTGAGTTCGTTGTCTCCCAAAATCGATGAAGGAATTTGCAGACAAAAACAGTTAGCGGAAGCAAAGTTTATTGAGAGATAAATGGACTCCCTGCCACAGGGGGCAGCAGGAAGGGGGACCAAAGCAGGTTACCAGTGAAGCTTCTTTGTTTCAGGTTCCAAAGTTCCATGCCCCTGTAAGCCAATCCTGGAAAAAGTACAACTGGGGTTCCAGAAAAGCCAAAAGCAGGCCAGTGTCCAGAGTTTCTGGGTGAAGTTCAGTATCCAGGCTAATTAAAATCCATTAGTCCATGTGTGTAGTCCCACATGGCCATAAACAATGTGGGCACAGGGGAGCAGATCCCCTTCCATAGAGTAGCCAGGAACCCAGTAGGCCAGAGAGAGAAGAGGGTGTGCTTCTTTGTTTAGGGTTAGGTGTATACGTTGCTAGCTCCTGATTGGTTCTTTCAAAGAATTCTGCCTTAGTAATATTCTTGGGATTGGTTATATGCCTCACTACCTTGTGATTGATTATCTGCAAGCTGCTTGTCTTAGCAAAATCCATACATTTTAAAGCTCACATCTCCCCCAGTGTCCTTCTTTCCCCGCCCAGCTGGGTTTCCAGGTTCTACTTCCTCCCCCCATGGTCCTGTCCCTGATTACTTAGCCCTCTTCTTCTATCTCGTCAGTTGGCAGTTCGGTCAGGGGCAACCAATCTATGTTTCTCTCTCTCTCTCTCCCTCTCTCTCTCTCTCTCTCTCCCTCTCCCTCTCACCCCTCCCCTCTCTAAAATCAATAAAAATATTTTATATTAGATATCGCTTCAAAATGCTTTGATATTTGCACTAGCTTTGCATCAGTAATTCTAACACATATTTAAATTTAATTCAGTGTTGAACTGCCCTTGGTACTCCTCTCAATTCATTTTACTAACAGTATCTCCTCTCTTCTATTGTTTCCTTTATCTTTGATTGTTTTTTTTTTTAATATATTTTATTGATTTTTTACAGAGAGGAAGGAAGAGGGATAGAGAGTTAGAAACATTGATGAGAGAGAAACATCAATCAGCTGCCTCCTGCACATCCCCCACTGGGGATGTGCCCGCAACCAAGTTATGTGCCCTTGACCGGAATCGAACCTGGGACCTTTCAGTCCCCAGGCCGACGCTCTATCCACTGAGCCAAACCGGTTTTGGCTGATTGTTTGTTTTGATGCATTTTACATTAGGCAGGGACATTTCTTCATTAAGGGTATTTGGTGGTATATTTTCTAAGTCCCTGCATATATGAGAATGTCTTTATGCTGACGTAATATGTAAAGAACAACTTAGTTGAGTTTAAAACTTTAGGGTAACAAAACTTCCCAAGCTAATACATTCTTTAAAAATCATGAGCAAGCCTAACCGGAAGATGGCGGCTGGCAGGATGGAGGAGAGGGAGAGGATATGAGTGAGTGAGGGGGTGAAAAGAGAGTGTGTGGATGTGTGTGGTGTGTACTAAGTGTACCGGTTAATAATGGCGGATTCTGTAATCAAAGAAAACACGATAATTTCAAGAGAAACATCAAAAGTGCTTTACTCAAAGTAATGTCCATCGCTAGCTACACATTTCCCCATCTTTCACGTAATTTGTGGATACTGTCCCAATAGAACTTTTCTTGTTTTGAGGCAAACCATTCAGAGACCCAATTTTCCACTTCTTCATATGTTTTGAAGTGCTGCTCAGAAAGTGCGTGTGCCATGGATCGGAACAAGTGGTAATCTGAAGGAGCAAGGTCTGGTGAATACAGCGGGTGAGTTAATATTTCCCAGGCAAGATCTTTTAACGTGTCTTTAACTGGTTTTGAAGTGTGTGATGGTGCGTCATCTTGAAGCAAAATTACTTTGCTGTGTCTTCTGGCACATTCTGGTCATTTCACAATCAAAGCGTGGTTCACATTGATTATTTGTTGTCGCTTGCGATCAGTTTTAACGGTTTCACCTGGTTTTAGACAGCCTTGGGCAAACTACAGCCCGAGGGCCAGATCCGGCTGTTCTATCTGGTTCTCTTGCTCTCCCCTCCGCTCCTTTACTTTGAATTTATATTAGTTCACACAAACACTCCATCCATGCTTTTGTTTCAGCCCTCTGGTCCAGTTTAAGAACCCATTGTGGCCCTCGAGTCAAAAAGTTTGCCCACCCCTGCTTTAGAAGCTCATAATACACCACACCTTCCTCATCCCACCAAACACAAAGCATTGTCTTCTTTCTGAAGCAATTTGGCCTTGCAGTCGATGTTGATGGTTGACCTGGATCAATTCATGATTTTGTGCGTTTGGGATTTTCAAAATAAATCCACTTTTCATCACCAGTTACAATTCAATGCAAAAAAGACTTTCTTTTGTGCTGTTGAAACAACATTTTACTGATGACTTTTCGGTTTTCAATTTCTCTTTCATTCAGTTGATGTGACACCCATTTTCCTTCCTTTAAAATCTTTCCCATTGCTTTTAAATGATTGGAAATTGTTTGCTGAGCAACTTTTAATCTTTCTGCAAGTTGTTTTTGAGTTTGACACATATCTTCATTCAATAATGCTTGTGATTGTTGGTCTTCAAACTTTTTTGGTTGACCTGGACATTCTTTGTCTTTTACATCAAAATCATAACCTTTAAATCAGTTAAACCAGCGTTCACAAGTATCTTGAGATGGAGTATGTTCACCATAAGCTTCCCAAAATATATGATAACTTTTTCTTCAAAATAAT
Organism: Plecotus auritus; assembly: GCF_963455305.1. NCBI lineage: Eukaryota > Metazoa > Chordata > Mammalia > Chiroptera > Vespertilionidae > Plecotus > Plecotus auritus. The sequence goes on along the minus strand of NC_137772.1, from coordinate 190,382,311 downwards.
GAATTAAAACTTCCCACAAATGCTCTTTTTTGGCACGAAATTCAACATTTTTTAGCGTAAAAGTATCTATGATGTTAACACCTTCAGCAAATTTGACATATGAAGTTTTGAAGCATGCTGTCAATACAACAAAATAGCATACATATCAAATCGCACACATATCAACATATGTGTAATTCCTTCTATTGAAAAAAATCTGCATTATTAACTGGTACAACTAGTATGTGAGTGAGTGATGGACAGTAAAATCCGGCAGGAATAGCAAGGGCTGGCAGACCAGGCTTTCCTGAACAGGGAGCATCTATCACCACTGCAGGCACTCCCCGGGCTGTGGGCTCAGGCACAGAGCCCACACCATCTTGAACGGGAGAGCGTGCTCTTCTAGAAACTCATCAGCACCACCACCCAGACAGGCCTTGGACACTGCCTGCAACCCTGCAGCCACTCCAGCCAAAATCCTGCTGACCCACCCACAGACCTGCAGACCCTAGGACTTCCACTTCCAAGGGTGCATGGCTCCTGCAGCAGGAAATGTGACTTCCTCCCCAGCTACTGACCTCCTGATGCCACAGTTGTGCTTTTCCAGTGTGCAGGCCTCCTGAGCCCAAGGCCACAAAGGCAGCTCTTGGGTGCCTCTGTGAGCCCCTACTGGGCGCGCTCTTATCCAAACAAGGGCGCACTGCCCCAGCAATAGAAATTCTGAATTCCCCCTTCCCAGATACCTGCCCACAGACACCTTGGTCATGCAGCTTCAGTGCCAGGGCCCCTTTGAGTGCATGAGTGAGCCGTCCTGGCAAACGGAACGTGGTTGCCTCAGTGAGCCACCACTGGGCACGTACGAATCCAACCAAGGACACAAGACCCCAGCAGTTGAAATTCGGACTTCCCCTACTCCCGGCTGCCTGCCCACAGAAACCTCAGTCACGCGGCTTTAGTGCAAGGACCTCTCTGAGTGCACCGCCCTGGCAAACGGCCCAGGGTACCTCTGTGAGCCGCCACTGGGTGCACATGAATCCAACCAAAAACTCAAGACCCCGGCAGCAAAAACTGAGTCTTCCCACTCCACAGCTGCCAACCTCTAGACACCATAGTCACGCTTTTCCAGCGCGCAGGCCTCCTGAGCCCACTACCCTGACAGATGGCTCCTGAGTGCCTCTGTGAGCCCTCGCTGGGTGCGCTTGTATCCAAACAAGGGTGCATAGCCCCAGCAATAGAATTTCGGACTTCCCCCATTTCTGGCTGCCCGCCCACAAACACCTCGGTCATGCAGCTTCAGCGTGAGGGCCCCTCTGAGTGCGTCGCCCTGACAAACGGATCCCAGGGGCCTCTGTGAGCCACCGCTGGGCGTGTGTGAATCCAACCAAAGGCGCAAGGCTCCGGCAACAAAAACTGAGTCCTCCCACTCCATAGCTGCCAACCTTCGGACACTGCAGTCATGACTTTTTGGTGCACAGGCCTCCAGAGCCCCACCACCCCAACAGATGGCTCCTGGGTGCCTCTGCGAGCCCCTGCTGGGAACACACTATTTCAACCAAGGGCTCAAGGCAGCAAAAATTGGGACATCCCCCTCCCCGGCTGCTGACCTCCGGACACTGCAGTTGTGCCTTTCCAGCACTCTGGCCTACTGAGCCCACTGCCTCTATAGGCGGCTCCTGGGTGCCTCCTTGAGCCCTGGCTAGGTGCGCTCATATCCAAACAAGGGCGCATGGCACCAGCAGAAATGCAAATTTCCCCCTTCCCAGTTGCCTAACCACAGACACCGCGATTGCATGGTTTCAGCACACAGGCCCGCTGAAGCCACCATCCCAGCAGGCCACTCCTGGGTGCCCCTGTGAGCTGCCAGTAGACATACTCATATCCATCCAAGGGCTCAAGGACCCAGCAGCAGAAACTTGGACTTCCCAATCCTCAGCTGCTGATCTTTGATCACTGCAGTCACACCGATCCAGCACACAAGCTCCCTGAGCCCACTGCAGGGGCAGATAGCCCCTGGGTGCTTCTCTGAGCCACTGCAAGGCACAACCCCAGCCACTGGCATCCAGTCCCCATGGTAGCGCCACACCAGCACAAGGGACCCCTGAGCTTTGCCCCAGCAGACAGCTCCTGGGTGCCTCTGTAAGCAGCCATTGGGCATGTGTATCCAACTAGGGGCGCACATCCCCCAGAGCAGAAACTGAGACTTCTCCCTCCACAGGGCCGGTGGCACACCACAATCACTCTGATCCAGCGCGTGGGCTCCATAAGCACACACCCCATGCAGATGGCTCCTGGGCCCCTCTGTGTGCTGCCACTGGGTGTGTGTCTCTCTAATCAAGGTTGCACAGCTCCCTCGGTAGGATCCACAACATCCCCCTCCCAGCTACCTACCTCTGGACAGCTTGGTGAGTTACTGAGGACTTTCCTCCCTGGACAAGGCCACATTGTTTCAACCACAGACCCCAAGATTTCCACATCCACAGCTGCTGGATCCTGAAGCCCCTCGTGATTCAGAGAGGGAAATCACTTTGTCCAGAGTCCCACTACCTCAAACACAGACTATAAGAAGCCCACCCCCCCACTGTCACAGGTTCTGGGCCCCTCATAGTGGGTTGCAGAATGATGCTAGTCCAGCAAGAGTCATACCACACCAGCCAAAGTCACAGTACCTGAGCCTCAGGCCCCAAGACTCCTTCCTCCAAGACCATGGACTCTGGGAACCCACACTGAGCACAAATCAGTGAGACCTCAGACAACCTTTTCCACAAGAGCAGGAACCACGATCACATCCAAAACAGCTTTCACAATGAAGCCAGGGGTGAGTCACATTGCCAATCTGTGATAAGACTTCATCCACAAATAAGAAACTAACATTCAAGATTGAACTACATCAAGAGACCCCAAATAGCTCAAGTAGGGAGCTCCTCTAGATCACCAAGCCCAGGAGACCTAAGACACCACTAGCACCACCTCCAACACCACTCCAAAAAGAACCTGTATAGCAAAGCAGTTGGATCTAAGACACAAAAACAATTAAAATGTTACAGCAAAACATGGGGAGACAAAAAAAAAATCCCCAAAGGATAGAAAAAGAGGGATCACCAGAAAGGAAATTAAATGAAATGGAGGTAAGTAACATGTCAGAAAAAGAATTCAGAGTAATGGTTATAAGGATGCTCAAACAGCTGGATGACAAATACACACAACTCAATGAGAATTATAAGGAGCTGAATGAGAATGTCACCAACATGAAAAGGAACCAAGAGGAAATGAAGAATGACATAGCTGCAATAAAGAACACAATGGAAGGCTTAAACAGTAGACTAGAAGAGGCTAAGGACCGCATCAGCAAATTAGAAGGCAAGGTAGGAAAAAACACACAAACACAGCAGTAACTGGAAAGAAAACTTAAAAAGCAAGATGAGAGCTTTGGGACAACACAAAACAAAATAACATCCGCATAATAGAGGTACGAGAAAGAGAGGAAGTGGAGCAAGGAATAGAAAACCTGTTTGAAGAAATAATGACAGAAAACTTCCCTGATACTGGCAAGAAAAAAACGACACAAGTCCAAGAAGCACATAGAGTCCTAAACAAGATGAACCCAAAAAGATCAACACCAAGATACATCATAATTAAACTGGCAAACATCAACGACAAAGTAAGAATCTTAAAGGCTGCCAGAGAGAGACAGAAAGTTACCTACAAGGGATATCCCATTAGAATATCAACTGATTTCTCAACAGAAACACACCAGGCCAGAAGGGAATGGAATGAAATATACAAAGTGATGCAAAGCAAGGGACTGAATCCAAGAATACTATACCCAGCAAGGCTATCATTCAAAATTGAAGGTGGAATCAGGAGCTTCACAGACAAAAAAGGGCTAAAAGAGTTTATTACCACCAAACCAGCAATGCAAGAAATGCTAAAGAGACTGCTGTAAAAAGATGAAACAGAAAGGCAAGAAGAAACACAAACATTATGCATAAAAATGATGACAAACAAGTACTTACCAATAATAACATTAAATGTAAATTGTTGTAGTAAAATATAAAAATGTTTAAAAATGCTTAAAGAATGTTAGAAAAGTTAAAAAATGTTTTAGTTAACTTCCCTTAAAACTTAAAGTGTGATATTAAAGATACATTCCCCACTGCCCTGAAGCATGTGTACCCCAGAAATAAGGATTTGAACTGACGCAGAGTGACTTGTGTCAAAATAAACACTTGCGTGAGTGACATACTCTCCTTAGCCCCCTTGTTGTGTTTAAGATTAACATATGTGAATTGATGTAAATCATTGATAGCCACCTGAGCTGCTATGGGTACGAACAAGCTTTAAATATGGACCCCTGCCAGCCTACCTCAAAAAACAAGAAAAAAATGGTAATAAATTATCTAACCTTGCAACTTAAAGAATTAGAAAGAGAGCAACAAGAAAAGCCCACAGTATCCAGAGGAAGAAGATAATAAAGATCAGAGCAGAAATAAATGACATAGAGACAAAAACAAAACAAAACAAACAAATAAACCACAATACCAAAGATCAATGACACCAAGAGCTGGTTCTTTGAAAACATAAACAAGACTGATGAACCTCTAGCCAGGCTCACCAAGAAACAAAGAGAGAGGACCCAAATAAACAAAATCAGAAATGAAAGAAGTGAAGTAACAACTGATCCCACATATATACAAAGGATTGAAAAAAAAAAAAACTACGAACAACTCTACTCCAACAAACTGGATAACCTCGACGAAATGGACACATTCCTAGAAAAATACAACCTTCCAAAACTCAATCAGGAAGAATCAAAAAACCTGAATAGGCCAATAACTACTGATGAAATTGAAACAGTAATAAAAAAGCTTCCAGCAAACAAAAGTCCTGGACCAGATGGCTTCACAGGGGAGTTTTACCAAACATTCAAAGTAGAACTAAAAACAATCATTCTCAGAATATTCCAAAAAATTCAAGAGGAAGGCACACTTCCAAGCTCTTTCTATGAAGCCAGCATTACCCTAATCCCAAAACCAGATAAAGACAACACAATGAAAGAGAATTACAGGCCATTATCCCTGATGAACACAGATGCTAAAATCCTCAACAAAATTCTAGCAATCCGGATCCAGCATTACATTAGAAAGATCATACACCATGACCAAGTGGGATTTATTCCAGGGATGCAAGGCTGGTACAATATCCACAAATCAATAAACATGATACATCACATAAATAAATTAAGAGAGACAAAAATCACATAATCATATCAATTGGTGCAGAAAGGGCATTTGACAAAGTCCAACACCCTTTTCTGATGAAAACACTCAGCAAAGTGGGAACAGAGGGATCATACCTCAACATAATAAAAGCCTTATATGACAAACCTACAGCCAACATCATACTCAATGGGCAAAAACTAAAATCATTTCCCTAAGAACAGGAACAAGATAGGGATGCCCACTTTCACCACTTCTGTTCAACATAGTATTGGAAGTGCTAGCCACAGTGATCAGATAAGAAAAAGAAATAAATGGCATCCAAATTGGAAAAGAAGTAAAATTGTCATTATTCGCAGGTGACATGATACTGTACATAGAAAATCCTAAAGACTCCATAAAAAAATTATTAGACTTAATGAATGAATTTGGTAATGTAACAGGATACAAAATTAACACCAAGAAATCTATGGCATTTTTATACACCAATAGTGAATTTACAGAAAGAGAAATTAAAAAAAAAATCCCATTTACCATTACACCAAAAAAATAAGATACCTAGGAATAAACTTAACTAAGAAAGTAAAAGACCTGTTCTCAGAAAACTACAGGACGTTTAAAAAAGAGATAGAGGAAGACATAAACAGATGGAAGAACATACCATGTTCATGGATTGATAGAATCAACATCATTAAAATGTCCATACTACCCAAAGCAATCTATAGATTCAATGCACTCCCCATTAAAATACCAATGGCATATTTCACAGACCTAGAATGAACTCTCCAAAAATTCATCTGGAATAAAAAAAAGACCTCGAATAGCTGCAGCAATCCTGAGAAAGAAGAACAAAGTAGGAAGGATCTCAATACCAGACATCAAGCTGTATTACAAAGCCACTGTTCTCAAAACTGCCTGGTACTGGCACAAGAACAGACATATAGACCAATGGAATAGAATAGAGAACCCATAATTTGACCCAAACCACTATGTTAAATTAATATTTGACAAAAGAGGCAAGAGCATATAATAGAGTCAAGATAGTCTCTTCAATAAATGGTGTTGGGAAAATTGGACAGATACATGCAAAAAAATGAAACTAGACCACCAATTTACACCATGCACAAAAATAAACTCAAAATGGATAAAGGACTTAAGCATAAGACAGGAAACTATAAAAATATTAGAGGAATCCACAGGCAGCAAAATCTCAGACATATGCCAAAGCAGTATCTTCATCAATACAGCTCCTAGGACAATGGAAACTAAAGAGAAAATAAACAAATGGGACTACATCAAAGTAAAAAGCTTATGCACAGCAAAAGAAACCATCCACAAAACAACAAGAAATCCCACTAAATGGGAGAACATATTTGCCAATGTTATCCCCGATAAGGGTTTAATCTCCAACATTTACAGGGAACTCATACAACTTAACAAAAGGAAGATAAACAATCCAATCAAAAAATGGGCAATGGACCTAAATATATACTTTTCAAAAGAAGACAGAAGGAAGGCCAAGAGACACATGAAAACATGCTCAAAGTCACTAATCATCCGAGAGATGCAAATCAAAACGACCATCTCACACCTGTCAGAATGGCTATCATCAACAAATCCACAAATGACAAGTGCTGGGGAGGATGCAGAGAAAAAGGAACCCTTGTGCACTGCTGGTGGGAATGCAGACTGGTGCAACCACTGTGGAGAACAGTATGGAGTTTCCTCAAAAAACTAAAAATGGAAATCCCATTTGACCCAGTGATCCCACTCCTAGGAATATATCCCAAGAAACTAGAAACACCAATCAGAAAGGATATATGCATCCCTATGTTTATAGCAGCACAATTTACAATAGCTAAGATTTGGAAACAGCCTAAGTGCCCATCAACAGATGAGTGGATTAAAAAACTGTGGTACATCTACACAATGGAATACTATGCTGCTGTAAAAAGAAGGAACTCCTACCATTTGCAGCAGCATGGATGGAACTGGAGAGCATTATGCTAAGTGAAATAAGCCAGTCAGAGAAAGACAAATACCACATGATCTCACTCATTTGTGGAATATAATGAACAACATAAACTGATGAACAAAAACAGATTCAGAGACAGAGAAGCATTGGTCAGATGCTCAAAACTCAGAGGGAAGGTAGGGGAGGGTGGGGGTAAGGGGGTGAGATCAACCAAAGGACTTGTATGCATTCATATAAGCCTATCCAATAAACACAGACACCAGGGGGGTGAGGGCATGAATGGGAGTGAAATTGGGGGGAGCAAATGGAGGGATAAAGACACATATGTAATACCTTAATTAATAAAGAAAAAAAAATTTTTAAATCATGAGCAAGATTATTTAAATTACTTCTGAAAAAAAGAATAATGTGTACATAATTCATCTACTAAATGTTAAAGCAAATTATAAATTTACAATAATAAAAATATGATAGGGTGTCATATCACCATAAATGTAAATAAATGAGAATAGAATGTAAAAATGCATAAACAAAACCTAATACATATAGGAATTTAATAAGAGCAAAACTGTATTTAAAGTTTTTTTTTTTTCCTATCTTCACCACACTAGTCATTTCCACTGGCTGTGCTTCAATTTTTTTTTAAATAGACAAACAACTTTATACCTCACTCCCTCATTGATTGCTTAGAATTTAATGTCATAATAACCTAGAATAAAATGTCCACAATACCTTTTATCTAATAAATTGGCTTTATAGAAATGACCCTTGTTTTCAGCTTTAAAGATATACAGTATTGAAGATTAGAAGTTTTAATATTGTTAAGATGTCAGTACTACTAAAAGTGAAATATAGGTCTGATTCAATGAAATTGTATCAAAATCCAAGCAAATGTTTTGTTGAATTAGAATAATTCCTCCTAAAATTTATATGGAATCTCAAAGGACCCTGAGCAGCCAAAGCAATCCTGAAAAGGGAGAACAAAGTTGTATGTCTCACACTTCCTGATTTAAAAACTTACTTAAATGCTACAGCAGTTAAAACACTGTGCTCCTGGCATAAAGACAGATATACTGTATAGACCAGTGGTCGGCAAACTCATTAGTCAACAGAGCCAAATATTAACAGTACAACGATTGAAATTTCTTTTGAGAGCCAAATTTTTTAAACTTAAACTTCTTCTAACGCCACTTCTTCAAAATAGACTCGCCCAGGCCGTGGTATTTTGTGGAAGAGCCACATCAAGGGGCCAAAGAGCTGCATGTGGCTCGCGAGCTGCAGTATGCCGACCATGGGAATAAACTAAAAAGCCCAGAAATAAACCCTTGCACATATGGTCAAATGATTTTTGACAAGGATGCCAAGACCATTCACTGGAAAAGAATACTCTTCAACAAATGGTGTTGTGATAACTGGAAAGACACACACAAAAAAGAGTTAAGTTGGGCCCTTATCTTATACTAGAGGCCCGATGCACAAAATTCATGCAAGGGGCTCGGCCCAACCATGGCAACTGCCTCGGCCCTCGCAGCCCCGCTTTATCTGAAAGGACATCTGGAAGGTCGTTTGGCTGTCTGGTCTAATTAGCATATTACGCTTTTATTATTAGAGATCATATAAAAAAAATGAACTCAAAATGTATCAAAAACCTAAATGTTAAGACTTAAACTTATAAAACCTTTAGAAGAAAACAGAGGAAGACTTTATGACATTGGATGTGGCAGTGATTTTGAAAGCAAAGGCAATAAAAGAAAAAATACATAAATGGAAGTTCATAAAAACTATGCACTGATGGACATGATCAACAGAGTGAAAAGGTAATTCATAGATGGGAGATGTATTTGCAAATCATACATCTCATATGGAGTTAACTTAAAAACAAAGGAAGGAAATTCTGACGTGTGCCAAGTCAGGGATAAATCTTGAAGACGTTATGCTAAGTAAATAAGCCAGTCACAAAAACACAGATTCTTTGATTTCACTTAATATGAGTTGCTTATAATAGTCAAATTCATAAAGATAACAAGTAGAATGGTGGTTCTAGGTGCTGGGCTGGGTGGAAATAGAGACTTATCGTTCAACAGGTACAGAATTTCAGTTTTGCAAGTTGAAAAAGATTTCTGAACATGAATGATAGTGGTAGTTGCACAACAATGTGAATGCATTAATGTCACTGAACTATACACTTAAAAATGATTATGATGGTAAATTTTATGTGTATTGTACCACAATTAATTAGTTGTATACATACACAAATAAAGCTATAGTGGAATGACACCTATGAAAAGGAAGACCAGGGATTTTTAATTCTCTATGCTTTCTGACCCTTGGGTAATAACAATAGTTTCATTTCATGGGAACCTCCCTTTTTTCCCTTTAGCAGAATACCAGCCAATATTGTGACCTTTCCCACTGCCAGAAATCTTGGCACTAGCTGACTCTTTCATTCCTTCCTTGTTTTCTAAGAAGTTGGTGCTCTCAGAGGGCTTCTTAAATAAGACACCATCCTTCCTCTTAGGTGGCTTACTTTCCAGTAAGGGTATATAAACAAGAGAAGGAGCAATCACAATACAATGTGGTGGTGTCGATTTCTGGAAAATGCACTTGAAGGCCTGATGGTGTTAAATTCCAGAGGGCTTCTATTGCACCGTAACATATCTAAATGACTAAGAAAGTGCTGTTAAAAGCAGCATAAAACCTGGACGTTTTAAGTTGACAAGATACATACTATGAAATATCATATTCTGAATAATTCTATAGATATGTAGTCAGAGTAGAGAAGACATAATTAACATGTAGAAGACCCTTGTGGTTTATACAGAAAAAAAATTCAAGCTATTGGGTCCACAAGTATGGACAAGAGCTATCTGATTCACAGGTATTTGAAGGGTTGCGAGTGAAAGATAGTGTTATAGAATTCAATTTACTGTAGAGAATTTACTACTATATATTTTTTAGTGGCCAAGAAACAAATCCATGCCACTTATGAGGTCATTATTTAATTTGAGCTGAAAAATTAACAGATGAACTCAAGGCAACTCCAAAACTTCCCATATGATTGATTGAAAAATTTGCTATAAAAGCAGATGTTTCAACTGGAAAAGTTTCTTTCACAGCTTGGTCTCTGGGTTTTATAACTGTCAACCAATTTGAGGAAAAATATTACAATGTGTTTGAGCAAATGAGACTCCATTACAGACTTTTTTTTCAGTTAATTCCTAAAAGGTGTTTAAAAATATCAAAGAAAGTTATATTTATTTTTTCACCAAGATTATTATGGATTCCTTTAAATGTTCTATCATATTTTTCTATTAGAAAGAAAAAATGCATAGAACATAGTTGCATCAGTGAAAAGTTACAAATCTTTCCTTTCTACTAATCGGAAATTCACCATTTGTAAAAATAAGATATTCTTAAATTTTTAACATCAATAAACTTTAACACCTTGCAGTTCCATTTAACATGATGATGTAATTCAAGTCTTAATTTTGAGTACATAATAATCTCCTCTTAGATTTTCCCACTTAAAGATTTTGAAACATTTTAATAAACAAAAATTTGTTGTTTTAGTAGACTTTTGGGGGCATCAAGGCTAATGAGTCCCCTAAATTTATCTAAATTAATTTGGAAAAAAAGAGGTGTATGAAACTTCATAAAGATTTTCACTAGGATTTTCTATTTGTTTTTTGGTAAACATAGACAATTTTTCCCCCCTCAAACCTGCTTCTCCTGGGTCTTATATTTCAATGAATGAAATTGTCATCCTGCCAGTTCAGCTCAGAACCTCAAACTATGTTTTGATTTCTTTCTCTCTTTACTCCACCCACATTTACTTAGTTTTTACTCATATTAATTCTACTTTTACAGAACTTCTTGCTTGCCTTTTTATTTTCAATCTGAAAATCAACAGAATTATTGAATAGCCTTTTAACTCAACTCCCTATCTTTGGATTCTTACTTATACAATCCATTCCACACAATGCTGCCAGATTAATTGTCTGCCAGTACACAATGCTACTGCTGATCTTTAGCTCCTACAACTTCTTGCTATCAGTTCAGTTTTTGGAGCTCATAATAATTTGAAGGACCTATTCATAATATAGCTCTCTAGAATTATTTTCCACTACTACCTTTTACATACCATAAGCTCCTAGATCCTTTAACTTTTCATATCCATGATGTTTCCTTTATTTAGGATTTACTTATATCAACCTCAATATGTCTAAATGAATTTGCCTCACCTGTAAGACTCAGCTCAGATTCTGAACCCTTCCCAAAAGCCTTCATCTTTTTCTATCTTATCATTCTCACAGTACCATACTTACATGTATCACCCACTTTGTATAATTTTCATCATGTATTTAATTTTTCATTTACACTTTAATCCCTTGATAGATTTCAAGCTCCTTTTGAACAGGATTTATAGGTGCTTCATCTTGTTATATCCCACACTTCAAATGTCCAATATTCACTGACTTCTTTAATCTGGTTGTAATGTTGAAAACCTTGAGAATTCAGGTATGGGATAATGTGAAGGAAGGCAATTTACCCACCTTTGGATAATGTTATGCATTTGTAAGTCTAAAGAGGAGAATTGAGTTCAGTAATCCCCAAATTACTGTCAAAGTTGAAAGTATAACAAAATTTACTAAAAACTCTTTACATTATATCTTATGTGGTAATTGATTAATTTCTCAATATTAAGAATTCCATGTAGGGGGCACGTTGCCTGTTGTCTGCCTCTGGAGATTTGACCTTGGCTTTTCCATAGGAAACATCCAATACAGGGAAACAGTAGAGACCATTACTGCACACTGCCCTCTGGTGAGCCACAAAGGTAATCTGGAGGGGAAAATTCAGGGTTGAGAGTATAACTCACACTTGATGCCCAGGGTGCCAGCTGGTGCCAAAGAATGATGTCACAGTTTGAGATGTGATCACTTCTCTCAATTGTGCTCTCCTAAGTGTTCCAATTCTTTCCATGCAGGTCATCAAACGGCCATCAGCTGGTAAAACTTTCCTCTTCATTTAGCCAAAAATGGATACAGAATAGTTGTAATGAGTCTTATTAACCCAATCTTAAAAAATATATTACTATTACTTCCACCACAACATTTCCCTGCACCTTCAAATATCCCTCAAGCACTGCATGAAAACAATGGTAAAAAATACTCTCTTCAGTTTGCAAGAAAAATAGATTCTTAGTAATTGACATGCTAAATGCTCCTACATCCACATTAACAAGTCCTATTTCATGTATAAAAATACAGAGCTTTCTCATTCTTAAAGAGAATGCCAAAAACAAAATAACCAACCTAATAGCATTAGATGTACTGTTTGACTTGGAAGAACCACAAGTGTATCTAGCTTTTGACAATATTAAAAGTGCCATATTTCTGGGTGATGTTATTCATGTATCCATTGGCACCTGACCAAATACCATCCATTACTAAATCAATAATTTAAAGCTTCAGAATAGACATGGAACTGCTCAGAACTCATATTTAGGAGGTATACGAATAACCCAGTGTCTAATGAGGCATTTATTTGCTTCTGTAATCAATTCTATTTAACCTTTGGGAAACTACATTTTGTAGGAGTGATACCCAGAATGAGTGATCTTCAAATAAATAGAAATATTTATGAAGAAAAAAATGACTTGTAAAAACATGGAATAAGTGGCTTCTAGTTGTTTAATGGAGTGATAATGTAATCAAAATTTTGACTGATCTTACTTCAGAAGGGTCTAACCTTCTAAAATAGAAATGTGATTTTCCTTATTTCTTTATTATGTATTAAAAGTTTAAATTATACTAGAAATAAAATCCTTTTCTCTCAATCTTTTATTTTTCTGAGGCTGTTTACATGCAAACTCAGTAAACTCTCTTTCACTTATTATTATTTTACTAGAGGCCCAGTGCACGAAATTCATGCACAGGGGGTGGGAGGGTGTGTCCCTCAGCCCAGCCTGCACCCTCTCCAATCTGGGACCCCTGGAGGGCAGCCTGACATCCCTCTTATAATCCAGGACTGCTGGCTCCCAACTGCTCGCCTGCCTGCCTGCCTGATTGCCCTTAACCACTCCCCTGCCAGCCTTGTCACCCCTAATTGCCCTCCCCTGCCAGCCTGGTCACCCCTAACTGCCCTCCCCTGCAGGCCTAATCCCCCCCAACTGGCCTCCCCTGTAGGCCTGGTCCCTCCCAACTTCCCTCCCCTGGTGGCCATCTGTGGTGGTCATCTGTGTCCACATGGAGGTGGCTATCTTTGACCACATGGGGGCAGCCACCTTGTGTGTTGGAGTGATGGTCAATTTGCATATCACCTCTTTATTATATAGGATTTTACTTTCAAATAAGAAAGGCTTATGTGGGAGGTTTAACATTGGTTTCTGTTGGGTTGTTGTTTAAATGTGGGTAAGTGGATCCTGAATTCAGAGAGAAGTTTATATAAAATAACATGTAAAGGCCTTTAACCTCCAAAATTCCGTTTCCAATGATATTTTAATTTGCAATTTCTTCATGACATCTGATGTTGAACATCTTTTCATTAGCTTACTTATTAACCATTTGAACATTTTTGTTGGTAAGGTGTGGGTTAGGATTTTGGCCCACTTTTCCTGTTGTTCATTTTATTATTGTTGAGTTTTAAGAGTTTTTGTGTATTTTGGCTGAAAGTCATTTATTAGAAGAGTTTTTTTCAAATATTTTCTCCCAGACTCTGGTGAGCTTTCTCATTTTCTTGACATTGTCTTTCACAGGACAGAAGTTTTTAATTTTCATAAAGTCCAGATTCTGAATCATTTTTCATGAATTGTGTGTTTGCTATTTTATCTGAAAAGTCAAAATCTGAGGTCACTTATATTACCTTCTAGAAGTTTATAGTTTTGCATTTTATATTTAGGTCTGCGATCAATTTTGAGTTTTTTTGTGGTGTGTGTGTGTGTGTGTGTGCATGTGTGAGTGTGTGAAATTGATTCAATTTTTGCATGTGGATATCCAATTGTCCCAGCATAATTTGTTGAAAAGACTATCTTTGCTCCATTGTATTGCCTTTTGTCCTGTCAAAGATCAGTTGACTATATTGATGTGAGTCTTTTTCTGGGCTCTCTGTTCTGTTACATTGACCTATTTGTCTCTTTTTTCACCAACACTATACTGTCTTTATTATAGCTTTATAGTAAGTCTTGACATTAGGTAGTATGTTAGTCCTCTGACTTTGTTCTTCTCTTTTAATACAAAGTTGGTTATTCTGGGTCCTTTGCCTCTCCACAAAATAACTACCTGTGATTTGATTGGAATTGCATTGAGTCTATAGATCAAATTGGGAAGAACTGACATTTTGACAATATTGAATCTTTCAACCCATAAGCATGTAATATCTCTTCATGTACTTAGTTCTTATTTGATATCTTTTATCAGTTTCATAGTTTTCTTCATATAGATCTTATGCATATTTTATTAGATTTATACCTAAGTATTTCATATTTGGGGGTGTTAATGTAAAGGGTAATGTACTTTTTAATCTCAGATTCCATTTTTCATTGCTGGTATAGGAAAGCAATTAGCTTTTTGTATATTGATCTTATATCTTACTAGAGGCCCGGTGCACGAAATTCATGCATGGGTGGGGGTGTGTGTCCCTCAGCCCAGCCTGCACCCTCTCCAATCTGGGACCGACTGTCTGTTTAGGCCCGATCCCGGTAGGATTGGGGCCTAAATGGGCAGTCGGACATCCCTCTCACAATCCAGGACTGCTGGCTCCCAACCTGCCTGCCTTCCTGATTGCCCCTAACCACTTCTGTCTGCCAGCCTGATCATCCCCTAACCACTCCCCTGCCAGCCTGATTGATGCCTACCTGCTCCCCTGCCAGCCTGTTCGCTTCCCTGCCCTCCCCTGTAAGCCTGGTCACCCCTAACTGCCCTCCCCTGCAGGCCTGGTCACCCCTAACTGCCCTCCCCTGCAGGCCTGGTCCCCCCAAACTGTTCTCCCCTGCAGGCCTGGATCCCTCCCAGCTGCTCTTCCCTGCAGGCTTGATCGCCCCCAACTGCCCTCCCTTGCAGGCCTGGTCCCTCCCAGCTGCCCGCTCCTGCTGACCATCTTGTGGCAGCCATCGTGTGTCCACATGGGGTCAGCCATCTTGTGTGTTGGAGTGATGGTCAATTTGCATATTACTCTTTTATTAGATAGAATAGAGGCCTGGTGCATGGGTGGGCACCAGCTGGTTTGCCCTGAAGGGTGTCCCGGATCAGGGTGGGGGTTCCCTTGGGGTGTGGGGTGGCCTGGGCGAGGGGCCTGTGGTGGTTTGTAGGCTGGCCACGCCCCCTGGTGACCCAAGTGGAGGCCCTGGTATCTGGGATTTATTTATCTTCTATAATTGAAACTTTGTAGCCTTGAGTGGAGGCCTGGGCCTGCCAGGGTGTGCGGAAAGCTTGGCTTCCTCCATCGCCGGGGAAACCCAAACCTCTTGCTCACTCCATGGCCGCAGCCATCTTGGTTGGGTTAATTTACATACTTGCTCCTGATTTGTTGGTGGGCATGGCTTGTGGGTGTAGCAGAGTGATGGTTAATTTGCATATTACTCTTTTATTAGATAGGATAACCTTGCTGTAATCACTATTGATTCCAGGAATTTTTTGATTGATTCATCCAGATTTTCATAGACAATAACTTCATTTGCAAAGAAAGACAATTTTAGTTCTTCTTTTCCAATCTGTATACCTTTATTTTATTTTCTTGTCTTATTACATTAGCTAAAACTTCCAGTATCATATTATAAAGCAGTGGTGAGAGGGGACATCTTTACCTTATTTCTGATCTTAGCAGGAAAGTTTTGAGTCTCTCACCATTTAGTATAATGTTATTTGGGAAAGTGTTGAAGCATAGATTTTAAGGAAGTAAAACTGAAGATAGGTAAATGACTTAAGAATTCATGCAGAAAATTGAATTACCTGTATTGGCCATAAATATTAGGAGAAAGGAGAAGATATAGCTGAAATTATTTAGAAAGTCAAGTGATCAGAATTTGGTAAACATCCTATCTAATAAAAGAGTAATATGCAAATTGACCATCACTCCAACACACAAGATGGCCGCCCCCATGTGGTCAAAGATGGCTTCCCCCATGTGGACACAAGATGGCCACCACAAGATGGCCAGCAGGGGAGGGAAGTTGGGGGGGGGGACCAGGCCAGCAGGGGGGAACAGTTGGGGGACCTAGGCCAGCAGCAGAGGGCAGTTGGGTAGGGACCAGGCCTGCAGGTGAGGGCAGTTGGAGGGTACCAGGCCTGCAGGGGAGGGCAGTTGGGGCAACCAGGCCTGCAGAGGAGGGCAGTTGGGGGCAACCAAGCCTGCAGGGGAGGGCAGTTGGGGGGGACCAGACCTGCACGGAAGGGCAGTTGGGGGGGACAAGACCTGCAGGGGAGGGCAGTTGGGGGGAACCAGGCCTGCCTGGGAGGGCAGTTAGGGGTGACCACACCTGCCTGGGAGGGCAGTTGGGGGTGACCAGGCCTGCAGAGGAGGGCAGTTAGGGGTGACTGAGCCAGGAGGGGAGGGCAGTTGAGGGGGACCAGGCCGGCAGGTGAGGGCAGTTGTAGGGGACCAGGCCAGCAGGGGCGGGCAGTTAGAGGTGACCAGCCTGGCAGGGGAGGGCCATTAGGGGCAATCAGGCCGGCCAGGGAGCAGTTAGGCATCGATCAGGCTGGCAGGGGAGTGGTTAGGGGGTCATCAGGCTAACAGGCAGAAGCAGTTAGGGGCAATCAGGCAGACAGGCAGGCGAGCGGTTGGGAGCCAGCAGTCCTGGATTGTGAGAGGGATGTCCGACTGCTCAAGCAGGCCCTATCCCGGGGATAGGGCCTACACAGGATGTTGGACATTCCACAAGGGGTCCCAGATTGGAGGGGGTGCAGGCTGGGCTGTGGGACACACACCACCCCTCCCCACCATGCACGAATTTCGTGCACCAGGCCTCTAGTGGACAATAAAAGAAAAAGAATTGTAAGGAGGTTCAGAGTATTCTAGTTGGGTGATTAAGTAGCACTATCAAGGAGACAGAATATAGATGAAAGAGCAAGCTTGTGATAGAAATAATATGTGTCCTTTGAGATATGTTGATATGTTGAGTCAGAAGAAAATGTATAGCAGGCAATAAATATATGAATGTAAGGATGGGGAAAGTAGTCTGAACTGAGTATATAGATTCTAATGTTACTACCTAGTCTGTCATTAATTTAAAATTGTATAAAAATGCAATATGAGGAATAAAAGAGTAATTTTAGAAATTTTTTGGGGGCCTAGTTTTTATATAGAGATAGGGTAAAAAGAAACAAGTTTTGCCTAGCTGGTGTGGCTCAGTGGTTGAGCATCGACCTATGAACCAGGAGGTCATGGTTTAGTTCCCGGTAAGGATACATGCCCTGGTTGTGGGCTCAATCCCCAGTAAGGAGCCTGAAGGAGGCAGTCAATCAATGATTCTCTCTTCTCATTGATGTTTCTATCTTTCCCTCTCCCTTCCTCTCTGAAATCAATAAAATTATATTTTTTTAAAAAAGAAACACATTTTCTCATTTAGGAAATACTTAATGTTTCTTATATTAATGACATTGTTTTAGATGTGAAAGCAAAAATGAAACAATCCATGTCTTCAAATAGGTTACAATATATTGAGCAAAAGGAACAAGTAAATTATTACAATACTAGAGGCCCAGTGCATAAAAATTCATGCACTGGAGGGGGGGTTCCCTCAGCCCAGTCTGCCCCCTCTCACAGTCTGGGAGCCCTCAGGGGCAGGAGGTGACCCAGCAATCAAGGGAAGGCAACGCCCCCATCACACTTCTGCTGCTGCCACTGCCCGCAGCGCAAGCCTTGGCTGGCCCTGGTTACCTGAGCCTCGGGCAGCCCTGGGCGGCCGAGCAGCTGCCATCCAAGGCTTGCCTGTGCCTCGGGCTGGCCCTGGGCGGCTGGGGGGCAGAGGGGACTGGGGGACTCCAGAGGCAAGTGCAGCAAGGCCGGGCCTACCTGGAGGTGGGTCCAGCCTTGCCACATGCCTACTGTCCTGGCAGGGCTGAGGGGACTGGGCGCCACCATCTTGTGGCTGTGGGCACTGCCATCTTTGAGGGCGTGGCAGTCAATTAGCACATTCCCTCCTTATTGGCTGTGGGCGCTTCCATCTTTGCGACGGCATGAGGGTCAATTAGCATATTCCCTCTTTATTAGATAGGATAGATTAAGAATGGGTATAATAATGACATAAATAATTTGTAATCAGCCCTAACTGGTTTGGCTCAGTGGATAGAGCGTCAGCCTGCGGACTAAAGGGTCCCAGGTTCGATTCCGGTCAAGGGCATGTACCTGGGTTGTGGGCACATCCCCAGTAGGGGGCGTGCAGGAGGCAGCTGATCGATGTCTCTCTCATCAATGTTTCTAACTTTCTATTCCTCTCTCTTCCTCTCTGTAAAAAATAAATAAAATATATTAAAAAAATAATTTGTAATCAAGCTTCAGAGAATGGGCAACTATATATCTTGGAAATTTCAGAGTTTTCCCAGGAGAAAGAATATGCCTGGAAGAGGAGAGAGCGTGTTCAAGTCCACAAAGATGAGAATGCTTCAGCCACTGAAGAAAATTGCCAGTGGTTTAGTGTGCTAGATGTAGAGATGTATCATCAGATTCTCCTTCAAGGAGGACTTCCTTTCCAGCTGCAGGAAGTACAGTCATCATTCTACAGCTGTCTGCTCTTTTAGGATCTGCACTGGCACAAAAAGCTGTCTATCCAAAGGTCATATCCTTCACAGGGTAATCTGCTTCTGGTGACTGAGAGAAGTGGTAATACAAAGGTCTTGTCATTTTGACCTGATGTAGGATTCTGGATGACATATTTGTTCCAGAGCTTTCTGCTGGGTTAGATGAAACTCTCTTCTGCCTGTATCACTGCTCAATGTATCCCTCTGCCCAATGCGGCTTCCTGTTCCCTTCCTATCAAAGGTTTGATCCCTATAGGCATCTTGCATGCTAAATTCTGTCTCAGCTTCTGCTTCCTGGCATAGGTGATAAGATAGGATTCTGGCCTGAGTCATTCATTGCCTTTTGGCAATAAAAATGTTATCACTTTTGATACCTAGAGCACAGACCTCCCCTGGCCACAGGTAGTGGTTTAATTATTAAAATGTTCACTACTGGTAAATTGGCCAAATAGATCAGACATTTAAGATGTATGGAGCATATGATAGCGATAAAGTTAATGAGATTAAATGGCTATTGCTAAGCAGTATTGATGCTGTACAGAAGGATAATAACAATTCAGAGTGAACAACAAGCAATTAAAAGCCAACTGGTGGAGAAAAAAATGGTGGCAGAATAGACAGACGTGTTTCGAGCCTTGTCCGGGAGGAGAAAGAAAGAACACCTGAGGGTCGCACGAGGAGTGTTTGTTGGCAAGTTAAGGGACAGCTAAACTCCAGGAGAAGGTGGGGGACTGCTAGACGGGGTTCCCCTGACCTGGTAGCCCCCACTGCGGCTGGGTCCCCTCCCAGAGCTGCGGGCTTGGACACGGAGTCTGCGCCATCTTGAAAGGGAAAGTGGAGCTTATCAGAAGCCTGAAAATCCACAACTGCGGCATCCACGGAACAGCTGCGAGCCCCAGAACACCAGTCCCCAATTGGCGCAAACACGCAGATTCAGAGGAGCTCTACACTCCACCACGGAAAGGTCAGATTTCGCCTGGGATAAGGTGAGGTCTCTGGTCCCAGCGGGAGAGAGGAACACGTGTTTTGCGGGAGCTGGAGGACCAGGGAAATCTGTGCCTAGAAAAATCCGTGGCTGTTGGGGCTGGCGTGATCCGTGAATGTGGAAGGGGGTCCTCAGAGCTGCTAACACAAGGGATCTCTGAAAAGCAACCCATTTGGATCTGACGTGCAGGGACAGCCTAAGAATTTCAAAGGTGTGCTGGCTGCTTAGACTTGCGCGCAGACCCATGGTTTGCATACTTGGGCTTTTTCCTCTTCAAATCCTTGCTTCTGATTACTAAGCCCAATACATAGGATCACCCAGTTGGGGACACCCTGGGAGACTGCAGGGGAAAGTGTTTTTCTGGAACCTGGGGATCACAGCAGCGAGTGACCATAGGAGAGCCAGCTCTGAGCCCACTTCCACAAACCGGTATTGAGTGCCACCAGGAAAGAAGATGTAAATACAGGCTAGAGAGGCCAAAGAGATCCGGAAGTCAATCCAGAAACACTGCCACTCAGGGGCTGAATCACAAATTGACTCGTGTAATCAAAAATAAAGGAATAAGAGAAATTAAGACACACCGCCTGCTTAAAAATCAGGACTGGCTTACAACACTAAGGAGCAGTGGAACACAGGGAACTGTAATACTGTCCGGACTGAGAAACAGGCATGCCAAACAGAACAATAGAGGAAGTGAATGACCTTCATTACTGCACATTTTATTTTATTTTATTTTTTATTTTTATTATTTTCATTTTTTGCATCTTTTACTCAAGAAAATACTTTTTTTCTTTTTTCTTCACTTGATTTTACCTTTTTAAATATTACATTTTTATTTTCAATCAGTATCATTACTACTACTATTTTACCTTTTTTTTTTTAAAGTATCATTTTATTTTCTCTTTATTTTACTTTGGGATTAGTGTTCTACATTCTAGTTTCATCTTCCCTTTAGCATCGTTTTACTCTATCTCAACTCTACCTTTATGCCATCACTCTCTTCCTAACCTTTCCCCTTTTGGAGTCCTGTTTATCTTACCCCTTTCCTGCTTTAGATTTTCCCTATTCTGTTTACCCTCTGATAAAATTTCATCGTACTTATATAACTAATCTACAATCCCCTGCTCCAGGTCCATACACACCTCTCTCTTCACTGTCTTAACTATCCAAAAATTGTCTTTCTCTCTGTCCTCTTGTTGTTGTTTGCTTGAATGCTGATTATATCGAACTTTTATGCTTTTTTGTGAGATTGTTTTGCTTATTCTATTTTTTGTTTGTTTGTTTTTGTTTGCTTTGTTTTTGTTTGTTTTTTGCTTCTGTTTTCCCTTACCTCCCTTGATATTAGTTGGTGTTGTAGTTTGTATTAATCCCCAGGTACTTGTTGCTAGCATTTGCTGGGATTAGTGGTTGTTCTATTGGAGTTTTCTCCCCATATATATAGTTTGTTCCACTTTCCCTCTTAGTCTCTTTCTTGTCTCTCTTACTTTTTTTTTCCTTTCCTAATTTCATTTTGATACTCCTTTTTTTTCTTTCTTTCTTTTTCTTCTTCTTCTTTCTCTCCTATCCCCTAATTTGCCTTTCTCTGGTGCTCACCTTTATTGGAGGTTATTAATATCGTGAATACATTTCTGTTCAGTGCCTTGTGTGTTGTACCTGGTTGTGTTGTATTTTGTGCCTTTAAATCAATGCAGGAGAGAGAGAACTACATAACCAGACATCCGGAGAAGAGAGACCATGGGGAGACAAAGAAACAGCCCACATATGAAAGAAAAGCAGGCATCACCAGAAAAAGAAGTAAAAGAAATAGAGGCAAGCAACCTGCCAGAGAAAGAATTCAGAGAAATGGTCATAAGGTGGCTAAAAAGAATGGAAGACAAATTCGACAATATGAGTAAGAACCAAGAGGAAATGAAGAAGAACCAAGAAGAAATGAAAAATGACATCGCTGCTGTAAAGAACTCAATAGAAAGCATCAAGAGTAGACTAGAAGAAGCAGAGGACCGCATCAGTGAGCTAGAAGACAAGATGGGGAAAAATACCCAAGTAGAGCAGCTTCTGGGAAAAAAAATTAAAAAGCAGGAGGAGAGCCTAAGGGAACTTTGGGACAACATGAAACAAAACAACATCCTCATAATAGGGGTTCCAGAAGGAAAGGAAACTGAGCAAGGAATAGAAAACCTGTTTGAAGAAATGATGACAGAAAACTTCCCTGATATAGGGAAGAAAAAACACACACAAATCCAAGAAGCTCACAGAGTGCCAAGCAAAATGAACCCCAAAAGACTGACGCCAAGGCACATTATAATTAAATGGGCAAACACCAATGACAAAATAAGAATCTTAAAAGCGGCCAGAGAGAGACAGAAAGTTACATACAAAGGAACCCCCATCAGACTAGCAACTGATTTCTCAACAGAAACTCATCAGGCCAGAAGGGAATGGAATGAAATATACAACGTCATGCAAAGCAAGGGTCTGAATCCAAGAATACTGTACCCAGCAAGGCTATCAATCAAAATTGAAGGTGAAATCAGGAGCTTCACAAACAAAAAAGGACTAAGGGAATTTATTATCACCAAACTAGCAATGCAAGAAATGCTAAAGGGTTTGCTGTAAAAAAAAGAAATAGGAAGTGAAGAAGGAACACAGGGGTAAAGAATAAAAATGGTGACAAATAAGTACCTATCAATAATAACTTTAAATGTAAACAGATTAAATGCCCCAATCAAAAGACATAGGGTAATGGATTGGATAAGAAAACAAGACCCATATATCTGCTGTATACAAGAAACCCACCTCAGAAAAAAATATGCACACAGAGTGAGGGTGACGGGATGGAAAAAGGTCTTCCAGGTGAATGGAAATGAAAAAAAAAAGCTGGGGTAGCAATACTTGTATCTGACAAATTAGATCTCAAAGTGAAGGACATAACAAGAGATAAGGAAGGCCACTTCATAATACTAAAGGGAGCAATCCAACAAGTAGAAATAACTCTGGTAAACATATATGCACCCAATACAGGAGCACCCAAATACATAAAAAATCTCCTGGAGGATATCAAGGGAGAGATTGACAGCAATACAATCATAGTAGGAGACTTTAATACCCCACTATCACCATTGGACAAATCTTCTAAACAAAAATTCAGCAAAGAAACATCAATCCTAAATGACTCACTAGACCAGATGGAATTAATTGACATCTTCAGAAAATTTCACCCCAAAGCCACAGAATATACATTCTTCTCAAGTGCACATGTGTCATTTTCAAAGATAGACCATGTGTTGGGACATAGGCAAAGTCTCTTCAAATTCAAGAAGATAGAAATCATATCAAGCATCTTCTCAGACCACAGTGGCATAAAACTGGAAATCAACTTCAATAAAAACAATCCAAAGAAATCAAACACATGGAGACTAAACAGCATGCTATTAAACAATGACTGGGTTACCAGAGAGATCAAGGAAGAAATAAAAAACATCATGGCAACAAATGACAGTGAAAACACAACAATCCAAAATCTATGGGACACAGCGAAAGCAGTCTTGAGACGGAAGTTCATAGCTCTACAAGCATACTGCAAAAACAAGAAACAATGGTAATAAATTACCCAACCCTACAACTCAAAGAGTTAGAAAAAGAGCAACAAGAAAAGCCCAGTGTAAGCAGAAGGAAGGAAATAATAAAGTTCAGAGTGGAGATAAACGACATAGAGACCAAAGAAACAATACAAAAGATCAGCAAAACCAAGAGCTGGTTCTTTGAAAGGATAAACAAGATTGATGAACCTCTAGCCAGGCTCACCAAGAAGCAAAGAGAGAGGACCCAAATAAACAAAATCCGGAATGAAAGAGGTGAAATAACAACAGATCCTGCCAAAATACAAAGAATTGTTAAAAAATACTACGAACAACTCTATTCCAACAAACTGGACAACCTGGAGAAAATGGACATATTCCTAGAAAAAATATAACCTTCCAAAACTCAATCAGGAAGAATCTAAATAGCTCAATATTCCAGTAACTATGGAAGAAATTGAAGCAGTCATCAAAAAGCTCACAGCAAACAAAAGCCCGGGGCCAGACGGCTTCACAGGAGAGTTTTACCAAACATTCAAGGAAGAACTAAAACCTATCCTCCTCAGACTATTCCAAAAAATTCAAGAGGAAGGAACACTTCCAAGCTCCTTCTATGAAGCCAGCATCACCCTAATACCAAAACCAGATAAAGACAACACAATGAAAGAGAATTATAGGTCAATATCCCTCATGAATGTAGATGCCAAAATCCTCAACAAAATTTTAGCAAATCGGATCCAGCAGTGCATCAGAAAGATCATACACCATGACCAAGTAGGATTTATCCCAGGAATGCAACGATGGTACAATATCCACAAATCAATTAATGTGATACATCACATAAACAAATTGAGAGATAAAAATCACATAGTCATATCAATTGATGCAGAAAAAGCATTTGACAAAATCCAACACCCTTTCTTGATAAAAACTCTCAACAAGGTGGGAATAGAAGGA
Organism: Plecotus auritus; assembly: GCF_963455305.1. Lineage (NCBI taxonomy): Eukaryota > Metazoa > Chordata > Mammalia > Chiroptera > Vespertilionidae > Plecotus > Plecotus auritus. Next base: position 190,357,883 of record NC_137772.1, on the reverse strand, counting down.
TCATACCTCAACATAATAAAAGCTATCTATGATAAACCCACAGCTAACATCATACTTAATGGGGAAAAACTAAAACCATTTCCCCTAAGAACAGGAACAAGACAGGGATGCCCACTCTCACCACTCCTGTTTGACATAGTACTGGAAGTATTAGCCATTGCAATTAGACAAGAAGAAGAAATAAAAGGCATCCAAATTGGAAAAGAAGAAGTAAAGCTGTCCTTATTTGCAGATGACATGATATTGTACATAAAAACCCGAAAGACTCCATCAAAAAACTAACAGACTTAATAAATGAATTCTGCAATGTAGCAGGATACAAAATTAACGCCAAGAAATCTATGGCATTTCTATACACCAATAGTGAACTTACAGAAAGAGAGACTAAAAAAGCAATCCCATTTACCATCACACCAAAAAAATTAAGATACCTAGGAATAAACTTAACCCAGCAGGTAAAAGACCTATACACGGAAAACTACAGGACACTGAAAAAAGAGATAGAGGAAGACATAAACAGATGGAAGAACATACCATGTTCATGGATTGGTAGAATCAACATCATTAAAATGTCCATACTACCTAAAGCAATCTATAGATTCAATGCACTCCCCATTAAAATACCAAAGGCATATTTCACAGACCTAGAAAGAACTCTCCAAAAATTCATCTGGAATAAAAAAAGACCCCGAATAGCCACAGCAATCCTGAAAAAGAAGAACAAAGTAGGAGGGATCTCAATACCAGATTTCAAGCTGTATTACAAAGCCACTATTTTCAAAACATCCTGATACTGGCCCAAGAACAGAAATATAGACCAATGGAATAGAATAGAGAATCCAGATATTGACCCAAACCACTATATGCAATTAATATTTGACAAAGGAGGCATGAACATACAATGGAGTCAAGACAGTCTCTTCAATAAATGGTGTTGGGAAAATTGGACAGATACATGCAAAAAAATGATACTAGATCACCAACTTACACCATACACAAAAATAAACTCAAAATGGATACAGGACTTAAACATAAGATGGGAAACCATAAAAATACTAGAGGAATCCACAGGCGGCAAAATCTCAGACATATGCTGAAAGAACTTTTTCACTGATACTGCCCCTAGGGCAATGGAAGCCAAAGAGAAAATAAACAAATGGGACTACATCAAAATAAAAAGCTTTTGCACAGCAAAAGAAATTATCAACAAAACAACAAGAAACCCCACTGTATGGGAGAACATATTTGCAAATGTTATCACTGATAAAGGTTTAATCTCCAACATCTACAGGCAGCTTATACAACTTAATAAAAGGAAGATAAATGATCCAATAAAAAAATGGGCAACGGACCTAAATAGAATCTTTTCAAAAGAAGACAGGAGGAAGGCCAAGAGACACATGAAAACATGCTCAAAGTCACTAATTATCTGAGAGATGCAAATCAAAATGACAATGCGATACCATCTCACTCCTGTCAGAATGGCTATCATCAACAAATCAACGAACGACAAGTGTTGGCGAGGATGCGGAGAAAAAGGAACCCTCGTGCACTGCTGGTGGGAATGCAGACTGGTGCAGCCACTGTGGAGAACAGTATGGAGTTTCCTCAAAAAACTGAAAATGGAACTCCCATTTGACCCAGTAATCTCACTCCTAGGAATATATCCTAAGAAACTAGAAACACCAATCAGAAAGGATATATGCACCCCTATGTTCATAGCAGCACAATTTACAATAGCTAAGATTTGGAAACAGCCTAGGTGCCCATCAGCAGATTACTGGATCAGAAAACTGTGGTACATCTACACAATGGAATACTATGCTGCCACAAAAAAGAAGGAATTATTACCATTTGTAGGCACCTGGATGGAATTAGAGAACATTATGCTAAGTGAAATAAGCCAGTCAATGAAAGAAAAATACCACATGATCTCACTCATTTGTGGATAATAAAAAACATTATAAACTGATGAACAAAAAGATAGATACAGAGGCAGTAAAGCATCAAACAGACTGTCAAATTACAGCGCGAAGGTTAGGGAGAGGTGGGGGAAATAAGAGATCAACCGAAGAACTTTTATGCATGCCTATAAGAGTAACCAATGGATGCAAAACATCGGGGGGTGAGGGCATGTATGGGAGTGGGGTGGAGGGGGGGTAATGGTAAGATATGTACACATATAATACCGTAATAAAAATATATATAAAAGAAAAAAAAGCCCACCAGTAAGTCAAGGGGGCATCTTTTGTTACAAAAAAATAACTTTCATTTCCTGCCAGGGGAGACTGAAGTAAGCTGAAGACCATGACCAAAATTTTATAGTTAGATTGGCTGAATTTCAAAGATGATACAGTGCCAACCAAGACAGATAGACTATGTTAAGCAAAGTTGAAATGCTAGGACTACCGTGGCAGAATGATGGAGAAGGGAGAAACTCAAGACATGCTGGAATGGATATGCAAATATGGCTCGCAGGTGGTGAGATGAACATGTCCCATGGGAAGACCCAGAGGACAAACAATTTACTAAGGGCATAAGGAATGTGCTGGTTAGAGAATCACCAGTATCACCAAACAATAGATTCGTGGTGCTCTGTAGGCCAGAGATGACAGTGGAAGACTTGACTCACTGATAGTAAAGGAGATGATAGAGGCCAAGTAGTGGCACTTAACTGCCAGAAGCCAGGGGTTTTCAATTATTTCAATGACCAATAAGGTGAGAATGGCAATGAAGACTCAAGAAGTCATGGAAGAAATTAATAGAATGTGGCAAAATAGATGGGTGGTGAAAACGGGATCATTCAGCATGTCCCAGCAGAAGAAATCAAGGATGGATAACTGGGAGGCTGAGTGCCCACAACAATAAATGTGGCACAGTCCTTTGCCTAGTTTATGGAGCAAATTTTCAGACCTATAATTCATTAATTAAAGGGGCTATGTGATGTCATAGCAAGTATACCTGGTTATGATTCCCACAGTCCTTCCCAAAAGAGACTAAATGGCATTTACTCGGGTGATGTGCACCCAAACATTTCAAAATTAGTTGGACACTGAGCTATGGTTGATATTGTTATCAGGAAACTGAACATATCATCAGGATCTCCAGTTAAAGTGGGAGCATATGAAAGGCAGTTAAAAAATGGAGTTCTGTTCAAGGTTTAGCTTACAGTGGATCCACTGGTTGCAACAGAGACAACATGGCCTGCAAGGCCTAAAATAGAAACTATCTGGGTCCTTACAGAAGTTTGCTGATGTCAGATCTAAAAGATGTAGGGTGGTGATCCCCATCATATTTCCACTTGATTCACTTGTCTGGGTCATGCAGAAACTGGATGGATAAATAGTCTGAAAAGCCATAGAGTCAGAAGAGAATAATTTTGTTGCATTTGATGGGGGATCAATTTCAATAGATAGTGACTGACAGTCTCAAATGTATGTGTATTTCAGTGAATACATGTAACTGGGTGACATATACACCTTGTGTGTAGTGATTGTTAAGCATATTAATGTCACTACAGATTGTTAACAATAAATATTTATGCTACTATTATAAACTTGAGGAAAATGTTGCCTGTGCAAGAGATAATCACACAGTGATCAAGGATTCATAGCATTTTACTGGAAAGCAAAGTTCATAGCATTTTTCATACTCCTTGTAACAGGACTTATATAATCCATATTTTACTCAGGAGCCTGATTATACATATTTCCATAAAAGCCTAGATATGGGCCATCTCATAAACCTAATTTTCCTTAAAAATAACTTCATTTTAAGTGTAAAAGGTAATTTTATTGTCACAGTCTTTAGGCATTGTTATTTAAATGCATCATTGACATTTGTTGCATTATAAATTTTTGTAGAAAAATTAGGCAAATTATTATATGATACTGCGGTTTAAGCTACACATCTTAAGCAAAGATTCTGATAAAGGTATGTGAATAACAGGCAAAACAATGCCTTAGCTGTTAGTGAATTCCCCTTCCCACCCCACCACCCGCCCCCCAAAAATAGCAGGTTTGTGGCTCATTGCCAGAAACAGATTTAGACCCTATAGGTTTGATACACTGTCTTCTTTATATGCTTATGACTATGCTTTCTAACTTGGAAAACAGTTACAAAAATTGACTAGTCTTTATAATTTAAATTATAAGCCAGTTACTCCTGCATTGACAATATAACAAATATGCAGTCAGAGTTAGTCTCCAATAAGGATAACTTTCTTTCCTCCCTTCTTCCCTCCCTCTTTTCTCCTCCCTCCCTTCTTCCCTCCCTCCCTCTCTCCCTCCCTTTCTCTTTCCTCCTCCCTCCCTCCCTCCCTCCCTCCCTCCCTTCCTTCCTCCCTCCTTTCTTTTCTTTTCTTCTTTTCTTTTCTTTTTTTTTCTTTTTCCTTCCTTCCTTCCTTCCTTCCTTCCTTCCTTCCTTCCTTCCTTCCTTCCTTCCTTCTTTTCTTTCTTTCTTTCTTTCTTTCTTTCTTTCTTTCTTTCTTTCTTTCTTTCTTTCTTTCTTTTCTTCTTTCTTTCTTTCCTTCCTTCCTTCCTTCCTTCCTTCCTTCCTTCCTTCCTTTCTTCCTTCCTTCCTTCCTTCCTTCCTTCCTTCCTTCCTTCCTTCCTTCCTTCCTTCCTCTCCCTCTCTCTCTCTCTCTCTCTCTCTCTCTCTCTCTCTCTCTCTCTCTCTTTCTTTCTTTCTTTCTTTCTTTCTTTCTTTCTTTCTTTCTTTCTTTCTTTCTTTCTTTCTTTCTTTCTTTCTTTCTCTCTTTATTGTTAATCCTCACCTGAAGATATTTTCCCAATTATTTTTAGAGAGAGTAGAAGGGAGGGAGAGAGACACACAGAGAGAAGCATTGATGTGAGAGAGACACGTAAATTGGTTACCTTCTGCATGTGCCCCCACTAGGGCCAGGAATTGAGCTTGCAACCAAGGTATGTGCCCTTGGCTGGAATGAAACCCGGGACACTTCAGTCTGTGGGCTGATGCTCTATCCACTGAGCCAAACTGGCCAGGGCAGGATAACTTTTTTTCTGATGTTTGGATGATTTTTCCCCCTATGTCTGGTTAAAGTTAGACACAAGAACACAACATTCTCTTTATCATTAGAGTCATTTAATATCCAAAACTTAAAGAAAGAGAAATATATAGAAGGGGCTTCCACTGTTCATATGTGATATTTTGCTTTTTCTGGTCAATTTAAAAGAGTGGACTCTCAGGAGAATGTTGCTTGGGGTTTGATTATGTTCTCTCAAATTCCATATTTTCAAACTTCAGAGTTTTCTTATGATGTGTTAATTTTATGGTGCACCAAAAATTTTGAAAAATGCTAATTCAAACTCAGTTTATCTTAATTGTAGAAGCTCTTGCATGGCTTTCTGATCAGAGTACTGTTTGCTCCATCTGCAAAAGTGATAGAGTAATTTTTAAGGAAGCAATATGATCATTTAATATAGATGCTATATTTTTAAAATCTAGCTCACTTTTTGATTTTTCAATATGCATCATAAAAAGTAGTTTATTAGTAGATATGACATTCAATTATGCATTGAGAATTATGCAATTTAGGTGTAAGAGTTAACCCCTCCACCCCCCCAAACAATCCCAGCTTCATTTTTTTTTACATTTTTATTTTATTTAAAAAAATCTTTATTGTTGAAAGTATTACATATGTCCCCCTTTTTTCTCCATTGACCCCTTCTAGCTCGCCAGCATTCCTTTTTAATATTTTTAGAAAGCTTAATTCCACAGATACAAGTTAAATTTTAAGGATATAATGAAAAGTAAAGGAAATAGATTATACACATGTGCTTTCTATTTATAGTCACCACATTTTTGAGTTTTTATTTGGAGATCATAAAGGCTGATCATGTAAATTAATTTTGTGAATTTATTGTAGTGATTAAATAGATGACATGATGGCTTGTTTCTCTTTCTGGCTTGAGTCCTCTTTTGTTTCTGAGCTCATGAGACAATAATAGAAGCAGTTCATATTTTCAAAGACTTAGGGAGTCATTCTTGCCCAGTTATGAATCAAGATGAACTATACCAGTGGTAGGCAAACCATGGCTCGCGAGCCACATGCAGCTTGTGAGCCGCAGTTTGCCGCTCTGTTGACTAATGAGTTTGCTGACCACTGTCATATACTACCCTTTACTTCTTTGCACACAATATGCCACAATTGCCTAATCCTCACAGCTTCCAAATACACGGTAATATTTAGTCTAGTCCAGTGGTCGGCAAACTCATTAGTCAACAGAGCGCAAACCGCGACTCGCGAGCCGCATGTGGCTCACGAGCCGCAGTTTGCCGACCACTGAACTATACAAACCCAACAGTGATCAATGACAATTTACAAACATTAATTTTATTTATTAGCAAAATCGCAGGTGTTAATGAAAGACAATGATAGCTGAAGCTCTTTCTTTATGGTTATTTTTGGAATGCAGATTTTCGGATGAAATAACAGGTGAATTCTTGACTACAGCAACTGAGGATCTTTAGAGGATCCAGTAAATTAAATAACATGCATATGCACATTTATATGACATTAAGTACACTAAAGTATTTTGAGGTAAAGTATAACAATAACACATGCAAACTGACTTAAAAATATTCGGTTCAGTAGCAGAAAAATCAAACTCTACGTTGATTTGATTTGAAGGCTCACATAACTGAACCATCCAGTATAGGAAAAGGAGGGTCTAAAAAGGTGCTTATTTAAAACTTTCACTTTGTTCTTTACATCCTTTTGCCTTTTTGCTGTTATAAACCTTTTTTATTGAGCAGCATTCCAGCTCCCTGTTTCTTTCATTTGCTTGGTCACATGATGACTGCCTTCAGCAACAAGGACCATGTGTTCTCTCATTCCCATCCAGGGGTAGGAAGGGAGCCAATTTGGGGGCAAAAGCCCCGTGATTGGTGCCATTTCTTGTGATCAGGGTAACACCATAAATCAAGGGTTAGGCTATTTTGATTGGATTAATTTTGGGGTGAGGGTGAATTAACGCCACCCAGACTTTTCAGGTGTGTCTTGTACAATGTGGGAAGAGTGAAATAAACATGGGAAAGGCAAGTGTACACTACAATCGTTTTTAAAGCATTTAAATATATAACTGTATTGTTTTGCTTGTTGAGTAAAAAACAAAACTAACTTTAAGCATCCTATATAATAAAAGGCTAATATGCAAATTGACTGAACAGCAGAACCACCAGTGCTATGATGTGCACTGACCACCAGGGGGCAGATGCTCAACACAGGAGTTGCCCCCTGGTGTTCAGTGTGCTCCCATGGGGGGAGTGCCGCTCAGCCAGAAGCCAGGCTCATGGCTGGCGAGCACAATGGCAGTGACGGGAGCCTCTCCCATCTCCGTGGCAGCACTAAGGATGTCCGACTGACGGCTTAGGCCCGCTCGCCAGGGGACATCCCCTAAGGGCTCCCGGACTGTGAGAGGGCGCAGGCCAGGCTGAGGGACTCCCCCGAGTGCACAAATTTCATGCACCTGCCCTCTAGTTTATAATAAAGACTCTGACTCCATTTTCTACTTTAATTTATTTTTCATTCAACATTATATTAGTTGCAGGTGTACAGCATAGTGGCCAAACAATTACATAATTTACAGAGTGATCCCCTGATAATTATAGTACTTACCTGGCACCATACATAGTTATTACAATATTATTTACTATATTCCCTATACTGTGCTTTATATCCCATGACTATTTTGTAGCTACCAATTTGTACTTCTTAATCCCTTCACCTTTTCACTCAGCTCCCCAACACCCCTCCCATCTGGCAACCCTGTTTGTTCTCTGTATCTAGGAGTCTGTTTCTGTTTTGTTTGTTACTTTATTTTGTTCTTTAGATTCCACATAAGTGAAATCATATGGTACTTGTCTTTCTCTCACTGACTTTTTCAACTTAGCATAATATCCTGTAGGTCCATCCATGCAGTTGCAAATGGCAAGATTCCATTTGTTTTTTGTTTGTGTTTTTTTAATGGATGAGTAATATTCCATTGTATACATGTACATCTTTAATCATCTCTTGATGGACACTTGGGTTGCTTCTATATCTTGGTTATTGTAAATAATGCTGCAATGAACGTAGCGATGTTTCAAATTAGTGTTTTGGATTTGTTCGAATATATACCCAGAGGTGGCGTTGCTGGATCATAAGATAGTTCTATATTTAATTTTTTGAGGTAACTCCACGCTGCTTCATAGTGCTTGCACCAATTTGCAATCCCACCACCAGTGCACAAGGATCCGTTTTCTCCACATACTCACCAACACTTATTGTTTCTTGATTTATTGATGACAGGCATTCTGAAAGGTGTGAAGTGATATCTCATTGTGATTTTAATTTGCCTTTGTTTGATGATTAGTGATATTGAGCATCTTTTGATTTGTCTGTTGGCCATCTGTATGTCTGACTCCATTTTTGATGTTCAGCTATTGACAACTTTCAAGCCCTAACCCTCTCTCATTCTCTCTTGTTGCACACCTGGGCCAGATGACAAGAAAGCCTGGGTGATCCTTTCTTTGGTGCTGTGGGAAATTCAACCACACAAGCCCTGCTACTGTGTAGCAATTTTACTACTAACTCCATGGCCCAAAGGCCAGTGTTTCCCACCCCTTTCCCCCACATCTCAAGCCATTTGGACCTGTTAGTGAAGTCTGCCCTGCTCTTCCTAGAAAGCCTCATTACGTGAGTAACAAATCTTATACCCTCTTGGTACATGTGTGGCATCAGGAATCTTGATCTGAATCACCATTTGGGTGGGTATCCATCTTATTTCTGTGGGTGACAGCAACAACAAACAAACTACACAATAAGTTTAACATCCATCACCAAACATAGTTAACAGTTTCTTTTCTTGTATTAAGAACTCTTTCCCCCCAGTTTCAGTGAAAAGTATTTGACATACATTACTCTATCAGTTTAAGGCATACAGCATAATGGTTTGATTTATTTATATTGTAAAATGATTATCACAATAGATGAGCTATTATCTATCTCCTTATATAGATACAATAAAGAAAAAAAATTATCTTTATGATAAGAACTGTTAGGATTTTTCTCTTACCAACTTTCATATATATCATATAGCAGTGTTAGCTATAGTCATCATATTGTACATTACATCCTTGTACTTAGTCATCCTAAAACTGAAAGTTTGTACCTTTTAATTACCTTTCTCTAATTTCCCCTCCCCTCAATCTCTGTCTCTAGTCTCTGGTAACCACAAGTCAGATTTCTTTTTTTTAGATTTCACATATAAGATCATCAATATTTGTCTTTCTCTGTCTGACTTATTTCACTTAGTATAATGCCTGCAATACTTATTTCACTTAGTATAATGCCATCTATGTACATGCAAATGGTATGATTTCCTCTTTTATAATGGCTGAATAATATCCATTGTATGTATATGCATCCATCCATCAATAGATACTTAGCCAGTATTTATCTCCTGTCTTTTTGATAATGGTCATTCTAACAGGTTTGAGGTACTATCTCATTTTGGTTTTAATTTGCATTTCCCTAATGACTATCAATGTTGAGCATCTTTTCATGTACCTGTTGGCCTTTTATATATCTCCTTTGAAGAAATGTCTATTCAGGTCCTTTGTCCATTTTTAAGTTGGGTTGTTTTCTTTCTACTGAGTTGTGTGAGTTCTTAATATATTTTGGATATTAACCCCTTATCAAATACATGGTTTGCAAATATTTTTCCCCATTTTGTTGATTGCCTTTTAACCTTATTGATGGTTTCTTTTGCTGTGTAAAAGCTTTTTAGTTTGATGTAGGCTTATTTTTTATTTTGTTGCTTGTGCTGTTAGTGTTGTATCCAAAAAATCATTACTAAAACCTATGTCAAGGAAGTTTTATTCTTATGTTTTCTCCTAGGAGTTCCATAGTTTCAGGTCTTACATGGAAGTTTTTAATACATTTTCAGTTCATTTTTTGTGAGTGGTGTAAGATATAGGCCCAGTTTATTTTATGTGTGAATATTCAATTATCCCAGCACCATGTATTGAAGAAACTGTCTTTTCCCCATTGGGTATTCTTGGCTCCATTGTTAAATATTAATTGACCATATATACTTGGTTTTATTTCAGGGCTCTCTAATCTGTTCCATTAGTCATTTGTTTTTATGTCAGTACCATACTGTTTTAATGACTAAAACTTTATATAATAGCTTGAAATCAGGAAGTGTGATACTTCCTGCTTTGTTCTTCTTTCTCAGTATTTCTTTGGCTCTTCCAGGTATTATGTGGTTCCCTGTAAATTTTGAGTCTTTTCTAGTTCTGTAAAAAATGCCATTGGAATCTTGTAGGGATTGCATTGAATCTATAGATGGCTTTTAGTAGTATTGACACTTTAACAATATTAATTCTTCCAAACCATAAACACAGGATACCTTTCCATTTATTTGTGTGTTCTTTTATCTTTTCAAAGAACCAACTCTTAAGTTTGGTTAATCTTTTCTATTGTTTTTATGTCCTCTATTTTATTTATTTCTGTTGTAATCTGCATTATTTCATTTCCTCTGCCAACTTTGGGCTCAGTTTGTTCTAACTTTTGAGATCTACTCTCTTAGAAACTTTCAAATATCCAATATAGTATTATTAACTTTAGTCACCATGCTGTACTTGACATCCCCACTTTTTAATCCCCAGTTATTTTATAACTGAAAGTTTATATCTTTTGAGTGTTTCATTATTCTTATCAGCAAGTGAGCCATCTGCCTTCTAAATCCCCTACCTCTCTGAGTAGTACCAGAAACCTGGGATACAACGTCAGTTCTTTCTGATAGCATTGCTGCCTGCATGCCTTTCAAATCCTCTTTGCCAACTTCATAGCTACCACCTCAACTCAGGCTTTCATAAGTTCTCATTTTGTTATTTTATTAGTTTTATAACTGGTTTCTCCATGTGTCCAGTCTTGGCTACCTCTCCCCTACCTAATAATTCATCTTCCACACTGCTGCTGAAGTAATTCTTTTCCAACCTTGAGTAATCCATTAGTTTCCCATTACTTTCAGGATAGAGTTCAAACTTCTAAGCAGTTTATAAAACTCTCTATGATATACATTTCCTATTTCTCCCACCACATTCCCACACACCATCACCTTGCTTCCAACATACTTACTTACACACTATACTTACCTTTACATCTATAGGCAAGAAAATACATACAAACATACATGCTCCTTTTTCTGGAGCATACTTTTGTCCTTTTCAGTGTGGCGAATTCCTACTGATTCTTCAAGATTCATCTTGAGCTTTATATTTTATGAGGCGTATTTCCTGTTTAATATGATTGAGTTAAGTATTTTTACTCCATATTTTAAGAATAATCTTGATTTTGCTTCTTATTGCCATCCTAATATTTCATTTGATTGTCTATATCTTTCTCAAAACTTGATCCTCTTGAGGGTAGGAAATATGTTTTTCATCTTAGAAGGTTACAACCAACTAGCACAATAGACCTGCAGATACAAACACAAAAAAGGTAAATAATAAGACAAGATGGCTATGGACACACCCTGAAAAGTAATACAGCCATAAATTCTAGAGGAAATAAGAAGAGGCACTGTGAAGAAATCAGGACCCATATTCATCTTTGGTGAGAATTTAGTAAAATTGCATAGTCACTTTGGAAATAGTCTGGCAGTTTCTCAAAAGGTTAAACATAGAGATACCATATGACTCAGCAATTCCACTCTTAAGTATATATCCAAGAGAAATGAAAACATATGTTGACACAAAACTTGTATATTAATGTCTGTGGAAGCATTATTCATAAAGAACCAAAGCACAAACAACTAAAATGCCCATCAATTGATGAATGTATAAATTAACTTTGAAAACATGATGCAAAGTGAAAGAAGCTAGCTATAAAAGAATACATCTATATACATAAAAGGCTAAGTGACCAACTGTCAGTCCGTTTGACTGACTGACTGGCCGGTACATATGACATGCACTGGCAATTTAAAAGTAAACGTTGACTCATGCATGCGCAATACATATAAAGCTCTTGATGGTGCCAATCGCACACGTGTTTTGATATGTCATTGTCCATCGTGAATTTGGTTGTTTTTGTCGCATTTGTTGGGAAAGTTCTTCTCGGAGGGGATTTTCGACAATGTCTCAGTGTTGTGCTGCATGCTATGCATTTGGCCATAGTACAAACGAGTTTAAAGTACTGTACTGTAGTGTTTGGGGATGTTTCAGACAGTTGTCTCTTAAAACAAATATGAGATTAGAGGATTCTGCTGATAGCGAATGGTTAGTAAAACTTGGAGATGGCAAACTTGATAGCAGTTTTCATTTAGGAATGGATATTATTGAAATCCCCTGTGAAATGATTTGTAACAGATATATTATTGAAGCTACCTTTGGAAATAGTATATCTATAGATAATATTAAAATATATCTAAATGTGTGATTCTTTGTCCTAAAAATGAGCACGTTCATAAATTAAATGAAGAAATTTTGGATATACTCGATGGAGATTTTCACACCTATTTGAGTGATGATTCCATCGATTCAAGGGATGATGTCGAAAAGGAACATTTTCCCATTGAATTTCTTATTAGTATTACTCCTTCAGGAATGCCGTGTCATAAATTAAAATTGAAAGTTGGTGCAATCATCATGCTACTGAGAAATCTTAATAGTAAATGGGGTCTTTGTAATGATACTAGATTTATTATCAAATGATTGCGACCTAACATAATCAAAGCTGAAGTATTAACAGGATCAGCGGAAGGAGAGGTTGTTCTGATTCCAAGAATTGATTTGTCCCCATCTGACACTGGCCTCCCATTTAAATTAATTCGATGACAGTTTCCTGTGATGCCAGCATTTGTGATGACTATTAATAAATCACAAGGACAAACTCTAGACAGAGTAGGAATATTCCTACCTGAACCTGTTTTTGGACGTGGTCAGTTATATGTTGCTTTTGTGACATTAAAGTTGTAAATACTTCATCACAAGGGAAATTAGTGAGGCACTCTGAAAGTGTTTTCACTCTTAATGTGGTATACAGGGAAATATTAGACTAAGTTTAATCAATTTATCAGTCATTGTTTTTATATTTTTATATCATGTTTTTGTTGTTTTTATAGCATGTCTTTGTTGTTATATCATGTTGCTATTGTTTATTTATTAATCAATTTATATATTATTTTCATATACATTTTACTAATTTTCTTTAATCTCTAACACTTCTATTATAGAGAAAGGGTGGATAACAATATTAAAATATTTCTTCTAATTAATTTCCTTTCAATCTGTGCACCGGGTCACTAGTATTGTATAATTCCCTTCACATGAAATATCCAGAATAGGCAACCCTACCTTGATATAAAGTGGATTATTGGTTGCCTAGGAATGAAGTAGAGGATGGGAGGAATGGGGGTGACTGACAAAGTATATAAGGTTTCTTTTTGGGGTGATAAAAATATTCTAAAATTGATTGTTGTGGTAGTTGCATGACCGTGTGACTATATTAAAACAATTGAATTGTACATTCAATAAAAAAGGCACAGATTATTGTGGGGAAGGGAGGAAGACTTCATAGAGTTGGCAGGATTTGAATGCACTGATAAACAAGTGATGGGAAAAGCAGAGGCAGTGTGTTATAGTGAATAAACAAATCTGTCGGGCAGACTTGGCTTTGAATCCTGCTTGCCATTTGGTCACATTACTTTTCTTATGTTTGTACCCTCATCTAAAAAAGTGAATATATTTATACACTTATTTTTGAGGATTATGGTGGTGACAAATTAGATAATGGATTTATGTGCTAATGCCAGGCTCATAGCAAATGCTCGGTAAATATTATCTTCTATTATTATAATAAATCTGTTTAATAATATTGGGCTAGGTGGGACAAAATGAGCATGTAGATATATTAGTGGAAACACCCAGAAACTTATCTGAAGTTTCCAGCAGAAAGATATAGGAGACACATAATAATATAAAGGTAATTGTACTCAGCTTAAAAAGCATTTACTGTATACCTTTCTTCTAACCACTAGACACTGCGCTAGACTGCTGGATATACAAAGACAAGTGAGAAGTAGATTGCTGGATATAGAAATGAGAAGTGGTCTTTGACTTGGTGGTCTAGTAGACAGGTAAACATATATGGGAAAGAAAGCATAATATTTCCTGTAGTAGAAATCTGTTTGCTATGTACACAAAATAGGTGGGAAGGAAAAGGGGTATAGAAGAGGTAACATTTGTGTTCAACATTGAAACTGCTCACTAACCACTTGAGCCTGCATTTACTGGAGGATTATAGGATTTCTTTTTGACATTTGTCAGTATATAGCAGAGATTATTACTGGTTTGAGTCAGATTTGTTCTTTGTAAAGATGAGGAAATACTGTTCCCCAAATGGTTAAAGAATGCCTGGTATACAATTATTGTGAATATTCCAGAGACTTATATTCAAAGTTCCCAGATTACCTGTCTTTCTTTCTCAATAGACTTTAAACTCCAGAAAGCAGAGATCTTGAGTGGGTACTCTTCTCTCTGGGATTGCCACAATCTGGCTCAGTGCTGGCACATAGTATGTACTCAATAAAAAAAGGTTCAAGGAATGTTCTCCAGATCCCTCCCATGTCAAAATGGAAGAATCTTTCACAAGTGGCCTGCTAGTTGACTGTTTCTAACAGCTACTGACAATCTGAAATAGACCACAAATCTATATAACCATGCTTTCTTTTAAGTAAAAGTCTTATCAGTTATGTCATTCTCTTTCTCCTGGAGAAACTATTTGCCTGGAGGTTTAGAAAAAAAGAGTGTAGCTTAGCAGCTGAAAGTAAACAGTCTCTGAAACAGAGATGGCATGTATAAATTGCTGTGTTCTGGAGTTGAGGACAAGAAGTAATTATAGAGCAGATTGCTTTGAAGTCACATAGTATTGGCCTGAAGAGACTCTTGGCTTAGGTGCATCCCCTAGGTTGAGAGTTCAGATATTCAAAGATGAGATGGCGCAGCTGTCTAGTCAATTGTTTCTTGAGCACTTAACTACGTGTCATCCGCTTAGTTCAGTTGCAATTTTTAGTGAGCTCTGCTTGCTGGTGGTAAAAAGATTAGGCCTAACTCTTCTCAAGAACAATCCCATATGGGCATGTCATTTTGGGGATGATTTTATTTGCGTGGATTAGGCATAGAGACAGGGCCTTCCACTTAGGCAGTAACTAACAGGAAGCAGCTCCTGAATCATCCCCTTTTAGACAGCAACCCCCTGCGGACCACTGAAGCCAAGAGGGCCGGGGTTGAGAGCATGGAGCCCTCTGCTCAGCCTCAGCCTCAGCCTGGGGCCACGTGATTCTCATGCTTGCGTTGAGTGACGCGCGCAGCGTTGGGCGGGCCTTGGAGGAAATCAACTTCCGGGGGCAGAGGTGTTCCAAGCCGGGTGGTGTGTGGGCTACCCCAACGTGTGTGGCTGGGGCCGAGGTCGCACCTACGGGCCCGGGGTCGTACCCCGGGTGTGCACTTGCGAGTCTGTGTGCTGGGGGGTGGCTCACCTAACGGCGTGGCTGAGCGGCGCGGCGGCGGCGGCGAGCGGGAGCGGGAGCAGGTAAATGGACACTCGCCTTCTGGGCCTGGGTCTGGGAACCCGGGCAGCGCGAGGCGGCGGTGCGCCCAGAGTTGGCCTGGGAGTGTGCAGGGAACGCCCCGCCTGCCCCGGCCTCGCCCCGCGAGGTTGAGGTGACCGGGGGCGTGGCCCGTTCGGGCTGGAGCCCAGCCTCGCTCCCCTCCCTTCGCAGGGAGCGCCCACCTGCACTTGCTGTCGCCGCCAGGTCCTGGCCCCTGCACACTCCAGAGTCCAATGTTTTTCGACAGTCTACGCACAAGTACACGTGATTATTGTGTCACGGAAACTCCCTTCGAACGGGGCTTTATCCTTGTCGAGTTTCCACGGATCGCTCCTGGTGTATGTTTCCCCTTCTACTTTGCCAAGTTCACGGGGCCAAAGGTCTACTCTGTCCTTCAGCCACATGTTGCAATCAAAGTGGCACCTCGGGGTTAAGGCAGGAGGCAGTAAGTTTCCAAGTGGCGAGGCATCCATCCTTCGTTCCCATGAGTGCGCCCCCTTTCCCCACAATAAAGATGTTTCTTCGTCTGCCCCTGTTTTGCACTGCGGAGGAAAACTTTGGAAACGAAATCTATTTTGGGCTTCACTTGAAGGAGTGGCAACTCTATTAAAAGCTCACTGAGTGTTTTTTTGGTAGGATGATGTTGTCGCTGCTGCTTCTCTCACTTGCTCCCTGATGAGCTTTGGGGCAGAGCCTGATTTCCTGGAGGGTCAAGTGCTGGCTACAGCTGTTGGTGACTCAGCGGCCCCTTAAGAATTCCGACTCTTTTACTTCCCTCCCTGTCTGAACTGGGCAGATGTTTATGCCACCTTCCTCTTTAAATATCAGGATGATGGCTTTTGGAAATAGTTTGCATGTTCCGTGATGGAGTGATTGGGGTGGGCTGACATTTTATCTTGTCACTGGGATGGGCTAGCATTTCACCCAACTATTTAAGGTCAAATACTCAGAATATGTAGTTCGCTGGCGTGACAGGGACTGACAATAAGTTATCTTTGTTCTGTGCCATAGAAGAGCTCTACACTTCTAAACATACCATTTGTAGGGCACTCTGCTACAATTTCTGTTGCATTGAGGGTTAGGGTTAGGGCTTTACTGTACCTGTTAGGTAAATGGGAGATTGCGGGGGTGGGAGGGGTGGGGGAGGGCTGTGATGCCAGGGAGAGTGTACCTGTATGGCTAGCCAGTAAATTGTGTGGTAGAAAATTACCCCGATTTACAAAGTTTGGTATCCTCCAGGCAGGCTAGGAGGTAGTTCTGTGGGCAGGGATATCTTATTATGAACTGGTTATTTAGCAATGGTATAAGCCAAATGGAATAAACATAAAGAAAACAAAAGTGATGAAAGTTACAACTTTTCTCTTAACATTTATTAAATAGAAAAATGTATCTCATTGGAGTGATCAGCTCAAAACCTGAGAGTTTTTTGTTTTCTTTAATCATTTTAATATACTTAATGCCAGGCAAAAAGAAAGTGCTGAGAGTCATCAACAGAGGGGACAGCATCTTTGTTTGGGGGGGGGGGAGGGGGGCAGTAAAAAAAGAAGAAAGCTGGTTACAAATTTATTTAGCTGGTTGAAGCTTAAATGGACAAATAGGAATTTGCCTAATAGAAATTTTAACTTGTACCTCTAACTGTAGATGTAAAATTTGTAAAGTATATAGGATTGTTATGAATAAAGCTATTTGAAGGTTTATTGTCTTTCTCTTGATAGCAGAGGTTGGGGTGGGAGTGCATTGGGGTGGACAAGACCTTTTCTATTAGTTTGGAAGGAGAGTGTTTAGGTAAGTTGTTTCCAAAATATAGCTCATAATCACAATGCTCAACCTGTTCCTTGTGACTTTTGGCTTCTTGAAAGCTCATCGAATTTTGTCATTTTGCTGTCCCAATAACGAGAACTTTAAAAAGGCACCTCTCTTTACATTAACTCTTTGTATCAATATTTGTTTTCCCCATTCAAATTAACATTAAATCTTTATGCGTAACTCTGATAATATTTTTTAATTGATTCTTTGAAATGTGGGTTTTTTGTTAGTGTATGAAATTTTCTTCAGATTTTTAAAGATTGCCTCCTTGTTTCATTTGATGTTTTTGGAATTTGTCTCAAGGGCAATTTATTGTGATAGATTTTGGAGAAAAATGTGATAGTCAATATCATTGACTTTTTTGGCATCATGTTAAGGTAGAATCCTAGAATTTCACAAAGTTCCTTAGATTTTATATAGTTTATTTTACAGGTTTAGAGTCTGGAATAATTAAATGACTTTTTTACCCATTAAGCAAAATTTTATTGTTAAGCAAATTAATCAATCAGTATGAGACAATATCAGTTGTTACTAAAATGTTTACCCAGGTTTATGTCCTTTTATATTTGTAATTTTAATTTAGTGTAGACCTTTCTTGACCTATATCTTCCTTTCCTGTCATATCCCTAATAAATGTACAAAGAGCCTTGTTGGCTATATGCCATAGAATCTTACTTAAAGAATTATGGATACATTTACTGTCACTAGCAGAGGATACAACAGTTTTTTTTTTTTTTTTTAAATATATTTTATTGATTTTTTTTACAGAGAGGAAGGAAGAGGGATAGAGAGTTAGAAACATCGATGAGAGAGAAACATCGATCAGCTGCCTCTTGCACACCTCCTACTGGGGATGTGCCCGCAACCAAGTTACATGCCCTTGACCGGAATCGAACCTGGGACCCTTCAGTCCGCAGGCCGACGCTCTATCCACTGAGCCAAACCGGTTTTGGCAACAGTTTGTTTGTTTTTTAACTTTTGAAATGAGAAGAATTTTTTAAATTACAGGTTTAGTTGATGAAGATCAATGATAGTGTTAGCTGTTTTAAAATGTAACATGTTATAATCCTAGTAAGACTGTTTTCCTTAGACAGGTACGCCCACTTTAGTATTTACATAGTACAGTCCAACACATAATAGTTAAGTAGACTGACTATATGAATGAAATAACTACTGTCTTATAAAGGGTGAAATCACTTTTTTCTTCTATTCAGAGAAGATTGACTTTTTTCCCCCTTTGCCAGCCTTACAAACATAGACCATGTGCATCTCTTACCAAAAGTAGGCCTAGATAATGGAGAGGCCAACAAAATTGCCTTTTATGTTGTGTCCAATCTTGTGGTAAAAGAAGATCTACATGATCATTTCAAGATGCTTTGGTTTTATGAGAATTCAGAACTTTTGCAATTGAACTAAAGATAAGGCTGCAGGATTATGCAAGACCCATTAATCTATGAATATGCTTTGGTGATAGAAAGGGGCTTACCTGAATATTACTAAAAAATTACATGCTTAGACATCAGTAAAAGATTGTGATTACAGATGAGATTAAATTTCATCATTTAAATTAAATTATGAATGTAATAAAGATAACTTATAAAGAGTTTATACCTTTTAGTTATAATTTGCCTAAATTTGGTATGAAAAATGGAAAATAAGCCTGCAAAAGCTGAATGGCATTAAATGGGCCACCCTGAATCGGAAGACAAGTAGAAGTGAATACTTGTGTTCTGCTGAAAGGGAAAACTGTTTAATAACTGTGTTTCATGAGGCATTAGATATTTTAAGTTTCTTCTCTTGTCTGTTATGAGAAGAGACATTTTATTAATTTCTTTTTAGGACCAGCTTTGCTTAAAGTGAATGGTTTTTTAAGTGTCACTTGCTTGTTTAGTATATGTGATTTGTTTCAGTTACCATGTTAAGAATAGTTGTATAGTACCTTTGGTTGCAAGAACCTTTTTTTTAGGAGACTTTATTTTCATTGGCATACTGAGTTGATTTTCTGTATATCCAAAGTTGGGTGTTATTGATCTTGCTTCTTTCGTTATCAATAGGAGACAAAAATAATGCCACAAGATTATTATTCTCAGTGTCACAGTAATGAACATAAAAGGTGACTCCCATATGATTGATGAGAAGTGTTGTGACCACTCAGAGTCTGCTCAGATTGCAAAATGTTGTTTTATTGTATAATCCCAGTATATATAAGTAGAAAATCTTTTGAACAAAGTGAAATAACATATAAGTGAAAATTTTGGATGTTTTTTTTTTTTTTCTCACATAGAAAGGCCATGGATATTATCATAGTTACTTTCATCTGAGCAAAATAATTTAAGCACGTTGTTCACAGTGGTGAATTGGGAATCATAAGACTGGATCTGATTCTTTAATTAGCATATACTTTGTTTCTCACTTTAAGAAACGTACCAGAGTACATTTGTTGAAGTTGTGTGTATGTACATACTCCGGGAAGTACACATTGGGAAGTAAACTTTGGGAAGGTTTTGGCAAATATTTCTTCAAATATTTTTGAAATATGCTTTTTATCCTCTTCCATCTCGCTTCTTCTGGGACTCCCATAATGCATATGGGAGGAACATGATTGGAAAATTTGTGACAAGGAAATCTGAGTAAGAGGTATATGCAGGTAGACCTCTCTGAATGGGCAAAAAAGTGAAGATATTGGTGTCCCATGTGAATGCTCACCAAATTAAGAGGTCTTAATTCCAAAGGGAGTAATGCTTCCACAGGCTGACTGCATCAGAGTAGTGTTTTAATAATCAAGTAGAGAGGATGACTGGGTATCAGACAGACTCTTACCACAGCCATCCCTGTCAATGCCCAGTAGGCTCATGAACAAAGTGGCCATGCTGTCAGGGATGGGGGTTACAGAGGCTCTCAGCAACATGGACTTCAGCTCATCAGGACCTGCCTGGCTGTGATCATTGCTGAGTGCCTAATCTGCCAGCAGCAGTGACTAACACTAAAATCCCTGAATGGCACCATTTCCTCAGGTGATCAGCCAGCTACCTGGAGGCAGGTTGATTACATTGGACTGCTACCATCATGGAAGAGTTGCAGCTATTTGTTCTTACTGAAATAGACACATATTTTGGATATGAATTTGCCTTCTCCACATGCAGTGCTTCTGCCAAAACTACCATCTGTGGGCTCACAGTATGCCATATCCACTGCCATGATATTCCACACAGCATTGCTTCTGATCAAGGAACTCACTTCACAGCAAAAGAAATGAGCAGTGGGGTCATACTCATGGAATGTACTAATCTTATCATGTTTTCTACTATCCTGAAGCAGCTGGCTTGGTAGAATGATGGAATGGCCTTTTGAAGATTAAGTAACAGTGCCAGTGAGGTGTCAGTACCTTGCAGGACTGAGGCAAGGTTCTCCAGAGGTTGTATATGCTCTTAATTAGTGTTCAATATATGGTGCTGTTTCCCTTATAGGCAGGATTCACAGGTCAAGGAATTAAGGGGTAGAAATGGAAACAGCACCATTCACTATTATCCCTAGTGACACACTAGCAAAACTTTTGGTTCGTGTTTCCATGACCTTATGCTCTGCTGGGCTAGAGGTCTTAATTCCAAAGGGAGTAATGCTTCCATTGGAGACACAACAGTGATTCCATTTGTTGGAAGTTAAGACAGCTGTCCAGCAATTTTGGACTTCTCATGCCTCTGAATCAACATGCAAAGAAAGGAATTACTGTGTTGGCTGCGGTAATTGATCCTGACTACCAAGAGGATATTGGACTGCTCTTCCACAATGGAGATAAGGAAGAGTTGGTCTGAAATATAGGAGATCCCATAGTGCATCTCTTAGTAATACCATGCCCTTTGATTAAGGTCAGTGGACACCTGCAACACTATTCAAGGAGATTACTGATAACCCAGATCCTTCAGGAATGAAGTTTGGGTCACCTCACCAGGTAAAGAATCATGACCATCTGAAGTGCTTGCTGAAGACTAAAGGAATACAAAATGGGTAGTGGGAGAAGGTAGCTATAAATACCAGCTATAACCGTGTTACCAGTTATAGAAATAAGGACTCTATTGTCATGAGTATTTCCTCATTTTGTTATAAATATATTTTTGTGTTTGTGTGTGTGTACAAACACAAATATATATGCATGTATAATGTGTATATATGGCTATATACATATGTAAAATATTTTTTCTCTCTCTTATGCCCTTACCATGTAAAAAAATATTATAATTTTAAATATTAGTAATTTTACCTCATAGTGTTACAGAATTTACCAGGTGACTGAAAAATACCCAGGTGTGCCGGAGGCACAGGAAAAACCCATTTATTTCCAGACGTTTCACATGTACTGGTGCAGTGACTCAGGGAGTCTGTTTCTCTCCAAATCCTGAGTAAACCAATATGTAGGAAACTTTCCCTTTATACCCCTTTGGTTTCTTTGTCCCCCAAATATGGATCATACTTCCGGACCTTTCGCAGGCTTTGCAAAAAGCTCCATGTGCTGGGATGGGGGCAGTGAGACCACATCTCAAGGCCTGGCCTGGTGCCAGCACTGATAACTCTGTCTGGGGGTTGTGTATTGTTCATGGTTTATGGCCTCTCTAAAATGGGAGTAGTACTTTAGGTAAACAGGTCTTGCAGGACCTGATAATTAAAGGGACAGTGCCAGCTGTGGGCAAACTACGGCCCGCGGGCCGGATCCGGCTATTCTATCCGGTTCTCTTGCTCTCCCCTCCGTTCCTTTACTTTGAATTTATATTAGTTCACACAAACACTCCATCCATGCTTTTGTTCCGGCCCTCCGGTCCAGTTTAAGAACCCATTGTGGCCCTCGAGTCAAAAAGTTTGCCCACCCCTGGACTAGACTGTAGGCTAACAAGAATGTGCATTAGGTTAATGGCACAGATTCAGATTGTTAGCCCCCCACAAATGTCTCATTTTCCCCATCAATAGTATGTAAATTCTGGGATATCAAAGAGAAGAATAAACATTCAAGGACTTTACCTCCTCTTCTGGGGAAGGGGTTAGTAAGTTTGAAGTTGTACACAGGATAGTTGTATCATGTTAAGCAGAATCACGATCTCCTAATTGTCCTCATTTGGAGATTAAGTATGTCTTGAAGATGAGTACGGGTGCCCAGTTGATGAGGGTTGAACTTGTGATGATTAACTTTGTGTCAACTTGACTAGGCCATGAGGTGCCCATATATTTGATCAAACTGTATTCTGAGTGTGTCTGTGAGGTTGTTTCCTGATCAGATTAAAGTTTAAATTAGTGAACTGAGTAAAACATATTGCTCTCTCTAATGTGGTCCTCATCCAATCATTTGAAGACCTGAATAGAACAAAAAAGCTGAGTAAGAGGGAACTTCTGCCTAATGGCCTGAGCCGGGGCTTTGCTCTTCTATAATTGGACTGGGACTTATACCATCAGCTTTCCTGGTTCTCAGGCTCTCAGATGCAGCATGACACTACAGCATCTATTCTCCTTAGTTTCTAGCTTGCTCACTGCAGGTTTTAGGACTTCTCAGCCTTAAAATAGTATATGGTCATTTTAACATTGGTTTAATTCCTGACCGTATCCCAAAGGCAACTTGATAAAGAAATTACTATAGAGAAGGGGAATACAAAATAAAATGCTTAAGATGCCGAGTCCTAGGATAAGTGGAATTTATAGTAAAAATGCTTAGAAATCAAGGCTAAGGCCACAGAATTAGTCATTGACGCACTCAAACAGCAATCTATATTACCAAGTATATTGACATATAACAACAGTTTATAATGATTAATGATAAATATAAGCTTTTGGCTTAAATATATTTGATAAGACTTAGGTACTGTATAGCTGTTGTTCTTTGACCTTTTATTTTTGCCACAGTCTCATTTTAGATTATGGGAAATAGTCATTATGTCCCCATTATCCCTGTTGAAAGCTCAGATGCTAATGAATATGAAAAATGAAATCCTATCTGCATAGATACCACTTAAATAAGGTACTGCTTAAATAAAAAAGAGTGGAGAAACCCGTGATAGCATAACTCAGTACTTAGTTTGTTTTAATTTTTTTAAAAGTAAACTGAAAGAGTAATCATGAAGCCTATAGGATTTCCCCTTTTATAAAATGTTCCTAGGGAAAAAGAATGATTGGATATTTTCAGCATTTAAAGCTGGTTAATTACCGCACATTCTTTCCATTGTGATTGTGTAGCAATGCTGAAGTCTGGAATCATGGGAATCATTTCTGAGCTTTTTTTTTCTCTCTCAACTCTCAGTAGACTTTTTACTCTGTGTCTCTGATGTTGTATTATATAGCAATTCTTTCTTGGTTCTCAGGCCTAGAAAATATAGAGTAATTTTCTAAGTAGAGCAAAACCTCCTTCCTTTTATAATTCAGTTACTTTAACATGTTTTCAGTAATTAAAGGAAAATATATGTTGTGTCTCAAAAATAGCACAGAACTAAGTCATTCTAATCAAGAAAGGTGTGCCTTTTTTTTTTTTTTTTTTGGAAGTTTATGTGTAATGAATTGTAGCTAATTTTCAACTTTTTAGGAGAAGGCAACCATAACAATTGAACAAAACACTACTAATTGGTTATAAATGTGGAGAATATGGGGCATATGTTTGTGTGTGTATGAACTATAGCATTCTTTTATGTAGTTAAATATTCTTATCCATTCTTAAAATAAGAAAATGGGCAGTTGGTCAGAGTGATGCTATTATAATTACTGTTTATGTATGAAACTGAAACAAATTTATTAATTACTTCTGGTGTGTATGCATATGTTGAGAGAGAAAGTCTTTGTAAGGGATGTAAATAGAATGCTACTTGAATTTTAAAAGATTCTTCATTTTGCCCTTTCAGAATATCATAAAGCTAACATAAGCATCGGAATCTGTTGTAATAATAGTGAAGGAACCAACACTTAGGAGAATTGCATTTTTGTTCATATCACTACCATTGCTTCAGGTTATCCAAGTGCATATACCTTTCTCTCATGATAAGAAAATTATGACCCAGATTAAGTTCTTAATATATTACCAAGGAACATGCAAAAAATGATCTAGATGGTAGTATTGTGATAATGACAACAGAGATTTTTAGCACAGAATAGGACACATAATTGAATATCTCTATATATAAAAGCCTAAGCAACTGTTAGGACTGGTCGACTGGTGGCTATATGATGTGCACTGACCACCAGGGGGCCGACGCTCAATGTTGGTGCTCCTAGAGCCAACTTCCCACAGCTGGCCAACCTCCTGCAGCTGGCCAACCTCCCGGGGTCCCTCCCCCCAGCCTGCCTGCGGACCCCAATTGGGACAGGGTGAGACGGCCCTGATCGGCCCTGATTGCCAGCCAGGCTAAGGGACCCAACCTGTGCACTATTTCATGCACTGGGCCTCTAGTATGTATATATAAACATACCCATTTGTCCATATGTATATGTTTCAAATTAAATTGCCTAGGAATATTGAAGTCCTCAATTCATTGTATACTTTTAATATCTTAGTGCAGTAGTAGTTTGTGCATTAACCAAGTTTGTGCATTTTTGAATTGTATGTAGTTCTCAAAAACTTTTTAAGACTATTTCTAAATAACAATTTTGAACTGACTACATAATCATATTTATGGTTATAGGTATGCCTCTTGTAACTTTTTTCTTTATATTTGTGAAGTTGAAGACAGTAAATCAATACAAAATAAGTATTTATTAATGAACTATTGTTCTGTGCAAAAAAAGAATGGCGCACTAGCTGGTTTTGCTCAGTGGATAGAACGCTGGCCTGCAGACTGAAGGGTCCCGGGTTGGGTTTCAGTCAAGGGCACATGCCTGGGTTGCAGGCTCAATCCCCAGTAGGGGGTGTGCAGGGGGCAGCAGATCAATGATTCTCTCTCATCGATGTTTCTGTCTCTTTTGCCCTCTCCCTTCCTCTCTTAAATCAATTAAAAAGAAAGAAAGAAAGAAAGAAAAAAATGAATGGCAAACTTTTCAGAATGGCTGGAAGAGACGGAATATAAGGTGGAAATGTAAGTTTGAGCCTGAATGTTAAGGCACTCTGGGATCTCTAGGGATAGATTACCAATAGCGTAGTGAGAAGTTAGGCATGGGCATGCTGAAGTCAATCCTGGACAGGCTGGGTTAATGCCCTTTTTGATCAAAACAATATGTAATTATTCTGTTATGTAACAATCTGAAAAATAAGGCTGTTGGGAAGGGGACAAAGGCATGACAGAAACTTTACATGTAAGACAAATATTTACTATGTAGAAAGATGATTATAATTTGGATGTGCTGCTAACTTCCCCTGGTTTAGACAGCCTAAACCTACTATAGAGAGCTTTAAAGCCTGGTACAGTTATAGCCCCTATTTCACTTGTCATCTAAGGCTACCTTTTTGTTTTCCTATTCTGTCCCTTCCTAGTCCACGGTCTTTGGTTTTCTAATTTGGTGAATTTATGCTCTGTTCTCACTTCTTTCTTTTATGTTTGATCTTTTGGACACCCTGTTTTATGATTAGCTGCATTATACATCTTGAGGCACTTTACATACTGCATATCTTTTCCCTCTAATTCTCAACCTCTCTCCCTTTTGATTTTGGTAGCAACTGTCATTCTGTCTAAGAGATAATCTTTCCTCTGGCCTTACTTTCAAACAATGCCCATCATCTGGACTGTTTGCCTTAATGTGCTTTCTATTCCCATCATTTTATAAATAAAAGTGTATATTTTTGCTAATTATTTAATCAATTAGTTGTTTAAATAAGGAAACTTAGCACTAGTGACAAGTGTTGAGGTTGTGATACAAATCTCAAACAGGCAGTTCTTTTCCATTACTTATTTCTTCTTATAGTTCATTTATGTGTAGGGTTAGATTGTTTATTTGAGATTTTAATTTTTTTATTTGTAAAATACAGTTATTTTTAAATTTGTCTTTATTGTTGAAAGAATTACAGATACTCCCCTCCCCCTTTTTCCCCATTGACCCCCTCTCAGGACTGCTTTCACTGTATCCCATAGATTTTGGGTTGTTGTGTGTTCATTTTCATTTGTTTCCAGGTAATTTTTGATTTCTTCCTTGATCTCATTGGTAACCCTTTCATTGCTTAATAACATGCTTAGCTTCCATGTGTTTGAATGTTTTTGAATTTTTTATTGTTGTTGATTTCTAGTTTCATGCCATTGTGGTTCAAGAAGATGCTTGATGTGATATCAATCTTCTTGAATTTCTTAAGACTTATTTTATGTCCTAACATGTGGTCTATCTTTGAGAATGTTCCATGCTACTTTGAGATGAAATATTCTGTAAGTATCAATTAAATCTATCTGATGTAGTGTGTTGTTTAAAGTTGTTGTTTCCTTCTTGATTTCTTGTCTGGAAGATCTATCCAGTGATGACAGTGGGGTGTTTAAGTGCCCTACTATGACTGTATTGCTGTCAGTCTCTTCCTTAAAGTCCACCAAGAGTCTTTTTTTTTTTTTTTTTTTTTAATATGCTTAGGTGCTCCTATATTGGGTACATATATGTTTACCAGGGTTATATTCTCTTTTTGATTAATCTCTTTAGTATTATATAGTGACTTTCTTTGTCTCTTACTGTGGCCTTTGTTTTAAAGTTTATTTTGTCTGATATAAGTATTATTACCCTGACTTTTTGTTGTTGTTTCAATTTGCATGGAATATTTTTCTTCCATCCATCACTTTCAGCCTGTGTGAATCTTTTGTTCTGAGGTTGGTCTCTTGTAGACAGCATATATGTGGGTCATGTTTTCTTATCCATTCAGGTACCCTATGTCTTTTGATTGGATAATTTAATCCATTTACATTTAAGGTTATCATTGGTAGGCACTTATTTATTCCCATTTTTCTTTGTACCTATGTTCTTCTCTCTTTTTTCTTATTCTTAAAACAGTCTTTTTAGCATTTCTTTGTTGTTGTTTTTTTGTTGTTAATCCTTACCCAAGGATATTTTCCCATTGATTTTTAGAGAGAGTGAAAGGGAGGGAGAGAAACAGAGAAAGAGAAAGAAGCATTGATGTGATAGAGAAACATCAGTAGCTTGCCTCCTGCATGTACTCTGACCATGGCTGGGGATTGAGCCTGCAAAGATATTACTTGACTGTAATCGAACCCAGGACCCCCTTCAGTCTGTGGGCTGAAGTTCTATCCACTGAACCAATCTGGCTAGGGCTTAGCATTTCTTATAATGCTGGCTTGGTGGTAATTAACTCTTTAGCCTTTGTGTATTTTGTTTTGTTTTGTTTTTGCTTTTTTTTTTTTTTTTTGTCTCAAAAGCTCTTTCTTTCACCTTCAATTTTAAATAATAGTTTTGCTAGATAGAGTAGATTTGGTTTCAGGTTCTTGCTTTTTATTACTTTGAGTACTTCATGCTTGTCCCTTTTGGCCTGAAGTATTTCTGTTGAGAATCAACTGACAGCCTTATGGAAACTTTCTTGTAGGTAACTAACTGTCTCTCTCTTGATGCCTTTAAGATTCTGTCTTTAACATTTGCCTTTTAAATTATGAGGTGTCTTGCTGTGGATCTCTCTGAGTTCATCTTGATTGGGACTCTGCTTCCTGAACTTGTGTAACTTTTTCCTTTACCAGGTTAGGGAAGTTTTCTGTCATTATTTCTTCAAACAGATCCTTGCTCATATTCTTCTCATCCTGGTACCCCTATGATGCCGATGTTGTTACATTTCATGTCCCAAAGTTCCCTTTACCTACCCTCATTCTCTTTAATTATTCTTTCTTACTACTGCTCTGATTGGGCGTTTTTTTCTACCTTGTCTCCAAATTGCTGTTTTGATGCGTTGCTTCATCCAACCTACTATTTATTCCTTCCTGTGTATTCTTGATGTTCTACATAGTATTGTTCATTTTCAACTGGTTCTAATTCATGGCTTCTGTGTCCTTTTTCATGATGTTGTAGTTCTCACTAAATTCTTTGTAATACTCACTAAGTTATTTGAGCATCCTAATAACCATTACATTAAACTGTATATCTGATAAATTGATTGCCTCCATTTCATTTACCTCTTTTTCTAGATATTCCTTCTGTTTTTCATTTGGGCCTTATTTGTTTCCCAATTTTAGCTGTCTCTTTTTGTTTGTTTCTATGTATTAGATAGAAATGCTATGATTCCCAGTTTTCTTGGTGTGGCCTATTATATAGTAGGTGTTCTGTGGGACCTAGTGGTGTGGTCTCCTTGATCTACTGAGCTTGATGCTCTAGGAATGTCTGTTGTGTGGGTTATATGGGTCTTCCTATTGTAATTGCGTCTTGATTGCTGTTGGCCCATTCATGAGTAGGATGAACCCTCAGGCTGGCTGACTTGAGGTGTAACCACTACCACATTTTGCAAGCTGCTGTACAGATGCTGATGAAACAACACAAAACAAAACACAACAAAACAAAATGAAACAAAAAATCTCCACCACCAACAAAAACAACAACAACAACAAAACAAATACGAAAAGGAAAATGAAATAGAGAATAATAAAAGAATACAGGAAAAAAGAATATCACAGGAAAGAAGGAAAAAATAAAGACGAGGAAAAGAAAAATGGGAAAAAAGAATATAGATTGAGAAAAGGAAAGAGATAAAGAAATATAAAAGAAAACTAGAAAACAAGTAATACAGGAAAAGAAAAAGATAAAGAAGAAAAATGTGGAGTTCGTAATGTTTAGTGCCGGCTACAATTTCCCTTTGGATATGCTGTTTGTGAAGCTTGTTGGATTCTGCTCCAATGTTGTCTGAAGCTGGCCACTTGGGGTTGGTTTCAGGTCTTTTGGGGAGTTTTGTGGTATAAGTCAGATTCAGCTGCTTTCTTTGCCTGGCCCTTGGCAACCTCTTGGAAGCTACTAGTGATCCACAGTTTGTGGATGTCTCTGCTGGGCCTGGTTGTGTACGTGAAGGACCGGATATGTTGTATTTTCAATTACATTTACATCAAAATACCCAATAATTTTCTTGTGATTTATAATGAGTTATTTAGAAGTGTGTTAATTTTCAGGTTTTTGAAGGAATTTCCAGATTTCTTTCATTGATTATTAATATGTTTCTTCTGTGCTTAGAGAAGATACTTTGTGTTACGTTTTTAAAACTTAATCAAGACTTGTTTAATGGCTCAGAATATTGTCTATCGTTAAATGTTCTGTGTACACTTGAAAAAAATGCCTAATCAGCACCTGTTAGGTAGCATTTTTTTAGAACTATTAATTAAACTAAGTTGGTTGCTATATTGATCAAGTCTTCTATATATTTATTGATTTTATTTCTACTTATTTTATCACTTAGAGAGGAGTGCTGAAATCTCTAGGTATGGTTATAGATGCATATATATTTAGAATTGTTATGTTGGCTTGATATATTGATTTCTTTATCATTATGAAATTTCTCCTTCATCCTAGTAATATTGTTTGATGTGAAATCTAATTTTTATAATACTAATACAGTCACTTCAGCTTTCTTTTGATTAGAGTTTGCATGGTATATCTTTTTCAGCTCTTTATTTTTATGGTTTTTTTTTTTTGTTGTTGTTGTTTTCATAGTCAAAATGAATCCTTTTCATATCTTTGACATCTCTCATCATCATGGTTATTTTTTTCTCCTACCTTCTTATTCAGTCTAATTATTTCTGCTTTTTAACTTGGTTGTTTTGATCATCTATATTTAATGTTCTTTTTAAGATGGTTGGGTTTAAATATGTCATTTTGTTATTTGTTTTTTATTTTTTCCTACCCAGTGTTGGATTTGAGGTTTTTTGTGTTTTTTTTTTTCTCCCTTTAAATTATTTCATTTTATGCCCACTGTTGGTTTCCCAAGTGTATATTTTTGCTAATTATTTAATAATTAATTGTTCTAGGGTTTGCTATATATATTTTGAATTTATGAGCCTACTTTTAAATAATATTATCCCATTTCATATGTAGTGTAAGAACTTTACAGCATTGTATTTTCATTTCCTCTCATCATTTGTGGTACTGTTATGATTTAGTTTACTTCTACATTTTCTATAAAGTTTACAATGTTTGTTTTGCTTTTGTTTTATCTAGTCAGTTATCTTTAAGATTTTTATATTTATTTATATATTTACCATTTCTGGCACTCCTGATTCCTTTTATGCAGATCCAAATGTCTTTCTGGTTTTATTTCTCTTCTCCCTGAAGAACTTTACTTTAATATTTCTTTTAGTGTAGGTCGGCTGGCAAAGAATACTCTCAGTTTTTGTTTGTCTGGAAAAATATCTTTATTTCTTATTCAGGTTTAAAGGTATTTTCTCTGGGCAAAGAATTGTATGCTGCCATATTTTCTTGACCTTTCAGTTCTTTGAAGATACCTCCTCATTGTTTTCTGGCTTACATGGTTTTTGAAAAGAAGTCTGTTTTTATTCTTATTTTATTTCTTTTGCATGTAATGTGTCCTTTTTTTCTGACTTATTTAAACACTTTTTATCAGTTTCCAACAATAGCATATGATATGCATTGGTAACTTCCTTATGTTTATATTACTTGGCTGTTTTTTAGATTTCTGGATCTCTGGGCTTACATTTTTCATGAAATTTAGACAATTTTCAATTATATTTCTTCAAACATTTTTCCACACCCCTCCATTTTTCCCTGGGCTTCCAATTACACCCATTTATTTTGAATAATTGCTATTTCAATTTTTTAACCTTACATTTTTTGTTTTTTTCTTCAGTGTTTAATCTACTGTTAACCTTATCCTGTGTATTAGTTTTATGTTTTTAAAGATGTTTTCTGGAAGTTCCATTTGAATCTTTTTCATATCTTATATATCTCTCATTATTATGGTTATTTTTTTCTACCTTCTTAAACATATGAAACGTTTATGATAGCTGTTTCCATATCCTTGTTTGTGAATTCCATCATCTCTTTCATTTCTATGTTTCTGTTGAATAGTAGTCTCCTGATTATAGGTCATATTGTCCTGATTTTCTGTATGCCTTTTACAATTTGATTGGATTAATATATTTTTTTATTTTTGTTTGTTGGTTTCTGAATTTTGTTGTGTTATTTCAAATAGGGTTGCATTTGGTTTTGTTTCTCAGTTATGTTACTTGGAATCAGTTGGGTAATTTTGAGGAATATTTTTAAGATTTGTTAATGTGGGTCCAAAATATTCTTTTGTCATAGGTCTAATTTAGCCCCATTACTAAGGAGATACCCTCCCAAGGATTCAGCTGAATGCTTTATGTATTACAAGGGTTATCCATTCTGAATGATAGGTACACAAACTATTACCAACTGTGTGTGAGCGCCAGATATTGTTTCTCCACTCACATTGTCTTTCTTTTCCTGGCCTTGTGTAGCTTTCTCTCATGTCTGTGCATGTTAGTTCTCAGCCCAGACCTGAGCAAATCTTTCTCTCTGCAATTCTTACTCAGTATAGTCTCTTTCTCAAATTCCTGGTGCTGTAAGCACTAGCTGCCTCTCAAACTTTTAACTCTCTCCCCTCAAAGCAGTGCCAGGCGAGTTTTGCGTGGGTTCTTCCACCATGTGCTGTGGCCTGTGAACTGACTCCAGGTTGTAAACTGGGCAGTTTTAATGCTTACCTTGTTTGTTTCCTTCCTCTCAGGAATTATAATTCGGTGCTGCTTGTTGTCCAATATCTGAAAACTATTGTTTCATATATTTTGTTCAGGTTTTTATTTATTTTAGTTGGGAGGTTAAATCTCGTCTCTGTATCAACATTTTGATTGGAAGTAGAATGCTATCTGAATACTGTAGTTTAAAGTTTCCTCCATCCTTTACCATACTTTTACTTTGAAGTAACCACAGTGCAGAAGATTATGGATGCTGTAGGAGTGTGGTAGTGAAGATATCTGTGATTAAACTACTGGTGATATTTAGGGAATGAGCACTTTATTTTTATTCTTTTTATATTTTATTCTACTTTATACTTCATAAAGTATACTTTATAAGTTTCTTCTCTTGTCATTAAATCTTTACATAAAATTTACACACTTGGAATATGCACTATATTTTATGGTTGTTTCCTATTTCTTATACACGTCACTTCCTGCTCTTAGTAAACCTTGAGAAACTAGACATTTCTCATTTCTGTATCCATAATAAATCATTGTACTCAGCAGCTATTAAAAAAACAGTTATTTTACCAAAATATGAAGAATTTTGGTGTACAGATTTTATGCTGTTTAGTAAATTAGAGATCCTCATTATAATTATACTGTTTCCTGTTCATTTTCTGAAATGAATTAATCTGATCTTTCTTCAGATCTTATTCTTTCTGACTAGGTGACAATCCCAAGGCGTTCCATCCTTGATATTATTATCCTTTTCATTGTATTGAAACTATATAACAGTGATTTTCAACTGATGTACCACAAGAAATTTTAAAACTTGCGATACCTGACTAGTTAGGGGCTCTGACCTCTTTTCCCTTAGATTGTCAAAAAATGACAACAGCCAACACAACAATAGCTATCTGATGTTAATGAATCAAAATTGTACCTTTATTTTTGTTGTCAGATTGGCAAAAAATATAATGTATTTTTTGGTGTGCCACAGAATTTTAGTAATTAGTTTATGAGATGAAAAAGGTTGAAAATTGCTGGTTTACAAGATAGCTACAGTTGCATTTGGATGGCTCCAATGCTTTGTTCTTTTTAGGATTCATGCATATGTTAACAAATAACACCAGTAAACATCATCTCTAAAGGACAAGGAGTGTAGATATACTTACACAATTAAAATTCTTTCTCTTGGAAGCCCATCTATTTTTCCATTTTTCTCTCTATTTCTGGAAATTATATGTGTTCTTCAGGGTAATGCAAGCTTTGACAGGTTGAGCTTTGCCAGCCTATCCAAGGGAAAAGTCAGCACCTTACATAGAGCCATAGTTGGGGGAGAGGAGTAATTACCAATTTTGATGGTATTGTGTCAGGAAATTGAAAGCATGGTGAAGAGTATGTGTGTAGATATATCTAAACATGTAGCTCTTGCAGGCTGCTGAGTTTTTATTATATTCTTTTTATGTGTTTTAGAGACAATATAATATAGGCCATAGCAAAAAAAAATATATATATATCTTTTTCCACTCATTTAAATTAATGGGTAGGTGTTTTATTTTTTTACTTTTATTTTTTGTGATGCTGATGGTCAAGATAAATTTTCTGTTAATATATGTAGTACCTATGTAGTTTTTGCATTTTCCCCTAGGCAATGCTGTGTGCTAGACTGTATTTGACTCTGGTATCATTTGGTTTCCTTTTTTGTAGCCTCTTTACCTTTTTAATTTACCTAGCCCAGCTTCTAGTGTTCCAGTGCAACTATATGCCGCCCATCTCCTCCCTTTTCATTTTGTCTGTCTCTTGAGTAGTATTCCTTTCTCTACATTTATTACTTCCTCTTTTTTTAAAAAAAATATATTTTATTGATTTTTTACAGAGAGGAAGGGAGAGGGATAGAGAGTTAGAAACATCGATGAGAGAGAAACATCGATCAGCTGCCTCCTGCACACCTCCTACTGGGGATGTGCCCGCAACCAAGGTACATGCCCTTGACCGGAATCGAACCTGGGACCTTTCAGTCTGCAGGCCGACGCTCTATCCACTGAGCCAAACCAGTTAGGGCACATTACTTCCTCTTTTGAAGCTTATCTCGTGAAATAATGCCATTTCAGTAGGGTATTATTATATAATTTGATAGAGTATCTTTATATATTAACTAGAGGCCTGGTGTGGGGGGAGGGGTCTTCCCTCAGCCCGGCCTGCACTCTCTCCAATCCAGGACCCCTCGGGGGATGTCTGACTGCCGGTTTAGGGGCGATCAGGCTGGTAGGGGAGGGCAGTTAGGGGCATTCGGGCCTAAACCGGCAGTCAGACATCCCTCTCGCAATCCGGGACCACTGGCTCCTAACCACTTGCCTGCCTGCCTCCCTGATCATCCCTAACCGCCTCTGCCTGCTGGCCTGATCGCCCCCTAACTTCTCTCCTGCCGGCCTGATTGCCCCCAACTGCCCTCCCCTGCTGGCCTGATCGCCCCCTAACTGCCCCCCTGCTGGCCTGATCGCCCCTAACCGCCTCTGCCTTAGCCCCTGCCACCGTGGCTTTGTCCCGAAGGACATCCGGAAGATGTCCAGTCTAATTAGCATATTACCCTTTTATTAGTATAGATGCTGCTGCTACTGATAGTGAGGAGTTTTTGATTTTAAATCGATAATTCCAGGAGGTTTTAACTTATATATCATTAATACTATAATGTTAAGTACTTTTAGTGAAATTTCTTTTATTTTGAGAGTTTTTAAGCTTTAGTTAGAGTCTTACTGCGAGGAAAAGAAATTTCTTAAAACACATTAGTCTCAAAACTATAAGGCTCTCCTTGGGAAAATTATTTCTCTTGAAACTTAGGCAGTGGATGTATGTTTGCACTGTTTTTTTGGTAATTCCAAATCAGGTATTGTCATGGATCTTCTGCTTGTCCCAGAAATAGAGCCTAAGCTGTGTCTTTCACTTGGGGAGCGCTTAAATGCTCCACAGATCAGTGACCAGAATCGTTTCATTTTGTGCCCATGTGGTTTCTGCGGGTGGTTTGTTGTTTTAAAAACTGTTTCAAAGAAGAGCATTTTTTTTTTCCTGGCAATCATGTGTATCCTGTGTAAGTATTTTTCATTATTAATAATTTTGAGAAGAACCAACTCCAGATCATAATGCTGTTGGCTAAAGTGATGGGGGGTTTTATCCAGAGTCTTCCCATATGATTTGTGTCTGGTTAGCCAAAATCCATTAATTTGAGATTCCCAAAAGGGCACTATAATGATGTCCTCTTCTGTTTCTCACTGTCACCAATGTGTTTTTGGAAATGATTGCTATCAATATTATGTAAATCAACAGTCTTTAAGAGAAGTTCATGAGACATTTAGATTTCATTTCTTCTAGGTCTATGTACTGGTTTTACTTTTGGGGGATATTTCCCCTGCTTCTATTTTATACTCTATGTAGAAATTTCCATCTTCTTCCTCATTTAGGCTTAGTGGTTAGAAATCTTGTCTTTAATTGCATTTCAAAGTGGTTATTTCTGTCATTTTCCGTTCCCTTGTCCAACAGTAAGGGTTTGCTTCTGTAGGTACACTGAAACCTTTTAATAATGAATTTGGGTTTAAAAATAAATTGAATTAAATTGTTGAGTTATTTTAGAAGTTATAACATTATGCTATTTACATTTCTGGCTACAGTGAAGTTTTTTGTGAAAGTTAAGTTTTGTAGGAAAAATGTCATGTCATCAGCTTGTAGTCTTAGAAGTTATCTTTAGGATTTGGCTAGCCCAGAATTATAACTCTAAAGTCTGCTTAAATCTTCTAATTAATAAATTAGTATTATTTATAATTAGGAATTAATCAGAAAGAAGACTTGAAGATTACCTTTCCAAACTTTCTAATTTAATAGAAGAGTAAACTGAAACCTAGATAGGTTTAGGTGTCCGGCTGCAATTTAGGGGGAGAGTTAGTACCAGAGCTCAGTGACCTGACTCCAAATCCAGTGGTCCTTTCCACCATGTTGGCATCTCTTACCATCTCATCCCCAACAAAATGATAGTTTAGAGCAACAATTGTCAACCTTTTTCATCTCATGACACACAAAAACTAATTACCAAAATTCTGCGGCACACCAAAAAGTTTTATATTTTTTGCCAATCTGACACAAACAATAGGTATAATTCACATCGGATGGCTATTGGGTTGACTGTTGTCCGTCGGGAAAAGAGTTTGGTATTGCATGTTTTAAAAATTCTTATGGCACACCAGTGTGCCTCTTTGGGCTCACCATTGAAAGTCCATATAATAGGGTTCTGGTTTTAAAATACCAAATACATTTAATTCATGTGATATAAATTTGAGGGATAACCTTACAGATTCATACCACAGTTTCTCTCTCAACCTGTAAAACAGCACTGATCATCTCTGAGGTTCTACTTTGTTATTTGAGGAAGGAAATTGACCCTTATTTTGTTCAAGCATCTTCTTCATTGTATTAAAATGATTTTTAATTCTTCTCCAAAGCTAGGAAAATATTCAAATAAGGAACTCCTGTGTTGGCTACTGTTGATTACCTATTAGCATTACTCTTCTATCTACCTTTCTAACAGAACCTGTTTTGTTCAGGTATTTAATCCTTCATGTGACTCAGAGAAAAGTGTCCTCATTCCTAGATTCAGGATTGATTCTGGTAAGTCTAAGTGAAACATGGCAGTTTCCTTCTTTTCTAGTGACAGGTTCAAAGATGGGCAGATCACAGTCTCAAACTATTTTGATCATGCTTCCAGCCTGTGGAAGAAGCTACACATAGAAGGTCAGATCCAAGGAATCACAGAGAATTTCTGAAACTCTGATTTGTAGTGCTTTTAGAGCCTGCTCTGCTATTGACTTCTTGTTATATCAGATCGTGGTTATACATTTCCATATTGTTTAAGCCAGTTTGCTTTGGGGATTATCTGTTACTTCCAGTTGAAAGTATGCTATCTGATGTATCTAATAATTTACACTGTGAAAGAATATTCAGTAGGAATTAGGTTTTAGCAACTAAATTGTTTTGAATCCAAGGAAGAGGAAAAAATTTCAATAAAGATGTGAAAGTAGGAGAATCTTTTATGAGATTTGTGATGGAGAGAATCATAAAATTATGGCTCATAAGGCATCGTAAACCCTTGCAATTTACCGTCCATCCTTACAGCTCCACTGAACTTTTCATTAATTTTCCACTGACCTCCTAAGTCTAGTGGTTTCTATTTATGCCTTATCTTTTTGACATCTATTATATTACACCTATTTTCATCCTTGTACATCTTTTTCTTATGATTTCTAGGGCATCATTCTATCTTTCTACATTTATGATAACTTCTTTTAAATTTTGTTTACTGATGATATTTTCTTCTATCTATCCCTTGAATAGTAAT
This sequence comes from Plecotus auritus, assembly GCF_963455305.1. NCBI lineage: Eukaryota > Metazoa > Chordata > Mammalia > Chiroptera > Vespertilionidae > Plecotus > Plecotus auritus. Next base: position 190,320,513 of record NC_137772.1, on the reverse strand, counting down.
GGCTTTCTTTATTTTACTTCTTGGCCTAATTAAAAAAAAAAAAAAACCTGATTGTTTCGAATAGTTTTAGATTAATAAAAAAATTGTCATGATAGCACCCCACACTCAGTTTTTCTATTATTATTATCTTACATTAGTATGGGATATTTGTTAAAATTAATAAACCAATGTCTATATATAATTGTTAAATAAAGTCCCTACTTTATTCTGATTTCCATAGTTTTTATCTACTTTTTAAAATTATATTTTATTTTAGACTCTCATACAGGATACCATATTACATTTAGTGGTCATATGTCCTTAATATATCTTTTGGCTGTGACAGTTTTTTAAACTTCATGCATTTTTGATGACTTTGATAATTTATTTTGACGAGTACTGGTTAGGTGTTTTATCTGTTGTCTCTTAATTGGGGTTGGTCTGATATTTTTCCTCTTTAGAATGGAGTTAGGTTTTTTTTGGGGAGGCGGGGGGAAGACCTCAGAGGTGAAGTGCCATTTTCATCACATCATATCAAGGGGACATACTATCAACATGACTTACTGTTGACATTGACTTTGATTCTTTGGCTGAGGTGGATTTTGTAAGGCTCTTCTGCTTTGAGGTTATTTTTCCCCCCCCACCTCCTTTCCATATTATACTTTTTGGAAGGAAGGCACTATATGCAACCCACACTTAAGAGGGGGTAGTTTCACTTCCTTGAGGGTAGAGTATCTATATATTCTGTGGGATTCTTCTGAGTGGAAAATTTATTCTCCCCCCACTCTATTTTATTTAATTCATTTATTTAATTGTTTATACCAGTAGGAACTCATGCATATTTATTTTTATTTTGCTTGGCCTAATTTTTTTAAATTGCTGCAGGTATATTGATGATTTCTAAATTTATCCTAGCCTTTTAGTCTTTCCACCTATCTTTTAGAAAGAGCTCTTTCTGGTCAACTTCCTATTGGACCTTTCCCGTTTGGTCTTTGTTTTAGTAAAACCTCAAACTAAATGTGTTTATATTGCGTAAGCTTACATTAATAATTTTATATTTCATCTCCTTCATTTTATGCCTCATTTCTTATCCCAAAACTGGCTTTTCCATCTGCTTGCTTAAGCTAGAAATTAGTGAAATCCTTCAGTTATCCTTGCCCTTAGTTGCCCTCCCTCAGTAGCTTTCATTTGGATTATATTTGTCTGTAGCATTTTTCTAAAACTAGCCTGTTCTACGTCCACACCATTATCCACATTGCCTGATAGCCATTTTTATAAAATGCAGGTCACTTATTTGAAATACTCCTTATCTCACATCTCTTCTCAGAATCCTTCAATGAGTTCAGTTTCTGGACACTAATGTAACTGGGATTCTGGGCAAATTACTTGGTTTCTCTCTAGCCTAAATTTCTTTACTTAAAAAGTGTGGATGTAATGATAGAGAACATTTGAGGATTAAAAGTGGTAGTGTGTCTTAAGAGTTTAGGTGTGTGTGGTATAAAGCAGTGTGCTCAAAAGATAGTTATTTGTATTATTTTCTGGATTCTTTCAAAGTCCTTAGCATGGCCCTTCATAATTTGGCTCCTAGCCACTTATCCAGCAGCTTCATTTATGGTTATTCTGCCACCATAGGCACCTTATCATTCAACAGTTATCCCTTGTTTTTTATAATTTAGGTTTGCCATATACTATTTGCTTTCTGTACCTGTCCCTTCTCACTTGTTCCTTTGTCAGGATTGCGCTTATCTTTCTTGTCAAACAGGAAAACTGTCTTTTACTTATCCCTTAATATTCAACTTAAATATTCCCACCCATACAGAGTTAATTTAGCTCAGTTTGGGTTAATTGCCCACTCTTATGGCTAAAAGAAGGGTATTGGGCTGGAAAAATGTAGAGATGCCACTTAGTATAGGCCTGGGGATCAAGAACTTTCCATTTTGTTAGCTAAGAGTTTTGTCTTAGCATATTTGGAGATGCCTATAGTTTCTTATCTTTATTGACTTTTTAATCAAGGCTACACTTTTGTAGTATTTTTAATTTCTCTTCATTCTTCTCTGAAATGAATCTTTAACAATGTACTAGTATATTCCTTTAACATTGTATGGTAGTAGTGCAGGTTGAAAGGAGGAGATAGAAGTCTCAGTGCATCATATGAATATATCCATTCCATTCCCTGAATAGCCATTGATGTGTAAAGGCTATATGTAACTTTATTTTCTGAACTTTATTTTCTAAAGCAGGAAAGTTGGCCAGTGTATGTTAGAAAGCATTTCTTAAGTTGAAAACAAAAGGGGTTTCCAAATGTCTCTGAATAACTGAGAAAGCTTTTTTGTTAACCCATATTATTTCATCTTCCAGATATTCCAAGTAAGCACTTTTGAGTGATGTTTTTGCTTGTTGGTTTTTGGTAGTATTAAAAACTTTGTTCTCGCCGAAACTGGTTTGGCTCAGTGGATAGAGCGTTGGCCTGCGGACTGAAGGGTCCTGGGTTCAATTCCGGTCAAGGCATGTACACTGGTTGCGGGCACATCCCCAGTGGGAGGTGTGCAGGAGGCAGCTGATCCATGTTTCTCTCCCATCGATGTTTCTAGCTCTCTGTCCCTCTCCCTTCCTCTCTGTAAAATATCAATAAAATATATTTAAAACAAACAAACAAACAAAACAAAACAAAACAAAAACTTTGTTCTCATATGTAATTGGGGTTTCATGTTTGAATTCTATATAGCAGTGTGTGGACATAATATTGACTCATACTGGTATTCACTGTTATGGGCATAACTGGTACTAGATTTTCATGTTTCTGAAATGATGCAGTTGTAGCTTATCCTATATAATAAAAGCCTAATATGCAAATTGACTGCATGGCGGAATGACTGGTCGCTATGACGCACACTGATCACCAGGGGCAGACGCTCAATGCAGGAGCTTCCCCTGCTGGTCAGTGTGCTCCCACAGGGGGAGCACCACTCAGCCAAAAGCTGGGTTCACGGCTGGCGAGTGCAGTGGTGGTGGCGGGACCCTCTCTTGCCTCGGTAGCAGTGCTAAGGACTCCTCAGGGAATGTCCGCCTATTGGCTTAGGTGGACATCCCCTGAGGGGTCCCGGACTTCGAGAGGGCACAGGCTGGGCTGAGGGACACCCCTACCCCCCCCCACCGTGCACAAATGTCGTGCATTGGGCCTCTAGTCAGTAATATGTTATGATGTATGACAATCTTAATTCTTGAGGTCAAATGGAATAGGTGCCTATAAAGAAGCATGAGGCTAATTTCCATAAAGAATTGAATATAAGGTATACTGGTAATAAACTGTGCAATAATTATAGTATTTGATATCATGTTTTTTTAAAGAAACCATGCCATTATTTATTCAATGATAGTATTTGAGCTAGGTTAGGTTTTGGTTCCTAACCTAGAAAGAACTTTTACATTAGAGTTCCAAGGTGAGTCTTGTATATTTGAGTACATAATTTAGATATTTAAATGTTGTATATTATGAATACTAGAGGCTTTAAAAAATTCCCAAGAAATAGCTCTATGGAGAACCACTTTGCTTTACTATTATTACAGAATTTTAACAACGTTTTTCTGTGTTGTAATTTGGGTTTTGTACATGTGGGTTGTGAGAAATAAACTGGAAATCCTGTCTCTGTGGGTTGGATTTTGGTGTGGCTTCAAACGGCAAACAAAATATTTTAGCTTGTATGTGCCAGGTAAAATTTTAAATGGACTTTCCATAGGGTACAAACTTCTGAAGCCAAATAATGTAAAGTGTTTTTATAGTTGCAGACAGACTCCTGTTGACTTATATTTGGTTTTGTTAACTTAGTGGGAAATCAGTAGCTGATTAAGCAAACAGCTAAAGGAATATCTTTGTACATCCTTAGTACAGCTTGTTCCTGTTCACTCTGTGACAAGTTGTTTGGGGAATAGCTCCTCAATGACATGCCAAGACCTGATATCCTACCAATCTTGTTGATTTTTTTTCCTTTATTTTTTTAAATAACAGGTGTTTCAAGACATATCTTGATTTGTTTAAAGAACTTTTCCCAGAATATTTGAATAATTTAGATTTTTTAATTGTGCTTAAATAAAGATGTGTTTGTTTTTTTCCTTCTAATTTATTTGAAAAATTTAGGAAAGGAACAATGTAGTGCGATTAGGGTGGTCAAATTTAGAAAGTTCTAGGTGAATTTATTGTCTTTAAGCTCGCATTATTCTTATTTATATGACTGGTTGGAGATGTCACATGTAATTTGAGGTTTACATTTGGTTTTATGTTAAGCGAATCTGATCCAGACTCCGCTATCTTCAATGATTTTCTTCAGTGATTTTCCCAGCTGAAAATTCAGAACTTGGCATTGAAAACCATGTGGTTTTGTGTAAGTAGAATTCAGATTGTGATGTTTTCTGTCACTTCATAATTCTAATTTTAGAGTTTCAGATTTTAAAGCAGAATAATTCACTCCAGAAAAGTCGGAATTTGTGATTTTCTATACATTGCCAGGAACATTGATGGTCAATGGTTTGAATCATAGTGAATACCTTTTATTAGAAATATGGTGGAGCCTTTTATTTACTCACGAATAGAATTATAAACATGAATTTTCTATCTTTTATTTATGAAACTACAGGCAACCCTTTGTATTCTCATTATTAAATTTCTTGGAAACGCATAAATATTTATGGAATTTTCCTGTACTGGTAATAAAAAGGGAAGAGTGGGGAATAGCCTTGAGCATGAGCCACTTATCGTTCTTTTGCCTTACTTAAAAAATTTCACCTTTCAAAATATTGGTCTTAATTGCACGGGGTTTAATTTGAATATGGAAGGTCCTGCTAAGTCTTTTCTTGTGCCTAGCTATATTACCTATTGGTGTAATGCCATCTATCTTCCTATATAATAAAAGGCTAATATGCAAATTGACCAAATGGCAGAACAACTGGTTGCTGTGACACACACTGACCACCAGGGGGCAGACGCTCAATGAAGGAGTTGCCCCCTGGTGGTCAGTGCGCTCACACAGGGGAGCACCACTCAGCCAGAAGCTGGGCTCATGGCTGGCGAGTGCAGCGGAGGTGGTGGGAACCTCTCCTGCCTCTGTGGCAGTGCTAACCATCAGTCAGACATTCCCTGAGGGCTCCCAGACTATGAGAGGGTGCAGGCTGGGCTGAGGGACCCCCTGAGTGCACGAATTTTGTGCACCGGGCCTCTAGTCTATAATAATAAAAGTGTAATATGCTAATTAGACCAGACAGCTGAACCACCTTCCTTATGAAGCTGGGGCTGCGAGGGTCAAGCCCCTTTTATGAATTTCATGCATCAGGCCTCTAGTTCAGTGGTTCTCAACCTTCCTAATGCCGCGACCCTTTAATACAGTTCCTCATGTTGTGGTGACCCCCAACCATAAAATTATTTTCGTTGCTACTTCATAACTGTAATGTTGCTACTGTTATGAATCATAATGTAAATATCTGTGTTTTCCGATGGTCTTAGGTGACCCTGCTAGCGGTTCTCTACCTGTGGCGACCCACGACCCACAGGTTGAGAACCACTAGCAGGATTGTCTAAGACCATCGGAAAACACAGATATTTACATTACGATTCATTAACAGTAGCAAAATTACAGTTATGAAGTAGCAATGAAAATAATTTTATGGTTGGGGGTCACCACAACATGAGGAACCGTATTAAAGGGTTGTGGCATTAGAAAGGTTGAGAACCACTGCTCTAGTTAGATTATAAATGCCTGTAGGTTAGAGATTCATTCATCTTTGTATTTTGTTATACTTAGTTCCTCACATAATAACATGTACAGAATAAGTATAATGGGTTTGTTGAATTCAATTGACTTGAATTAGAGGGGGAGGAATTAGGTAAATGGAAAATAGGGCTAACCAGAGGAAAACTATGTCTTGTAGTCTTTCTAGATACCTTGTTGTTTTCCTTTAAGTGATCAAGAATAGTGATATTTTATTCACCTTTAAAACCCTTTTGACTGACTAGTGGGAAATTGTAGCATGTCCTTGTTCTGTTGCCAGCTAGCAACTTACCTTTCAATAAGCTGTGCTATGTAGTAATTCTGATGGTTAAAAAAATGCCATTATTTTGTTTTAGGGAATAATATTCATGAATTAATTTGTAGACTAATTTATTTACCTCCACCCATTAAAAGTTAATGTGAATTTTGAAAATTGTGAAATGTACAGGTTGGAGATGTATAATTTGTTGAGTTCTGACAAATATATAACTGTGTAACTATACTCCAATCAAAATATAAAACATTTCCATTTCCCCAGAAAGTTCTTTAGTTTCTCTTGCAGTCTGTTTCTCTCTATACCACTCTACCCTGTCCCCTGATCCACAATTCTGACTTCTATTATAGATTAACTAGAGGCCTGGTGCAAGAAATTCATGCACTGGGGGGGGGGGGGTGTCCTTCAACCCAGCCTGCACCCTCTCCAATCTGGGACCCCTCGAGGGATGTCCGACTGCCCATTTAGGCCCGATCCCGGTGAATTCAGGCCTAAACGGACAGTTGGACATCCCTCTCACAATCCAGGACTGCTGGCTCCCAACTGCTCGCTTGCCTGCTTTCCTGATTGCCCCTAACCACTTCTGCCTGCCAGCCTGATCACCCCCTAACCACTCCCCTGCCAGCCTGATTGATGCCTAACTGCTCCCCTGCCAACCTGTTTGCCCCTAGCTGCCCTCCCCTGCAGCCTGTTTGCCCCTAACTGCCCTCCCCTGCAGGCCTGGTCACTCCTAACTGCCCTCCCCTGCAGGCCTGGTCCCCCCCAACTGCTCTCCCCTGCAGGCCTGGGTCCCCCCCACAACTGCCCTCCCCTGCAGGCCCGAGTCCCTCCCAACTGCCTTTCCCTGCAGGCCCGGTCACCCCCGACTTCCCTTCTCTGCTGGCTTGGTCACTCCTAACTTCCCTCCCCTGCAGGCTTGATCACCCCCAACTGCCTTCCCTTGCAGGCCTGGTTTCTCCCAACTACCCTCCCCTGCTGGCCTGATCGCCTACAACTGCCCTCCCTTGCAGGCCTGGTCCCTCCCAACTGCCCTCCCTTGCTGGCCATCTTGTGGTGGCCAGTTTGTGTCCACATGGGGGCAGGATCTTTGACCACATGGGGGCAGCCATCTTGTGTGTTGGAGTGATGGTCAGTCTGCACATTACTCTTTTATTAGGTAGGATAGAGGCCTGGTGCATGGGAGGGGGCCAGCTGGTTTGCCCTGAAGGGTGTGCTGGATCATGGTGGGGGTTCCCTTGGGGCATGGGGTGGCCTGGGCGAGGGGCCTGTGGTGGTTTGCAGGCCAGCCACGCCCCCCGGTGACCCAAGCGGAGGCGCTGGTATCTGGGGTTTATTTATCTTCTACAATTGAAACTTCGTAGCCTGGAGTGGAGCCAAGCTTTCTGCTTGCTCCGTGGCAGCAGCCATTTTTGGGGGGATTTATTTATCTTCTATAATTGAAACTTTGTAGCCTTAAGTGGAAGCCTGGGCCGGCCAGGGCTGCAGAAGCTTGGCTTCCTCCATCACCGGGGGCAACCCTAGCCTCCTGCTCTTTCCAGCTCCGTGGCTGCCGCCGTTTCTGTTTGGGTTTATGTATCTTCTATCATTGAAACTTTGTAGCCTTGAGTGGAGGCCTAGGCCGGCAAGGGCAGGTGGAAAGCTTGGCTTCCTCCATTGTCGGGGAAATCCAAGCCTTCCTCCTGCTCTCTGTGGCTGTAGCCATCTTGGTTGGGTTTATTTGCATATTTGCTCCTGATTGGCTGGTGGGCATGGCTGGTGGGCGTGGCTTGTGGGTGTAGCGGAGTGATGGCTAATTTGCATATTACTCTTTTATTAGATAGGAAGTTTTATTACCTTACAGTTACAAATTGGCAGTCTGCTTTTCCCCCCTATTGTCATAGTTTATTCATGCCATAAAATAAAGTTTTTTGTTTATCTGTTTTGCAGCAAACAATCCCAAAACTTAATAGTCTAACTCAGTATTTTATTTTGCTTACAATTTTGTAGGTCAGGAATTTAGGAATGTTTTTACTGGTCCTATTGTAGTCAGGTCTGGCTAAGGGCTGGAGTCATCAGAAGGCTTATTTGCTCATATATCTAGCAGCAAGGCTATGATTTCTTAAAGAGTGGGAGATTCATTAGGTGTTTTTTTCATCGTGTGGTTTCTTTACAGGCTATTTTGAGTGACTTTACAGCATGGTGGTCCCATGATAGTCAAATTTCTTCTATGGAGGGTAGCTTCCTCCAGAACAAGTACAGGCAGTCCTTGGGTTATGTCGGACTCAACATACGTTGTTTTGTGCTTACGTCGCTATCTCCCATTTGTTTATATAAAAAAAAAATGTTCCGTCATTTTGACGTATGTACATATGTGCTTTATGTATTTTATTACTTATTTACCACAAGTAAAGGTCAGAATTGTTACCTTTTTTAAAAAAATTTTTTACTGTTTCACTTTGTTACTGCTATGTATGTGCTCCATGTGAGTGACAAAGGTGCTTATGTAGGTGGGTTCCGACTTACGGTGAAAATGCATTATGTCGCTGTAGGAACTCCGATGTAACCCAGAGACCTACTGTATTCTAAAAGCCAGAAAGTGGAAGCTGTCAGTTTCCTAAGTTCCAGGCTCAGAAAATGTTACAGTATCATTTCTACCCCCTCTCCTGGTCAAAGCAAACAGAGCCCATTCACATTCAAGGCAAGGAGAGATATACTCTGCTTCTCTATAGGAGGCATGCCTGATAATTTGTGGCCATTTTAAATCTGCCACAGATTTAAATGCTGTATATAATTGATGATACTTTTATTTTAAAAAGTTTGAGAAAATTTCTGGTGGATGTCAACATGGAAGTCTGTGAAAGAGCACATGAGTCTATATTTAATTGACTTGAATTATAAGTGAATATGAAACATCTGGAGAGAGTAAAACTGATGAAGGATAGAATGTTGGGGCTATTGTGAAGTTATTATTTATCAATCCAGCTCCTGTTTCATCATTAGGTTTGAGTTATAGTGCCTCATAGCATGAAAAAAAATATGAGGAAAACAGAGCTCAGTAATGTATATAGATGAATTTGAGTTTTAATATTTTGGCAGCCTGCAAATCCTATTTGGTATGGTAACAGACATTTTAGACAACAGTGTGAGCTGGTTTTAGGTGGATTAGATCTGAGTTTCATGTTTTAGAAGGCAGCATTTTAAAATAAGTATAATATTTATAAGTAACATTTTTCTTCTTTGTTGGTAAATTTTACCTTTATTTTAAAATGTAGCATCTTTTATCATTTATAATGGTAAAGGACAGTCAGATATTCTAAGTAACATTTTTTTCAGTGACACACTATGAGCTTTTTTGATGACCATTGAAGAAACAGTGAAGAAATTCTAAAATGGTCATTAGAAAAAATGTATTTCCCTAGGTTTTGCTATACTTTACTGTTGGAAGTAATATCACTATTATTATCATTAGCCATCATTTGAGTGTGCATTCTGTTTTATTAGATGCTGAGGATGTATAGAGCTATATGTTCTTACTTAATCTATATCAAATGAATGTAATTGAATCATTTTTTAAATAAAGCAAGAATGGAAATGTTCTTTTTAAAAAATCTTTATTGTAAGTATTACATATTACCCCCTTTTTTTCCCCATTGACCCCTTCTAGCCTGTCCCCCTCACCCCTCCCCAGGCCTTCTCCACATTATTGTCTGTGTCCATGGTTTATGCATACAAGTTCTTTGATTGATTTGACAGTCTGTACCATGCTTCTATGTCTCTGGTTCTATTTTGTTCGTCAGTTTATTTTGTTAATTAGATTCCACATATGAATGAGATCATGTGATACTTGTCTTTCACTGACTGGCTTATTTTGTTTAGCATAATACTCTCCAGGTCCCTCTGTGCTGTCTCAGAGGGTAGGATATTCTTTTTTTTTGCTGCTGCATAGTACTCCATGTTGTAAATATACCACAGCTTTTTTATCCACTCATATACTGATGAGCAGTTGGGCTGTTTCTAGAACTTAGCTATCTTATATAATAAAGAGGTAATATGCAAATTGACCCTCACACCCTCCACAAGATGGCCACCCCCATGTGGTCAAAGATAGCCACCATAAGATGGCTGGCATGGGAGGGTAGTTGTGGGCGATCAGGCCAGCAGGGGAGGGCAGTTGGGGGTGACCAGGCCTGCAGGGGAGGGCAGTGAGGGGTGACCAGGCCGGCAGGGGAGGACAATTGGGGGTGACCAGGCCTACAGGGGAGGGCAGTTAGGGGCTACTGGGCCAGCAGGGGAGGGCAGTTAGGGGCAACCGGGCCGGCAGGGGAGGGCAGTTGGAGGTGACCTGGCCAGCAGGGGAGGGCAGTTGAGGGTTACTGGGCTGGCAGGGGAGCAGTTAGGCATCGATCAGGCTGGCAGGGGAGTGGTTAGGGGGTGATCAGGCTGGCAGGCAGGTGAGCAGTTGGGAGCCAGCAGTTCCGGATTGTGAGAGGGATGTCTGACTGTGGGAGGCCTAAACCGACAGTCGGACATCCCCCGAGGGGTCTTAGATTGGAGAGGGTGCAGGCTGGGTTGAGGGACAACCCCAGAGCACAAATTTCATGCACCCGGCCTCCTGTTGTAAATAATTCTGCTATGAACATAGGAGTATAAATATTCTTTCTGATTGGTGTTTTGGAATTCTTAGGATATATTCCCAGAAGTGGGATCACTGGATCAAAAGGCAGTTCTATTTTTACTCCATACTGTTTTCCATGGTGGCTGCACCAGTCTGCATTCCCACCAACAGTATAGGAGGGTTCCCTTTTCTCCACATCCTTGCCAGCACTTGTTGTTTGTTGATTTATTCTGGCAGGTGTGAGGTGATAACTCATTGTTGTTTTAATTTGTATTTCTCTGATGATTAGTAATGTTGAACATATTTTCATATGTCTCTAGGCCATCTCTATGTCCTCTTTAGAGATGTGTCTATTCAAGTCCTTAGCCTATTTTTTAATTGGATTGTTTGTATTTCTTTTGTTGAGCTGTATGAGTTCTTTATATATTTTGGGAATTAACCCCTTATCAGATGTATCATTGGTGAATATGTTCTTCCATACAATGAAAGGATATGTTCTTTCATTTTGATGATGGTTTCTTTTGCTGTGCAGAAACTTTTTAGTTTGATGTAGTTTCATTTGTCTATTTTTTCCTTTCTTCCTCTTGCCCTAGGAGTTGTATCAGCGAAACTATTGTTACATGATATGTCTGTGATTTACTGCCTATGTTTTCTTCTATGATTTTTTTGGTTTTGCTACTTACGTTTAAGTCTTTTATCCATTTTGAGTTTTTTCTTGTGTATGGTGTAATTTGGTAGTCTAGTTTCATCTTTTTGCATATACCTGTTCCAATTTTCCCAACACCATTTATTGAAGGGACTATCTTTATTCCATTGTATGCTCTTGTCTCTTTGTCCAATATTAATTGACCACAATATGTGGGTAGATTCTTGGGGTATCTGTTCTGTTCCGTTGATCTATATTCCTGCTCTTATGCCAGTACCAGGTTGTTTTGTTTACAGTGGCTTTGTAGTATAGTTTGATATTTGGTATTGTGATCCCTCCAACTTTGGTCTTCTTTCTTAAGATTACTGTGCTATTTGGGGTCTTTTTTGGTTCTACATCAATTTTTGGAATGTTTGTTCTAGGTCTGTGAAATAATGCCAATGGTATTTTAAAATGGATTGCATTGAATGGGTAGTATGGACATTTTAATGATGTTACTTCTTTAAATCCATGAACATAGTATATGCTTCCATTTATTTGTATCTTTCTCTATTTCTTTTTTAGTATCTATAGTTTTCTGAGTATCAGACTTTTACTTCCTTGTTATTTCTATTCCAAGGTATCTTATTTTTTTTTTTGTGTGTGTGCAATGGTAAATGGGATTGGTTTTTTAGTTTCTATTTCTGAGAGTTCATTATTGGTGTATAAAATGCCATCAATTTCTGGATGTTATTTTTATATCCCACTACTTTGCCAAATCCATTTATTAAATCTAACAATTTTTTGTGTGGAATCATTAGGCTTTACTCTGTACAATATCATGTCATCTGTGAGTAATGACAGTTTTACTTCCTCCTTTCCAATTTGGATGCCTTTTATTTTTTCTTCTTTTCTGACCGCTGTGGCTAGGACTTCTAGTACTATGTTGAATTAGAGTAGTGAAAGTGGATATTACTGTATCGTTCCTGATCTTAAGGGAAATGCTTTTAGTTTTTATGCATTGCATATGATGTTGGCTATAGGTTGTCATATATGGCCTTTATTATGTTGAGCTATATTATCTCTTTTCACTTTGCTGAAAGTTTTTATCAAAAATGTGTGTTGGGCCCTAACCGGTTTGGCTCAGTGGATAGAGCGTCGGCCTGCGGACTGAAGGGTCCCAGGTTCGATTCTGGTCAAGGGCATATACCTTGGTTGCGGGCACAACCCCAGTAGGGGGTGTGCAAGAGGCAGCTGAATCGATGTTTCTCTCTCATCGATGTTTCTAACTCTCTATCCCTCTCCTTCCCTCTCTGTAAAAAATCAATAAAATATATTAAAAAAAAAAGTGTGTTGGATTTTGTCTAATGCTTTCTCTGCATCTATTTTACTTGGTGTTCTTTTTCTATTCTAGAATAGTATCCATGATACTATATTACATTTAGTGATCATGTTTCTTTAGTCTCTTCTTGGCTGTGATGATTTCTAAAACTTTGCTTGTTTTTTATGACCTTTTGAGCAATATTGGTCAGGTATTTTGTAGATCATCCTTCAGTTGGGATTTGTCTGATATTTTCTCATGATTAGACTGGAATTATGTTTTTTTGGGAGGAAGACTACAGAAGTAAATTGCCATTTTCATCACATCACATCAAGTGTACACACTGTCTATCTGACTTACCATTATTGATATTGCACCTTGATCATCTGGATGAAGTAGTGTTTGTCAGATTTCTCCACTATAAAATGTTATCTTCCCCTTCTTTCTATACTGTTTTTTAAAGAATGGGGAGTTTTACTCTTTCTGGATAGAATAACTACATAAATTACTTGAAATTTTTTAATATGGAAGATTTATTTATTCATTATTTATATATTTAAGCATTTATTTTTATCAGTGTGGACTCATGGATGTTTATTTTGTACTTTAAGTTATAATTTAATATTACTTCATTTTATTAATCAAACTGTTCTAGCTGTGGTCAATGGGAGCTTTTCCAGTTGGCTTACTTTGAGTTATCCTCATCATTTTGTGGTGTGTTATGTGTATGTGTGTGTGTTTATTTTAGTGCTTCCTTTATGACACTACAAGATTCTTCAGGCTCATCTCTATGTTGTCTGCCCAAGTCCTAAAATCAGTCATTTTCCCAAAGAGATCTTGTTTCTTTTATTGGAGAATGATAGCAGAAACTAAGATTTGGGGGCTAGGTGCTCTCATTGCTATCGGAGTGTGGATGCTTGTAGACTTTCTCATTTAACAGAGAAAGAAAATACATGTGGTTATATATACATATCTGAAAATATTTTTTATGTAACCATATGTATCTATATTAAACTAAATATGAGTTCCTGTTGACATGTTCAACTCTAATCCATTACTGCAAGCATCTTTCTTGCCTCCCCTTGCTTACTTGTAACCTCCTCTCCAACAGTGAGAAATCTGGCTCTCACCATCTGCCATCATTTACTCAATAGTTCAGTTTCAGTGTATACATATATAGTGGTTTCATAATTGATGCTAGAGTACAGTGCTTATGTACAATTCCTTTTGTCTTTAGTGTTACATGCCACTCATTTCCAAAGTTACTTAGCGTCTTTCTCCCATAACACAACTCAGTGAGGTTTTTTTCATACGTTTATAATCATGAGATTATTTTGTTACATTCTGCATTCTCTTATGGGGTCCCTCAACTTTCTAAATAATTTTTAAAAAAATTTGCATGCAGTAAAGTTCATTGTGTGTTATAAAGTTCGGTGGGTTTTGACAAATGCATAGTCTCATATATCGATCACTTCTGTAAAAAAATCCCCTGTGCTTCACCTACTCAACGCTCCCCATTTTTAAGCCCCCATAACCATTGATCTGTTTACCATCTCTCTAGTTTTGCCTTTTTTTATTGTTGTGTAATTGTAAGCTTACAGTTTGTAGCCTTTTTAGACTGGGTTCATTCACTTAGTACTGTGCATTTAAGATTCATCATTGTCTTTTTTGTGGCTTGCAAGCTCATTCCTTTTTATCGTTGAAAAGTATTCCATTGCATGGGTTTACCAGAGTTTGTTTATTCTTTCCCATATTGAAGACATTTTTGGTTACTTACAGTTTTATTTTTAGGATTATGAATAAGGCTTCCTCAAATATTCTTTTGCAGGTTTTTGTTTGGATATCTAATTGTTATTTTTTAATGTCTTAAAGTCCATTTAGTTTTACTATATGTAAATAATATATTAAATTTGTACTTAGTAGGCTTCATCCTATACTAAGAAGCCATTTTCTTAAGTAAATTGGTTTTAGTTCAAATAGTTTAGAATAGAACTAGTCACATACGCTAAATAGACTGGATTTAATAATATTTAGTTATTTCCTTTAAATATTAACTAATAACTTTGGTATTATATATATTAGTAAATAAAATTTGTGTGCAAAACTTATATAGTAACATGATGGTGCAACTCCACTAACCTTAACGAAAATACTCAGTTGTACTCTAGGAATTCAACAGGGTTAATTAATTATTGGGTGTACCAGTTAATGCGGATTTTTTTCAATAGATGGAGTTACACATATGTTGATATATATGCGATTTGATATGTATGCTATTCTGTTGTATTGACAGCATGCTTCAAAACTTCATATGGCAAATTTGCTTAAGGTGTTGACATCATAGATACTTCTACGCTTAAAAATGTCGAATTTCATGCCAAAAAAGATCATTTGCGGGAAGTTTTAATTCATTATTTTGAAGAAAAAGTTATTGTATACTTTAGGAAGCTTATGGTGAACATGCTCCATTGCAAGATACTTGTGAACGCTTGTTTAAACGCTTTAAAAGTAATGATTTCAATGTAAAAGACAAAGAACATCCAGGTCAACTGAAAAAAGTTTGAAGACCAACAATTACAAGTGTTATTGGATGAAGATGCATGTCAAACTCAAAAACAACTTGCAGAAAGACTAAACGGTGCTCAGCAAACAATTTCTGATCATCTACAAGCAATGGGAAAGATTTTAAAGGAAGGAAAATGGGTGCCACATCAACTGAACGAAAGACAAATGGAAAACCGAAAAGTCATCAGTAAAATGTTGCTTCAACGGCACGAAAGAGTCTTTTTGGCATCAAATTGTGACTGGCGATGAAAAGTGGATTTATTTTGAGAATCCCAAATGCACAAAATAATGGGTTGATCCAGGTCAACCATCAACATCGACTGCAAGGCCAAATTGCTTTGGAAAGAAGACAATGCCCTGTGTTTGGTGGGATCAGGAAGGTGTGGTGTATTATGAAATTCTAAAACCAGGTGAAATGGTTAATACTGATTGCTACCAACAGCAAATAATCAATTTGAACCACACTTTGATCGTGAAATGACCAGAATGTTCCAGAAGACACGGCAAATTAATTTTGCTTCATGATAACGCACCATCACACACTTCAAAACCAGTTAAAGACATGTTAAAAGATCTTGCCTGGGAAGTATTAACCCACCCGCTGTATTCACCAGACCTTGCTCCTTCAGATTACCACTTGTTCCGATTGATGGCACATGCACTTTCTGAGCAGCACTTCGAAACGTATGAAGAAGTGGAAAATTGGGTCTCTGAATGGTTTGTCTCAAAACAAGAGAAGTTCTATTAGGACGGTTTCCACAAATTACCTGAAAGATGGGGGAAATGTGTAGCTAGCGATGGACATTACTTTAAATAAAGCACTTTTGATGTTTCTCTTGAAATTATCGTGTTTTCTTTGATTACAAAATCCACCATTATTAACTGGTACACCTAGTATAGGAAACAAAAGCAATTTCTTACTAGAGCCCAAGCAGAATCCATTTTATTATTACTTGTTTAATTATAAAATATTTATGTTCTGCATGTGGGAAACAGAAGTGGAAGCAAGACATAACACTTAGGAAGAAAATAGACTGAATACTATTATCAATTGGCTACAAATAAAAAGATACTTAATTTGTTTAATAAGATTTATTCAGAAAGTAACGAGTCTCCGGGCTTGGTGCTGGGAATATGATCATGGCCAAGAGATGGATATTTGATAAATAGTATTGCAAAACTTTGAATTGAAATATATCAGGGGAACAAAGCAGAGGATCTTAAAATAGATCTCTATACATATAAGAATGTTACATAGGAAAATTCAATTCAGGAGAATGAGGGTGGATTTTTTAATAAATAGTTCTGGCACATCTGGCTATCCATTTTGATGGAAATAAAATTGGATCCCTATCTTACACAACATATACAAATAAATTCCATATGGAAAGACTTATAATAAAAATTCTGTACTAAATATAGGAGGATACATGTGCATTCTTGGGGGTGAGGGAGACCTTCACCACCATTGCAAATTGCAAACTATAAAGAAAGAAAAATATATTTGACTGTATGAAACTTAACTTTTGAATGAAAAAAATATGCCATACAAACAGTGGGATTTTTAAAATAATATTTCCAATGCTGGGGAAGGACAAAGTTGATATCTGTTATATGAAATAACTATTTAGGTATTGATAAAAAAGGAAGCAAACAGCAATATAGGAAAATGAGCTAAGGATGTACAAAAACAAGTCCAAATGGCCTGTAACAAGATGTTCAAACTCATTAATAGAGGAATGTAAATTAAAATAACAAAGTAATATACAGCGTAATGTAACTATATCTATCAGACTGCCTCCTTCAGCCCTTGCCCTTCATGAAAATAAAAACAAAAGAAAAAAAACAGAAAAAGAGAAAAGGACTAACAATAATTTTTTGCTGGCAGGGATCTAATGGAAAAAGTTATTTTAATAATTTTCTGGTAGAAATGTGGATTAATGGAACCTTTTTGGAAGATGACCTGACAATATCTATATCTATATCTATATCTATATCTATATCTATATCTATATCTATATCTATATATCATCTATCTATCTATCTATCTATATATATATTAGTGGCCCGGTGCACGAAATTTGTGCACTCGGGGGTGGGGGATCCCCCAGCCTGGCCTGTTCCCTGTCACAGTACGGGAGCCCCACGATCCATTGCCCCACCCATCCAGGGCTCCTCGATGGATTGCCCCATAGAGGTAGGCCGGAGCTGGAGGTCCCGTCTCTGTGCCAAGTCATGGGACCCCTAGGCCTCGCTGCGTGGAGCTGAGGGACCCCCAGGCCTTGCTGTGCGGAGGCCTCTGGACCCCAGGCAGAGGCGCAAAGGCCTCCACTGGGCCCCAGGCCTCCTGGTGATGGATTGTGACGGTGTGACACAAGTCCGTGACGCAAGTCCCTGCCCACCCATGCCCGCTGAGCACACAGCCTGCTGATCGGTCATTACGCGTGAGGGCGTCCCAACCCTTTTATTAGTGTGTGTGTGTGTGTGTGTGTGTGTGTGTGTGTGTGTATAGTTATCCTAACAATCTAAAATATTTGGAATCTAGCCTATAGAAACATACCTCCAAGGGTGGCAAAAAACTGGAAGCAAAATATGTGTTTATTAATAGACAAATGGTTGAATAAATGTTTTTATTATGTATCTATAGGATAGAATCTTAGTAGTAATTAAAAAGAATGATTCGTATACATATAAGTACTCCAGGAGGAATTTCCACTTAGTATTATTATGTGAGAAAAAATAAGATAATGAGAAATGTGTGTGACATACTATACTTAAAAATAAAAACATGCTGTGACAATACCATCTATATCTATAAAAGCCTAAGCGACCGGACAACCGCCTGGAAGCTAAGACGAGCACTGACCACCAGGGGGCAGACGCTCAACGCAGGAGCTGCCCCCTGGTGGTTAGTGTGCTCCCACAGCAGGAGCGCCACTCAACTGACAGAAGGGTGCCAGATGCCGGGCGGATGGCTGGCAAGTGCAGCTGCAGTGGTGCACGTCCAAGTGCGGTGGTGGCAGGCACAGAGGGGCTGGGATGAGTGGGAGTGGCATGGTGCCCAGCCCGGGCTGGGCTCCTCCCTGGCTGCCTGCCGCTTCGTGCACTACTTTGTGCTGTGCGGTATTGACGCGGACAGTGGGCTAGAGCCCGACAAGCTGGTGGATAAGGCCAGGCTGCCGTGTCGCGAAGGTTCACTGATCCCCGCAGGCCAGGCCCAGGGATTCGTGCATCAGGCCTTTAGTTATATATAAAGACATGAATATGAGAATACATATTTACATATGTGTAATTATATGAGGAAAGAAATACAAGCTAGATACATAATAGTTCATTAAGTTGGACTGTCTGGGTGGACAGATGGGTGAATCTGTCATGTGGTAGGAGGAAGGATGGGGTATGTGAGGTAGGAAACCATGTCCACAAAGGAAAAGGAAAGACTGCATTAAAAACAACAGTTTTATGATGGTATGATCATATTTATGCTTTAAAGTTAAAATTATACATTGATTGTATTTATATATATATATATAAAATACTTTTAAAATATTTCATGTAGTGGTGTTAATTGGTGTAGCTCCTTTAGAACGTGATTCAACAGACTTCATCAAGCAGTTCCAACTGAACTAATCATTCTGTATAAAGAAGTCATTGTGCTATTAGCTATACAATATGGGATATATTGGCTAAGCTTTAATGTTTAAAAATAGGAAAATGGTAAAATTTGTTGTGTTGATGGAATATTAGACAATCTTATGGTGATTGCACAGCAATATGGATATTGTTAATATCACTGAATTGTACACTTAAAAAAGATGATAATTTTTACGTTATTTTTATTTTGCTACAAAAATAATGACAATACTGTTGGCAACTCTATGCCAGCTATCTTTTTAAAACTTAGAAGAAATAGGCACATTCTTAGAAAAATATTACTTACAAAAACTGGGGAAGAAATTAAGTCTGAATCATCCTATAATTATAAGTAATTGAATCTTCCCACAAAGAAACCAATAAGCTGAGATGATTTGCTAAGCAAGTTTCTACCAAAATTTTAAGAAACAAATTATTCCAATCTGATGCATTCTCTTTTAATTAGTAGAAAGACAAGGATATTTTCCAGCTAGTTGTGAAAGCATGTATAACTCTGATATCTAAACCAGATAATGACATTAAAAAAATGAAAATTACAGTTGTATTTCACTCATGAATGCAGGTGTAGAATTCTCAAACAAAATACTAGCAAATTGAAACAAACATTGTAAAATAAGACAAACACTATTAACAAATTGGGTTTATTTCAGATATGCAAGGATGGTTTATTGACCTATTATATGACCTAAAGATGTAAATGATGACATTAATAGATTTAAAAAGAAATAATATAATTTCTGTAGTCACAGAAAAGCATTTGATAATGTAAATTCATGATAAGAATGCTTAGTAAATTAGGAAAAGAGAAAAATTTTTTAGTCTGTTTGGGATTATTAACTCCCCGCCCCAGATCAATAATCAATCATCAGCAGACATCTTTGTAAATGGGAAATATTAAAAGCATTCCCCTTAAAAAAAAAAACAGGAATAATTTAGGCGTGTTGTTATCATTCATTATAATTATTATTTCTACATAATAAGTCATCCCAAATTTAATGGCATAAAGCAATTATTTTATTATGCTTGTGGATTCTGAGTATCAGGAACTTGAACAGTGCAGAATAGGATGGTTTTTACTGCTCCACCCTTTCTAATGCCACAGTGGGATGACTTGAACACTGGAGGTAACTTGATAGTTCTGGACTGGAATCATCTGAAAGTATCTTCATTCATGTATTTGGTGATTTGATTGCAGCTGTTGCCTGTGAACTCAGGCAATCAGAAAACTTACATGTGGCTTCTCCATTTGTTCTTTTCAAGTCCACTGGTTTAGCAAATCTCACATCATGGCAGCTAGGTTTCAAGTGCAAGTAATACAAGAGCACAGGCAGAAGTGCATTGCATTTTATGACTTAGCATTGAATTGGAGAACATATCCAGTGCTTTAAGACAAGAAAAAGGAATTAGAGGTATAAGAACTGGAAAGGGAGAAATACAACTGTTGTCTAGAGGCAATATGATTATATATAAAATAAAAAGATCATAGATGAATTATTAAATATAAGAGTTTAGCAAAGATGAATGCATGTAAGAGTAGTATACAGAAGTGGATTGCATTGTTGTACAACAGCAACAGACAACTAGACTTATTTAGGGAAAATAGAACTTTATTAATAAGCAATGAAAAAGACTGAAATATAGTATATTTTAATCATAAGATATACCGTGTTTATGTACAGGATTTCTCAGCATAAAAATTTCTACTGAAATATCTGTATCTATATCCAGAAACAGGTCCACACATTTATAGAATTTTCATATATGATAAAGCTGGCATATCAGATTCATGGGAAAGGAGTTAGCATTTAGTAAATGAAATTAGTAAAATTGTCGCTATTGGCAAAACGATTGGATATCTGCTTCCACCATATACAAATATTAAACTGTAGATGGGTTAAGTACTTAAATGTTAAAACAAAAATTTTAACTTTTTTTTTTTTTTGTAAAAAAATACAGGTGTTTATCTTTTAAACATAGGGTTAGGGAAAGATTTTAAAAATAAGATTAAAATCTGATAAATTATTGTCAAAGAAGTAGATTGATAAAATTAACATATTAGGGATTTGTGTTCAGCCCAGCTGGAGTGGCTCAGTTGGTTTAGCGCCATCACATGTAACAAAAGGATGCTGATTCTCAGTGAGAGCACATTCCTGTGTTGTGGGTTTATTCCTCAGTCAGAGAGTGTATGGAGGGCAACCAATCAATGTTTCTCACATTGATGTTTCTCTGTCTCTCTCTACTTGCCCACTCCCTTCTCCTCTCTAAGCAGGTCCTTGGGTGAGGATTAAAAAAAAAAGATTTTTTGATCATAAAATGCTACCTAAACCAATAAAAAATGGTATAAATCAGAAGATGTTTATAATATACACTAGAGGCCCGGTGCACGAAATTCATGCATGGGGGGGGGGGTGTCCCTGAGCCCAGCCTGCACCCTCTCCAATTTGGGACACCTCGAGGGAGGTCCGACTGCCCGTTTAGGCCCGATACTACTGGACATCCCTCTCACAATCCAGGACTGCTGGCTCCCAACTGCTCGCCTACCTGCCTTCCTGATTGCCCCTAACTGCTTCTGACTGCCAGCCTGATCACCCCCTAACCACTTCCCTGCCAGTCTGATTGATGCCTAAACTGCTCCCCTGCCAGCCTGTTTGCCCCTCTCTGCCCTCCCCTACAGGCTTGGTCACCCCTAACTGCCCTCCCCTGCAGGCCTGGTCACCCCTAACTGCCCTCCCCTGCAGGCTTGATCACCCCCAACTGCCCTCCCTTGCAGGCCTGGTCCCTCCCAACTGCACTGCCTTGCTGGCCATCTTGTGGCGGCCATCTTGTGTCCACATGGGGGCAGCCATCTTTGACCACATGGGGGCAGCCATCTTGTGTGTTGGAGTGATGGTCAATCTGCATATTACTCTTTTATTAGATAGGATAGAGGCCTGGTGCACAGGTGGGGGCCAGCTGGTTTGCCCTAAAGGGAGTCCTGGATCAGGGTGGGGGTTCCCTTGGGGTGTGGGGTCGCCTGGGTGAGAGGCCTGTAGTGGTTTGCAGGCCGGCCACGCCCCCTGGCGACCCAAGCGGAGGCCCTGGTATCTGGGATTTATTTATCTTCTATAATTGAAACTTTGTAGCCTGGAGCGGAGCCAAGTCTCCTGCTTGCTCCATGGCTGCAGCCATTTTTGTTGGGATTTATTTATCGTCTATAATTGAAACTTTGTAGCCTTAAGCAGAGGCCAAGGCAGGCCAGGGCTGCGGAAGCTTGGCTTCCTACATCACCGGGGGCAACTCAAGCCTCCTGCTCTCCCCAGCTACATGGCTGCCGCCATTTTTGTTGGATTTATTTACCTTCTATAATTGAAACTTTGTAGCCTTGAGTGGAGGCCTGGGCTGGCCAGGGTATGCGGAAAGCTTGGCTTCCTCCATTGCCAGGTAAACTCAAGCATTCTCTCTCCGTGGCCACAGCCATATTGGTTGGGTTAATTTGCATACTCACTCCTGATTGGCTAGTGGGTGTAGCTTGTGGGTGTAGCAGAGTGATGGCTAATTTGCATATTACTCTTTTATTAGATAGGATAGCTAACAATAACTAATATCAAGAATAGTTTTAAAAAGCTATAGGAATCAAAAAGTACAGACGAAAGAATAGGCAAATAATGAAAGATATAAATAGGTGTTTCATAAAAAATGAACCATATATGATTAATAATCTATAGAAGAGATTTCAATTTCATTAATGATTGGAAAAATCAAGTTAAGTACACAGTGAGATACCACTTAAAACCAGTGTTGGCAGGGTGTGGATTCACAGTACTTTTATGTGTTACTTCTGCATGTACAGTTTGTGTGAAACCGTTTTGAAAAATAGTTTTATTATCCTGTGAAGCTAAACATAGACAAACCTTACAACCCAGTGATTTACTTGTAGGCATTTACCCAAGAGAAATTTTGTGTATATGCAAAAGTAGATATGTTGGAGAATCTTCATAGCAGCTTTGTTCTTACTAACAAAATATTATAAACTACCCAAATATCTATTGACACAAAAATGATGGAATAAACTGTTATATTATAGAAGTCCAAAGAATGAATGGTAGCTAAAATAATATTAACAATATTAATAATGTAATTATATTTGAAACTTTAAGTCCCTCAAATTTATGTGTCATGAATATCCTTTAAAAGTAGTAAAATAAAAATAATATAATTTTTGATAGTAGATTTAAATGATAATGAAACTTCATTAATTTGAAAGCAAGGGAATGATGAAAAATAAATTCAGGATTGTGAATCTAATGAAATACAGGGACAGGTTATGTGTAATTTACTGTTAGAATCTTTAGTTTTAGGTTGGGTGGTAGATTTCTGTATGCTAATTTTATTTAAAAAAATAAACAATAACACACAGAGATGCCTTGAAGCTGGGGTGTGATTGGTAGGCCTGCTATGCAAGGAAGAGTAAAGGGTGTCAGGAGTGTTATAGATGAAGTCAGAGAGGTACTAGGGACCACCAATTGTATCTAACAGAAGAGTAAACACATTTTCAAGAAGGGTTTAAAGTTGTCTACAATTAAAGCATTTGAACACTGAGGCATTGAGTTTATAATTTCATTTTTGTCTACCCCGAAGAGTTTTATGGTTATTTTGTCAGAATAGCCATGTTCTAGGTCTGTGGTCGGCAAACTGTGGCTCGCGAGTCACATGCGGCTCTTTGGCCCCTTGAGTGTGGCTCTTCCACAAAATACCACGGCCTGGGTGAGTCTATTTTGAAGAAGTGGCATTAGAAGAAGTTTAAGTTTAAAAAATTTGGCTCTCAAAAGAAATTTCAATCTTTGTACTGTTGATATTTGGCTCTGTTGACTAATGAGTTTGCCGACCACTGTTCTAGGTAAATGAGATTATTGAATCCATCTGTCTAGATAAATGAGACTTCACTATAAATAGAAAAGAATATGCTCAGCTGGTGTGGTTTAGTGATTGAGTGTTGACCTATGAACCAGGAGGTCACAGTTCGATTCCTGGTCAGGGCATATGCCTGGATTGTGGGCTCCAACCCCAGTGAGGGGTATGCAGGAGGCAGCCAATCAGTGATTATCTCTTATCATTGGTGTTTCTCTCTCTCCCTCTCCCTTCTTCTATGAAATCAATCCTATATAATAAAAGGCTAATGTGCAAATTGTCCCCTTGACTGGGAGTTCAACCGGGAGTTCAGCCAGGGGGTGGGGCCGGCTGGCCAACTGCCCCTGATTGGCCTCCCCTACCCTGATTGAGGGCAGGCCAGCCAGCCAACCGCCCGTGGCCCCTCCCCCCTGGCTGGCCAGTCGCACCCCACCCATGCACAAATTCGTGCACTGGGCCTCTAGTAAAAATATATTTAAAAAGAAAGAATACAGACAAGAACATATAAAACAATGAAAGATAAGAAACACTTTCTTATTTAGAGAGAACATCAAATTTGTGATCATCCACAATAATGTTGTCAACACTGATTTTACTGTGTTGTTATCTAACACTTTTCTTTATTGTTGTATAGAATGACTTAATATTGTGATAATAATTATAGGCTTTTTACAGAACAAGTTTTTACTTTTAATCTTTAGTGCTAATATAATTCACAACTTTGTCACCATGCTTATTTTGCTTACATGTGAAGCTTCAATGCTCATGTCCCATAGAGGCACTGATTTGTCATTATTGTTTTGAAAGATTTGGAGTTGAGATTGACATGGTGATAGTTTTAGAGTTTAAAATTTTATTGTTTTATACATAGTTACTCAGTATGATGAATGGATTGGAGAGCAGATTGACCAGAAGTGTTTCCAGTAATTTTCCAGAAATAGTGATAGAAATCTGAATCACAATACAGGATTAAATGACATACCTGGCTATGGTTTAAAGTGCAGATTAAAAGGTGACATTTAGTTTCTGCATTCTGGATGGATTAAAGAATGCTAATACTATTGTCTCAAAATAGCATTTTTAGAATGGAAGGTATTTAGAAACTTCTTTGTGAAGAAGAAAGGCATTTGATTTTAGTCGTAGAATAATACATTGAAAGGATTTTATCATGTAACTACGGCCCAGTGAATGGATTCGTGCACCTTGAAAGTAACTGTGGGCCACGAGGCTGCAGGTGGGCACAGGGGCAGGTCTTGGCCCATCCTCTGCGCCCCTGCCCAGCCCCTCCCGCCACGGCCCCCTGGTCCCCTGTCTGCTGGCAGCCCCACTCCTGCTGGCGCTGCTCCCATGCACTGATGATGCCAGCCCCACTCGTACCCGCTGACAATGCAGATCCATCGGGGCTGGTGTCAGCAGCGGGTGTGAGTGGTGGCTGCTGCCCCAATTGCTCCTCAGGAGCAGGGGGAGGTGGAGAAGCCCTGAGTGGCGATCAGGGCCAGCAGCCGCCGCTCACACCCGTTGCCATTGCCGAGTGATTGGGACTGGCGTCGGACGCTGGTAATGGGTGCCAGTGGCGGATCCAGCACCAACTGTGGGTGCAAGCGGGGCCGTCGCCAGCAGCGGGTGCGAGAGGCAGCTGGCCCTGATCGCCCCTCAGGAGGAGGGGGAGGTGGAGAAGCCCTGAGGAGTGATCGGACCCGGCAACCACCTGTTGAGAGCGCCGAGCTATCAGGGCTGGTGCCAGGTGCCGGCAGGGGGTGCGAGTGACAGCTTCAGTGCCAGCAGCAGGTGGGAGTGGGGCTGGTGCCAGCAGCAGGTGCGAGTGCCCTGTGGGACTGTGGCACACAGAAGCAAAGAATTTTCAGTAACCACCAGAGGCTTGCCCCGGTGACAGCGACCGGCACCCTGCCTTGGTCTGGCGCCCCCGCTCCACCATCCCGCCGCAGCTGATGCCCACCATGTTCCGCACTCTGCCACCTGCTGCTGACGCCCACCATGTTCCGCGCGCACCCCCTGGTGGTCAGCACACGTCAACTTGTTCGGTTGTTCAGTTGTTTCACTTTTTCGGTCTATTTGCATATTAGGGTTATATATGTATATATATATCTTAGAAGTCATCTAATCAACCGGTTCGTCTTATATATGAAGACACTGTGGTAAAAGGAAATGTGGTGCTTTTGCCATAGTCACATGTTTTAGATGCAAATTCTTATCTGACTGCAAGATATGGGTGTGCTAAAGATGAGGATGGTAGCAACAGTTATGTAACAAAGGTCCATAAATTCATGTTTAGAATTTTGACTTAATCCTTAAGATGATGAGGAATCAATGAAAGGTTTTAACTAGATGAGTATTTAGAAGGATCACTTGGGTAGCACAGTGGAGAGTGGAGTAGAAAGGAACAAACTGGAAACAAAACTATTTTGGAGGCTGATGCTATAAATAAACCAGGTGAAACATAATGGTAGCTTAAATAGGGTGAAGGTATTGGGCATTGAGTGGAATAGATGGTATCTAGAGGAATTTAAGACATAGGATTTAGTGATGGAATATATGGAGTGAGAGGGAGTAGGAGGAGAAAATGATGAGTCCAGGTTTCTGCCAAACGGTGTTGTAGATGGTAGCACCAATAGCTGAGCGAAGGAATCCTGGAGGAAGAGTAAATTTGAGGTTCATGAGAGATACCTTGAGCTCATTTTTGGTTGTATTGAATTTGAGGTGCCTGTTAGTTTTAAATAGAAAGTACGTATTCAGTTCCCTGTTGGGTATATGGATCTGGAGCTCAGGAGATGGATCTGAACTAGAGATTCCTTAGTGCAGTGGTTGGCAAACTCATTAGTCAACAGAGCCAAATATCAACAGTACAATGATTGAAATTTCTTTTGAGAGCTGAAAACCGACTTCTGTGCATGGGCCACGAAGTTTCAATCGCACTGTACGTGTGCGCCCGCACGTGGTATTTTGTGGAAGAGCCACACTCAGGGGGCCAAAGAGCCGCATGTGGCTCGCGAGCTGCAGTTTGCCAACCACTGTCTTATTGTGTATTTGTACTAGTAAATTAATCCAAAGGAGTGAATGAGGTAGTCCAGTGAGTGTATTTGAAGTGAGATAAAAAGAAGGGCTAGGTAGACGTGCTTAGGGATGTTAAGATTTAAAGAGTAGGTAGAAGAACCTGCAAGGGCAATTGGGAAGAAGCAGTCAGAAAAGTAGGCAGAAAGAGGAAAAGGTACGGTTGTCTTGCAAACCACAGGGTGGATGTTTGGAGAAGGAAAGACTGGTCAAATGCTGTGAGTGTTCAAATAAGACAAGGAATTGAAATTGTCTTTTTGCATTTAGTGCAAAGGAGGTAATTGGTTGCAGGCATGGGCTGTAAGAATAGAACATTTATGATGTTGAGTTGTGAAAAGGAGAGGGTTGTGGTTGGAGAAGAATGTGTAGGGGAGGACAGTTTTGCTTTTGTTTTTGTTTTGTTTCATTTTTAAAGATGTAGGACCTGGAGTGTGTTTCATTGTTAATAGGTAGGAACCAAATAAGTGGGGAAAGTTGAATATTTATGAAGGGGAACAAATCAGAGAGCCAAGTCTCTGAGTACAGGTGGAGGAATTAGCCTTAAGTAGATGAAGGGATCCCTGTTTTTTTTTTGTAAGTGGAATAGCTGGGTACAGATGCTGGTAACTCTAGTTTGGGTAGAAAGACATTAAGGGAATTCTTTTAAAATGCCTTCTATTTTCTCAGTTTAGCATGACTCTTGGTAATACACATTGATTACTGAAAACAATAGAAAGGTTGGAAGTCTGGGGATAGTTGAGAATCTCTGAAATAGTTTTTGTAGGATGAGAGAAAGATTTTATAGAAAAAGTAGATGTGTGATAGGCGGCACTGTGAATCCAGTTGAAAATGTGAAACATGAATTTTATAGTGAATTCTCTGCTAGTTCTCAGCAGAAGACAGGTAATTGGGTAGTGTTGGTGGATCTTGTGGGGAGCTATTATCAGTTGTCAATTGAGATACAGAATCAAGAGTCATAGAAAGCAGGAAAGTGGCTCTATTGTTAAAAGTTTAATGTAAATGTAAATGTGGTTTGGATTGAGGCTGAAAAGAAGTCTCCCACAAGTTCTCTTCTGAATTAAATTTACCCATTCGGTCACGGGCTAAAACACATGTCTCCATTCTAAGAAGATGAAGTTTTTTTCTAGTGAGCTTCTCTTATGAGAGCTGGACTAGCAGTATAATGTATTGTTTATGGGCACAAAGTTCCCAGTGAGGAACCCAAAGAGATTGTACTGTGCATGCATGCTGACTTCTATATATTAATCTCACCCCAAAGACAACCTATGGATGTCTTGCTATTATTATTATTATTATTATTATTATTATTATTATTTTGCTTTTGGAGGGAAATAAAAAGAGAAACGGACTTCAGTATTTCTTCAATCTTATGTTCTTCTATCTAGAGAAGGCCTACATTCTCTTTTAAAATGTGAGAAAGATAACAACCCCTTATTATTCATCGAGGGTTGAGATTTTTGCCATATAGGTGGAGTACAATTCTTAAGGTGAGACTGATAAACATAAAAAACATTATTTTGTTGGGAATATATGTCTGGCCCCAGTGAGGTTTTTAATTCTGGAAAATTTGGGTGTACCATTAAGATTATGAGAGTGAATGTATTCTTTGAAGGAGAGGGTAATGAGATAAGATCAGAGGTACATCAGCTGAGGCAAATATTTCTGTTAAGGATGTGAACAGGAGTCCTCAAACTTTTTAAACAGGGGGCCAGTTCACTGTCCCTCAGACCGTTGGAGGGCCGGACTATAGTTAAAAAAAAAAAATATGAACAAATTTCTATGCGCACTGCGGGCCCGGGACGAGTCAGCTGCTAAGCAGGACAGGCAGCGGCACCCGGCAGGTCGGATAAATGTCCTCGGCGGCTGCATGTGGCCCGAGGGCTGTAGTTTGAGGACGCCTGTAGAAGAATTAACCAGAGGTTGGAAAGTAGATAAGGGTTTTGGAGACTTTAAGTGCTTTGCTTTTTTTTTGACTCGTTACCTGTTGGGACATGTAAGTTTTCTGAATGAAGACTGGTACAGACAAAATCTTAATTGATAGCACAGATTAAAATGATATAAAGGAAAATACTTAGTTATTAGAATTATTGATTGGGATGTTTTACTATCAATTTTTTTGTTTTATTAAATTTATTGGGGTGATATTGGTTAATAAGATTATGTAGGTTTCAAGTGTAAATTTCTATAATACATGATCTGTATATTGCATTGTACGCCCACCACCCAAAGTCAGATCACCTTCCTTCATCATATATTTTGACCCCCTTTATCTTCCCACCCTCTTTCTCCCTGGTAACTACCACACTGTTGTTGATGTCTATGAGTTTTTGTTTGTTTTTCTTGTTTGTTCATTTGTTCTTCCAGTTTTGGATCCCACATGTGAGTGAAATCATATGGTTCTTAACTTTTTCTGTCTGAGTTATTTTGCTTACTATGATATTCTCAAATTCTATTCATGTTGTTGCAAATGGCAGTTTTTCATCCTTTCTTTGCCATTGGAAGTAGTATTTATAGTATAGCAATAGCTCTTTAATTCAGCTTCTTATAGGAAGTTTCAAATTTATTATTAACCGCACTAATAATTGGATACTTAACAGAGTAGAGTGTAGTGCTGTAATTTTTTTTTAAAGATGTAGACCTTCAAGCTCATATCGTAGTATGGGTAGAGCTGGTGTAGTGCTAGCAACTTAATCTTCTACTGCTCAAGCTCCATTATATTAGTAACTCATTTGCTTCCATTCAGTCATTTATTCCAAAAGTATTGATTCAAAAATATTCTTTGTGCCCCTACAACGTGCTAGGAAATGCTCAGTTTAAGGTGCTAGAGAGTAGGAAAAAAGATTAAGAAATGGTTCCTACTCTACCTCAAAAGAGCTTATAGAAATTTAGGTAAACAATTGCCTTGAACAGATAAGCCTGAAATTCTGATCTTAAATGATTACTCTTCCAAATAGTGAACACATTGAGGACTGATCACGAGAATTCTCGCTTCATATTACACAGTGTTTTACAAAGTATCATACTTTAAAAAGATATTAGCTTGTAAGAACATGTAATAAATAACTTCAAAATGCAATGGGTATTTAATTTTAAAGTGTGCCTTTAAAATTTATGTAAAATGTTTTTGTACTCGTTCAATAGAAACTTATCTGGCCACTGGGTAAAGCTAGCAATAAAACTACTGGTCCTCAATCTGTTAAGTCTTAATGGCTGTTCATTTTGAGTGTATA
This sequence comes from Plecotus auritus, assembly GCF_963455305.1. Lineage (NCBI taxonomy): Eukaryota > Metazoa > Chordata > Mammalia > Chiroptera > Vespertilionidae > Plecotus > Plecotus auritus. Next base: position 190,290,556 of record NC_137772.1, on the reverse strand, counting down.
TGTGTGTCTGTCTGTCTTTCTGCATTCCTTTGTTCTGTTTCTTCTTATCAATTTCTTTTCTCAGGACCATCAGGAAAAAAAAATCACTTGTCTATTGCTCGTAGGAAACATGGCATGAAACATGATCAAATGGAAAAATATCACGATTATGAGGATGCTGGTTGGCTGGTAGTTTTCCAGGTGGGGTAGAAAATGAGTCCAGTGCTAAGTGGACAATGCTAACGAGTAGGGCACTTTGGGATGATTGAAAAATCTGGATGTCTCTGGAAATTCTGATTTTTGAAGTCAGTTACCTAAGTGTCTTTTTCTGTTAGGCATTTTCTTTGTTTTGTTTTGAGGAACTTATATTTTGTATAAATACTTGTCATATGGGAAAAAGTTAGAAAGAATACTAACATGAAAAGTTTTAACAGGTTAAATGCTGATTTAAAGCATTTAACCCTTCTTTTCTAGTTAGTTTTATATTAACAAACAAAATTTTCCTTGAGTTTTTTTTCAATGTATTTTGTTGGAAATAATAGATAGTTGGCTCATTATGCTGTAATTTTTTTTATACTATCATCTAAAAGAGCAGTTATGTATGCTCATAGTCTGAAGCTGTAAAGGGCTAGATATGACACAGAGCCATCTCCTATGCCCTCCCTTCTTTTCAGCCTCTCTATTTCTTCACTTTCTAGAGGCAAGATGTTTAGAACATATGACTGATTCTGTTAGTGTTTACCATTGAATCTCTAAATAACATGATTATTATGCTACTTATTTTTTTATTTAAACTCTTTATTGTTTAAAGTATTACATAAGCCTCCTTTTTCCCCCATTGACCTGTCCCCGGCCACCCCCACCCCCCAGCAAATACCGCCCCCCTTCCTCCACCCCCCCGCCCCCCCCCCCCCGGTCTGTGTCCATTGGTTTTGCTCATATGCACGCATACAAATCCTTTGGTTGATCTCTTACCCCCTCATCCCCCCCGCCTTCCCTCATAGGTTGGACAGTCTGTTTGATGCTTTTATGACTCTTGTTCTATTTTGGTTCCTCAGTTTATGTTGTTTATTATATTCCACAAATGAATGAGATCATGTGACATTTATCTTTCTCTGACTGGCTTATTTCACTTAGCACAGTGGTCGGCAAACTGCGGCTCACGAGCCACATGCGGCTCTTTGGCCCCTTGAGTGTGGCTCTTCCACAAAATACCACGGCCTGGGCGAGTCTATTTTGAAGAAGTGGCGTTAGAAGAAGTTTAAGTTTAAAAAATTTGGCTCTCGAAAGAAATTTCAATTGTTGTACTGTTGATATTTGGCTCTGTTGACTAATGAGTTTGCCAACCACTGGCTTAGCATAATGCTCTCCAGTTCCATCCATGCTGTTTCAAATGGTAAGAATTTCTCCTTTTTTATAGCAGCATAATATTCCATTGTGTAGATGTACCACAGTTTTATTTAGTTTTTTAAATTAAACAATTTTTTTTTATTGATTAAGGTATTACATATGTGTCCTTATCCCCGCATTGCCCCCACCCCCCACTCATGCCCTCACCCCCCTGGTGTCTGTGTCCATTTGTTAGGCTTATATGCATGCATACAAGTATTTGGTTGATCTCTCCCCCTTACCCCCACCCCCCTTACCTTCCCTCTGAGGTTTGATGGTCTGATCAATGCTTCTCTGTCTCTGGATCTGTTTTTGTTCATCAGTTGAGTGAGATTACGCTACTTATTGATGTTTCTGTTTCATACCCTTCAGCTTGCTAATGTGGAAGATCAGACCATAGATGTCTTTCACCATCCCCTGTACTCCATACTACATACTTCATTGTTTTTCTTACCTTCCCCAAATGGTTATAATTTTGGTACAATTAGTTATTTATTGTTTACATTATTATGGCTATTTAAATACTACTCACAGCTGAGAAATATAGTATATAAATGTTTACTTTTTGTCTATCATAGTATTTTCTCTCTGTTTTTATTTGGTTAATTATGTAATCACTAATTCAAGCCTACATTGTTTAAAATTACTCTCATGATGGTAAAACAAATGCGAAAGTCTATTAATTTCATTTGCTTGAATATAACTCCCAGGAGCTTCCTGATACGTTCCAATGCAGCCTGGTTGCTCACTGTTCTTGTTACATATAGGTATTATCTTGGGAGCTCACTTCACCATTATTTTAGAAGAATCTCTTCCCCCCACCCCTCGCCCCGCCATCCCATTTTCCCCATTTCAATTGGATCTCTTGTTTCCTAATCCCATGTCTTCTTGTCTAATTCCTTTGGGTTACTCCATAGCTTTGTAAGAAAGTGTGTTTGGGAAATAATTTTTTGAGACTTTGCAGATATGATTATGCTTTTATTTTTCTTTCAGTTATTTGTGGGTTTGGCTGATTATCTAATTCTGTGCTGTAAATAATTTCCCCTCACAATTTTAAAAGCATTTCTTCATTGCTTTTCACCTTCCAGTGATGTTGTTGTGAAATCTAATGCCATATATGTTTTATCCTTTAAATGAAACTTATTTTATCTCCCTGGAAGTTTGTAGGATGTTTCTTTTGTCCCTAGTGTGCCTTAATGTGTGTGTTTTTTTTTTTCTTTTGTTTTCTTGGACATTTGTGGAACTATTACATCTGAAAATCATATCCTTTGGTGTTAGAAACTTTTCTTTGAATTATTTTGTTGATGATTTTTTCCCATTTGTTTTCTCTGTTTTGTCTTTCTAGAATTCCTAATAATTAGATATTGCATATTCTGGACTGGATCTTGTACACTCTGATTTTCTATTTTTTTCTTTTATACTTCTTCTTAAATGAAGTTTCCTCAGCTTTATTTTTAACCCTGCAGTTTTTCATTTCTGCAGTTATCATTTTTCTTTTTCTTTTTTTTTTTTTTACTTTTAATGATCTGACTCCTTTATCAAAGTTGCAAATATATCCACTCAAGCATTTATTAAGCACTCCCTAAAGCCCAAAACTTTGATAGGCATCACAACACCCCTTTTATATAGATATTTTAATTTCTTTTTTAAAAAATTATTATTATGATGATGAAAAACATATACCATACAATTTTCCATCTTTTTTTTCCCATTATAGTTCACATTCAGTATTATTCAGTATTAGTTTCAGGTGCACAACATAGTGGTTAGACAATCATATACTTTACAGAGTAGTCCCCCTAATATTTCAAGGACCCCCCTGGCCTGTAAATAGCTATTACAGTATTATTTTTTTCCTCCATTGACCTCTCTCCGGTCACTCCCACCCCCCAGCACATGCCGTCACCCCCCTAGTGACTGTGTCCATTGGTAATGCTTATTTATATGCATGCATACAAGTCCTTTGGTTGATCTCTAACTGCCCGCTCCCCCTGATGCCCTGCTGCCTTCCCTCTGAGGTTTGACAGTCAGTTCGATGCTTCTCTGTCTTTGGATCTATTTTTGTTCATCGGTTTATGTTGTTCACTATATTCCACAAATGAGTGAGATCATGTGGTATTTATCTTTCTCCGATTGGCTGATTTCGCTTAGCATAATGCTCTCCAGGTTTATGCATGCTCTTGTAAATGGTAAGAGTTCCTTCTTTTTTACAGTAGTGCAGTATTCCACTGTGTAGATGTACCACAGTTTTTTAATCCATTCGTGTGCTGATGGGTAATTAGGCTGTTTCCAAATCTTAGGTATTATAAATTGTGCTGCTATGAACATAGGGGTGCATTTTTATTTTTAAGGCCTTAGTCTTGTTGTACACTCCTCCTTTACTCACTCTCCCCCTCACACACACAAAGTATTTGGGCTTCCTATTGTTATTCATGGGTGTACTATCTTCTGTTAACTCTCTGCAGATATTATAGTTTTTATTTTTTATTTTTATTTTTTCAATATATTTTTATTGATTTTTTACGGAAAGGAAGGGAGAGGGATAGAGAGTTAGAAATATCAATGAGAGAGAAACATTGATCAGCTGCCTCCTGCACACCTCCTACTGGGGATGTGCACGCAACCAAGGTACATGCCCTTGACTGGAATCGAACCTGGGATCTTTCAGTCCGCAGGCCGATGCTCTATCCACTGAGCCAAACCAGTTAGGGCTATAGTTTTTATTTTTAAAATATTTTCTCTCCTATATAATCTTTGTTTCTTCCTTCATTTTCTTTTTCTTTTGGTTTGGTCTTTATTTTTCTTTTTTTTTTTTTTTTTTGGTCTTTATTTTTCATATTAGAGATCTTATTCATATCTTTGATTGTCCTGGCAGTTTGCTCATATATAGAGTGAAGCACTAATCTTAAAGTAGTAAACACACACGCACACACGTGCATGCACACATGCACACATATACACACACACGTATAATGCTTAGAATTTGTCAGATACTGTTCTAAGGCCTTTATTTATTTTTTCCCCAATTCAGAATACTCTTATATTAAAAACAAAACAAAACTCCATTTCGAATGTCATACACTAGTAAAACTACTATAAGGAGTACTTTCAATAGGTTGGAGGTCAGGAATGTGACGTTTCCAGGTGCTCCCCAGATCGGCCCCTCTTTTGGCGTTACTAAGATTCCTCTTCCTGACTCCCACCACCTACCATCAGGCCAGTTCTTTTCCCAGGACTGACTCAGGGGCAGTCAATCATATGTACCCACCCATAGAAAGTCTTTAGTCTTCAAGGTGACTCTAGAAGAGGGAACAGAGCCTATCTGCCCAGGTGTACTGCCTCCATTTGGGGGATGAGAAAACATGATGCTCTGTACAGTTCTGACCCAGACCACATTCCCAAAATAATCCTTTTAGTCTCAGAGAAGCAGTCTCTGGGGGGCGGGGCTGCTGCCATCTTTTCAGGTTAATTTGCATACTCACTCTGATTGGCTGTTGGGCGTAGCAGAGTGATGGTAATTTGCAGGTGTCTCTTTTATTATTGTAGACTAGTGGCCCAGTGCACAAAATTCGTGCATGGAGGGTGTGTCCCTCAGTCCGGCCTGCGCCCTCTTCAATTTGGGACCCCTTGAAGGATGTCCTACTACTGCCTGTTCACAGGGATTGGGCCTAAACAGGCAGTCGGACAATCCCTCTTGCAATCTGGGACTGCTGGCTCCTAACCACTTACCTGCCTGCCTGCCTGATTGCCCCTAACCACTCTGCCTGCCAGCCTGCTCGCCCTCAAATGCCACCTGCCAGCCTGATCACCCCCAATGGCCCCCCTGCTGGCCTGCTCGCCCCCACCTTCCCTCCCCACTAGCCTGCTCACCCTAACTGCCCCCCTGCTATCCTGATCACCCCCAACTGACCCCCACTGATGGCCTGCTTGCACCCAACTGGCCCCCCTGCTGGTCTGCTTACCCCAACTGCTCCCCCTCGCCCCCCACCGGCCTGATCACCCCCAATGGCCGCTGGCCCCCCCTCACTGGCCTGAGCACCCACACTGCCGTCCCATCCTGGCCTGATCACCCACAACTGCTCTCCCCTCTTGGCCTCTGACTGCCACTACCTCAGCCCCTCCACCATGGCTTTGTCCAGAAGAACATCCGGAAGGTCTCCTGGAAGGTCTCCCAGTCTAATTAGTATATTACCCTTTTATTAATATAGATAGGGGTCTGGTGCACAGGTGGGGGCTGGCTGGTTTGCCCTGAAGGGTGTCCGGGATCAGAGTGGGGGTTCTCTTGGGTCATGGGGCAGCCTGGGTGAGTGGCCTGTGGTGGTTGCAGGCTAGCCATGCCCCCATGGGGTGAGGGTCCCTGCTAGGGGGATGTGGCCGGCCTGGGGAGGGGCTGATGGCTGGCCACGTTCCCCCAGGGTGGCCATGTTCAAGCTGGCCATACCCCCTTCAGGGTGGGGGTTCCTGCTGGGGTACCTGGCCAGCCTGGGTGAGGGGCTGATGGCTGTTTGCAGGCTGGCCATGCCCCCAGTGGGGACCCTCACCCCATGGGGGCATGGCCAGCCTGGGTGAGGGGCTAAGGGCTGTTTTCAGGCTGGCCACACCCCCTTCAGGGGTGGTCCCGCTGGGGTGCCTGGTCAGCCTGGGTGAGGCACTGAGGGCCGTTTTCAGGCTGGCCACACCCTCTTCAGTGTGGTGGTCCTTGCTGGGGTGCTTGGCCAGCCTGGGTGAGGGGCTGATGGCTGTTTGTAGGCTGGCCATGCTCCCCAGTGGGGACCCTCACCCCATGGGGGTGTGGCCAGCCTGGGTAAGGGGCTGAGGGCCATTTTCAGGCTGGCCATGCTCCCCAGCGACCCAGTCCCCCAGGCCCTCCTTGAGTGGAGGCCAGGACGGGCAGGAAGTTTGGCTTCCTCCATCGCCAGGGGCAACCTAAACCTCCTACTTGCTCCAGCTCCATGGCTGCCGCCATCTTTGTTGGGTTAATTTGCATACTCACTCCTGATTGGCTGGTGGGCGTAGCAGAGGGATGGTCAATTTGGCTGTTTTTCTTTTATTAGTGTAGATAGGTTCTGGGTTTCCTTCCTGGGAAAGCGAATCCTGGATTGGGCCATGGCTCTCAACAGTGGCTGACTTGCCTTCCTGTAGAGCAGGCCCACACAGGACACTCTGCCGGGGACCCTGGGCCAAATCTTGGCTACTGACAGACGCTCTGCGGGTGAATTATTTTTCTCTTCCAAAGCTTGGATGATGTCCTCAGGAACTTCTCTCAATTGTCTCACTTGTTCTCTTTTCTTTCTCCTTAAATGAAACCAGGAGTTTTCTATGGCTGTTAGGAAAAGACTAACTTCCACTTTTCCATACAGAACTCGTTTATGCTGGACCTTTAGATCAGTGAGAATTTTTTCAATCCATGTCATCACAACTACTTCTTCCACTGTCTCAGAGCCCAAAGGTGATGGTTTGAGTGATAATTCTTTCATCACAGACTCCAACACTACAAATGTGATGGGTTTCCTTGGCTTCTCTAATTTTCTTCGCTTACTTGGTGGTGATGTTACTGTTACATCATCATAAAAACTCCAAGCTAAGGCCCATCTCATTGTCCAACCTTGACAGAATTCAGTGTAGGTGACTTTAGGTATCCCTTTTATTCGAAGTTCTTCCTTCAGAGGAGCAAGGCTGCATTTCTTTCCCAGCATATAGCTATACCACCGCAATCTTTTTTTAAGTTGTAAACTGTCATGGATAATCCTTTTAACAAACTCTAATTCGCCTCCTTCTGCCATGATCTCTGTGATACCTCCTATATTTACCAAACTAGGTGGAGGTCTTCAAGGATTTTGAGAGTTTACTCCCTGGGCTTCCATCTGATTGGCAAAAGGAGGGGATCGCACATGCAAAAGTCATAGATTATCTCAGATTCTTCTTTAAGAGCATCCATCAGAAGTGTCTTCTGTGGTATTTTTACAGCTTTTATAAGATCAGATAAGTTATTTTGTTCCACATTTTTCTTTGCATAGTTGAAGCACATATCATCTACTTCTGTTGCAAGAAAATACCTGTCTCATTGTCTTCCAATCCAGAGACCCTCAGCTTTACCCTATCCTGGGAATACACCTTTAATTGTTTGCAGAGATGAGGAGCTGTAAGTTGCTAGTTGCGCAGATTCTGAGAGAGAATCTTGGATTTGTCTGCGACTGTTATTTTGAGTCTCACCATTACCCAGCTTTTAGTGCCCCCATTCTGGAGCTTTTTGTGGATTCTGTAATATAGATGTGATTCTCATTTTCTCACTAGTAGTTTAAGATACAACTTCCTTGTGGTTACTTTCAAATTTTGCAGTTTTCTCATTTCACATTCTCTTTGACCCTGTGTTATGAGGAAGCAAACAATCAAAAACAATTCTTTGCTATCTTTTAAGAAAAGACTTTTGGCAAGAGAGTTGAAATAAATTGCATGTTCTTTTTTTTTTTTTTAAATATATTTTTTATTGATTTTTTACAGAGAGGAAGAGAGAGGGATAGAGAGTTAGAAACATCGATGAGAGACATCGATCAGCTGCCTCCTGCACACCCCCCACTGGGGACGTGCTCGCAACCCAGGTACATGCCCTTGACCGGAATCGAACCTGGGACCCTTCAGTCTGCAGGCCGACGCTCTATCCACTGAGCCAAACCGGTTAGGGCTAAATTGCATGTTCTTAATGTGCCATTTAAAATTTGCCATTAGGTCTATTGAAATAGATCTCAAATGTTCCCACCTGAAGCACTTAATAATTATCCAATTAGATATATCACCTTAGGAAAATCTATCCTTCCACCTTGGACATATTTTCTTCTTTCTTATGGCTCTTTTATATCTCATATTATTTGTGTTTGCATGCTTTTCTTACACTCTGCCCTTCCCCCCACACCTGACCATAACTCCTTGAGGACCTTGAGTATTTTTCAGATTTGCCCTATAAAAATTTGTTACATTAAGTGTTGTATATATCTTGTTCTTGCAAAATATTAGCAATGTATTAAATACTGAGAATAGTAAAAGAAGGAATTAATATAACAGTGCAGCAAAAGAGATTGAGTTCAGATATAAAGAAGTATGAGAATTATTAAACTTGGATATTATGAAATCTTTCAATATAGATACCTAATCATAACAAAGTATAATTTCTCTTATTTCCTGGACAGAGAAGAAAGAACTACATGACCTATCAATTTTTAATCAGGCTCATGATTCTATAATTTAGATGACATATATTTGGTATTGCTACATTATATTTGTAGTGTAATGAGATATGATGTTAAGTGCTTAGAATATTCCAAAAAGTTTATAAATGCACATTAGATAAAATAATGTTTTAATATATTAGAGAGGCTAAATTCATAAAGAAGTCTGTACTTGTAATTTTCCTTTTAAAAACTAAGTTTGTGTGTGTATACTTTGTAAAATGGATTTTTACAAATCAGTGCTGTAATTTTCTTTCCTCCTGATCTTTCAAATGTTCTGCAGGAAACTATTTCAGGGTTTGAAACTAAATTATTTAGAGAAAGGTTATTGCTTTAAAATAATGTTTATTTTTCTAGTACTGTATTTTTAAGAAACTCATGACCCATTTGTCTTTTAAAGTGTATTAATATTTCTTTGAGAACAAAGTAGAGGAAGAGTGGCATCTGCATTTTAATACATAGAAGTTGCTGAGGTATGGAAACATCCGTGGTCACTAATATGTTCTTTTGTAGAGCTAAAACAGTACTTAGGAAACTGATGGTATTTGGTTCATTACCACAGGCAAACAAAGCTGAAATGATTGTTAGGCACGGGTATTTGTTTTTGTTTTTAAATTTTCTGGCATCTTACAAATAATTTATTGGGATATGACTTATGAAAACACATAGAAGCATTACTCTAAAAATTCCATTCTTTTGAAACCATATTATTTGGGTCCAGTATTCATAGATGCTAAAAATATTTTTTAATTGTCTCCGGAGACTTGTGGGATACATGTGGAAAAGACAACTTGGTGTTTATAGTTTGACTTGTTTAATTCTCTGTATCCATATCACTCCACTTTCATAATTTCTTCATGAAAAAATGTAATCACATACAGATTTCTATTCGCTTGCAACACAAAATTAATGTGAATTCCATTTCAAACTAACCACCATCAAAAGTTTTGAAAGTCTGGTTTATATTTTTTAAGTGCAGTATGTGGATGACTTGCTTAGTTTTGATTTTTGGAAAAGTACATCTTTAAAAATATTTTCATCAGGTTGTTAAAATGTGGGTAATGGTGACAATACTGGTATCATATTTTGGTTAATTTAATGTTCTTCCTTTATATAATGTATTTTTGTCTACATATATTTCTTTTAGTGCCATTACCTTCTGATTTTCTCTGAAAATAAATATTTTTTTTTGCTTATTAAAACAAAACAGTCCTTGAGATTTTTTTACTGTTTATTTTTTGACTATATTTTATTTTTGAAGGCATTAATATTAATTTCAGTGATAAGGCAAAGCATAGATACAGATAACCATGTTTATATAGACAACTGCCTTATCACTCAGAGCAAAATATCTTAGGAAATGCCTTTAGAATTATTACCTAGTTTTAGCTATTTTTTTTTAATAATTGGAGAATATATATATATATATATTTTGTAATAAGTCCATCTTGTATTATTGACTCAAGGAAACTGGAATTTTCCAAAAATGTATACACACTCTGAATAATTATTAATTCCAAGGTGTTAAATCTGTAAAGAAAAAAACATCAGTTGAGCTATCAGCTGTTAAATGTGTATTCATATATGTGGACATATTCACTTTTGAAATCTAGAAAAGGAAACAAGTTATTGTTGGCCAGAGTATCACTTGCAGCTACTGATTTACAATTTTATTGTGAAATTTTTTTTTCATTTTAATATATACCACCTATTACTTGTTTTATCTTTCTAGAACTTTTAGTTCTTTCATGGTTTGTTAGATAAAAGCTTCTTTTTTTTTTTTAAAGTCCAAGTACTCATGGTTTTCTCCTTTTGTTTTTATTTATATACACTTAAGATAAAATAAAATGTGTTATCCTACTGATTGTCTCTCTTACATACCTTAAGGATAAAGAAGAGTGGAATTCTGAATATTCCTTTGTGTTTTTCTCTTCCCTGGTCTCCCATGAATACATGACTTGATTTATCTTGATCAGCCTAGTAACTTGCTCCACATTTTTCCAAAAGTGCGAAGCAGTTTCAGCTAAAAATACACATATCAAAATGCTCCAGAAGTTGTGGCCACAGCTCAAAAATGCTGATCAATTTTGAAAATCTAAATCAACCTCGGCCATGAAACCAAGGGAAGAACCTTTGTGGTGGGGGACAGATTTCCAAAAATTCACCACAGTCCTGTTCTTAGCTGGAGTTTGTGCTGATGTTGCCAGACAACTGAGGAATAGATGCAAAAAGCAGGAAGCATTATTGAATTGAGCCCTAGTGCCAATTTGGGAAAAGCAAATTAAAATGTAAAAGAATATTTTTCCACTCCTGGCATCTCAATGTAAAATGGCAAAATACATGGTTGCTGAAAAAAGTCACAGAAATTACTAATTTTGCCAGAAAGACTAATTTTGCAAAAAAAAAGTCTAGTCTTTTTAAGTTAAAAATGCATGCACACATAGTTAAAGAAGTTTTTTTAAAACCCAAATAAAATAGTCTTAATTTACAAATCAAACTGTATATACCTTTAAGTCAGAGAGTGTTTTGACATAATTGACTGTATGTGTGTGGGCTTGTTTCAATGTTTTCTGTTATTTTCAGGTGCACTTGAAGAATGGATGATGATGATTTTGGTGGTTTTGAGGTATGTGCTATTATTTACCTTAATTTTGCTATGTAATTGTTTTAATTTTGTGAGATTATAATGGAGTATTTACTGTTTTGAAAATGTATTATTTATCATTGGCATTCATGATCCTTTTCTTGATCATTTTGAATGTAACTTTAGAATAAAAAACGAAATCAAGGCAAATAAAAATATAGCCTCTCTGAAAGTTAAACTGATTTATTATTATTGAACATTTGGTCATGCCCATAGGAATGGTTTAAATCAAGGTAATTAAGTGCTACTAGTAGAAACACTAGAGAAGAGGTTTTAAAAATTGTCAGCAGATGATTTTGTTGGGATACATGTCAATTAGGAAATACTTGTGAGATGAGAGATGAATCTTGAAGATCTGTCACATATTTGCATGTTTACACCTCTAATGAGCTAATTTGGACTATTATCTACATAGCCTTTTGGTGGCTTATACAACTAATTAGTATGTTTATGTTAGAGTATTCTCTCAGGTTTGACTTAGTATTTTGTTAAGTGGAAATTATTAGCTGAAGAAGCACTGTCTTTTCCTTAATCCTTTTCAGTGAGTGTTCATTTTATTGAAATATTTTGTAACCCAGTTATTTTTATGGAGCCAGTATAGTCTTGCAGGAAAATCTCTGGATTAGGAGTCAGGATGCCTGAGCTCAAGTCCTGGAACTACCATCAAGTGAGCTCTGTGATTTTTTTTTTTTTTTTTTTTTTTAAGTAAGACTTTCACCTAGTTTGGAATTTGGTAAAATTAGATTGTTAAAAATAGAAAATGTAATTAATGACATTAACAGGAAATATAAGATATTAAGTCTATATTCAGTGTTTTGAATATTATGTAAGAATGGTATGAATTTTTTTTAGATGAGGGTCATTTTCTCTTCTGTCAATATGAAAATATTTAGAATATGAACATACCTATTTTCTTCATTTCATCTAAAAGTATTTTTTGTTTAGCACATTTGTATGTTTTCTATAATATTTTGGGTTTGTTTCTGAAATGAAACATTTAAAAATTTGTTAAAATTTATTCTATTTTGAGGAAAATATGTTTCAGATATAATATTAGTTTATTGTATAGAAGTTGTCAGTTATTTGAAAGTTAAAATTTAGTCGCCTTTAGACCATGCTTGATTTATTATATTAGAAAAAAATAGATTCGGTGGTGCTCCTTATAGTAAAATTTACACTTCAATGTTATAGTCAGTGGATCTATTACTTTCAATATTACATAGGTACAATTTTAGCCAACCATTTCAATTTAATTGTGGTTATTAGGGTACTTTCTTACCATATCCTATTGTAGAAATATGGAAGGTCTCTGTCCTTGGTCATATAAACCATGGTCATTTTTCATAGTTTGTAGAGAATAGCAATTCTACATCATGTGTCTCCTGTGATAGATTTTCCTAGTTGACTTCTCTTTGGCTGAGAACTCGATGAAGAATCTGAACTGACATTATGGTTCTTTTTTCAATAATAATTTTACTGTGACCTGGACACTTAAGACAGAAAATGCTATACTCTTACACACGTCTCAACATTTTAGTAATTGTCCCATAGTTTTAAAACTGTTTAATAGGAGGGCTTGTTAATTTAAAATGCCAGCTTTAGGACTCTCTAAATGTTGAATAAGCAAGTCCAGCTGGTAGATTATTAAAAAATATAGATGAATTCTATTTCTTTAGATTGATTTCTAATTAGGTCTTGTGCTAATTAATGAAAAAAGATTTGGTCTCTAGACTTTTAAAGAAAAATTATCTGTTTTTCTATGTACATGGATAAATGTGGTAAATTAGTTTAAAGTACATAGATATGAAGTTTACAAGTGGAAATGTGAATAAGGATATATAAAATAAAAAAATTATTGCCAGGAGATATATTTGAGTAAGTAAGGAAAATTTTTACTTAAAGATAATGTAACATGAATACTGGGGGTAGCGAGTATTGGGGGCTGGTAGTAATGAAGACTGAAAAGCAATTGAGTGTTCAGAGGGAATTTGAAAATGAGTGGTACATTACAGAGACTATGCTTGTAGAACCGGGAAGCTTGATTGCTTAAATAGCACTTCTCTTTTCCAAGTATTCTAAAGTAATTTTGCCTTTGTTTTCTAGGCTGCAGAAGTTTTTGATGGTGGAAGTGGTGAAACTCAAACTACATCTCCTGCTATTCCTTGGGCTGCTTTTCCTACAGGTATTAGTATACAGTAACTCAGAGTTTTTTTTCTTATTTAACACTAGAGGCCTGGTGCATGACATTCATGCACTGGGGAAAGTCCCTCAGCCTGGCCTGCGCTCTCTCACAGTCTGGGATCCCTCAGGGGATGTCTGAATGCCTACTTAGGCTTGCTCCCTGGCAGTCGGACATCCCCCGAGGAGTCCTTAGTGCCACTGCAGAGGCAGGAGAGGCTCCCGCCATTGCTCCTGAGCTCACCAGCCATGAGCCTGGCTTCTGGTTGAGTGGTGTTCTCCCTGCGGGAGCGCACTGACCACTAGGGGGCAGCTTCTGCATTGAGCATCTGCCCCCTGGTGGTCAGTGTGTGTCATTGTGACTGGTCGTTCTGCCGTTCAGTTGATTTGCATATTAGGGTTTTATTATATAGGATTTTTGCCTTTTCTTTGGAAACTTCTTTCTACCTTTGCACTTGGTCTTCTGTGATCTGAAATTGGAATGACCCAGATGTAATCTAGGATTTTTCATAACAAATTATGAATTGCTGCAATGGTGGCCTGAGACATGATTTAAAAAATAATATCACAAGCATTAAATGAAATTAAATTACTATTTACATTTCCTAATTTGTCCCAGTTTTAGGAAGGTAAGGTGCAAATAATTTTCTTAAGTTGTCTAGTTCATTAATTAAAGACTCCTTTTTATTGTGGTGAAATACATCTAATGTAAAATTTATCATATTAACCATTTTAAGTGTACAGTTCACTATTGTTAACATACTCACATTGTTGTTCAATCAATCTGTAGAAATGTTTTATCTTGGAAAACTGAAACTATAGTCATGAAACAATAACTACTTATATTCTCTTTCTCTCAGTCCCTAGCAGCTACCATTCTACTTTCTATCTCTGTGAATATGACTATCCTACATATCTTATATAAATAGAATCATACAGTACTTGTCTTTTTGTGGCTGATTTATGTCACTTAGTGTAAGGTTCTCAAGGTTCATTTGTATTGTAGCATGTGTCAGAATTACCCCTCTTTTTAAGCTTGAATAATATTACAGTATATGTATAGTACACATTTTTTATCCATTCATTTTGTTGATGGACTTTTGTTTCCTTTGACTATTTAAATAATGCTGTTATGAACATGGGCAGACTACTTTGTGTTTTTAAAATATCGTTTTAGCCTGGCCAGTATGGTTCAGTGATTGAGCATTGACTATGAACCAGAAGGTCACGGTTTGATTCCCGGTCAGGGCACAACAGGCCAGGTTGTAGGCTTGATCCCCAGTCGGGGCATGCAGGAAACAGCCAGTTGATGATTCTTTCTCATCATTGATGTTTCTCTCTATCCTTTTCTCTCCCTTCCTCTCTCTTAAATCAATAATAAAAGTTTAAAAAAACATAAAATATAATTTTATTGGATCCATGATGGTGATTAAGTGGAAATTATACTCACCTCCTCCCAGCATCAAATTCAGATTACTACTAAATTATAGAACAATTAACCTGAATAACCAACTGAAGACTAGCTGAACAAAAGTCTTATAACTAAGGGCATACAGAGGAAGCCACATTGAGACTGATAGGAAGGGCAGAGACACGAAAAGGGCTTGCCCTGCACCCATGTGCAGTGGTTGAGAATCTGGAGGGATGTCTCAGCTGCAGAGCACCCCGAGGAGTGAGGAGTCTCCACTTCACGCCAGGCTCCCCAACCCAGATCACCAGAGCCAGGAAGATGATCCCACATAGCATCTGGCTGTGAAAATCAATGGGGATTCTGTTCACCAAGGAGAGACAGGAGTGTGCTAGGAACCTAGGCAGCTTCTTAAAGGGCCAGCACACAAATCGCCTTTGTGAGCACTTATATGGGACTCTGGTGAAGGTACAGTCTCAGAGGAGACTAGAGTCTTACAAGGAGAGATTGGTTGTGTGGCTTTGGGGAGAGAGCTGAAGAAATAGCCACCATTGTCCTTGTGCTAAGTCTCTCTCCCACACCACCTACAGATGCCATTATTCCTGGGTCAGCACTCCCCTGCATATGGTATTGGCCTGGGTAGATTCACTGGCCCCAACCTCCCAACTCCCTGTGTCCCTGCCTTGGCAAGCTTGTGCCCTGTGGAGAAGTCAACTAGCTGTGAGCAGGATGGGCTTGCTGTAGTCATTTTTGGAAGGATCTCAAGGAGGTCCAGGCAGATTCAGGGGGTTACAGAAATGCACAGGCAGAAATCAAGTTGTGTGGCTCTGGGACAAGCACCATTTTTTTCCATCCTGCATGCCCCAACTAGTGCCACCGTTTCTGTGCAGAGCCCTGCCTGCATACAGCCAAATCTCAATCTGTTTTATCTTTATGAACTTTATTGGCCTCACCCTGATGACTCCCCAAAACCGCGCTCCACCACGAAGGTCTGCAGGCCCAAGTTGGGTGGTGGCTGGCCTTGGTGTACTCGGAGGCTTTTGCTGAGTGCGCACAGACCCAGTACTTTCACTGAGTTTGAATCTGTATCAACCTGGTGAACAATACTTGCCCCTAGCTTGTGACCTAGAACCTGCCTCATGCCAGTTGTGTACTGATACGGATTGTTAATGGCTGAGTCAAACAGGCAGCTGTCAGGTGGAGCCAGATCTTGGGGTGCCTTGGGCCTTTTGCTAACCTGCCCCAGGCTCATTAATGGTGTACACTGGCCTTGGTATACATCTTGTCCCCTCCCACACTCACCCAGGCCCAAAACAGGCAGCCAACAACCATGGATTGCTTTGTGGCTCCTAACAGGTATGCCCCAGGGCCAGTTGTAGGCAGTATCTGACATTAACCTGCACTGGAGTCTCTCCCAAGAGAGCTGAGAATCAACATACCAAGTGGCTGGCTTGAGACTTCATCAGAGCATGACCTGATTAGCTGCACAAGTGGCACACCCAAAGGGAGATCTCAGCAGACATCAGAACCTCCTAGGGAGAATTTCATGTTTGGGGGTAACCTCCCTGCACAGCAGCTTGTACACTGTGGTTGTTTGAGGTCAGTCCTCATAGTCAGCCAACATAAGGGTCAACCCCACCACAGATGGGCCAACAATAATCAACACTAAACTACCCCACAAGGGACATTTTCTTGTAATTGATTTCTAGTTTGATACCATTATGCTTACATGATCAGGGAGACTGCACCACTGAGCCCTACAGGACATACTACATAAGGCCGCCTTACCAAGACTAGGAGTCATAACAGGTCTACTTAATATACAGAAGAAACACATAGAGGTAGCCAAAATGGGGAGACAAAGAAATATGTCCCAAATGAAAAAACAGGAGAAATCCACAGAAAAAGAACTAAACTAAATGGAAGCAATCAATCTACCAGAGACAGAGTTCAAAATAATAGTTACAAGAATGCTCAAGGAACTTAGAACTTCAACAACATAAAAAGGATGTAGAAACCATAAAAAAGAACTAGTCACAAATGAAGAATATATTTGAAGTGAAGCATACACTAGAAGGAATTAACAGATTAGATGAAGCAGAGGCTTGAATCAGCAAATTGAAATACAAGCTAGCAAAAAGCACCTAATCAGAGCAGCAAAAATAAAAAAAGAATTTAAAATAATGAGGATTGTTTAAGAGACCTCTGGAACAATATCAAGCATAAAAGGAGTACCAGAGGAAGAGAGAGAGCAAGTTATCAAGAACCTATTTGAAGAAATAAGGACTGAAAACTTCCCTAACCTGGTGAAGGAAAAAAAACACACATGTCCGGGAAGTGCAGAGTCCCAAACAAGATGAACCCAAAGAGGCCCACACCAAGACACATCATAACTAAAATGGCAGTGGTTAAAAACAAAGTGAGGATCTTAAAAGGAACAAGAGAAAAATAGTTAACCATAAGGGAGTTCCAGTAAGACTTTCAGCTAATTTTTTAAAAGACGCATTTCAGGCCAAAGGAGATTAGCATGAAATATTCAAAGTGATGAAAACAAGGACCTACAAACAAGATTACTCTATTCAGCAAGGCTATCATTTAAAATTTAAGGAGAAATAAAGAGCTTTCCAGACCAAAATAAGTAAGTAAATAAATAAATACATGCTAATGGCATTTATCACCACCAAATCAGTATTACAGGAAATGTTAAAGGGACTTTTTTAAGAAGAAAAAAAATGGGGAGCATAAATATGTAAAACAAAATGACCATACATACACAAAAATTCTGGTGTAGCATTACTTCTATCAGACAAAATAGACTTTAATACAAAGGCTATAATAAGAGACAATGAAGGACATTACATAATGATAATGTGATCATTCCAAACAAAAGGATATAACCCTTGTAAGCATTTCTGCACCCATAATAGGAGCACCTAAATATATAAAGCAAATATTAATGGACATAATGGGAGAGATCGACAGTAATATAATCATAGTAAGGTACTTTATCACCACATTGGCATCAATGGATAGATCTTTCAGACAAAATCAACAAGGAAACAGTGGCCTCAAATCACACTGTAGACCAGATGGATTTAATTGATATTTTCAGAGCATTTCACCCCAAAGTAGCAGAATACACATTCTTTTCAAGTGCAAATGGAGCATTTTCCAGGATACACTACAGGTTATGCCACAAAATAAGTCTCAATAAATTTAAGAGGATTGAAATATCATCTTTTTTGACCATAACGGTTTGAAACTAGAAATCAATTACAAGGAAAAAAGTGAGAAACACACAAACACATGGACATTTAATAACATGCTACTCAATAGTGATGGGTTAACATGAGATCAATGAAGAAATTAAAAGTTACCTTGAAACAGTTGAAAATGAAAACACAACCCTAAATCAGTGGTATACAGCGAAAGCAGTCTTAAGAGGGAAATTTGTAGCAATGTAGGCCTACCTCAAGAAATAAGGAAAATATCAAGTAAATAATCTTACTTTACACCTAAAAGAACTAGAAAAAAGAACAAGCAAAGCCCAGAAGAATAGAAGGAAGAAAATAATAAGAATCAGAGCAGAAATAAATTGAGTCTAAAAAACAATACAAATGGTCAATGAAACCAAGAGCTGGTTCTTTGAAAAGATAAACATAATTGATTAACCTTTAGCCAGATTCATCAAGAAAAAAGAGAGGGCCCAAATAAATTAGAAATGAAAGAGAAGTAATAACTGACATCACAGAAATACAAAAACTTAAAATACTGCAAACAACTATATGCAGCAAGTAGGATAATCTGGAAGAAATAGATACATTTTTTGAGACATGCAATCTTCCAAGACTGAATCAAGAATAAACAAAAATCTGAACAAACCAATTAAAAAAATAATGAAATCGAAGTAGTAGTCAAAAATTCCCAACAAAGAAAAGTCATGGATTGGATGGTTTTATAGGTAACTTGCCAAACATTCAAGGAAGCTATAACACCTATCCTTCTCAAACTATTCCAGAAAATTCAAGAGAAGGGATGATTCCCAGGTTCATTTTATGAGGCCAGCATTATCCTAATTTCAAAACTAGAAAAGGACACTACAAAGAAATAAAATTATAAGCCAACTTCCCAATCACCATAGATAAAAAAAAGTTCTCAAAATATTAGGAAACCAAATTTAACAACAAATGAAAAAGATTATACATTGTGATCAAATGAGATTTATTTCTGGGATGCAAGGTTGGTACTATATCCTCAAATCAATTAATGTGATGCACCACATAAAAAACGAAGGATAAAAATCATATGATCATCCCTGGCCAGTTTTGCTTATTGGTTAATAAAGCATTGGCCCACTGACTGAAGGGTCACAGATTCCATTGTGGTCAAGGATACTCAGGCTCGGTTCCTCACCCTGGTCGGGGCACTTGCGGGAGGCAACTAGTCAGTGTGTCTCTCTCAGCTGATGTTTCTCTCTCTGTCTCTCCCCTTCCTTCCACTCTTTCTAAATATCAGTGTAAAAAAATATCCTAGGCTGAGGATTAACAACAACAAAATGATATGATCACATCAATAGATGCAGAAAAAGCATTTGATAATCCAGCAACTGTTTATGACAAAAACTCTCAGTAAAGTGAGAATAAAGTAATGACACTTCAAAATAATAAAGGCCATCTGTGACAAATGCACAGCTGCCATGTTATCAGTATGTCTCCCATTTCTACATGTCTTAGAGGGCAAAGACTATGTTTTGAATCTTTTTGAATCCTAAGTACCTAGTTTTGTGCCTTGTTCATAAACAATGCACAGTGGTTTTTGTTTATTGTTAATAAAACAAATTTACTTTAAAGTAATTTTTTATTATTTTTAATTCTTTGGGGGCAAGTAGTCTTTCAGTTACAAGTTAGAGAAAGGCAAACCTAAATGTTACTTAAGAAATATAATTTTGGAAAGCTTGGAGAATTACTCAAAGATGGCTAAAAAGCTATTTTTTTCCTAGATCTCAGTTATCTTTCATGGTCATTCCCAATTTAGACAACTGAACTGGAAATAATTATATTTTCCTGGTTGTTGTTTTTTCTTTTTCTTTTGTGTATGTGTGTGTTTAGTATCTTTCCTGGGCCTACTGTGTGCCACCTAGGAATAGTATAGGACAGTAGAGATTACCAGGGGTGGGCAAACTTTTTGACTCGAGGGCCACAATGGGTTCTTAAACTGGACCGGAGGGCCGGAACAAAAGCATGGATGGAGTGTTTGTGTGAACTAATATAAATTCAAAGTAAAGGAGTGGAGGGGAGAGCAAGAGAACCGGATAGAACAGCCGGATCCGGCCCGCGGGCCGTAGTTTGCCCAAGGCTGGGTTAGACTAAAGTTTAATTCAAAGTATTGGGGTCTAAAAGCAATAATATTAGTATCTATATCTTTTGCCTCTTCTTTTTTTCTGTTTATTTTTATAAACATTTTTTAAAGGAAAATTATCCCAGGTTTTGCATAGTGTTTATATCAGTAAGTTTTTGAGTTGAATCCTCATGGGACTATCTATCTATCTATCTATCTATCTATCTATCTATCTATCTATCTATCATCTATCTAAAATAGAGGAATATGCAAATTATCCAGGATGCCGTCACATCACAGCCGTTCATAGGGTGAGTGGGGCTGTGGGGCCGCAAGGTGGGACGCTGGGTCTAGCATGATTTCGTCTTGCCCAGGCAGACGCCCCTGCAGCCCCGTAGCCGAATTCCGATGCCGACCTGGGGTTTACTAAACTTTACTGGAGCTGCTCCCCACCCCTCCACCCCCTGCCCCAGGACCACGCTGCCCGCAGCAGGGCGCCTCGGCAGCCTCCTGACAGGTGGGCAGCTGGGGAGAACAGAGTGGGGTGGGGGCTGCAGGGAGCCACGGAGGGGTGGGGCGGCTGGAGCCATGTTCCTGGGGGTCTGAGGAGAGTGCCTGACAGGAGCCTGGACTGCAAAGAAGGAAAAGGAAGCGGCCCTGGGGAGCTCTTCCAATCCCCCTGCATGGACGCCCTACCCCAGCCCCCGAACCCCTGGGGGATGGGGAGGCTGACCAGAGGCACCCACCTCTCACGCAAGCAGCGTGGCTCTCTCCCGGCCCCCACCAAAGTGGTGTGGCTCGCTCCCGCCTCCCATGGAAGCGATGCGGTTCCCTCCCCCCTCCTACGGAAGCGGCGCAGCTCCCTCCCACCAGCTCCTGCGGAAGCAGTGTGGCTCCTGCTGGCTCCCACAGACATGCTATGGCTCTCGAGGAAGCAGCGGGCGCCTACTGTGTGCGATATTGCGCACTGGGCCACTAGTACTTTTTATAAAAAAATAATTTTTTTTTGCTAAGAAATTTCTTGTTTTTTTTACATCATTTTAAAATAATTTCCTATCTTATAAATTTTCATAAGACTGTTAAAGCTATCCTTTTTAAGAAACTAACTTCAAAATGAATGTCTATCTTCTGATACAACACATATGTATGTATATATAAATGCAAAGATATACAGGATGTAGACATACATAGGTAGATAGTTGTTATTATTTCTTCCCTTTTTTCCACTTTTGCCTTCCAATGCAAGTTCTCTTTCCTACCATACCCTCTGAAAGGAAGGAGTTTATCTTTATTAGACCTTTCAGATTCTAGGAGCATTACACAGTTAGTCTTAGTTTAGTTTCAGTGTGCTTTTGATTCTTTTCTGGTTGCAGCAGACCCAATGTTTCTGAATCCATGGGATTTATTTAAATTAATTTTAGAGTGTTTATTCATTTATTCACAAATTTATTCATTATCCTGTTTTTAAAGTATACTGTGTATCATACACTAAGTGCCAATGTGATGTGGACCTCATTCCATTTTCAGTGATGCCATATGAAAATTGTCATTATAAATTACAGGATCTTTCACAAAATTTATTGTTAATGTTGGCAAGCACTTTTATCAATAACTTTAGCTTCAAATCCTTTCATGAAAAAAAATGAGGCCAGAAAGTTTTGTCCTGTTACCATCGTGTACAATGTGGGTGGTGCTGTTTTAGAGGCAAATGACTATTCACTTTTTACTTTTAACTGTATAAATATAAATTGTCTAGAAAGCGAGGTGGGAGGCAAAACCTTGAATACTGCCCTTTCCAATATGTTTCTAAGTTACTTGTAGCACTACACAGACCACATTAGAATGCATTGACCATCAAAGGGAAAAAGAAGTGGTCCAGATAGATACTTTAATCCAAATTAGCTTATTCAAAACGGCTTATACACAAGGCAAACTAAACTGTCTGTCACAAGCCAACCCTTTAGAAGGAATAATGGGAATTGGACCAGCAGATGTTGAATCAAATAACTTAGATGTGGTTCACTTTGCATCTGGAGCTATTTGCATACAAAGCCAACAGGAAAGTTCAAACATTTTTCTCAAGACATTGGCAGAGAGAAACCTGGAAAACAGATGCCTTTTTGATTTCATGGTTCAATTTTTCCATTCTCCATTCTCCTGGCCAGGAAAACCTAGGACAACAAATCGGTCATTTTATTAATATCCCATTACTCTCCTTGCTAACCCTGTTTTTCCAGTCAAATCTATGTTACACATCTACAAGAGTTCAGAACCTGAGTCCACATTTTTTTTGTTTGAGAAAAACATAATTTTTCTCAGATTAATCTGAAAAATAGGAATAGTAAACATTAACTGAATTTTACTTTATATTTGAGGCAAAAATTTAAGGTGACATTACATATTTACATAAATGTAATGACATTAATGAGTGTCTGTAATATGAGTAGCTATCACTAGGTGAATCATAGTACCTGATTTTAACTGCATGGTCCAACTGTCACAGTAGTAACCTAATATATTACATTTGCTCTAAAAGCATAATTATAAGCATAGAACACAAATATTAATGTGAAGAACTATAATACTGAAGAAAAACTTGGTTCTTTTAAAGTATTTTAATTATCAGTTACTGTTTAAACTGATTTTTTTTGCAGTATTTTATGATACAGTCTTTTTTTAATTCTTTATTGTTTAAAGTATTTCATTTAGTATTACATATGTCTCCTTTTTTCCCCATTGACTCCTCCCCGGCCACCCTAATCCCCCCAACACATACCCTCACCCCCATAGTGTCTGTGTCAATTCGTTATGCTTATATGCATGCATATAAGTCCTTTGGTTGATCTCTTACCCACCCTTCCCCAACTCTCCCCTGCCTTCCCTCTGAAGTTTGACAGTCTCTTCAATGCTTCTATGTCTCTGGCTCTATTTTTGTTCAAAAGTTTATGTTGTTCATTAAATTCCACAAATGAGTGAGATCATGTGATATTTATCTTTCTCCGACTGGCTTATTTCACTTAGCATAATGCTTTCCATGTCCATCCATGCTGTTGCAAATGGTAAGAGTTCTTTCTTTTTTACAGCAGTGTAGTATTCCACTGTGTAGATGTATCACAGTTTTTTAATCCACTCATCTGCTGATGGGCACTTAGGCTATTGAAACTAGACCACCAACTTACACCATACACAAAAATAAACTCAAAATGGTTAAAGGACTTAAACTTAAGACGGAAAAACATAAAAATCTTAGAATTTAAAGGCAGCAAAATATCAGACATATGCCGTAGCAATATTTTTATGGATACAGCTCCTAGGGCAATGGAAACTAAGGAGAAAATAAACAAATGGGACTACATCAAAATAAAAGGCTCTGCACAGCAAAAGAAACCATCAACAGAACAACAAGAAAGCCCACTGCATGGGAGAACATATTTGCCAATGTTATATCCAATAAGGGTCTAATCTCCTAAATTTACTGGGAACTCATACATCTTAACAAAAGGAAGATAAACAATTCAATCAAAAATGGGCAAAGGACTTTAAAATAGACAATTTTTAAAAGAGGACATACAGAAGGCCGAAAGACATGTGAAAACATGCTCAAAGTCACTAATCATCCAAGAGATGCAAATCAAAAGACAATAAGATACCTCTCACACTTGTCAGAATGGCTGTCTTCAACAAATCAACAAACGACAAGTGCTGGAGAGGATGTGGAGAAAAAAAGAGTCCTCGTGCACTGCTGGTGGGAATGCAGACTGGTGCAGCCATTATGGAAAACAGTATGGAGATTCCTCAAAAAATTAAAAATGGAACTCCCATTTATCCCAGTAATCCAACTTCTAGGAATATATCCCAAGAAATCAGAAACACCAATCTGAAGGGACATATGCACCCCTGTGTTCATAGCAGCACAATTTATAATAGCTAAGATATGGTACAGTCTTCTCTCTGTTCTGGTTCTGAACTTTTAAAAAAGACAGTGGTTTGATTTTTAGGATATTTTAGAAAATATTTAAAAGATAATTTGAAAATAGAGCTTTAGGGCTTTTCTCATATTACTAAAAAATTGGACTCTTGGCAGCAAATTATTTTCCTATAAGGTAACAATAGTGCTCTTTATCATAATCCTGAGTTAGCCACACACACACACAAAAATCTTAGGTTCTATTTGGCTCAGTAACAGTAGGAATCATTGCCCATTATTCTTATACCAGTATGTAAATTTCTATCCTTCTGAATTATGTTTCTTTGGCCTCAGAAAATGAACTTTTTCTTGTTTTTGACAGATAGGCAGACACATAAACACATGTAGTACAAATGACATGAAAGAAAAGAGAAATATAAATGGTATAGAGTGGAAATTTTTTCTTCTAGTTCTTTTTCTCTGATGTAACTTGTTTTACATTTTCCTTTTTAAGCCTCCAGATATCTTCCAGGCACATAAAAATGTGAATGCTTCCTCCTCTTTTTACACAGATGTCAACATACTGTGTGTAAACACTAATACTTCTTCCTCCCCTCTTCCCACACAATAATGTTTCTACTGAACACTTAGAGATCTTCCAAATTCATTTTAGTGGTTACATAGTACTCTTTTGCATGAATATACCATTATTCATGAAACCAGTTGTTTTCCTCCCATTTTTTGCTATTACAGCCCTGAATGAATATTCATGTACATATTTTCAGCAAAGCTATTTTAATTTCGATGAGAATTTGTTCTGTGACTTAACAGAAAGATTAATTAAAATTAACAAATAGTTCACTTACTGATTTTACTATTACAAGTATAGGGCAAACATCTTCTCTAACTCTAAATAATGTCAAACTTCATATTTATATGATCACACATAAGGCAATGTTGGCTACATTGAAGATGATGGTAATTTTATAAGTACATTGAAAATAAAGTATTCTTTAGCTGACCCTGGGCAAATTAGTGGTAGCATGAAAGGTGGAAATGCTCTTTAGTTGTCATATTGTATTTTTAATCTATAAAATAATGTTTATTGCAATGCTGTATGTAATAATTCCAAACTAGAAGTAACCGAAATGTTCATCAAAAGTAGAAAGTTTAATATTTTGGGGTATCCTATCTAATAAAGAAGGAATATGCTAATTGACCCTCATGCTGTTGCAAAGATGGTGGCGCCCACAGCCAATAAGGAGGGAATATGTTAATTGACTACTCCACCCTCAAAGATGGTGGCACCCATAGACAATAAGGTGGGAAAATGCTAATTGACTGCCCCGCCCTCAAAGATGGTGGCACCCACAGCCAATAAGGAGAGAATATGCTAATTGACTGCCACGCCCTCAAAGATGGTGGTGCACATAGCCACAAGATGGCAGCACCCAGTCCCTTCAGCTCCGCTGGAGCGGCAGGCATGCAGCAAGGCTGGGCCTGCCTTTAGGCGGGCCCAGTTGCTCTGTGCGTCTGCCTCCAGAGTCCCCCAGTCCCCTCAGCCCCCCAGCTGCCCAGGGCCAGCCCGAGGTGCAGGCAAGCCTCGGATGGCAGCTTCCCAGCTTCCCAGGGCTGCTCAAGGCTCAGGTAACCAGGGCTGGCCGAGGCTTGCACTGCTGGCAGTGGCAGCAACAGAGGTGTGATGGGGGCATTGCCTTCCCCTGATCACAGGGTCGCCTCCCGCCCCTGAGGGCTCCTGGACTGTGAGGGGGAAGGCCGGGCTGAGGAAGCCCCCCTCCAGTGCATGAATTTTGATGCACTGAGCCACTAGTATTTATATAATAGAAGACTGTACACTTGGAAAGTGAACAAAGTAACTAAACATAACATGACAGAATCTCATGAACATATACACTATCCTCACAATATCTTTAAGAGGTTAGTATGAAGTATCAATTGACAAGCTGTTCTATAATTCAGTCCTAATGTTGGAATCTGTGAAGTCTAGAGGGTTAGCCTCTGTTTGGAGTCATGGAATTCTTTTTTTATTTTAAATTCCCATGGCCCAAACCCCCGCCCTTTTGGCAACCAAAAGCTATATCTGTGGGTCTATTTCTGTTTTGTTTATTCATTTACTAGAGGCCCAGTGCATGAGATTCATGCACTCAGGGGGGTCCCTCAGCCCGGTCTGTGCCCTCTCACAGTCCTGGAGCCTTCGGGGGATGTCTGACTGACAGCTTAGGCCCGCTCCCAGCTAAGCCGTCAGTTGGACATCCTTAATGCTGCTGCGGAGGTGGGAGAGGCTCCTGCCACCGCCTCTGTGCTCTCCAGCTGTGAGCCCAGCTCTGGTTAAGTGGTGCTCTCCCTGTGGGAGCACACTGACCACCAGGGGGCAGCTCCTGCATCACAAATGGCAAGGTTTTAGCCTGTTCAGTATAGCTCAGTGATTGTCAATCTGTGAACCAGGAGGTCACTATTTGATTGGTTAGGGCACATGCCCAGGTGGTGGGCTTGATACCTCATAGATGTGTGCAGGAGGCAGCCAATCAGTGGTTCTTTCTCATCATTGATGTTTCTATCTCTCCCTCTTCCTCTCTGAAATCAATAAAAATGTATTAAAAAAATGACAAGATTTTATTCTTTTTTATTGCTAAGTAATCTATATATCTATCTATATATACATATATGTATATATCTTTATATACACACACTACATCATGTTTATCCATTTATTTATTGATGGACATCTAGGTTGCTTTCATATCTTGGCTATTACTGGTAATGCTGCAGTGAACATAGGGTGCATAAAAGTTTTCTAAATAGTATTTTGTTTTCTTCAGTAAGTACCCAGAAGTGGAATTATTTGATTTACAGTAGCTCTATTTTTAATTTTCTGAGAAATCTGCATACTTTTTTCCATAGTGGCACTAACTTAAAATTTCACCAACAGTGCAGGAGGGTTCCATTTTCTTCACATCCTTGCCAACACTTGTTGTTTGATGGTTTATTGATGATAACCATTCTGACAGGTGTGAGGTGTTAACTCATTGTGGTGGACCTTCTCAGATGGATTGTTTTAGATACTGTACCTTTAAAATGGCCAAGTAATTTCAGGATAAACAGCACAGAGACTACCCAAAGCACGTAGAAATTAGAACAGGAAGATGTTTGGGGATATATTTTAGAACTGTGAATAAATAGTGAAGTTTTTACTAAATTTTAATCCTATTGCAAGTTTGTCTGACATAAAGGTTTTGATCTTTTTGTATCTGTCAAGTCTGAGGTAGGATAAAGGAGTGGATTAAAGGTAATTCAGTTATTTTGGATAGAAATATTATTCAATTTGGCAGACATCACAGAGTTGACAAAACACTGTAAGCAAAGATTACATATAGTTTGGTTATTAAGAAACCCTTTAGCCAACGAAACCAACTGTTCGTTTTCTTCTTCAATCATTCCCTTACCATTTATGAGCATAAAGCAAGTAAAACATGAAATTTTGCAGATAGAATTGTTCATTAATCTAGTGAATAAACATTTATTGAACTTAACAGTAGGAACAATCTTATTTGATATTCTTGGTCATATTATCTAAACATAGTACTTTCATTTGTTTGTTTGTTAGTCCTCACCCGAGGATATTTTTCCATTGGTTTTTAGAGAAAATGTAACAGAGGAAGAGAGAAACATTGATGTGAGAGAGACACATCGATTGGTTGCCTCCTGCACAGACCCTGACCAGGGCCGGAGATAGAGCCTGCAACCATGGTACATACCCTTGAATGGAATCGAACCTGGGACTCTTTTAAAAAAAAAAAAAAAAAAAAAATATATATATATATATATATATATATATATTTTATTGATTTTTTACAGAGAGGAAGGGAGAGGGATAGAGAGCTAGAAACATCGATCAGCTGCCTCCTGCACACTCCCCACTGGGGATGTGCCCGCAACCAAGGCACATGCCCTTGACCGGAATCGAACCCGGGACCCT
This sequence comes from Plecotus auritus, assembly GCF_963455305.1. Classification (NCBI taxonomy): domain Eukaryota; kingdom Metazoa; phylum Chordata; class Mammalia; order Chiroptera; family Vespertilionidae; genus Plecotus; species Plecotus auritus. The sequence continues at coordinate 190,262,494 of NC_137772.1, read as the reverse complement.
TCAGTCCACAGGCTGACGCTCTATCCACTGAGCCAAACCAGCTAAGGCACAAGTACTTTGTTTTGGTGGAATGTTTGATGAAATTTATGAATTTATTTCTACTGAATTTTTGAAGATAGATTAGGTTCTCATTGGTTATGATCCTGTCTGAAGTCAAGGGGTGAGACTGTGTTTTCTACCTTCTCTTGTTTTGTTTTGTTTTCTCCTAGAAAATAAGCATTTATTGTATATTAAGTACAAGTAGAACATTAGAAAACAAACAAAATAGACAGGATTATGAATTTGGTAATTTAATATTTGTTAAGGGGATCATAAGGGGCCAGATGGTAACTTGAAGTTCAACAGAAATTGAATTTCAATAGAAATTGAAAAACCCAAGTTTATTATTCACAGGTCCTGGAGGAAGTACATATTATGCCTCTAGGGCAGTGATTTTCAACCTTTTTCATCTCATGGCATACTTAAACTATCCCCTTACTAAAATTCTGTGCACACCAAAATATGTTATATTTTTTGTCAATCTGCCAAAAAAAAGATATAATTTTGATTCATTCACAATGGATGGCTATGTTATGTTGGTTGTTTTTTGTTTTTTTATTTAACAATCTAAGGGAAAAGAGGTTAGTGCCCCTGACTAAATAGTCAGATATTACGTTTCAAAATTCTGTGGCACACCGGTTGAAAATAGCTGCTCTCAGAGCCACTCAGGGAGGTCAAGGCAGAGTGCAGACAGGACCTGGGTACATGCATTTATTAGGATCCCTGGGTGGAGTGCTTTGGGGATCCTGGGCTAAGGCTGGATTGATTGCTTCAAACCAAAAGAGCAGGGTTTTGGTAAGCTCCACAGGATTCTCATGTAAGGGGCACAGAGGAGGAAGGCCCTGGGAGGCAGACTGTTGATCACCAGGACCTTTGGAGAGGTCATATCTGCACAATAGCCAGAGAACAAATTATTCAAGTTCAAATGTTCCACAGTCCCTGTGTGTATTTTTCAAGAGGAGCATTATATTGATTTTCCTCAAACTAATAAGTTAAGAATGATAGTTAAGATTTCTAGGAAACACCAAATGAAGAGAAACAGAGTATATAACTTTAAAACTGATAGAGCATATGAAAAGAAAACAAAAAATTCAATTTAAAAAAGGTAAAAAACAGAGGAGAGAAACCAAGATGGTGGCATAGGTAAACACCTAAACTGCTGCCTCGCACAACAATTTCAAAACTATAACTAAAAGACAAAACGGCATCATCCAGAACCACAGGAAGGCTGGCTGAGTGGAAATTCTACAACTAGAAGGAAAGAGAAAAGCACACTGAGACGCAGAGGAGCTGAAGGAGGTAGAGGTATGGAGACGCATGCGCGGAGAGGACTGGCAACTGAGTGTGCGCCTGGCTTTCTCAAGCGGGAGGGAGACAAAAGCTCCCGACTGCGCTGAACTCCAGTTCCGGGTGAGACTCTGGGGACCCAGACTCATATGGGGTGAAACTGGATTGTCAGGAAAGAGAAAAGCACACTGAAACTCAGAGGAGCTGTGGAAGGCAGAGGTATCGAGGCGCGTGTGCGGAGATGGCAGGCAACTGAGTACGAGGCTGGCTTTCTCAAGCGGGAGGGAGACAAAAGCTCCAGACTGCATTGAACTCCAGTTCCGGGCGAGACTCTGGGGACACAGACTCATTCGGCAAGAAACTAGACTGTCTGGCTGTAGGCGAAATTCGAGGGCGGCTTTCTCTTAGAGGTGCTTGCAGCGATTACCACGGGATACTGAGACACAGGGGCCTATTAGGGCAGGGCTGATGGGAAACCAATGCTGTCTGCTCTGCCCTGAGACGCCACCCCATCCAAGCTGAGCACAGACGCTTTTGCAAGTCTTGTCTCATAAGGGTGTCTCCAGCACAGAAGTTCTCCCAGCGTAGACACAGCTGATTCTCACAGCCAATTGGCCTGGAGGTCAATTCCTCCCTGTGATACCAACAACAATCAAGGCTTAACTACAACAAGACTGTGCACACAGCCCACAAAGGGGTGCACCAAGAGTGTCCACCTCAGGTAACTGGGGAGGCTGAGCCACTGGGCCCTATAAGACACCTAGCACACAAAGCCACTCTATCAACTCAGGGAAGCAACCAAAATGCAGAGACAAAGAAACAGGTCACAAATGAAAGAAATGGAGGAAAGCAAATGACTGGATATAGAGTTCAAAGCCATGGTTATAAGGTTTTTCAAGAATTTTCTAGAAAAGGCCGATAAATTTAGTGAGACCCTCGAGGATATGAAAAAGGACCAACTAGAAATTAAGCATACACTGACTGAAATAAAAAATATTATACAGAGATCCAACAGCAGACTAGAGGAACACAAGAATCAAGTCAAAGATTTGAAATACGAAGAAGCAAAAAACACTCAACCTGAAAAGCAAAAAGAAAAAAGAATCCAAAAATATGAAGATAGTGTAAGGAGCCTCTGGGACAAATTGAAGCGTACCAACGTCCGAATTATGGGGGTGCCAGAAGAAGAGAGAAAGCATGATACTAAAAACCTTTCTGAAGAAATAATGACCGAAAACTTCCCCCACCTGGTGAAAGAAATAGACTTACAAGTCCAGGAAGCGCAGAGAACCCCAAACAAAAGGAATCCAAAGAGGACCACACCAAGACACATCATAATTAAAATGCCAAGAGCAAAAGACAAAGAGAGAATATTAAAAGCAGCAAGAGAAAAACAGTTAGTTACCTATAAGGGAGCACCCATAAGACTGTCAGCTGATTTCTCAACAGAAACTATGCAGGCCAGATGGGAGTGGCAAGAAATATTCCAAGTGATGAATAGCAAGAATCTACAAACAAGATTACTCCACCCAGCAAAGCTATCATTCAGAATTGAAGGGCAGATAAAGAGCCTCACAGATAAGAAAAAGCTAAAGGAGTTCATCACCACCAAACGAGTATTATATGAAATGCTGAAAGGTATTCTTTAAGAAGAGGAAGAAGAAGGAAAAGGTAAAGATAAAAATTATGAACAACAAATACATGTCTATCAACAAGTGAATCTCAAAATCAAGTGAATAAAAAATCTGATGAACAGAATAAACTGGTGAATATAATAGAATCAGGGGCATAGAAAGGGAGTGGACTGACAATTCTCGGGGCGGGGGAAGGGGTGTGGGGGGTGCTGGAAGAGACTGGACAAAAATAGTACACCTACAGATGAGGACAGTGTGGAGGGGTAAGGGCAGAGGGTGGGTTGGGAACCGGGTGGAGGGGAGCTATGGGGGAAAAAAGAGGAACAATTGTAATAATCTGAACAATAAAGATTTATTAAATTAAAAAAAAGGTAAAATACAAAAAAGGAAAACATAAAATGGCAGTATAGATAGAACGGCAAAATTACGATGGTGGAAAAAAGGACCATATATGTATGTCAATAATTACATTAAAATATAAATGGACTAAGTATTCCAATTTAAAGACAGAATAGTCACAAAATCTAGCTTTATGCTACCTACATATGTATAGAAAGGAGTTGCAAACATTTTAATTGAAAGATACATTTTCAGAGATTGTAGGAACCTTCTAAAAATGATAATTTAAGATAAAAATGTATTTATAACAAGTAACAGATAACGAAAACAATGAAAAATAACATTATTCAGAATATTTACAGTGAATAAAACCTTATATACTACTATTAGGTTGGAAATTTTTTTCTACCTTTGATTTCTATTATCCTTTCAGTACAAAACAGTTTTTAAAATTGCACATTAAATCTAATTATTGTGATTTAAGGATCACTGTACTATAATCATGCTATTTACCATAGAAGCTGCAACATGTAAAAGAATGGAAGTTGTAGATTATTTTACTCATCTTACCATAAGATCATTTTGAGTTGCTTCTAACTCTACAACTTGATTACAGAATATCATCTTTATTTTATTGCCACTTTTGCTTTATATTTTAAATTTAAAATGTATATATGGCGCATTTTTGTTTCATGAAAATTAGTGTTTGTTTACTGGTAAAGTTAGGGTACAATAAACTCTTTTTGTTGTAGATAGGGTGGGGACACTTTAGAGCCACATTTTGAGTAGTAGTCAAGCTACATGTTATTGATTCAATTGTTTCTTTCTAGGATTACTATTGTAAGTAGATTTAAGTCTTTAGCTGCTTTAGATTTTTATAATCTACAGATCTCCCAATATTTCCACATAGATGTCTATTAGACATTCAAAATCAACATGCCCAACATAATTGATGTTGGTTAACTTTCTGTCTGTCTTCCCTTGGAAACACGATGAAGTAGAATGTCATTCTTATTACCGGGCAACATTGATTAGGTATAAAATATGACCCTGATAAATAAATTTTGTCCTGTCTAGGTGCTCTGAAAATGAGGTGTGTATACCTGTTTGGAAGTCAAAGTTTTGGACTTTCCTAGATATGTTAATTCTTATAACTGAACGTGTTTGTTTTCAGACCTGGTAGCTTTGCCTATAAGATTGTTTCAGAAGATATTGACTCTTGTGGAGCATATGGCTAGCTTCTAAGCCAAGATGGGCCTCACCCTTACCTGTGAAGACTATCTACTTGCACATGAGTTGTGACTTGGATTGAGATCAGAAACTAGCCCCTTTATTGTTGCAAGGACTTTCTTTTGAAAGAGAAAATTTTGACATTGCTTGTATGCTGTGTTTCTATCCTATGTCTTGTAAGTGAATCTGATCCTCCTTTTGGTCTTGGGTAGTTTGCAAGAGTTCAAATGTCTAGTTGGAAATGAAAGACCTTCTTGTAGGCTTTGCAAATTCCAGATCTGATCTCCTCCTTTTCTGCTCCTGCCCTTTTCCACCAGCAGCCTTCCCCATCTTAGTTGTTGGTGTCTTCTTTTTTCCATTCACTTAATACCATTGGAGTCATCCTTGATTCTCCTTTTTTCCTCTTACATGCTGCCAGGAAATCTTATTACCTGTCCTTTCAAAATATATGCAGTATTTTGTCACTTTTTAAACCGGCCACTTTTATCATCCTGGTTTGAGTCACAGCATTTCTTGACTAGATTACTAAAAAAGCATACTAAAGGAATTAAACGTAAGACGGGAAAACATAAAAATCTTAGAAGAATCCATAGGCAGCAAAACATCAGACATATACTGTAGCAATATCTTTACCTATACAGCTCCTAGGACAATGGAAACTAAGGAGAAAATAAACAAATAGGACTACATCAAAATAAAAGGCTCTGCACAGCAAAAGAAACCATCAACAGAACAACAAGAAAGTCCACTGCATGGGAGAACTTATTTGCCAATGTTATATCCAATAAGGGTCTAATCTCCTAAATTTACAGGGAACTCATACATCTTAACAAAAGGAAGATAAATAATCCAATAAAAAAATGGGCAAAGGACTTAAATTGACACTTTTCGAAAGAGGACATACAAAAAGAAGGTCACGAGACATATGAAAACATGTTCAAAGTCACTAATCATCCAAGAGATGCAAAACAAAACAACAATAAGATACCATCTCACACCTGTCAGAATGACTATCTTCAACAAATCTACAAACGACAAGTGCTGGCGAGGATGTGGAGAAAAAGGAACCCTCGTGCACTGCTGGTGGGAATGCAGACTGGTGCAGCCACTATGGAAAACAGTATGAGTTTCCTCAAAAAATTAAAAATGGAACTCCCATTTGACCCAGTAATCCTACTTCTAGGAATATATTCCAAGAAATCAGAAACACCAATCTGAAGGGACATATGCACCCCTATGTTCATAGCAGCACAATTTACAATAGCTAAGATTTGGAAACAGTCTAAGTGCCCATCAGCAGATGAGTGGATTAAAAAATGGAAGTACACAATGGAATACTACACTGCTGCAAAAAAAAAAAAAAAAAAAAAAAAAGCTTACCATTCTCAGCAGCATGGATGGACAAAGATAAAGTCAGAGAAAGATATCTCACTCATTTGTGGATTTAATGAACAACATAAATTGATGAACAAAAATAGATCCAGAGACAGAGAAGCATCGAACAGAACGTCAAACTTTAGAGGGAAGGCAGGGGAGGGAGTGGGGGAGAAAGAGATCAACCAAAGGACTTGAATGCATGCATATAAGCATAACCAATGGACACAGACACTAGGGGGGTGAGGGCATGTGCTGGGGGCGTGGGGGTTGCCGGGGAGTGGTCAATGGGGGAAAAAGGAGACATATGTAATACTATATGTAACACTTTAAACAAATAATTTTAGAAAACATATTAAACATATGTCATATATTCTACTCTTCCCCACAGCAATCTATTCTTAACACAGCTACTACAGTGATGCCTTTAATACATAGGTCATCACTGTTCATAATTCTAAATCGGCTAACAGAAGTTTCTCAAACCTTTTCTTTTGTGTGGCAAAAAACTCATTTTTGAGACAAACATTTCACTCAAATTTTAGGGTAGTATTTTCGTGGCACATATTTGTTGTAGTATTAATGAACTTTGTTTTCTTGATAAAAAAATTAGTGTACTCAGATAGCTTTTGAGAATGTATGTCTGATATAAATTAGGTTTTTTGGACTTTCTAACACTTCCTGCTATCACCTTTTGTGATTATTATACCTTTTTGTATTTAATGTCTATCTATAGTCATAGTAATTGTCAGCCTGTCCTCTTTCATCTCCATAAACATGGCCAGGCTTTACTTAGTTTTTATGAATTGTGTGTGCTGGGATTAAAGTAGCACAATTTTATTCATGGTCAGCAATGAGGATTAAAGAAGTAGGTTATTTACTCCAAAACAGTGTGTTCTTTTTTTTTTTTTTTGCCTGGTCTTTGCACTAGTCCTTGTGAAATAGCATATATTATCTATCCCCTCTTACAAATAGCCTCTAAAGAAGCAACATTTTAATCTCTGTTTTCATGAATTTGAAAAGTTTTATGGAATATTCCCCCAAATGGCATTATATTATGGAGAGTGGGTGGAAAGAACTGCTATTAGGAAATCAGGAAAGGTCCATTTAGTCTTAATCTGTAACTGTTTAGCAGGAAAATAAAGGCAACAAACTGGAATTTTTTAGACATCATTAACTGTAAAATGTAAACTTTTTCTATCTGCTGCTTTGGTTACAGACACTGGGATGTTGTAACCAGGTGAGAAGTTTGGTACGTTTTCTCCAAAGAGGCCTTCACAACGGGCAGTTATTTTCTTGTTAAATTTGCCTCTATTCAAGGTTGGGAACTGCCCTTGCAGACTCAATAATCTAATTTTGTCAATATATGGAGAACAGGTTCATCTCAGAGACAAACTCAGTTTATGAATTTTATACGTAAATATAAAAACAATATTAACTTAATAACTTACAATTTTAACTTAATAACAATATTAACTTAATAACTTACAAATTTCTCTGCCAGAGAATGGAATACTCAGAGACCATTCTCTCCCCATAGGCAGAACAAATGGTATACCACCTTATAATCAAAAGGTGTGTGGTGAACATGGAATTAGAATAAAGAGAGTTAAGTAAATTGAGTTTAATGACATTATGTTGAGAACACATGTTCCTTTCACATTATAGAGATCGTTTTGCCAAGAGGATTGTAATATTTAAATTAAAATGTTGGCTTAAGTGTCCTTTTCCCTGGATAATACATAGACAGACTCTGTCAATATTTGTCTAAACTTTTTTTTTAAGTTTCTGGTGGCCGATTAACCAATCATTTTTTCTGATTATTTGTATTATTTCATTAAATATGTTAACAAGAAAAATTAATATTTTATATTTCAGGCTTTCTATCTTTGGAATAATTTTCTCTTATTTAGGAGACTTCATATCTGTATGTTTTGATCACTTATGTGATGATTTTTATCTCATAACTTTTGTTTTTAAAGCAGTTTCAAGTCATATTCCTAAAAATTTTTTTAGGAAAATAGTGTTATTTTGTTTGTTTTCTAAATGAGGACATCAAGGCCCAGTGACTGTACTGGAAGACTGAATTCTAAGAGTAGATCTGGGATGTGTTTCTAGTCATTAAAGTTCAGTTTTTCCTTACTCTTCTATGTCTTCTTGGGAGGAATGACTTGAGTTACCTTAAAGGGTACAGTGAGAAGAGTTAATATAGAATGTCCCAAAAATGTATATATACTTTGAATGATTATAAAGTCTGTGTTTATTAACATATGGTTCATTTTTAAAATTTAAAAGAATCTATAGAAATTAACAATTTTTTTGGTCAATGTCTATTTTCTAACTGATGACCATTTTGGTCCAAGCACCACTAATAACTCAAAGCAATGGAATGGCAAACATCAAGAATCCTTTCATTCAGTATTTGTGTGCCCTAAATTCATCAACTGTTGCTGGTTTTGTACCATACACTTTATCTTTTATATATCCCCATAAAAAAAAGTCTAGTGGATAGATTTTCTTCGTTCAAAGCTTAGTATGGTTTCACCCATTATCTCAAATCAGTTAAACCTGAAGGGAGTGAAAATTGAGTTATCAGCTGTTAAAGTGTGTATACATTTCTTTGGGGTACCCTGTGTCCCCCTGAAAAAATGTAGACACACTTTGAATAATTACAAAGGCAGTGTTTGTACTACAACTGCATTTTCAAACTTCCAGTAGCATTTTAGGATGAATTTCCTTTGTTCAAAGCTTAGTCTGGCTGAAAAGAAAGAAACATCAGTTGAGCTATCAGCTGTTAAAAGTGTGTATACATGATTTTGGGACACCCTGTATCCATTTAAGTTATTGATTCACCTCTGATCACAGAGTTGTTTTTCTTTTCTAAATTATACCTTTATAGACAATAAAATAAGTATTAATCAAGGCAATATAAGCCAATTGTATGTGGGTTTTTGTTGTTGTTGTCAATTATAGATGCAGGATCAGCAGTTAACTGTCACTCTTTTTTGATGAGTTAAATACTGAATATTTTAAAACTCACATTATTTTCCTTAAATGACCAGTTTATAAAGCTTCACACCCATTCATGAGTTCATTTTAAAAAAGTTTAGGGTTTTACAGCATCAGGATTATTTATTAAATTTTGTATTATTTTTGCTTGTTTTAGTCTTCTGTGCTTTAAAAATATAATTTTAGCATCTCACTGCACTCTTTTGTGACAGACATTCCTCAGACAAAGGGTTTCCCCGTTTTATTTTTACTTTGAGAACTGCAAGTTGTGTACACAGTTTTCCATTTATTTTAACCACATGGTTCATTAATTTTAATATAATGGTAATTGAACTTTATTTAAACTACATACTTCTTCTGGATTTGGGTATATAAAATTTCTTGGAGGTAATTCTAAGAGTTTAGTTGTCTAATAGCTGCTGCTGGCTACTAGGTGGCTAATAGCTCTTTTAAATTGGCAAAGAGGCTATAATGACGTCCAGCAGAGTTTAGAGTTTTATAATGTAGTTTGCTCAAATTTTGCTTTTGACTCCCCATTTTTGTTTGTTGGTAGATGGACTTAGATGTCTAATTTTAAGAATATGATGGTATGCTAAGTTTTGTTAAGAATAGTATTTTTATTATATTGATAAAAAGATGGCCTCCTGGTGTTGAAAACCCTTATGATTATAGTTTATAAAAGCCACATAGATTACCCTGGCTGTTGTAGCTAAGTGGTTAGAGCATTGGTCTGTGCCCCTGAGGGTCTTGGCTTCGATTCCCAGTCAAGGGCAAATACCTGGGTTGCAGGTTCCATCCCTGGAAAAAATATCCTTAGGTGAGGATTAACAACAAAAAACAGCCACATAGATGAATGCATATATATATATATATATATATATATATATATATGTATATATATATATATATATGTACATATATATATATGGTTATGTAGAAGCTGGTTAACTTTGATAGGAATACTTAAATATAGCATTGTATTTTGATAGTATCCTATATACTATATAATAAAAGCGTAATCTGTAAATCGACCGAACAGCGGAACGACTGGTTGGCGGCGGGGAGGGTGTCAGTGAGCAGGCGGTGCCAGGCCACCCAAGGTGCATGCCAGCGGGCATAGGGAGGGGACGGGGATAGGGGGCGGGGGTGACCAGTGGCAGCGGAGGGGTGATTGGCCGCTGGCAGCCGCCACCATCCCCTGATCAGCCCACCGGCCACCTCCCGAAGAGGGAGGCCAGACTGAGGCTTACGCCTGCTCCCCAGAGGAGGGAGCAGGACTAAGCCCTCAGTCAGACATCCCCTGAGTCACCCAGACTGCGAGAGGGCACTGACCAGGCTGAGGGACCGCCCCCCCACCAAGTGCACAAATTTTCGTGCACCGGGCCTCTACTATTAAATAAATGAGGCATGTGGCCTCCTGGCCGCGAGTTTAACATGCTTGGTAGATGCTTCAGACATAAATGTGGGCAAAATACCCTGATGACTCTAACTTGAACAGTACGATTTGTATACAATGATACTTGTGTAAACTCAGAAAATTATTATGGGGCTATTTATTTCATTTTGATAGGGTGAGTCAGCTTCTGGCAAATGGGATTTATGTTGTAATCTAATATCTGTTAGTATGTTGCTGTAAAACATTTTTTCTTATGTTTCTATTTTATGATTTAGATAACAAAAAGAAAAGATATTTTAAGTTCAAGAAACATAATAATTAAGTCAAAAGTTTTAATATACTTTATAAAAACCTTATAGCAAGAGTGGCATGGAAAGATAGAAAGAAAATAGTAAGAATAGTAGAATAAGAGAAGAAAACTGCATTTGAAGAAAGAATAGTACACATAGAAGAGCGAATAGGAAATAATCTCTATAGCTTAAAGATCATGGAAACTGTGGCAAGAGAATTAGAAATATCGATGAGAGAGAAACATCAATCAATTGCCTCCTGCACACCCTCTACTGGGGATGTGCCCACAACCAAGGTACATGCCCTTGACCAGAATCGAACCTGGGACCCTTCAGTTGGCAGGCCAACGCTCTATCCACAGAGCCAAACCAGTTACATTTTTAATTGTTTATTTATATACTAGAAAACACATATAGCCAAACAAACACAAAACTCTTATCTGATTTTTTGTATTTTTAAATTTTTATTTTTTTTAAATTTATCATTGTTGAAAGTATTACAGACTCCCCCCACTCCCTTTTTCTTCCCCCTGTGACCCTCTCCTCCTCACTCCTACCTCTCCCCGGCCTTCAGAAGAGTTCAACCAAAGAACTTATATGCTTATATGCATGACCCATGAACACAGATAATAATGCGGTTAACTTGTGTTTCTTTTCTTTATAATGACATTTTTTGCATATATTTTTAGTGCTTTCAGAGAGAAAGTGAGAGGGAGAGAGAGATAGAAACATCAATGATGAGAATCATTGATTGGCTGCCTCCTGCGTACCCCCTACTGGGGATTGAGCCTGCAACCCAGGATGTGCCCAAACTGAGAATGGAATCATGACCTCCTGCTTCATAGGTTGATACTCAACCACTGAGCCACACCAGCCAGGCTGTTAACTTGTATTTTTAATCATTGTTGAGTAGAGAGTGTGAACTTAGGAGTCAAACGGATATGGATTTTGATCATGACTTGGCAATCTTCTAGCTGTGAGATTATGAACATAATAGTTAAACCTAAAGCAATAGGTTCTTTATTTGGAAAATGGTTGTTATTGTAAGGATCAAATAATTTGGCACACAAACACATTTTGTGTAATGCCTGGTACAAAGTTACACTCAGTCAATGACAGTTCTTTCTCCTTTATTTTTTTAGCTTAAATAATTTGAGGTATTCTTAGCTGAAATAGTTTTTTAATGAAAACTATGCACTGTCTACATTCAGCACAAGTTTCAGAGTTATCTCGTTCTGGCTCTGTGCATTATCTCTGAGCTCTTATATATGTGTTGTAGGTAGCTGATAAACATATAACTTCTGTGGTGTCTAGTAGAATTTTGATTAACTTCCTTCTCCCCTTTGGAAAATGTTTCACTTCCATTTGAAATTTATTTCAACATTGCTCTACTCCCGATAAATTAGTTCTAATTTGACTTTTCCTTTAAACTGGTATAACTTTTGCCTGGTTCCCTTATTGTATGAATAGAAAAAAAAAAAATCTTTCCCATATATTCACTTTATATCTCTATGAGAATTAAATTTTACCTTTTATTTGAGGAGCAGGAATTGTATTTTTATGTTATATTTTAAATATTTAATTTTTAAAATAATTTCTATTAAGTGTTTAAATACATCCTCAAGAGAAGATTGGCTTATTAAATGCTTATTGCCTGCAACTCACTGGTATTTTATTTGAATCATTTGATATTTGGGGTGTTCATAATATCAACCCTACTAACAATAACAGGTCTTTTCATAATATCTAACTACAAAATGCTTTGTTTGCAATACCAGTATGATATTATTAGGGCGAATTTTCTAACGTAAGGAATTGTGTTGTATCATTCATTGCATTCTTGAATATGTTGTTACTCTGCAATTGTATTTATTTATTTTTTTAATAGAAATGAGTATTTTTTAAAATATATTTTATTTTTTTATAGAGAGGAAGGGAGAAGGATAGAGAGTTAGAAACATTGAAGAGAGAGAAACATCGATGAGAGAGAAACATCAATCAGCTGCCTCCTGCACACCCCCTACTGGGGATGTGCCCACAACCATGGTATATGCCCTTGACCAGAATCAAACCTGGGGCCCTTCAGTCCGCAGGCCGAAGCTCTATCCACTGAGCCAAACCAGTTAGGGCTGCAATTGTATTTTTAATAAATGAACAGATAAAGGAGTCCTGAAAGAGTACAAGCATCTTTTCCCTTAAGTGTCTCATCATGTTGTATTGAGTTTAAAAAATCCTTCTTCTTTTAAATTTTAGATATGGTGTTTGGATCTTCCAAAATTCTTTCATATTGTTTTCCATAAATGTGTAATTTCAGTCAATAAGTTATTTTTAAAAATGAATGAGCATTGAATAGTGAAGGTGGGTTCATATATTGACCTGAAAATACCAGTAAATCAAGGTATCAGAGGATTTGAATAGATGGCATATTCTGAAAGATAATCATCAGCCTCTAATGAACCTATGAGATGGAAGAATTCTGAAAAAGAGGGGCATGGATTGGGTAAGAAAGTGTTTGAATGAAAATTAAAGACCAAAAATATTTTCTAAGTAAAAAGTTGTAAAAACTATTATCATTTTTTTGGTGTTATTCCTTTGAATTATTTAACCATTAACAGAGATAAACAGATTTCTTTGTGTATAGTTAAATGCATGCGTGTTTGCACCTGTTTCTAGTTTAGACTTTATAAGTGTTATTCTTATGGAAACAAAACAGAGTTGACCACAAACAGAATTACTGGAAAAAAATTGCATACTATTTGGAAACTTAGTGTCCTTTGCTTGTCTGGTGTTCTGATGTAGTGGGCTATTTGTGTTTTAGAAGAGGTCCATCAATGAAAAATGATATAACCAATGAACTTGAATTACCATTGCAATGTTAAAGATGAAAAACTGCCATTAATTACACTTTGGATTAGCATTATAGTTGTAAAGGAGTGTATATTGACCTTGTATCCTCTAAGTGTTAGGAAATCAAGAAATTTTCATTTGAAATGAAGCACACTATCACTGTACTCTTGCTTAAGACTTAAAATCCAGCAAACAAATAAGATTTCCAAAGATATAAATTTTGTAAATTTCTACTTCTTAAAAAATTTTGACTGAGTTTGTTACTGTTGGGTACATTTGATCTTCTTAGTTTAAATATTTTGAGCATGAAAACTGATAGCAGTCAACTTTTAATAGATCAAAGAATACTATAGAAGTCTGAAACTTTAAAAAATTGTATCTTCTTGGCTAGGTGAGAAGATAATTATATTTTACATATTGGAATTTGTACTTTTCTGTTATTAAGTTTAAATTTTCCCATATATTACAAAAACATATATAAAACATGTATATAGTTGCCTGACCAGAGTAGCTCAGTTGGTTAAGCCAGGAGTCCTCAAACTTTTTAAACAGGGGGCCAGTTCACTGTCCCTTAGACCGTTGGAGGGCCGGACTATAGTTTAAAAAAACAACTATGAACAAATTCCTATGCGCACTGCGGGTCCGGGACGAGTCGGCTGCTAAGCAGGACAGGCAGCGGCACCCGGCGGGCTGGATAAATGTCCTCGGCGGGCCGCATGTGGCCCACGGGCCATAGTTTGAGGACTCCTGGGAGCTTTGTCCTGTGCACTGAAGGTATGCTGGTTCCTTTCCCAGTCAGAGCACATGTTCAATTCCTGGGTCAGACTGTCTATGTTTGTCTCTCACATAGATGTTTCTCTGTCTCTCTCTCCAAGCATGTCCTCAAATGAGGTTTACAAAAACACACAAACATGTATACAATAAAAATTATTAATATTTTGGGTCTACATATGTGGACAATATTTACTGTTGATTTTTTGAGGGTGAGTTTTTGTTATTGGATAGTCACCTAAAATTCAGTGAAGATGTGTATATTCCAACATAATGAAAAACTTAGATAATAACTGGAAAAAAATCTTGTTTCCGTGTAGACGGTGATACGTTTTTATTTTCTCTTTTATTTCATAGCACTACTCATTTGTTTTTTCATTTTATTTTTAAAATAGGATGTGGATTATGATATATTTAGTAAACATTTATATTATCAAGTCAAACAAATTTCTGAAAATCCCACTAATTTTTCATAAGTTGAAAGCACATGTAAATTGTAGTCATTTTAGGTTCAGCATTCCTTATGTCTGAAATAAGAATTGATGTGATTAGCAGGATGTCAGAAAGGCTTGCAACTCCAAATCTTGTTTGCCGGGCTAGTTTTGATTCGTGACATCTTTTCACAAAAGCATCATTTCTTTGAGTAAACTTATTGGTCTCTATTAGTTTTTAGTTTTTTTTTTTTTCTAACTTATTTATCCAGAGCAAGTTTTGGTCTGTGAGAAAACATGGCCCAACATGGCACTACAACCAGTAAGGGCATTAAAAGAAGAAGTCTTCAGCATTATTTTTTTAAGCATGTGTAATTATTGTTTCTTTGTTATATTTCAAAATTACACTCGTGAATTTAACTTAAGAAATATAACATTATCAATTCTAGTACTCATCTTCTGTCATGTCCCTCAGCTTTCTCCCAGAAGAACCACTGTCCTAAATATTTATTATTTCCTTGCTTTTGTACAAATCATTTTTTGTATATGTACATATATCTCTAAAGAATTTGGTTTGTTTATGTACCTTATAAAATGGGTTAATACTGTGTGAACTCTCCTGCAATTTACTTTTTACACAAATGCATGTTTCTTTCTTTTTTAAAAAAAATATTTTTATTGATTTCAGAGAGGAAGAGAGAAAGAGAAACATCAATGATGAGAGTGAATCATTGATCGGCTGCCTCCTTCATGCCCCCTACTGGGGATCAAGGCTGCAACTTGGGCATGTGCTCTGTTTGGGAATTGAACCACGACCTCCTGGTTCATATGTCGATGCTCAACCACTGAGCCATGCTGGCTGGGCTCAAATGTATGTTTCTAAGACTCATCCATGTTGTTGCATATTTATTGCAGGAACCTGTAGTTCCTGGCTAAAAAATATTCTAATGTATGACTGTGCCACTGCTCATTTAACTATTGGGCTGTGGGCATTTTGGCTATTGTCACTTATTTGCTGTTTGAAGAGTACTTCTAGGAGTATTCTTATACATGTTTTTAGTAATATCAAGTGTTACCTTAGCACTTTGCATGGGAAAGACTTTTGTTGACATCAGGTTTTTCCCCTTATGAGTAATTTCTGAAACTCTTGTATCTTGTCTGTTATATATTTTCCCTTTTAGCTCTTTCCTCTGATTTTATTTATTTTGATTTACAGAAAAGCTGCAAGAAATGAACAAATAATTTCATATACTCTTTATTCATTTTCTTTACGTGTTATCATTTTACATTTGCTTTGTCTTTATTCTTTTCCCTCTTCCTTATTTTTTTCTTCCTCTTTCTGTTTCAATATTTATTTAACATTCTTTTTTTTCTTATACTGAGTCTAGGTAGTCAAAATATTGTGTCCAAAAGTAACTTAGGTTAGTTCCACACATCCTACCTTCCTGCCCCCACACTTGTAATTGTAAGTTATTCATTTGAAATATGGTTTAATTCATTTGTTGCTCTTTGTATTTAATTTTAGGATTTAACTCCCCTATTTCCCTGCTGGTTTATTTTATTTTTATTTTATTGAGTATGTGAAACATTGATATGGTTCTAAAACTCAGAACCATGTTTAAAACAACTACTCAGTGAAGAGGTATTTCTCAATATTCATTTTTTCTGTCTGTCCATTTTATTCCACCTATCTGTCTCATTAGTTTTAACCTTTCTGTGTTTCCTTTATGACAAATGAGTAGATGCATGCATCTGCATCTTTTTACAGATGTAAGGCCTATTTGTATATTTTCTTTTTAGTGAATTATCTGTTTACATTTTTGTGCCCATTATTCTATAGGCTGTTCTTTTGCAATCTGCCCCCCCACTCCAAGGCCCCAAGTTTTAAATGTTCTTTATATTATTTAGGAATATTAGCCATTACCTGTGATATGAATTGCACATATCTTTTTTTTTTTTTTTAATTTGGCAGTTTTTTCTTGATTCTATTTAAGACAATTTTTGGCAGAAAACATTGTTATTTATCCTATAGTCAAATGTATAAATCTTTTCTTATATTTGGAATCAAGTCATAGTTAAAAAGCTCCTCTTTTTGTTTTTTGTTTTTACACCCAAGGTAAAGAGGAACTCACTCATATTTCCCCTGTTCTCTTAAAAATTTTTTTGTTCTCTGATCGATTTGGAGTTTATTTTTTTTATCTCATCTTTTTTCAAATGACTATTCAGTTGCCCTGGCACTTTTTATAAACAAGCCCATCTTTATCTCGGTTATTTGAAATGCCACTCCTATCATATACTAAAGTTTCACACTGACATGGGTCTATTTCTAGACTTTCTGGTCTGTTTATTTCTGCACCAAACTGTTTAAATTATGAAGTGTGCATCTTATGTTTTTATGCGATTTAATGCAGTATTATACTAATAAGGTTAGTATAATTTTAGTATAGTTTTTAAATTAGTATATATTAATAAGAGGGTCTAGTATTCTCATATATATTTTTTTCCTGTCTTTTTTGTATTTTTACTTCTTCCATGTTATGTTTAATGTCCATTTGTCTAGTTCCATTTAAAAAAAAAGCTTATTGATACTTTTATTGGATTTATATTAGGTCTATAAGTTAACTAAGGGAAGTTTTTTGTCATCATTTCTTCAAATAGGTTTTCAATATCTTGCTCTTTCTCTTTTCCTTTTGGCACCCCCACAATGCGAATGTTTGTATGCTTGAAGTTGTCCCAGAGGCTCTTTACACTATCTTCGTATTTTTGGATTCGTTTTTCTTTTTGCTCTTCTGATTGGTTGTTTTTTTATTCCTCATATTCCAAATCATTGACTTGATTCTTGAAATCCTCAACTCTACTGTTGAATCCCTATAAATTACTCTTTATTTCAGTTAGTATATTATTCATTTCTGACTGGTCCTTTTTCATGTCTTTAAAATTCTCACTAAGATCCTTAAAAGTCTCATTAATACCCTTGAAGCTCTCATTAAGATCCTTGAGTGAGAGGAATAGACAAACAAGTCCAGGAAATACAGATTCCCAAACAAGAAGAACCCAAAGAGGCCCACACCAAGACACATTATAATTAAAATTCCAAAAGTTAAAGACAAAGAGAGAATCTTAAAAGCAGCAAGAGAAAGCAGTAACAAAAAGAAACAGCATCATCATCATCAGAAGAATCAGAAAAAGAAGAAGGAGGGGGAGGAGAAAAAACATGAACAATAAAATGGCAATAAATACATATCTATCAATAATTGAAACTAAAAATAAACGAACAAGGAATCTAATGAACAAAGAAAATTGATGAATAAAATAGAACCAGAGGCATGGAAATGTGGAACAGATTGATTATTCTCAAAGGGAAGGGGGAGGGTGGGGCAGGAAGAGATTAACCAAATAATTTATATGCATATATGCATTACCTATGAACACAGACATTAGGGTGGTGAAGGCTTGGGGTGGGTTGGGAACTGGGTGGAGGAGGGTAATGGGGGGGTGTACATCTATAATACCCTCAACAATAAAGATTTTAAAAATAAAAAATAAAGTAAAATAACTAAGGGAGGATTGGCATCTTTATGATACTTAGTTCCCTAACTAATTACAAGGGATATCTTTAGCTTTGTTCAGGTATACCTTTGAGTCCTTTAGAAGTGTTTTAAAGTTTTCCTCATGCTTCTTGCTAAATTTATTCCTCAGTATTTTATCATTTTTTGTGGCTGTGGAAAGTAGTATTTTCTTTAACATTAAATCCCCTAAATAGTTATTATTTTTACATATGAATGCTGTTCATTTCTATTCATTAAGTTTATATCTTTCTACTTTACTGATTGTGTTTACTGTTTGACTTTAGTAGGAATATGAGATAGTTTTTCTTCTTTTCCTATTTTTATACATTTAATTTCTCTTGCCTAATTGCATTGGCTTATGCCTTTAGTGCAATGTTAAATGGTATGGAGATAGTACACATATCATCCTTGTCTTGTTTTTGACCATAGAGGAATTAGTCTAATTTGATCTTTCTTTTTTCTCGTTAATTAACATGCAGATTTTAGGACTAAGGTCTGAATTTATTATGTCAAGAAAGTACCCATCAATTCCTCTTTTCTTGAGTGTTCATTTTTACTAAAAGCATTTTCAGTCTTGGAGATAAAACATCATTTTCTCTTTAAGTCTATCAGTAATAAGGTGTTGTATTAATGAATTCCCTAATAATGAACTACTCTTGTATTCCTGGAACAAATCTGACTTGTTCATTACATGACATGTTCTCAGTATGGTGTAGGACTCCCTTTACTAACATTTTTATTTAGAACTTTTGCCTCATTATTTTTTTGTGATGCTCTAATAATCTCTAATTATTCTGTTTTTGTACTGTCTTTATCAGGCTTAGCTATTAATGTTATGTTACTGTTATGTAAGCTAAGGAAGTTTTTCTTTATTTTTAATGCTTTGGACCAATTTTAGGGTATTAATTTTTTTTTAGCTCTAATCGGATCAACTTTTGTAAACTATACTTCTGTGATCATGTATTACACATTTTCAAAAATAGAATTTAAAATTTATTTACTGAGAATTCTCTAGAGTTTTATGATTTAAAGACTTCTGTTGTAATTATGTTCCATTTGTCATTTAATTTGTATATTTGTACTTTTGTTCTTTTATTGTTAATTATCTACTATTTTATTTTTTTTAGACATTGAGAATTTTTTATTAATTAGACCTTTTTTTTAAAAATATATTTTATTGATTTTTTTACAGAGAGGAAGGGAGAGAGATAGAGACTTAGAAACATTGATGAGAGAGAAACATCAGCTGCCTCCTGCACACCTCCCACTGGGGATGTGCCCGCAACCAAGGTACATGCCCTTGACTGGAATCGAACCCGGGACCTCTCAGTCCGCAGGCTGATACTCTATCCACTGAGCCAAACCGGTTTCGGCTAGATCTACTTTTTAAGTTTACTTAGATCTGTATTATCTTTATTATTTGTATTGTGCTTTCTTTTCCTTTCTGTTTCTATTTAGTTTATGAAGTGGGAATTTAATTCATTTTTTAAAATTGATGTGTTCAAGGCTATAATTTTTTTCTAAACATAGCTACAAATGTGTCCCATAGATTGGTATATAATGTTTTAATGTCATTATTTTCTTTGTCAAAATTGTAATATTTGGACGGGGGGATTAAACTTTTATTGTGGTTGGGTGGGTAATGGAGTAGGTAAAAAGAGTCCTAAAAAGGCTTTTTTTGAATGTTGTCAAATGGTTAAAAAAAAATTTAATGACAGTTTCCTTTTATTGAATGTTTACCATGTACCAATCTGGTATAGCCAAGCAGCTTATTTATATTATCTAATTTAAGCTGTATAATGTCATTTTGAGGTACATATTTCCCCAATTTCAGAATACTGAATCATTGGTTTACATCAGTTTGTATTTGCGCAAGGCTGTGTAACACGTAAGTTGTTATTGTTGAAATTAAATTCCATTTCTGACTCTATAGCTATGGGTTTTACTTAAGCAGTAATATTGTGAGGTCACAGAGGTATTTAACAGTATGGCATAATCAGTAACTGTTAGTAGCACAGTGTGACTAGAATAAAGTCAGCCCTTAGTAGTATCATTTCTGGCTTGGACAAATAGTTCATCGAGATACTATTAGTAAAATGGGAAGCATGAAACAAAGCAGGTTTCTGTAAGATGATGGGTAAGTTTGATGTACCTACTAGGTAGCTAAATGGAACAGTCCAGTAGATAGGTGAATATATGGATCTGGACTTCTGCAGAGTGGAGCTTATAGGTGAAAATTTAAATAATGGGTTTTCAAAGTGGTAAGAATAATGTGAATATTGAGATCAGAACATGAAGAAAACAGTGAATCTTAAGGTTGAGAGGAAACAAGAAAAATTAGTCAAAATGTTAGGAGGAAGTCTAGGATAAAGTGGTTCACAGGTGCCAAGGGAAATTTCAGGTAAAGGAGGGTCATTAGTATTAGTGCTCTGGAGAACTAAAGAAAGATAAGAGTGTTCTTTTGATTTAATAGTAACTGAAAGGAAAATTAATATCTTGTTGAGTTCTGTGGAATGATGAGGGTTAGGTGAGAAGACAATTGAGACAGGAATCAGTTGGAGATAAAACATTTGGGTATGAAGGTAAAGTGTGATAGGTGGCATTAGCTAGTGGAAGGAGTGAGGTTGAGTTGAGGATGCCTCTCTTGCCCTCTTCCTACTTTTCCTCTCTCACTCTCTCCCTTTCCCTTCCCTGTATTTATCTTTTTTCTTACGTCCTCCCTCTGTCCCTCCTTTTCTTTATTCTACCACTTTCCCTACTTGTTTTCCTCATATGATGTTATGGATTGAGAATTTAACTTTTGTCAGCATGAAATCTTGTCTTAGGTATAAATATAAAAACATAGAGATTTAAAAATATTCAGGTATCAGATCAGAATGATACTTTAAGAGTTTCTTGAATCCAGGATCATAGTCACTTTTATGCCCAGAATTAAACGTACTTGTCTAACAAATTTTAATCTTTGAAATAATAATGAAAATAATATAAGCACAATAATAAGACCTATACATATTTAGTCAATTTATAGCTCACTAGAGGCCTGATGCCCGAAATTCGTGCAAGGGGCTCGGCCCTCGCTGCCCTGGCTGCCTCGCGGCCCCGCGGCCCCACCCACTGGTTGTTTAGGAAGGTCGTACCAGAAGGTCATTCAGCAGTCCAGTCTAATTAGCATATTAGCTTTTTATTATATAGGGTTGGCAAATCTATGCCAATTTTACAGATAAGGAAACTGAGAGAAGTTAAGTATACTTGCTTATTGCTCTATACCTGGTATGGCAATTAGGTTCCAGAGTCTATGGTCTTAATACCAGGGTTGTATTCACTCTTACTATGCTATAATACTTATTTCATACTTTTAAAATTAATTATATTTTTGTTATAAATTATAATTTAAAGTTAGAAGTTAGAATATTTTGACATTTTAGAGAAATCTTAGCATATGGAATAGATAAGATTAGAAAAAAGTCATTTCTGAAACAGATATATCAAGTAAAAATATGAATTGAAATTCTAGTTTTCTGTATTTCAGTTAAAATAGTGAAATGCCTATGGGAGAAGCTAGAATGCCTCTCATGTATGGCACATACTATTTTATAAACACAATATTGCTATAAAGTAAAAGTATATATAAGATAACTAAATGATCCCTGTAGGATACCAATCAGAAATTGATAAATTCTTAAGTTTGTTAATACCTATTGACCTTATAAATATTTTTCTTCAGGCAAAAATGCAATTTCCATTGTGAGCTGCCTTCCAGAATTTATGGTAGAACTTCGCTGACGTTGCCACTGATGCCAATGTGGAATAAAGGTCTTTATAATTTAGAAAGTCAGAACATATAAATAGATTACTGCTAAAAATAATTTACTCTTCTTAAACTTTGAAATACATAGTATAAATGTGTTTGAATTTTTAGAAAGAATTCTAAACACTGCTATAAATGTGTCCCATAGATTGATATGTAATGTTTTAATATCATTATTTCCTTAGTCAAAATTGTAATATTACTTTGAAAATAAACTAATATATATATATAACCTGTTTATTTTGCCTTCATCAATATTTTGTTTTATTTCATGCTTGTCAATTGGCTTTCCTTTTGTATTTGAAATCTAATCACAATCTAATAATGTTTTGTATTTGAAATCTAATCACAATCTAATGTTTTGTTGGGAAACTAATTACAGAATTATATTTCAACATTTTTTTCTTTAAAAACAAGTTGGCAAACTGATTTTAATATGAAAAATCTATTGTTGAAAAAGAAGTTAACACTGAGACAGTTGTATTAATTATTTTAAAGTAATTATTCTTCCCCTTTGCTGACTTCATTGTAATAATTGATTTGACTTGGATACTGGGTCATCAGACCATTGAGTTCATGGATGCCTGACTTGTCTTGCTCACTGCTGTCTTCTCAGTGCCTAGTTAGTGCCTGTGCCTTTCACTAGTAAGTATGCCAGTGCTTTTTCTGAACTAACTTGATAGTTAGGTAATATATTTAAATACTTTCTCTGAGTTAGAAATGCACTTCTAATGGTAATATGTTATATGTAAACACTAAGACATTATTAAATTGTCTTGTTTAGCTGAGTCTCATATGGAAATATCATCTTAAATTTAGAAACACTAGTTTTAGATTTCAGGTAATGGCCCTTTAGGAATAGTTATGGAATTCTCATTTTCAGTCATTTTGCTTTTACTTTCCTTTCCTTTTTCCCTTTCCCTCTCTCTACTCTCTTTTCTTCCCTTCAACCTGTTCATTATTTTCTCTTTTTGTTTGTTTTCCTTCAGTATCTGGAGTCCATCTTTCTCCAGCTTCTCCTGCGATTGTACTGGACCATGACCACTCTTCTCCCACCATTGCCTGCCTCGCTTCTGAGCCCATCATTTCATCACCAGAGATTACACATGCAGACACCACCATAGTCAGTCAAACTGTTCCTAAAGCGCAGGTAAGGACAAGCCTATCTTTATACGAAATCTGCATGCTTAAAAAAAAAATTGTATACTGATTGAATTAACTTTTGAAGATTTTCTGATTCCTTTTCTTAACTTTCTGAAAAATATTTCTGTAGACACTCTAACTTTGAGGCTAATATCTAGAATTCTGAATAATACATTTGTTTTGGGGAACAATTGCAAGGAATTTAAGTAACCTTAGTTACCAAAATATGGTTTGAGTGTCCATTTATTAAAATTGACTTCATTTACATTTCAAATCTTGAACTTCAAAAGGGAAAATAATTACAAAAAAAGAATAATCATTTCTGTTTTCAGGGATGCTTATTGTATGTTTTCAGGTATTAGAGTGTGCTTTTCAATTTTATAGTAAAATTTTAAAAGATTGCAGTCTTAGAGTTTATTCATTCAAATATATATTGATTCAGGCTTTGTGCTAGATCCTGGATTTAATCCAAATTTTCCAGGTGCTATACACAATCTCAAGTTATCTGGTATCTTTACTAGAAAGTGATGATTAATTAGAGGTTATTAATTAACTAGAGGCCCGGTGCACGGATTTGTGCACCAGTGGGGTCCTTCAGTGTGGCCTACGGGGATTGAGCCAAAATTGGCAGTCCAACGCCGCCTGCCACTCCTGCCTACAGCTCCCGTTCATGCCAGCCCCACTGCGTCTGCCATGGGCTTGCACCTAGTCAGTCCCGATGAGGAGAGACTCGCACCACCACAGTGGCGCTCGCCTGGCACTCACCATCCATGAGCCCTGCGTTTGGTGCCCCTCTGTCAGCTGAACTGTGCTCCCGTGGTGGGAGCACACTGATCACCAGGGGGAAGGTCCTGCATTGAGTGTCTGCCCCCTGGTGGTCAGTACATGTCATAGCAACCTGTCGTTTGGTTATTCAGTCTTTCGGTCTGTTGGTTGCTTAGGCTTTTATATATATAGATTTAAAATTCCGATTTACAATTTAAAATATAAGCAAATTCTGGTGTGTGTAAATTTAAGAACTGATATTAGATATGCCTCTTCCTAATTATATACTTACAGACATATGAAAAAGTTTTAAGTTTTTAGTGCTTTGCTTGCAAAATAATAAATGCTTTAAACTCTAAAGTTTAGAGGAAATTTTGTGTCTTACTGCAAAGATCAGGTTGTTGTAATAGTTTGAGGTCTTCTGTTGATTTACTTAAAGGGTGAAATAATTTCGGAACCCTTGCTACAACTTAATTTCCAAATGTGGTTTCTGGTGCCCTTTGGATGTTTTCATTATTGGTACAGTGTAAACTTTTCCCTCTTGTATATATTTTTTTTAATGTGGTTTAGATTCAGCAATCAACACACACTGATCTGGATATCTCACTTTTTCCATTGGGTTTAACTGATGAGAAAAGTAATGGAACAATTGCTCTTGTGGATGATTCTGAGGATCCTGTAGCCAATGTATCAAACATACAGCTTCAGCAGAAAATTTCAAGTTTGGAGATTAAACTCAAAGTTTCTGAGGAAGAAAAACAGAGAATTAAAAAGGTATATTTACATTTCCCTAAAAATGTTTAAATTGTACATTCTGGAAATTTTATAAAATCCCTATGTTTCATTAAAAACTCATCAGGGGAAGAAGACACTGTCATTTCTTGGTTGTAGGTTTAATCCAGTCATTTGAATTTATCACTTAGAAGTCTTTGATAAGAAATCTCTGGTCTTAAATGTGTACTTTTAAAGATATGAACATATTTTACTAGATTTTTGTTTTCTCTAAATAATGCTTTTTTCTGGTTTATATTTATTTATCTAGAAAGCAGGTAGTATTGTATTTCTTACATAGTTTAGCAGGTTTGTAACATTATCTTATTCCTATATAACGTCAGACATCATGGGATATTTGACAAGAGTACTTACATATACAGCTATTTTAGTAAATTATGTTTTCATTTCTATTTCCTTAAAATAAAAGGGCCTTAGCAAATTTATTAAAGTATATGTAGATATAGACTGTGTTGATTATAATTGGCTTAGGTGCTTTTATTCATTTATTAGCATGAATAATTTTAGTGTTATAGCAATATTTGATATTGGTCTGGAAATGAGAGTGAAGCACACAATCTATAATATTGTTAAACTTTAAATCATACTTCCTGTGGGTTTTTTCCTTATCAAACATTTTCTGCTATGTTCATTGAAATAACGAAATATATTTCATGCCATTACATAATTTGTGCTTGGGTTTTTCTCCTTTAGGATGTGGAATCATTGATAGAAAAGCATAGTGTCTTAGAAAAAGATTTCCTTAAAGAAAAAGAGCAAGAGGCCATTTCTTTTCAAGATAGATACAAAGAACTTCAGGTAAACCGCCTGTGATTACGATTTAATGTGTAAGCCTTTTGATGAAGCATGTAATGTAATTTCAAATAGTGCTCAATAAACACTTTATGAATGAACAATCATTATGTAAAAATATTGACCAACATGGATGAAATTAATGATTAATGTAATTTTGAAAAGTATGAATCTGTGAGGGTTAGTTGTTTGAGACTCAATTTGGTGAAAAATACTCTGTTTCTGATGGATAAAATTTGGAATTTGGACATTCTGATTTTATTTATTTGTGACTAGAGGCCCGGTGCACGAAATTCGTGCACGGGGGAGGGGGGGTGTCCCTCAGCCCAGCCTGCACCCTCTCCAATCTGGGACCCCTCGAGGGATGTCCGACTGCCCACCGGAATTGGGCCTAAACAGGCAGTCAGACATCCCTCTCACAATCCAGGACTGCTGGCTCCCAATTGCTTGCCTGCCTGCCTTCCTGATTGCCCCTAACCACTTCTGCCTGCCAGCCTGATCACCCCCTAACCACTCCCCTGCCAGCCTGATTGATGCCTAACTGCTCCCCTGCCAGCCTGTTTGCCCCTAACTGCTCTCCCCTGCAGGCCTGGTCACCCCTAACTGCCCTCCCCTGCAGGCCTGGTCCCCCCCAACTGCTCTCCCCTGCAGGTCTGGTCACCCCTAACTGCCCTCTTCTGCAGGCCTGGTCCTCCCCTACTGCTCTCCCCTGCAGGCCTGGGTCCCTCCCAACTGCCTTTCCCTGCAGGCCTGGTTGCCCCCAACTTCCCTCCTCTGCCGGCTTGGTCACCCCTAACTGCCCTCCCTTGCAGGCTTGATCACCCCCAACTGCCCTCCCTTGCAGGCCTGGTCCCTCCCAACTGCCCTCCCCTGCTGGCCTGATCGCCCACAATTGCCCTCCCTTGCAGGCCTGGTCCCTCCCAACTGCCCTCCCTTGCTGGCCATCTTGTGGTGGCCATCTTGAGTCCACATGGGGGCAGCCATCTTGTGTGTTGGAGTGATGGTCAATCTGCATATTACTCTTTTATTAGATAGGATAGAGGCCTGGTACACGGGTGGGGGCCAGCTGGTTGTCCCTGAAGGGTGTCCCGGATCAGGGTGGAGGCTCCCTTGGGGCATGGGGCGGCCTGGGCGAGGGGCCTGTGGTGGTTTGCAGGCTGGCCACACCCCCTGGCGACCCAGGTGGAGGCCCTGGTATCTGGGGTTTATTTATCTTCTACAATGAAACTTTGTAGCCTGGAGCGGAGCCAAGCCTTCTGCTTGCTCCGTGGCAGCAGCCATTTTTTTGGGGATTTATATATCTTCTATAATTAAAACTTTGTAGCCTTAAGTGAGGCCTGGGCTGGCCAGGGTGTGCAGAAAGCTTGGCTTCCTCCATCACCAGGGGCAACCCTAGCCTCCTGCTCTTTCCAGCTCCGTGGCCGCCGCCATTTCTGTTTGGGTTTATGTATCTTCTATCATTGAAACTTTGTAGCCTTGAGTGGAGGTGTAGGCCAGCAAGGGCAGGTGGAAAGCTTGGCTTCCTCCATTGCCAGGGAAACCCAAGCCTCCCTCCTGCTCTCTGTGGCTGTAGCCATCTTGGTTGGGTTTATTTGCATATTCGCTCCTGATTGGCTGGTGGGCATGGCTTTGCGGGTGTAGCGGAGTGATGGTTAATTTGCATATTACTCTTCTATTATATAAGATTATATTTTAAAAGAGCTTAGAATCCTGTAACTCCTGAACTGAGATATTTAATCTTTTTTATATATTGTAATCAATGTCTCCTCTTTGCCTCCTCAAGTTTTCTTAATAAACTTTTTTTTTTTTCCTGTTCTTCCCCATCTCAGTAAATGGCAATGCTATCTTTCCATTCCTTAAGGCTGAAAACCGCATTTATCCCTTTTTTTTTTTTTTTTTTTTTTCACTTACTCATGTTTGTTCCTTCAGGGAAACCTGTTGGCTCTACCTTCAAAATATCCACGTTTCCATGATTTATCATTATGGTTACTGCTACCAACCTATTCTAGGCCTTCCTTATTTCTAGCCAATCTTTATGCTCTGTCATTGCCTAACTATGGGCCATTCTCCACCTTGCAGCCACTGTGATCTGTTCAATACTTACAGTTGATTTTGTTATTTTTCTCCTCTGAAATCTTTAGTGGCTTCTCATCTCACTCAAAGTAAGTCAAGTGAGTCCTTAAAATGGTTTGCAAGGCCCTATACTCTCTTTTATCCTTTCTCCCTGCCTCTTTCTCCTCATTTTGCTTTATCCTTAGATCCCTATATCTCTTAATTTTCTGCATGTTTTCTTTTTTATACCATTCAAGTCTCCATGAGACCTTTCAGACAATGCTGACATCCCGTACCAACACTCCCATATGATGCTTTTTTCCTCCATAGCACTTTTCCATCTGACCAGCTTGTTTATTTGCCTAGATAATTTTAATAGTCACCTAAGTGGTCTTCTAGCTTCTGCTCTTGCTCTTCTCCTTAATGAGTCTTTATTTCAGCAGATAGATTAGTGTTTTTTAAAATTTAAGTCAAATCATTTCCCAGTCTTAATTCTCATTCTCCTTCCAGTGTAAACCTTTGGCTTCTCCAACTTTTCCAGTTTACCCCCAGCTATTTACTTACAGCAGGCTTGGTAATAAGGTCCAGGTGAATGTGTGAGCCTGTCTGGGAGGGCATTCCTTGGCTGTTGGAGTGGTGAGTGGAGGGAAATGGTTTATGATTTAGTCACAGTCTCCCTGCCTAGAATGCCTTCTCTCCAGATATCTACATGGCTCTGTTAAAAATTATGTACAACATGAAAATAAGGAAAAGGCTGCAGTGTGTTCTTTCAGTGTCTAGGGGGACATTGTTTAATAGACCTACCCAAGGATTATTTAGGAGAATGTACTTTATTTGTCTCATAGTTTATTGATTTTACATGCTAATTATGTTTTTTCCCCAGAGGCAATGCCTGTTTGTTCAAAAAGATATAGGACAATCACCAATTTTGTCTCTAACCTAGCACTCTTTCCTGTTTAACTACCCGTTATTTAAATTATGTAAATATATAAATAAATATCTATATCTATATATATCTTCAAATGCACTTTGAACCAGTCTTAACTTCTGATTTATTGAGTCTTAATAAGTGAGTAGAATAAATCTGGGATGTATGTTCAGTTTATATTTATATGAGTCACATTTTAAGTCTTTGAAAATCATATTTTAATAAGTCTCAGTGAAACTTCAGATACCTGCTCTTATGGATGCTTCCTTTGACCATGCTATATAAAATGAGAACTGTGTACATGTTCAGCATGCCCTAGCCCCTTTTCTTTGCTTTTTTGCCTCTCCTCATAGCACTTACCTTCACTTGTTATTTTATTTTGATGTGTTTTTTTTTTTTTTTTTCCCCACCAGAGTGTAAACTCCATGAAAACAGGAGCATTCCTTTCTAGTACCTAGAGCAATACCTGGCATGTAATGTGGGTGTAACGGGGGCTCAATGCTCTTGAATGAGTGTGCACTAATATTGTGCACCCTGTTCTCCAAGGGCTCATCTCATTGTATGTGGTCACATTTACCAGCCCCATACTTGGAATTAAGGTGCTTATTAGAAGCCACAGTACCGAATACTGACAGAACTTAGTGTTTCTTCTGTCTACGTTGAATAACTTATTCTGGGCCCTGTAGTGTGGACATATACCTTTGAAAATTTAGTTTTTCAGTCTGTTAATGGGAATAGTAACATACCTGAGAAATCATCTGGGGCCATACAGCACTTGAGTTTTTCACAGTAAAGACTTACATAAATGCCAAGGGGCATTATCGTTGTCTTACTACTTTTACTATTGATAGTGATAGTTTAAGAGTTACAACTTGAGTCTTCAAAACTAACCTTCAATTTAAAAAGCTCTTTCTTATCCAAAGAAACCTTTTTCAGATACTTTTACTTCAGCACCAAGAAAGGTCTCTCTCCCTTTTTATACCATGTGATTAAAAGAGTAAATTAACTTACGGAGTATTTTATCACCTTGGCTACGTGATAGAAAATGTACTAGAAGGTCTCATAGCTCAATTGAACTTAAAGACAGGCATGCTGTTTAGCTGGCACAGGTAACCTCTGGTTTTCGAAAAGTACTCCTTATGCCACTTTGCTTTTATGAAAGATCTACATTAGTACCTGTTTTCCAAAGAGGATTTTAGTTTTTATTTTTAAGAAGGCAAAAAGTGAAACCAGTGTTCAGTGTTTGTTTTGGTATGATGAGTGGTTTTTAATTAAATCCTACACATTTGGGGTATTTTGTGTGACACCTTCTATCTTGTTTAAATGACACCACGCAGGTTGGGGAAAGGTGGAGGCCACTTTGTTTATGTCAGGTGTGGGGGTGAAATTGCAATTTCCCCACTCAGCTGCCTTTGACACCCTGGGCAGAAGGGGTGCCCTTACTCCAGAGAGAAAGTGTAATATCAGGCCTCCTGTAGACTTTGGCTGATACCACCCTGGCATGGAGGAGGTGACGTACCTGGTAGCAGTTCCCATGTGCTTGTACTAGCACCATGGAGCCAGGAGGCCTTGCTACTTCTGAGTGGTTGTAAGAGTTCTGGTTCCCCACTCAGCTTCTTCTGACACTGGAAAAGAGGGGGAGATGGAGCCTCCTTACCCTTGGGTGGGGATGCAAGTCCTCAAAACTCCTTCAAACCATAATGTTTTCTTTGTTACCCCTCAGGGGCAGCCAGGGCAGCACTTTATAGCTGGGTGAGAGGGAGATCTGGGCTCAGCACTCTGGCCTTTGCTCTCAGAGCTGGAGGTGAGCTGATACTTTTCACCATTGGGCCTGGCTGTCATAGAGTGCTTCTTATCTAAAAGTTTTCTGTTCTCCCCCTTTCATGGTCCTTTGGGTGGAGAGGGATGGTATTTCTTGGGGCTGTTTTTGTTTGTGCTCACTGGCATTTCATGGTTACCGGCCATCCCATTTTCTGAGGCTAAAAGAAAACTCATAGAACTTACCACTGTGTCATTCCCTGGGTCCTCAGGTCCCTAGGTGGTCTGCCCTTCCACCACCTTCTAGAATCTTCTTACATTTGCTTTAATTATACTGTCCAGGCCTTTTTGCTGTACTTCTTAATAAACATAGGGAGGAGTGCATCTGCTTCACCTTAGTCTGGAAATGGAATAGCAAGGAATATTTAAAAATTTAAATAACCTTTATTTGTGTGTCCACAGCAGAAAATTAATTTCAATCTCTAGATAGAATTTTTAAGCAAGTATTTTGAGTAATTTTTTTTAAAGGAACACAGTTTGAAAACTTAATTCATGGAGTCATTGTAGCTATAGAAGAGAGTAAATAAAATATAGATAACTTAAATTGGGAGATAATCTATAAATTTCAATCTCTTTTGTGTTTACCTAGTTTGTGCACACATAATATGTGTGTTAGTCTTTCTGGAAATATATTTTCAATACAAATATTTAAATTGATTCAACAAGAATTTAGGAAATCTTCAGCTTTACTATTTGACCTCCTTTCTATAATCCCATTTTTTTCTGTGGATATAGCCTTCCCCTTCACCCTCCCAAATTGGTACAAGTTCTATCTAATAATTTCTTAGGAAAAGATGTGATTAAATATGTGAGTGTCAAAGGAGGCCACTGTATGCTAAGTTTATATATAGGATCAAATATTAGCAAAAGTGAGCTTTTAAATAGTGAATATATATTAAATTTCTTGCTTGAATTAGTGATTTGCCCATCATTCCTCAGGTACTTGAAAGTAAATATATTTATCATTTATTTGGCAATCAATATTTTGTTATTGTTGTTGATTAAGGTATTACATATGTGTCCTTATCCCCCCCAACTCCTCCACTCATGCCCTCAACCCCCCTGGTGTCTGTGTTCATTGGTGAGGCTTATATGCATGCATACAAGTCCTTTCTTTGATCTCTCCCCCTTACACCTGCCCTCCCCTACCTTCCCTCTGAGGTATGACAGTCTGATCGATGCTTCTCTGTCTTTGGATCTGTTTTTGTTCATCAGTTTATGTTGTTCATTATATTCCACAAATGAGTTAGACCATGTGATATTTATCTTTCTCTGACTGGCTTATTTCGCTTAGCATAATGCTCTCCAGTTCCATCCATGTTGTTGCAAATGGTAAGAATTCCTTATTTTGTAGCACAGCATAGTATTCCATTGTGTAGATGTACATATTTTTATATTAAGGCGTATGTAACATACAGTTCTTCTAAATATTTGTGGAACTTAATAAAATAGAAAAAGGTTTTTGCTATTTATGATGACAAGGATAATATATTGGTGCCTGTCTCTCTGTGGTATCCTAAATAAAGCAAAACATTTAGGAATATAAAAAGATAGTACCGACAAGCCTAAATTAACTGAGAAGCCTTTCTCCTTAAACTGTTTGTATACTTATATATTTATAAGAATATACTTACTATGTGAAGTGTGGACAATAAAGGAAAACAAAATTTATGCCTGTCACCACCAACACAAGAGTTTTCATGTGATATCAAAATATAGGGCTTGAATTTTTAATTTTATAAATTCATCTACCTTTACTTAGGCTCGTTTTGGGTGTGCCTTTGTCAAGATTTTAGTCTGACCAGAGAGAGAGTAATTAGTAAATGGAATGTTTGTAAAGCCTTTAAACAAACTTTTTCTTAAAACAACATGAACTATTACAGGGATTTCTGACAGTGTTGTTTTATGATATGGTCTAATTAGCAGGATAGGTGGAGGTTTGTGAATGTGCCCATAGCAGAAGGAAATAACGAATACTGTGAACTCTGCAGTACAATGGGGGTGTGCACAGGTCTCCTTTCCTGTTCTGTCCAGGGTGTGTGGACTAACTGGAGGAAGAAAAGTGAGTCATGTGTATTTGTTAGAGGTAGCTATTTAAAGGGCTTTCCATAAAACCTGAATAGAGAACTCATCTTAGTACAACTTGGATACCAAACTCTTTTGTCTTCTTTCTCACCTCTCTCACCTGTGATGAGCTCTGGAGAAACTTGGCAGCTTATTAAAATGCACATCTCATAATGTTACCACATTTTTAAAAATTCAATTAACATCAAAGCTCATTATTAAATCATCATCTCTGATAGTTGTCAGTAAGGGTACCTATAGGTAGCTTTTGGAATTTTCTGTATGAATATTTTAAAGACTGGGCAGTTCTTCCAAATGCCATCTCCTATTGAAATGTCTCCTGGTTATAGTATTTCGATTTTCTG
Organism: Plecotus auritus; assembly: GCF_963455305.1. Classification (NCBI taxonomy): domain Eukaryota; kingdom Metazoa; phylum Chordata; class Mammalia; order Chiroptera; family Vespertilionidae; genus Plecotus; species Plecotus auritus. Next base: position 190,229,751 of record NC_137772.1, on the reverse strand, counting down.
TTTGAGAATTTTAGTTTTTAAAAGTTAGGTGAAAATATGGTGTTTCAGAGGACCTTAAATTGACTTCATAAATGGAGTTGCACTGCTTCAGATGACTGCCCATGTTCTGTTGTTGGTTTCACTGGTCACATTACTTAAATATGAGGAGATACTATTCTCAATATGTTTGTGTACTATTTCCAAGTGAATACTGGTCAAGTGTTGCACATTGGGCCCTCAGCCAGAGGCTACTGCTTAGTAAGAATTAACCAGTTCTACATGCGTAACTCAAAATACAGTTACAGTCTTATTTAGAAGTAGATAATGCTGAAGGAAATACAAATTAAGCATAGCTTGAAGGTATCATATTTGTTTATTTAGCTACCTTTAAGAATGATTAACATTCTGAAGAAGAGAAAGCAATTAAAGGAAAAGAAGGATCTTATGTTTTGGTTGGTCTCATATGCCTTTCATTTAATAATATATTTTAGATTTGATTAGATATTGTGACATGGATAAATTTCAGTTCTATCTTCTTTACAACCCCTGTTAAAGGAGAATTATTATGGGGGGAGCTTGGTGAGAAACAAGTCTTTTTTTTTTTTTTTTCTTATTCCAAAATGAATTTTCATTATCAAATTCATTTTAAATACTAATATTTGGAAGACCTCTTTGTCAAACTGTATTAGAACAATAAACATTGAAATAACAGTTTTATATACTCTAACACTTATTAAAAACAAACTAGTAGAATTCTTTATGTTTTTTAAAAAACAACATTTTGAGGGTATTTTACTTAATATGTCAGTTGTACATTTGTTAAATAAGACTAGGTCAAGGTAATACATTTTTAAATTTTGTAGTAGTTTTATGTAGTAGTTTTCACTGATTTCTTCATTTTATCTGTTTTGCTTCAATGATCTGATGCCCTTTAAATTTTAAAGCAGTAGTCCTCAATCTGGCTCACATTAGAATCTCCAGGGAAAGCTTTAGAAGAGTGTGTTTTTAAATGCTCAAGTACTTCCCACACCAGTTAAGTAATGTGTTCAAGTATTTTAAACTACAAAGCATGAAAAAGGTGTCTAATGAAAGCCTACTCCTTATCTTATGCAGTAATCCACCTACTCCCTGTTAATTTTTATCCTTCTACAGTCTTTTATAATGCATACAAAAAACTATAACTTCCTCCCCTCCCTCCCTCCTTCTCTTCCTTCCTCCTCTTTCCTCTTTTCTATACAGATGGTAGTGTATTAAATAAATACACTTCTATTATTTATTTTCTTTAAATTTCCCCACCTCTCCCCTTCTTTATTTAAGACTATTTCTTGGAGGCCTTTTCATGGTGTTTCATTAGGAGATTCCTTATTCTTTTTCTTTTTCTTAATATTGGAGTATGTTATTCCATTTCCTTCTAATAAGAAGTATTGCTGTCAATGAGTAGTTTTAATCTAATCTTCCAGTTGCTTGTTCTTTAAAATGAAATTTTTTTATTAGAATATGTTCTGGTATTGGTCATTCAGTGTTGATTTTCCTAGACTTACAATGTGTTCTTTAATATATATAGTTTGAATTTCTTTTTTCAAATTACAAGAAGTGTTTGTTAAATTCTAATTTTAATACTTGTTTTATTTCCTTACTATGATTTTTTTTTCTTTTTGGTGTCTCTTATTCAATGTGTGTTAATCTTTGTATTCTATATTTGCCTTTACTCTAATTATGATTTATATTTTTCTTTAATCTACTTTATCACTACTATCCTAATAACTTTTAGTGGACTTTGCATTATAAATATAGAGTTTGAAATTTCTTTTTTTTTAAATGTATATTAACTGTGAGTTGTTGGTTCTATTTTTTTTACATGCTCTGTATGTTTTTGATGAGGGAATTTTGAGAGATCAGAAGACTATTACACCACCTCTGCCATAGTCCTGGTATCCTCTTACTGTTATTTATTACTAGAGGCCCGGTGCACGAATTCGTGCATGGGGAGAGGGGGACCACGGGAAGTTGGCCGGTTGGTGGGGAGGAACTGTGGGAGCTTGGCCAGCTGCGGGGAAGGACTGCGGGAGGTTGGCTGTGGGAGTGCACTGACCACCTGCCACCCGGGGAGAGGGACCATGGGAGGTTGGTTGGTTGCACTGGTTGGTGGGAGCACATTGACCACCAGGGGGCAGCTCCTGCGTTGAGCGTCTGCCTCCTGGTGGTCAGTGTGCATCATAGTGACTGGTCGTACGGTTGTTCGGTCGTTTGGTTGTAACTGTCGCTAGGCATATATATATATATATATATGAATTAAAGGGAATAATCTGAGATAGTAAGGGTTAAATATGTGCTTTCCCTCAGGATATTACCTCTTTCTGAATTAGTAGTGCATTATAAGGAGTTGGAGGTCTTAATCTTGTTTAACAAAATTTGAGGGCAAAGAACATGTTTTATTCATTTTTGTATACTATTATTTGGTATTTGTAAGTGCCTATGATAATTGTTGAAATGAAGAAAAAAATGTCTGGAAAATAAAAGGACTACTTGGGAAAATACTGCTTTATTTTTTGTTTTCATCTTTTCATCTTCAATTTTGTAGAGTCAGTTATATTACATTTAGCTGAGTCATTGAATTTCACATGCTTTATCCCATTTTCTTAAGTGAAGGTGAAGAAAAATTTTTAAACTAATTTGAGGGGGGAAAGTATTTATATGCATATCTATAGGGCTGCTTCTCATTTAATTCTTTATCGTATAACATATAACTTTTATTTGTACCTTTTTACCTATATCTGCAAATATGTATCACACCAAGATTGATATTCCTAATAAGGACCTAAGTCGTTCCCCTTACCCTTCCAAAAAATTATGTTGAGAATAAACACTTTAGTTTTATACTATTTCTCCTTATTCACCATCATTATTCCCTTACTTAATGGTTAGTAACATTTCCTTAACTTAGTGGTTAGAAACTTAAAAAAAAGGATTATTTTTAGAAAATAAAAATCATATATTTTACAAAATGAAAACAGCTTAACCTATTGTTTATAAAAATATCAGTTTGTTGGATACAGTTTAAACAATGACAAAATTAGAAACATTTTAAGAAAGCACTCTTCCAATTTTAACATTCAAATAGGCAGTTTCTAAAAGAAGCAAGACATTTCTTTAGTATTTTTCTAACCAACAGGGAAAATGCATACTTCATTTTTATTGTTTAAACAGAGAAATTAAAAAAATACTTATTTTTATTGATTTCAGAGAGGATGGGAGAGGGAGAGAGAGAGAGAGAAACAATGATGAGAGAGAATCATTGATCAGCTGCATCCTGCATTTCCCGTACTGGGGATCAAGCCTGAAACCTGTTCATGTGCCCGGACAGGTAATTGAACCATGACCTCCTGGTTCATAGGTCTTTGCTCAACCATACCTGCTGGACGAAATTGCATACTTTAAAAATTGGATATTTTGTTATTAAATAACATTAGTAATGAGAAATTTGACCTTTTACTCACAAAAAATGCAAGTATTGGGGACATTTTTGAGAACTAAAAAAATATAGGTATAGCCCTTGCCGGTTTGGCTTAGTGGATAGAGCATTGGCCTGCAGACTGAAGGATCCTGGGTTTGATTCTAGTCAAGGGCAGGTACCTCGGCTGCAGGTTCTTCCCCGGCTCAGGCCCTGGTGGGGGCTCATTCAGAAGGCAACCAGTTGATGTGTTTATCTCATATGGATATTTCTGTCTTTCCCTCTCTCTTCCACGCTCTCCAAAAATCAATGGGAAAATATCCTCGGGTGCAGATTTAAAGTGTGTGTGTGTGTGTGTGTGTGTGTGTGTGTGTGTAGTTGGATTTTGTACTGGTTTATTTTGAAGACATTATGTGATTTTTAAAATTATTGTTCTAGTATGTCAGAAAATCAAGTTGTTCTTTCATTTGTCAAAACTGCCATTGAACTATTTTGAAGTCATTAGAAGAATACCATCTTCAATTCTATAGGCTAATGGGCCATTATGAGGATGTTTTTCCTCTCTCATGCAATAATTACAATTTAAAGTGTTCGCTCATACCTCCTCAAATCTAAGATAATGGATTTTTTTTATAACACATCATCAATTTAATAATAATAGATTTTGAGGGGACAGAAAAGGCAACATTAAATGTATATTTCAAGACATCTTCATTTCAGAAACCATAGTGTGATAAAATATGCTTCTTACATTTGACTTAACGTTTTTAGAAGTTGTAAGTAGTTTGGTTAGATATGTAAAATGTTTAAAAACAAACCAAGTGGGCCCTGGCCAGATAACTCATTTGGAAAGAGCATTGTCCCCATACACCAAGGTTGCTGGTTTGATCCCAGTCAGGGCACATACTAGAATCAACCAGTGAATGTATAAATAAGTGGAACAGCAACAAATCTCTTACTCTATCTCCCCTCCCTTCTCTCTTTATCTCTCTCTCTCTGAAAAAACCAATAAAAAGAATAAAATTAAAGCAAGTGAACAATTTTGATAAGTTTAAACAGAGCTTCAGATATTTCAGTAAATAGAAAATAAAGTGTTTTCTTTTTAATTTAAAAAGTAGTCCTTCAATTTAAATGAATTATCATCATTAAAGAAAGGTTAATTATAGAAGAAATATATATTAATACCAAAAAATGGACTAAGAGTCTACCTTAAATTTATTTTAGTACATATGATTCTGCATAAAATCTCTTCAACAAACATGTATTTCTTTTTTTTTTACCTTTTAAGTAAATCTTTTTTTTAAAAAAGTAAATCTTTATTGTTCAGATTATTACAGTTGTTCCTCTTTTTTCCCCCCATAGCTCCCCTCCACCCGGTTCCCACCCCACCCCCTGCCCTTACCCTCCATCACTGTCCTCGTCCATAGGTGTACGATTTTTGTCCGGTCTCTTCCCGCACCCCCCATACCCCCTTCCCCTTGAGAATTGTCGGTCCACTCCCTTTCTATACCCCTGATTCTATTTTATTCACCAGTTTATTCTGTTCATTAAATTTCTTATTGTTTTGATTTTCAGATTCAATTGTTGATAGTTATGTATTTGTTGCCATCTTGTTCATATTTTTTATCTTTACCTCTTTCTTTTCTTCCTCTTCTTAAAGAATACCCTTCAGCATTTCATATAATACTGGTTTGGTGGTGATGAACTCCTTTAGCTTTCTCTTATCTGTGAAGCTCTTTATCTGACCTTCAATTCTAAGTGATAGCTTTGCTGGGTAGAGTAATCTTGGTTGTAGGTCCTTGTTATTCATCACTTTGAATATTTCTTGCAACTCCCTTCTAGCCTGCATAGTTTCTTTTGAGAAATCAGCTGACAGTTGTATGGGCACTCCCTTGTAGGTAAGTAACTGCTTTTCTCTTACTGCTTTTAAGATTCTCTCTTTGAAATATTTAGCCCTTGGCATTTTAATTATGATGTGTCTTGGTGTGGTCCTCTTTGGATTCCTTTTGTCTGGGGTACTCTGTGCTTTCTGGACTTGTAAGTCTATTTCTTTCACCAGGTAGGGAAGTTTTCTGTCATTATTTCTTCAAATATGTTTTCAATATCTTGCTTTCTCTCTTCTTCTGGCACGCCTATAATTCAGATGTTGGTACACTTGAAGTTGTCCCAGAGGCTCCTTGCACTATCTTCATGTTTTTGGATTCTTTTTCTTTTTGCTTTTCTGGTTGGGTGTTTTTTGCTTCTTCATATTTCAAATCTTTGACTTGATTCTTGGGATCCTCTAGTCTGCTGTTGGATCTCTGTATATTATTCTTTATTTCAGTCAGTGTATGCTTAATTTCTAAGTGGTCCTTTTTCATATCCTTGAGGGTCTCACTATATTTCTCGGAGGTTTCTAGAAGATTCTTGAGTAACCTTATAACCGTGGTTTTGAACTTTATATCCAGTCGTTTGCTTTCCTCCATTTCTTTTATTTGTGACCTGTTTCTTTGTCTCTGCATTTTGGCTGCTTCCCTGTATTGATAGAGTGGCTTTATGTGCTAGGTGTCCTACAGGGCCCAGTGGCTCAGCCTCCCTAATTACCTGAGGTGGACCCTCTTGATGCACCCCTTCATGGGCTGTGTGCACAGTCTTGTTGTAGTTAAGCCTTGATTGCTGTTGGTATCACTGGGAGGAATTGACTTCCAAGGCCAGTTGGCTGTGAGGACCAGTTGTGTCTACGATGGGAGAACTTCTGTGCTGGAGACAACCTTATGGGGCAGGACTTGCTTCAGTGGGGCTTTGGCGCTCACTGAGTCTGCCCCCTGAGTGTGTTGTGTCTCTTATGGATGTGAAGAGTTGTAATCTGGATGGTCTCACTCTGACCACTGGGTACACTGGCTTTTGGATCTCCAAGGAGGTGCAAACTCAGCCACTGCCTGAGGTCACCCAGCAGGAGCTACAGAGAGATCTCCAGATTCCTCCTCTTTGTTTGGGGTTTGGAGGTGCCCAGATGGGGTCCAGCTGTGAAGCAATGCAAGCTGCTGTGGAGCCTTGGGCCTTCTTTTGGAAGCTCTGGGGCTCTCTGACCCAGCTGCAGTTTGTTAGGTTTTTAGATTGAAAAAGGCCAGGCCATTCATGTGCAAAAGCCTCTGCACACAGCTTGAGTGCGGTTGTAAATTGGGTGGGGTGGGATCTCAGGGAATCACCAGGGCGGAGCAAATAGCAATGGCTGCCCATCAGCCCTGCCCCAAGAGGCCCCCAGGTTTCTGTGTCCCATGGCACTGTGCAGGAACAATGATTGCTGCAAGCAGCTGCTGTCGCGTTCTGATCTAATGCCAGACAGTCCAGTTTCTCTCTGTATGAGTCTGGATCCACTTAGTCTCGCCCAGAACTGGAGTTCAGAGCAGTCGGGAGCTTGTATCTCCCTCCCGATTGAAAAAGACAACAGCGTACCCAGTTGCCAGCCCCTTTGTGTGCGCCTCCATACCTCAACACTTCCACACCTCCACACCTCTTACCGGACTCAATACGCTTTTCTCTTTCCTTCTAGTTGTAGAATTTCCACTCAGCCAGCCTTCCCGTGGTTCTGGATGATATTCATTTTGTCTGTTAGTTGTAGTTTTGATGTGCTTATGCGTGGCATCAAGTTAAATGTTTACCTATGCCGCCATCTTGGTTGTTACTCCTTCAAGCATGTATTATTTCTGTATATTCACTTAGTCTTAACATTTTTACTTATTTTTAATTGCAAGTGATCCAAGGCTAATTTCATAGCCATAATTTCTTTAAAAATGAGATGGTGCATGATCACTTGTTATTTATGCTAATGCAAAGGTTTATGTGAACACATTTCAGAAATGCTAAGTGTTCTATGGCACTGAGTTTGATCTTGCACTTTTCTTATAAATTTAAGTAACCTTAAAATTGTCTTTTCAGAAGCATATAATTTGGTCAAATATAATTTTAATGTTTATTTACCGCTATTCTGGGTGCTATTAGCGTGTTTGTAAGTACATTTATCACTTTAGGGGTTGGTATTTTATCTTTTTTTCTAAATTGTTAATTACCTAAGGAGAATTTTTAGAATGAACACATATTATTTTGCACCCAGTAAACGCTTTGAGAAGTGCTTATTGATAGATTTTTGTGCGTGCATAATGGTAGTGCAAAAAAAAAAAAAATAGGAAAACATGAACTTATAATGTGGCTAAGCCTTACTCTCTTCCAGTGGTGAGGAAACCTGTTATTTTTGAATACTCTAGTTTACAATCTCAAGGGATGTATTTTTACTGTATTTCCCTACTTATCTGAGGTCAAACTCTGACCTCAACCATTCTAGATCAAAGCCACAGACCTCAGCAATAAATGAAATGACTGATTTGAAGCAAATTCTTCTAAAATTCATGTACTTTATTTGGTAGGTAAGTAATGGAACCTTTGTCTCAAGCAGACAGTTGAGTATAAAAGTAAAGGAGAAAGTCTGTATTTGCACTCACAGTAGCCAGAAATGAATGTTGAAGGAGAAGACACACGCAAGGCCTCAAAATATGAGAAAGTTCGGGGCAGGGTTAGGTGGCTCCCAGGGTCATATGTTTCCTGTGTACTTGATGGATTTTTATATTGGACTTTCCTGAGGTAGAAACATTTAATGTGGAAAGACGTGACTTAAGAAATACTTGCTATGTATAAATATATAATTGTTGCTTAAAAGAGCTCAGTTCTCCCTTCCTCTTTTTTTTTTGTTTTGTTAATCCTCACCTGAGGATGTTTTTTCCAATGTTTTCAGAAAGAGGGGAAGGGAGGGAGGGTGGGAAGAGAAAGAATATTTAGATATTTAATAGGCTAATCTTCCAATTAAATTTTAAAAACATTAAACACTTTAAATTTAGATAGAAAACCCTATTGTGATCTTGATAGAAATTTTGGTAAATTATTAGATTTATATATAGAAAATTGACATTATTCCCCATATTTAATCTTTCTATTTAGTAGGTGTTTTTCTTCCTTTATTCCACACTCTTCAAATATTCCTCAATTGAGTTTTATAGTTTTCCTCGTATAGCTCCTGAAGATTTATTGCTACCTTGTTCCTAAAAATTTTGAGAGTTTTTGTTCGTTTCAGATCTGTATGCATTCCTTGTTCAGAATCAGATTTCCTGCAATCATTCCCCACCTTTCAGTCTGGAGGGTGGAAAGCTCTTTAACACCTGAACTTGCTATCAATTTTGTGCCTAAATTTAGGAGAACAAACTAAAATACATGTACTCTCCCAGAAACTATACATACAATGGAGATAGAAACATATCATTTCATTGGGGGAATGAATGAGACTAAATGTAAACATTTATTTATTATTTATTTATTTATTTATTTGTAAACTAAATATAGTCTGATGAAGTTTAGAATGGAGATAGTGTACAAAGTATGGAAGACCACAGAGAAGGAAAAGTCATTAGAATTTATACTCAGAATGTGAACAGGTTTTTCTCAGGTAGTCAACTGGGGAAAAGTCTTATAGAGGGATCAATATGTGCAAAGTTCTGCTGTTATGAAATAGCATGACCTGTTTGGAAAGTTGCTAGTACTAGAGTTTCAGTAGTGAGGGTATCTGGTTTGGTATATTAGCATAGGATGTGAGATGGAGCCATTTTAGTAGCTGAATCTGACTGAAAGTGTTGAGGGGAGCTGTCAAAAAGTGTTTTGTAATGAAGTTAATGCTGAGCATACTTGCATCATGCAGTTGATAAGTATGAGTCTGATGGAGATGAGGGAGTTGGATCCAGATGCAAGAAAAACATGATGGGGGTTTTAACGAAGTGGAAAAATATAAATAAAGATGGGAAGGAAGGAGAGATATTGAAAGATATGTAGGCAGAAATGTAGAAATATAAATGTTGAGAGTAAGGAAGAGTAAGGAATCTAAGATCGCTTGTCTTTTAACTTTGAGAAATTCTTTAGGCTTTAATTCATAAACTTTGTATCATATATCTTTTTTTAAAGGAATGCTTCCTAAAATATTATTTTATTTATCCTATAGCAAAATAATAATGGCAACGGGATATGAAATTGTTGAGGTAAAGGACTGTCAGAGGTGGATACATAATCTCTACTTGTATCTAATCATTAATTAAATCAGAACTGCTATCTTACAACTGAATTAACTAAGTGCAATTGGTCCTTTTCTAAGCAACTCAGGATACTATGAACATTCATTCTTCTGGTACATTATAACAAATAGTACAGTTCTCTGTGTGTTTTAAAGTTTTTTTTTTTTTTAAATATATTTCATTGATATTTTACAGAGAGGAAAGGAGAGTGATAGAGAGCTAGAAACATGGATGAGAGAGAAACATTGATCAGCTGCCTCCTGCACACCTCCCACTGGGGATGTGCCCGCAACCAAGGTACATGCCCTTGACCGGAATCGAACCCGGGACCCTTCAGTCCGCAGGCCAACGCTCTATCCACTGAGCCAAACCGGTTTTGGCTGCTTTAAAGTTTTTGAATGCTTCATTATCATGCTTCCAGATGACATTCATTCATTCGTATATAACATGGCTATGTATTATGGACTTAATGTATTAATGTATTCTGTGCTAAACACAGCAGAATGCCAAAGAAAGACAAACATCATCTCAAACCTCATGGTCCTTACAGTTTGATAAAAAGTTAAGACACTAAACTAAACAAGTAATAAAAATAACAGTGTTGGCTGCCAGGCATTGTTCTTAAATACTTCAGAACATGAACTCATTTAATCTTCACAATAATCCAAAGAGGAAGTATCGTAATTACCACTCCTATTTTACAAGTAAGGAAAATGAGACTTTGTAAGACATTTTGAAAGGTTGGCCTTAAACCTAAGGAAAATAGATAGCTGCTGGAGAATTTTAACACAGGATAAAATGATCAGATCTGAATAATTATTCTGGGTCAGCATGGATATTGAATTGGAGCAAAGCAAAACGGCATGGGATAATCCAATTGAAAGATGACTGCTCTCTAGACTAGGATAAGGGCATCGCTGAGGGAAAAAGCACTAAGGATTTAAGAGCCTTAGAAGGTGACTTTTGAGCAGAGACCTGATGATGGGGAGGAGGAAAAGATTTTAGGCCTAGAGAATAGCCAATGAAAATGCTCTGAAGTAGAAACCTACAAGAAGACTAGTGTGGTTCTAGCAGAATGAATATGGGGGAAATTAGGAGGAGATGAAGTCACCTAAAATAGAGGTGGGGCAGGGAATTGGGAGGGCTTAATAACTTTGACTTTTAGGTTGGAAAATTGATTTATTTGAAAGTATGCTCAATTTTAGTTTAAAAAATGTATAGATATAATGAAATTGTAATTAAAGAGTATGTCACAGTAAGAAGTACTGAAAGAAATAATGGACTTCATGTCCTACAAGATAGATCTATTGTCATTTCATAGTATGTATATTTTTCTTTGCAAATGAAACCTGGTCAGCAGTAGTAACATTCTTGTACTTTATGGGTGACTCAAACATGTCTCACCATACTCTTCCTTTAAGCTCTTTTTATATAAACTATTTTTGTGGGAGTCTGTATTTTCTCTCCAGTAGCTCTCTCAGTTTTCTCTGTGCCATTACAAACATGATGCTTGCATCTGCTTAGAAGTAAAACTCAAAAGTCCATTTTTATTCCTCTACAATTGTGAGGCATGGCTGTGACTCAAACAAGGATTCGTTCTTTAAACAAGATTAGATTTGATGTACTATTTCAGATAATTCTTATTTAATACATATTTTGTAGACCTTTAGGAGATTTAATGTTTTAATGATTTTTAATGCCATTTTCTGAGACAATTTTAAATTTCCATGTATTTATAGAAAATTTCACAGCTAGTTCCTTTTAAAGAAATGAGAACTGATAAATGAAATAGATGTTATTGTATGTAGCATTCAAAGGATGCCCTTAGTATCTTATATATTTGATAATATAGAGAAACTCTGCTAATTTGAACCCTGTAATTGTACTTTTACATTTTTATGCCTTTCAAAGGCATCACTAATTTAATTGATGTTTCTATTGCTATGAACCTTTCCAAGAATCTTGAAGATGCTTCCATCTACCTTGCATTATTATCTAGAGAAAGACTGCATTATAATTCAAATTCTCTATTTCAGCTATTTGTAGCTTTGGTTTCTGTTTTCTGTGAGCAAAATCTTTTTACTATAGTTTTTACATTTAATTATTTGCAGTTCATTTATTTTTATGAAAGTTTTATGTGTCTCTCTTGATTTTAAACATAGAAAACTATAAGTAGAAAACTATTAATTTGAAAAAAATCAGGATCAGAGAATATATAGATTAGAATTGAATAAATTGACTATTAAGCCAAGAGAAAAATCAGGATTATCTATACATAGTTATTTCTAAACATTTATTAAAATTGAGCTATAGGTTTTAGTCTCAGATTACTAATTGTACTACACAGAAAGAGCAACATCATAATTTGTAAAGAGAAGCTTACTACTTCCTTAGTGGAAGTTGTGTAGAAGTTGAGTAGAAGTTGTAGTAAATGAGGCCTTAGAATTTGGGGGAAGAGCTTGTGCTTAGGAGCAGTAGAGTTATAGTAAGCAAGAAATGTAATGAGAGGATAATACCGTTTTCTCTACCCATATGATTTTCTGTTCATTTAATGGGAGAGGCATCACATATTCCAATAACTAATACGAATTCTTATTGTTTTTGTGTGTGAAGGTATTAAATATGAAGTATACAAATGTTAAATTGGTGGGTGTGTTGTTGTTTTTACTCACTTTTTTGTTTATAAATGAAATTCCATAAGAAGTATGTTCTTTATCTCCCTCTTTAGGCCATTCAGCTATAGGATACTTTCATTGAAAATAGATGCTTAAAATAGGCAATTCTCTTTTACTTCATGTCTTGATGGTAGAGGCAATGATAAGCTTCAGACAATGGAAAAGAAATGATAAATAATGGTGTTTGGGGAAAATTGTATCCATTTACTTTCCACTAACCTCATAAAATTGGTCTTTTTAAAAACAAAAATGCATTTTTCATACCTGGACTCTACATATGTTTTTGAATGGAAAATAAAGAGTTCTTCCTGAAATAATACTGAAGAAGGCAAGTTAAATTGTGAATCAGTTCCCTGTTATGCAAATAATGATTCAGTTTAGTGTTCGACTTCAAGGGCCAATAATTTTTATGAAAGTATTACTAAAGCAAGGTGTTTGGGTTGGATTTTATGGTCTCTGTCCTTTGGTTGACTTTCTTTTTATTCATTTTAGAGTACTTGTTTATAGTATCATGGCATTTATTTCATTCCAACTAAATTCTTCCTTTTGCATCCCTGGCACAAATATGGACATGCATAATTTAAAACCCAAAGATACAGTCCATAAGCTAAACTGTTTTTTCATGTTCTGTAAACCTCATTGCACATACCTAAATTTATTACATTTTATTTTATATCAATGAATTCACATATATTTGGTGCACTTTTTTGTTGTTGTTGACATTATTACAGATGGTCCCCATTTTCTCCCCTTTGCCCCCTTCCACGCCCCCACTTCCCTCCCAGGCCTTTACTCCATTATTGTCTGTGTCCATGAGCTATGTATATATGCATATATTTTCTTTGGTTAATCTCTTCCAACCTGACCCTCCTCCCTTCTGAGATTTGTCACTCTGCTCCATGCTTTCTTGTAGGTGGTCCTGTTTTGTTCATCAATTTATTTTGTTCATTAGATTCCACATATAAGTGAGATAGCTCACTTTTTAATTGCATAGTAGCTGAATCAGTAGTTAGTGGTCAAATAACAGTTATAGAAAGTATATATAGATACTATAAATTACCAGGCATTATTAAGAACATTAGCCTAACATTGAGTTACTTACTAAAAATGTTTAATTGATTGCCTTGATGGGCACACAGTATCTGTTGCAGCTGGACTGGTGAATAAGACAGCCACGGTTATTGCTTTTGTGAAGCTTATTACATTCTGATGGGTTATAGGTCTTTAGCTACTACCACTTCCTATGCTTTAAAATTTTATCTTTTAAAACAAAAACAAAATCTTAGTCATGGGAGTCTTGAAAAGAGAATATTAGTCATCACTATTAAGGGTACTAAAATTGATTTTAATCCATTCTTTTTTATTTTTTTAATTTCAGCCCAAAAAGCTCATGTTTCCATATTACAATTTATTTTTTTGTGTTTTGAACTAAGTATCCAGCTCAAAGGCATCTGTCAAAGCTGTGATCTGATGGTTTTTAAATTTATTTAAAAAGATCAGGAAGTACTCTGAATCAAAGACAGTCATTCGTAGATTTCTCCTTCTATTTATTTCACCTTGGTCATATAAAAACTGATGAACTATGGGCAAATACTACTTTCTAAATTCAAAGGCATGCTTAAATACTATCTGAACTCTATGCTTGTGGTTTTTGAGTTGTCAGTAATCTCCAGGATGAACATTGTGGACTGGTTATTTGCAGCCAACACAGTGTCCTCCTAACAGAGGTTCATGTGAGGAAAAAAAGTCAGACTGGGCTATGATTACATTACAAAAGAGAAGCAGAAGTATGGTATTCTATGAAAATAGTGATGGTCTTGTAGTTTTTGTCATAAGACTTTTTGGAAAATCATTTTTAAAACACTGTGGAAATGCAACAGATCTTGAAATATATTTTCCCCTTGTTTTGAAGCCTGGCACTTTATAAGGGTGATAGTCATAACAAATTAGTCTATTTTTGGAAAGATTACCTTATGTGCCACAGTTTTTTACCCTGAGCTAGGAGACATTTTACTGTTTTTGTGCAATTATATTTGTCCTGATACACTTATTTAGTAAGCATAAGAGAGGTGAAAAATAGAATAGAATCAAATGTTGATTCTATCAAATCAAGTTAAAATTTTTCATTGGTATAGTGCCTTTAAAGATCATTATTATAAACTCTGCTCTTTGAATTTTCTTGAGAAGAAATTAATTCTTACCAACTGAGTTCTTGTTTTGTTTTAGGGATGAGTTATGAAGGATATAAAAATGTGTAAGAGATGGTTCCTATTATTAAAATTTAAAATTAGAGATAAAATATGTGATAATTTTTATAAGATAAAGGAATCCTTCCTGAAAGTAATTGTTTATTTCTTTCATAATGAGAAAACACTTAATGTAATTGAATGTTTCATTACATTTTGTAAAATTGTTTATAAATTTGTATCCTTTATTCAGAAAAGATTGTGGTTAGTTTATGCTTATTAGGAAATCACACATACAATATGTATAATTAAACTGTTCAGATATTGTAAATAAAATATTGAAGAAGTATAGTCAAATCAGGTGAAACTTATTCCTCCAGGAATGACAAAAATAATCAGTAAATAAAAATTACAAATTGTAAGATGATGATACATTACCTTGAGTTAAGATATATTTAACATCTCTTGAGCATTTGAAAAATGATTTTTCTAGTTTTTACAGTTTATATTTTAAGAAAGACATTAAAAACATGGAGGGGAATCAGAAGAGAAACTCCTTAACCATTAAAGGGAAATAAGACCTAAAAGTATGGTGCATTTTATCTTGAATTTTTCAGAATATTTCTTTTTAATAATGATTTAAAAATACTACTTTTGTATTCCTGTATATTACCTTTCTTAGGACTGAATAATGAGGAAAATATCCTTGTTCAGATTATGTGTTTCAATTTTTTATTCAAAATATTGTTCTATAAAATGTGTTCTGTTATCTTGTGGAAGTTAACAAAGATTTGGCTGTATTAATGTTTGAGAATATTAGTGAGAATTCTCAAGAACTCCCCACCCCACCTCCCCTGCCCAGTGGGGTTTAGGTGTGAATAGTGGTGAGAGCAGTGCCATTATATGCTTCTTTGTGTTGCTCCAGAGTTGCTGTTTTGCTAAATTTTTAAACCAAACTATACTATTAGAAAACAAATCTCATTAGTTATTAGGAGAGGAAGATAATATGGTATAATTTATTTGCCATGTCAACTTGTTACTGATTTTATTTATTTATATATATGTGTGTGTCAGTTTGGTATTATGAATAACATTACCTCAAAACCAGTAGATTGAAACAGTAAACATTTATTACTGTTCATGAGCATGTGGGTCAGCTGGTCTGCTAATCTAGGCCAGATTCAGCTAATTTTAGTTGGGCTCTCTCACATATCTGCAGTCAGTTGATTGGGTAAGCTGGGGGCAGGCATATCTAGATTGGCTCATTTACATGTGTGTTGGTTGGCTGGCTGTTGGCTAAGGTGACAGGGTAAATAGGCCACATGTCTCTCATTATCTAGTAGGATAGTTCAAATGTGTTCTGTGGTGGCTGGGAAGGGTTCCAAGAACATCAAAAGGGCAAGCTTTAGTGTGCAAGCAGTTTTTGAGCTTCTGCCTGCATCATGTTTGCTCACAACCCATTGACCCAAGTAAAACTCATGACCATGTCCAGAGCCAGCATTAAAAGTCACTACCAAAAGAGCATGGATTCTGGGAGATATGAACAATTGAGACTGTGACTGCAACAGCACTTAACTTAAATTTTTATGTTTTCAGACTTACTTTCCCTTTGTTGTTTCTTTAATGTTGGTAAAAGGACCTCCCTTTTGTGGCTCTTTTTAAGCTGAGTTTTTCAGTTCTCAAATTTCTTCATTCTCTCTCTCTCTCTCTCTCTCTCTCTCTCTCTCTCTCTCTCTCTCCGTTCTATAAAATAAAAGCCTAATATGCTAAGTGTCCAGTAGCATATTACCAAAGTAATATGCTAATGATATGCTAAGGCCAATCCACCACTCGCTGTGATGTGCACTGACCAGAAGGGGGTAGACAGTTGACCAGTCACTATGATGGCACTGACCACCAGAGGGCAGACATTTGACCGGTTGACCAGTCACTATGACATGCACTGACCACCAGAGGGTAGACAGTCGACTGGTTGACCAGTTACTATAACGTGCACAACAACCAGGGGGTTGACAGTAAACCGGTTGTCCCGTCAATATGACGTGCACGACCACCAGGGCACAGATGCTCCGACTGATAGGTTAGCTTGCTGCTGCTTACACACTAGAGCTTGCCCTTTTGATGTCCGGCCAATCTGGACTGAGCCAGACAAGCTGGACCCATCCTGGAGCCCTCCTGTGGTCCCTCCCCAGCTGGCCAACCTCCCACGTTCCTCCCCAGCCCCAATCATGCACTGTTGGGGTCCTTTGGCCTGGCCTGTGCCCTCTCGCAATCCGGGCTGATAGGCCCTTCCTCCCCCGCCCCGAGTACACAAATTTCGTGTGCTGGGCCTCTAGGATATATGTATTTGTTCTAGAATTTTTATTCAAATACAGTTGATTCCCATTGTTTAAGGTAATTGTATATATACATAAAAGGCTAATATGGAAAGTGTCCCCTCGGGAGTTTAACCGGGAGAGCAGTTTGATTGCTTGCTATGACGTCCGCTGACCACCAGGGGGCAGTGCACAATGAAGGAAGGCCCCGGCTGGAAGCTGGGGAAAGAAGGCCCTGGCTGGAAGCTGGAAGGCCCCAATTGGCCCTGATCGCCGGCCAGGTCTAGGGGCCCAACCCATGCACGAATTTCATGCACTGGGCCTCTAGTGTTCTATAAAATTAACGCAAATGCTGAATTAGAGAGTACAGAACCATGGCTCTTAAGAGAAATACAGGTTAGGTTCTTGAGAGCCTCTGGTCACATTTTCATCAACTAATCAATATATAACCTTGTTTTATGTGTGTCTCTGTTACACTTACCTTATTTAATACTAGAGGCTCAGTGCACAAAATTCATGTAGTGGGGGTTGAGAGTCCCTCAGCCCGACCTGTGCCCTCTCGCAGTCCGGGACCCCTTGGGGGAAGCCGGCAGTCAGACATCCCTTTCGCAGTCCGGGGTTCTTGCTCCTTCTTATGGGAGAGGCTCCTGCCACCACCACTGTGCTCTTCAGCTGTGAGCCCAACTTCTGGCTGAGTGGCGCTCCCCCTGTGGGAGCACACTGACCACTAGTGACTGGTAATTCTGGCCATTCCACTGTAATGGTCACTTAGGCTTTTATTATATAGACTAGAGGCCTGGTGCAAGAAATTCGTGCATGGGTTGGGTCCCCTCAGCCCAGCCTGCACCCTCTCCAATCCAGGACCCCTCAGGGCAGTGGTTCTCAACCTTCCTAATGCCGCGACCCTTTAATACAGTTCCTCATGTTGTGGTGACCCCCAACCATAAAATTATTTTCGTTGCTACTTCATAACTGTGATTTTGCTACTGTTAATGAATCATAATATAAATATCTATGTTTTCCGATGGTCTTAGGCTCTACAGCAGCAGTTTGCAACCCACAGGTTGAGAACCGCTAGCAGGGTCACCTAAAACCATTGGAAAACACAGATCTTTACATTACGATTCATTAACAGTAGCAAAATTACAGTTATGAAGTAGCAACGAAAATACTTTTATGGTTGAGGGTCACCACAACATGAGAACTGTATTAAAGGGTCACGGCATTAGGAAGGTTGAGAACCACTGCCTCAGGGGATGTCCGACTGCCAAGATCAGGCCTAAACTGGCAGTCGGACATCCCTCTCACAATCCTGGACTGCTGGCTCCTAATTGCTCACCTTCCTGCCTGCCTGGTAGCCCCTAACTGCACCCCCTGCTGGCCTGGTCGCCCCACACAGCCTGCTCTTCAATCATTTGGTCATCCCTCTCTAACCCCCCTGCTGGCCTGGTCGCCCCATGCAGCCTGCTGTTAAGTCGTTTGGTCGTCCCTCACTAACCCCCCTGCCAGCCTGGTCATAGGAAGCCATTTTGTGAGGGTGTGAGGGTTAATTTGCATATTACCTCTTTATTATATAGGAGGATATGTTGTTGATTCATTATGATTGACTTCATGGCTATCAGTATTGTAACTCATGCTTGAATGAATCTTATCTAGCATAAGTATTTTCTCCATAATCATTGCACAACCTTCTAACACTTGTAAACACTAGACAGCACTTCAGCACTATGCTTAGGACCATTTTAAACATTGAAATCTCCAACAATGAGCACAAAAATACAACTATTATGATAGTAAATAGACTGTAAAAAAGACATTTATAGAAGAGCTGAAACAAGGTAGAGAGCATCATTTTGTTTGATGCTACCTGGGAATGTGTGTTAGGGAATTCAAAATTTTCACCACTTTGCATATGTCCACAAATGACTGTAACAGTGCCTGAAGTGTTAATTTTAGGGTTAAAAAGAAATATTAGTTAGTAGGCAGATTTGCATATATAGAATCTGCAAATGGTGTGAACTATTTGGGAACAAATGGCTCTATTGATATCACATCATTTGCTTTTCACTTTCAATTCTCTTTGTATTTCTGGAGATATTCTTCAAGGAATTTTATATTTTATTTTTTGCATTTTAAAATCTATTCCTTATTGCCTCTTTTAAATTTTGGAATCACTGAGATATTTTGTATAGCCTTTTCTTACCTCAGAGCATATAGACTTTATTTTCATATGTATAATTGTTTTTTTAAGTTGTAATGTGACTTACAAATTTTCCAAAATGTTTTCCTGTTTATTGTAGAAACATTTCTGTAGAACACCTTTTCTGTAATTACTTAATTATATTACCTTTTAAAAAATATACCTGTGATTATTTTGAATTGCTTCTATACTTTATTGGAGTTGAAATAACTTCTGGCAGTGTGTGTGTGTGTGTGTGTGTGTGTGTGTGTGTGTGTGTGTGTGTAAAGTCTCAAATGTGTGGAATTGTTTACTAGTTTTATTTTTTCAAAACTCAGCGTAAGGAATGTGAGGTGCTGAAGGTATCCGGCAAGTTTTCTTCCGTATGGGATCGTTGCTTTTCCACATTTAGTGTGGGTGTTAGTTTGTTGGCATATTTCTATTGTTCTTTACCTAGCTTGATTGCCTCAAGTAAATTAAAATAATGATATTTCAAAAGGAAAACAGGTTTAATTTAAAGCAATTTTTTAAAGCATGTAAGTCTGAGCTCATTATTTTCTTGATGGTGTAGTTTATTTTCTATAAAGAGATCGGTTTGCATAAAATCATCAATTTTTATTTCTTCTCTGTTCCTCCATATAATATTCTCTTTCCCTTGTCCCTTTTTATCTGCTGAAGACTTAGAAACAAGATAACTAGCTTTGGTAGAAGAGCTTGAAGAAGGTAAGTGCCTTCTGTATTAGGCTTTGGGACATACTTCTTTACGTAAATAAATTCTGGAGCACAAATTTGTGTCATGCATTTGTTTTACATTTTCTTTTACTTGAAAAAATGTTTTTCTGGTTTGCCTAATAATGTAAGGAAAGCAATGGTGTGGCATCATATATATTTAGCTTATAGGAAATTTAACTTTATGTACTGGCAAAAGCAAAAACACATGGTCCCTAAAGTGAACAAGCAAACGTAGCAATAACAATGCTCTCTCTAAATAGACAAACAAAATTAACATATGTCCTACAGTGTGAAATGGAAGGTATAGCTGTGCTGTATCCTCATTCTAGGCTATCCCAGTGTGTCTCTTATACTTGTTAGCATTACACTATAATATGTGCGCTTCTAATGTTTAAATTTTTCTCCCATAAAACATGACCCCTAATGCAAGTCAATTAGTTCATCTGATAATTAGCCAGAGATAGAGTGATTTATTTCTGGTGTTAAGGAAGCTAGCAATATGGGGTAAAGAGAGGAGATACAGTATGTTGGTCTGCTATGTGTAGTTTTCCAAGGAATTGGCAGGAGTGGCATACAATATTCTCCATGTATTCTGACTATAACCCAATTTTCATATAAGGTACCTCTTCACTTCAGTATTTGTCTACCAAACACCAAATACTACACCAATCACTCGATATACTTTCTTTCACCTAATTTCCACTGTAAGACAGTGTGATTGGCATTATTAATCCCATTTTACAGGTGAAGAAAGTGATAGAAATAGTAAATTGCTTTTCCTAGGTTACATAGCTAGTAAGTTATAGTCATTGGATATAAAACTGGGTTGACTTGACCATGTGCTCTTTTTAAAAAAATATATATTTTTATTGATTTCAGAGAGGAAGGGAGAGGGAGAGAGAGAGAGAAATATCAATGATGAGAGAGAATCATTGATTGATTGCCTTCTGCACAGCCCCTGGGGATCAAACCGGCAACCCAGGCATGTGCCCTTGGCTGGATTCGAACCCGGGACCTTTCAGTCTGCAGGCTGACGCTCTACCCACTGAGCAAAACCGGCCAGGGCCCATGTGCTCTTTTTACTACATTGGGATTGGAGGTGAATTTTTACTGTACTTATTTACTTAGAGAGATGTCAAATATTAGTTACTATTTTGTTCAGCATTTAATTTTAGCAGTATTTTATTTAAATAGTTTGAGCATTTAAAATAAAACTCTAACATATGGCAAACATCTCCCCATCTTTGTTTTTTTCTTTATGTGTTTCTTTATTTTTAGAGATTACATTAACTCTCTGTCACCAGGTGTTTGGTGTAGGCACCGCTTTATGAGCACCAGTTTTTTTTTTTTTTTTTTTTTTTTCTGACATGTGGACAGTATTGCTGTCATGGTCTGAGAGGAGTCAGGACCATTTGTCCCTTTAAGAAACCCAAGAGAAAAATACAACAGTGTTTTTCTTCATCTCATCTACAGCATATATATATTTGCATAGATTTTAATTTTCTTCAGAAATGACTATTGACTTATTATTAGAATGTTTGAGCTACCTTGAGTGGTAGATTATAAAAAAGCAGCTCTTCTGTTTTATTTCTTACCCAACTCTTCTCCTCAAAGAAATACAAATAGATCGTTTTATCTAATTTCTTAGTAATAAATGGAAAAAACTAAACAGGCAACTCCCAGTCAGTAGGGCCCTAATTCAAAAGAACGGGATACTCCCAGAGTGGAGTTGGTTGGAATATTTTATTCTCGTCTAGTCTGGTTAGCCTGTGAGCAGAAAATGATTAGTAATTTATGTCAGGGCAGGAAGAGAATCTGATTCATAGATATACTAATCAGAAAAATAATTATTGGAAAATTGGGACATATCCATATTATACTGCTAAATGTGATTTTTTTGAAAGTGTTTCTTAAGTCCTATTGGACCAGACAAGGTTTATACTGTGTATTATTACACACATTGGACATTTTAGCAGTGGTCAGAATGTGGTGATTTTTGTAGTTGTGGTTACATTATCTCTTTTAAAAAAAAAAACTTGTGAAGGGCTTAATAACTCAACTTTAAAATTTTGTTTTCAGGCTAATATTTGGCAGGGTAGGCTAAGTTCATTGGTGACTAATATATTTTCAAAAGTTTGAAGAGTTTTGTTCAAATCCTAAAAAATAGTTTTTCTGGTATGCATGATATTTTTTATTCTTAGAAAATTGAACAGGCATTTTGGGAATGATTACAAACATAAAGTAGACAGGAGAACAGGAAGGTCTGTCATTGCTTATGCTTTGACATAGTTAATTCATTGTTTTATCACCTTAAAGAAGAAGAAGAAAAAAATAGCCCTTGACCGAATACCTTGTGGGAAATATTTTTAAGAACAAAAATTTGATAACTATTCTAACTTTTATATTTATATGGATCATTGCATGTAATTTTTCATTTTAAAAAAGAGTTGCCACTAAATGAAGAAAATATTTTCCATTTTCAATGTATTTATTTAATTCCTTCTGTAGGAAAATCTTTGTTTTATCTGGGTAGTATGCAAAATACTTATCAGTATCATAGTTGGTTCAGGTAACTGATGTTTATTAAAGCTTCAGTATCAAGTAGCTTTACTAGGTCAATTGTCCCCAATTTGAAATTATGAATTTTACTAGAGTTCTTTTGATTTATGCATAATTTTGAATTTAATCACTGTTTCTTAGAGGTAAGTATTTTTATGCCAACAATTACAAAATTATAATATTTTTACCAAACAATAACATGCATTTTATATGTTTTTTAATGAATATTTTGAATGTGGTCATATTAATAATATTTGTATGCTATTATCCATCTAACGTAACTTAGACATTTCCCATATTCTAATAAATTTATTCTGTTAGGAAGAAAGCATAATTTTCAAACTCATCTCCTTATTTTTGTATATCTAGATTGCTACTATTACTATTTTTTTTACTATTTTAAAATCATGTTATCTCTAAATATAGACATCTTTATGTAGAAAAGGCTGCCTTGATTTATGTTTTTCTTTTTAGTGTTCATTATTAGAAGAGGGATTACTGGATTAGAGGATGAAAATATAAACATAGTTAAATTGGTGTCATGAATGTTTGAGCCAAGTTAGTGCTTGTCTCATACTTACCTTATTGTTCAACATTATATTTAAAGAGTCTTGTTGTTTGCGATTTGTAAAATAATATCTACTTTAAATTTGAATTTTTAAAAATTATTCATTGTGTTGGACTTGAACATATTTTCATCAGGTACTTTTTGTTTGTTTTTACTAATTACCTATTCCCATACTTTATATAATAATTTCCTTTTAGGATTGCAATATATTTTTTTTTAAATTTATTGTCTAAAGATTTACATATGTCTCCTTTTCCCCCGATTCCCACCCCGGGCAAGCCCTCACAGCCCCAGTGTCTGTTTCCATTGGTTATGCTAATATGCATGCATACAGGTCCTTTGGTTACTCTCTAACCCCCTACCTCCCCTGCCATTTGTCTCTGGATCTATTTTTGTTCATCAGATTATGTTGATCATTATGTCCTGTATATGAATGAGATCATGTGATATTTATCTGGAATTAAAAAAGAGCCCGAATAGCTTTAGCAATCCTGAGAAAGAAGAACAAAATTGGAGGGATCACAATACCAGATATCAAGCTATATTACCAAGCCACGGTTCTTGAAACTGGCACAAGAACAGACATATACTAACTAGACCAGTGGAACAGAAACAGAGAACCTAGAAATTGACTCAAGCCTTTATGCTCAATTAATACTTGACAAAGGAGGCAAGAGCATACAATGTAGTCAAGTCAGTCTCTTCAATAAATGGTGCTGGGAAATTTGGTCAGATACATGCAAAAAATGAAACTAGACCACCAACTTATACCATACACAAAAACAAACTCAAAAATGGCTAAAGGACTTAAATGCAAGACGGGAAACCATAAAAATTCTACAAGACTCCGTAGGCAGCAAAATTGCTGACATATTAGTATGTCGTAGCAATATCTTTACAGACACAGATCCTAGGGCAATGGAGACGAAGGAGAAAATAAACAAATGGGACTACATCAAAATAAAAAGCTGCACAGCAAAAGAAACCACCAACAAAACAACAAGAAAGCCCACTGCACGGGAGAACATATTTGCCAATGCTATTTCAGACAAGGGTTTAATCTCCAACATTTACAGAGAACTTATACAACTTAACAAAAGGAAGATAAACAATTCAATCAAAAAATGGGCGAAGGACCTAAATAGACACTTTTCGAAAGAGGACATACAGAAGGCCAAGAGACATATGAAAACATGCTCAAAGTCACTAATCATCCGAGAGATGCAAATCAAAACAACAATGAGATACCATCTCACACCTGTTAGAATGGCCATCATCAACAAATGACAAATGCTGGAAAATTGGGACATATCCATATTACTGACATAGGGAATCTGAGGTGAGAAACGGTTTGAGGAGGAGAAGGTATCAGTTCAGTTTGGGCAAGGTTAAATTTGAGATGACTTTTAGTCATCCAGTTAGATTCATTGAAGAGGCAATAGCTAGAAGTCTGGAGTTAGAGGTTTGGGGCTGGAGTAGTTAAACATGCAACTAGATGAAATCACCTTCAGAGTGTTAATAGAGAAGTATGGACAATGGGAAGTCTGTGTTCAACCACAGACTGCTGAGGTTTGAATACTACCTCAGCTGTTTAGTATGACTTTGGACATGTTGCTTGCTTGTAATAAACTTGACTTTTCTTATCTGTAAAACCAGGATAAACATAGTACTTATCTGTCAGGATTATTGTGAAGATTCATTTACTGTATATATACACACACATATACACATACTACTTAGAGCTACATTTGGCACATAAGAAGCTCTATATCAGTAGTTCTTAAACATTTTTGTATTTAGGACTATTTTATATTTGTAATAATTATTGTGAATCTCAAAGAGTTTTTGATTATGTAGGTTATATCTGTTAATATTTACCATATTAGAATATAAAACAAATTTTAAAAGTATTTAACTCATTTAAGAAATAATAATAAGCCTTTTACATGTTAAATAACATTTTTAATGAAAACATAAGTATATTTTCCAAAATAAAAACAAATTTAGTGAGAATAACATTGTTTTATATTGTTTCAATTCTCTACTTTGGCTTCATGGAAGACAACTAGATTCTCAATCTCATATCTCTTTGTTTATTTAGTCTCTGGTGATATCATAGGTCCTACCTCCTTTGGAAAAACCCACTGTATATTCAAATGCATGAGAGAATGAGAGTGAGAAAAACAAATAACATCTTAGTATTTTTATGAAAATAGTTTTGAATATGAATTTTTTAAAGGGTCGCAGGAACACTCTGTGAAGTAGATTTCTATTACTGTTTTAACAGCCAGTATTCTTTGTGGCTCTTGGCCCTCTTCCATCTTCAAAGTCAGAAATGGCTGGTTGTGGTTTTCTCCTGTTGCATCACTCTAACAGAGACTTTTCTGCCTC
Source organism: Plecotus auritus (assembly GCF_963455305.1). NCBI lineage: Eukaryota > Metazoa > Chordata > Mammalia > Chiroptera > Vespertilionidae > Plecotus > Plecotus auritus. The sequence goes on along the minus strand of NC_137772.1, from coordinate 190,204,627 downwards.
CATCTTCCAAATTTAAGGATTCATTGTTAGACTCACCAGGATAATCTCCCTATTTTAAAGCCTGCAGATTAGCAGTGTTACTTCCATTTGCTATCTTAAATCCTCTTTGCCAAGTATCTTGATACATTCTAGTAGATAGGTAGAAGTGTTATCTTCAGATAAAACTGTTATCTTCAGTTCTTTTATAATAACACTGGTGGCCCAGTGCACATTGAAAGGAAATTAATTAGAAGAAATATTTTAATATCACTATTCGCCCTTTCTCTATAATAGAAGTATCAACCAAATTCACAATCGACAATGACAGATCGAAACATACACGTGCCATTGGTGCCAGCAAGAGCTTTATATGTATCACGCATGCATGAATTAACTTAGCCTTTTATATATATTGATAAACATAGATAAACTTGCTTAGTTAGACCTGCTTTCTGATTTAGCTAAACTTTTCCAGCCCAATGAAGCACCCCAACTTCTCTTTCAGGTAATTTTCAGCAACACAGCAGTAAATATCAACACAAAGCAGATTATTATTGTAGATTACGCAGGGAGAACAAAGGGTAAAATATTTAATTGCAGTGGTGTTTGACTATATTCTACGCAGTGAGAATACCTGAAGTCATTTTCAAGATCCACCATTTCTTACTTCTTTTCAGTCGGGTCAAGTTTCTCAGCTTTCTAAATCTCCGTTTTCCAGCTAATGAAAAGAAAATAGAATTCCACCAAGTCTTCTATCTACCTACTCCAGGATTTTTGTGAGGATCAAATGAGATGAGGTACAGGAAAACGCTTCACAGACATTTGGTTAAAGTGTAAAGTATTTCCACCTGGCTATAAAGCAAGTTGTGTTCCTGGACTGAAGAAACTCCAAGGAGGCTAGTCACTAGGGAGAGGAAGCTGGGCGTTGCTATGTGACATCATTATCTGGCACCCACAGCCACCATTTCCGGGCTGGGCTGGGCTGTGGGCCGCATCTTGTGCCATGGTGTCTCGGCAGCGTTGGCTGAAATTTGATGGGGTGTTGTTCCAGGGTGGTGGCGGGACCTGTGTCCCACTTGGGGGAAGCCAAGTGTTGCTTTGTGGGCACCAGGTCCATGGTGCCATTTATTGTTAAATGGCTTGTTGCTAGGGAGAGGAAGCTGGGCTTTGCTATATGACATCATTACCTGGCACCCACAGCTACCATTTCCGGGCTGGGCTGGGCTGTGGGCTGCATTTTGCACCATGGGGTCTTGGCAGTGTCAGCTACGATTTGGTGGCATGTCACTCCAGGGTAGTGGCAGGGCCTGTGTCCCACTTGGGGGAAGCCAAGTGTTGCTTTGTCGGGGCCGGGTCCGTGATGCCATTTCTCTGTAAATGACCAGTGCACGTCATGGCAGCTCCTGCGGTGAGCGTCGGCTCTCTGGTGGTCAGTGCACATCATAGTGACCGGTCGGACGGTTGGACACTTACCATATTAGCCTTTTATATATATATATATATAGATTAGAAAAGAATGTATGTATAGATATAGATACAGATAGACTAGTACATGTAATAGTAGGAACATGTTAGCTTCCATTTTATGAGAACCGAGTAAGGAGGGTTGAGGAGATACTGGGGGTTTGACAATAAAGAGAAGGTGTGAAGTAATAGGCTTAGGTTTGTGGAAAGACAGGATTATTAATAATGCATGTCTGAATTTGATCGACCTACTTGCTTTTTTGTGTGTGTGTTGCTGGACTACCTTAGATATTCTATTTAGGAACCTGGCTCTGCAAATGTAAGGCATTGAAGAATAGAAAATGCATTTTTCCTGTAGTCAGTTTAGAGAGAGAAATTAAGAGTTATACTAATAAAAGGGGGTACACAGACACACACACACACACACACACACACACACACACACACACACACACATATATATATATATATATTTTATAATAATAAAAGGGTAATATGCTAATTAGGCTGGACATCTTCCGGATGTCATTCCGGACGTCCTTCCTAATGTGCCTGCGGGTGGCCCGAGCAAAGCCAGCCTGGGTCCCAGGTACCTGCTGGCAACTGGATGGGGGAAGCAGCCCAGGTCCCAGGTGCCTACGGGTAGCTAGAGGAGGGAAGCAGCCTGGGTCCCGGGTACCGGAGGGAAGCCAGTGCCGGAAGCTAGGGGAAGGAAGGCCTATTCTTGCATGAATTTTGATGCATCAGGCCTCCAGTAAATAATATATGTATATATGTGTGTGTATATATATTTATAATATATATTTATATCTCATCATTAATACCCTTATCAATTTCTCATATATAATATATAACATATATGACATATGCATTTGTTTGTGGATGCCTATACCTATATACATGCATACATACATACATACATATATGAATAATAGAGGCCCCATGCACGAATTCGTACACAGGTGGGGTTCCTCGGCTTGGCCAGGGATCAGGGCCAATTGGGGCCATCTTGCCCAGTCCCCATCGGGGCCAGGGGGAGGGGCCACGGGAGTTTGGCCAGCAGAGGGCAGCTCCTGCATTGAAAGTCTTAAACACACACACACACACACACACACACACACACACACACACACACACACTCTAGAGGCCCGGTGCACGAAATCCGTGCACTGTGGTGGGGTAGGGTGTCTGTCAACCCAGCCTGCACCCTCTCCAATCTGGGACCCCTCAGGGGCTGTCTGACTGCCGATTCCATAGAGATCGGGCCTAAACCGGCAATTGAACATCCCTCTCACAATCCGGGACTGCTGGCTCCCAACCGCTCGCCAGCCTACCTGTCTGATTGCCCCTAACTGCTTCTACCTGCCAGCCTGATCACCCCCTAACCCAGGGGTGGGCAAACTTTTTTTTTTTTTAATATATTTTATTGATATTTTACAGAGAGGAAGGGAGAGGGATAGAGAGCTAGAAACATCGATGAGAGAGAAACATCGATCAGCTGCCTCCTGCACACTCCCCACTGGGGATATGCCCGCAACCAAGGTACATGCCCTTGACCGGAATCAAACCCGGGACCCTTCAGTCCGCAGGCCGACGCTCTATCCACTGAGCCAAACCGGTTTCGGCCAAACTTTTTGACTTGAGGGCCACAATGGGTTCTTAAACTGGACCGGAGAGCCAGAACAAAAGCATGGATGGAGTGTTTGTATGAACTAATATAAATTCAAAGTAAAGGAGCAGAGGGGAGACCAAGAGAACCGGATAGAACAGCTGGATCTGGCCCGCGGGCCGTAGTTTGCCCACAGCTGCCCTAACCGCTTCTGCCTGCCAGCCTGATTGCCCGTAACTGCCCCCCTTGCCAGCCTGGTTGCCCCTCACTGCCCTCCCCTGCTGGCCTGGTCCCCCCCAAGTCACCTCCCCTGCTGGCCTGGTCGCCCCTAACTGCCCTCCCCTGCTGGCCTGGTTGCCCCCAACTGCCCTCCCCTGCTGGCCCGATCGCCCACAACTGCCCTCACCTGCTGGCCATCTTGTGGCGGCCATCTTGTGACCACATAGGGGCAGCCATCTTGTGCGAAGGTGTGATGGTCAATTTGCATATCCCCTATTTATTATATAGGACTAGAGTCCCGGTGCATGAAATTCATGCACGGGGTGGGGGGGTCCCTCAGCCCAACCTGCACTCTCTCCAAGACCCCTCAGGGGATGTCCGACTGCCTGTTTAGGCCCGATCCCGGTATAGTTTCATCCCTAGTAAAACAGAGAGCAGGGAGAAGAAATATATCTTTTTCATCTTTATGATATTTTTATGTCTGTATTTATGAAACAAAATAATTCACTACTAGGACAATTTCAATAATATAGCAAGTATTTGTCAGATTATTTTTTTCTCATATTATCAAACAACAACTCTGGAAATATATGTTAGTTCATATTTTTATGTGTTGAGGACTTTATAACCCTGTCAAAGCTGATACCTCTGTTTCTTGACAAACAGTATACATTATTCTAACATTAATATCAGAAAAATTGACATGACTTTTCTAGAGTGAGGTAATGTTTTGGTTGTTGCTGGCTGCTTTTGCCAGCCATGAATAATTTAGCATCTGAACAATGTAAATTATATTTTGTAAGTCGCAATTTCTTCTAGTATTTTAAATTCCAGTATCTAAAATAATTATTATTCTTATACTTTGGAAACAGTAGATATTTTGACAAAAGGAATAAAGGGCAGTGTGAAATTTTGGGAGTATAATGGCAGCAAGAAATCAAAATTATAATAAGAAAGGGAGAAATTAAGTCAAAGAACTTTAGCAAATCTTAAAAGAATATATCTAATTTGCAGTTAATAAAATCACGTGCTAATTGTTATGTGACTATTTTTATTTAAAAAAATGAATTTTGATGGTGGTTGCGCCAGCAGATATATTTGCCTGTTTCTCGTTGCCCTTGTGGCACTTTTGAACTCCAGTAAATGAATATGTATTAGGAATGATATCATCATTGCAGTGACGAATAGAGAGCAGAAGAAATATCCTTATAATATGTATGGCTTTCTTTTTTTTCTATGAATATTTTCTTCCTTCATTTGAAAAAAAAGATATATTTCTTTCATATGTATAATACACTTATTTGTATTTAATGTCATACCTTATCAGTGTATATAGTCTTCACTGTGAGAGAGGAATTTTAACATAAAATCTCTTTGATTTAGCTTCCTTCCAGATTTTATCAAAAGTGAAGGGTTGAGGACAGGAAGAGAAGGAAAACTGATATTTACTTACTACTATGTGCAAGTCACTATGCTATGTACTTTATGAGCATGTTTACTTAATTCTCACAATAATCCTGTAAGGTTACCATTTCTTTTTTACAGATGAGAAAATTCAAATTTAGTTATTTGGTATTTGAATGAGGCCTTTCTTCTAGGCTCACTGTTTTCTCTCTCAATAAATATTTAGTAAACATTTGTTTGTATATTTGCTTTGCCTAATGCTTACCGGATGCCAATAAGCAGAGAAGGCACCTGTCTATATAGACTTTCAGGGAAGGTAGAATTATTGTTTCCTCCTTCAAAATGTCAACTCTTAGTCCTGAGCTTTGGCATCAGAAATTGTATCATTAGTCATTTACTTGTTCTTAGATATCTACAATACTTTGCATTTTATTATTTTAAAAGTTAATTTATTTTTTGTAATAGCAATCCTATCTAATAAAAGAGTAATATGCATGCCGAAACCGGTTTGGCTCAGTGGAAAGAGCGTCGGCCTGCGGACTGAAGGGTCCCGGGTTCGATTCCGGTCAAGGGCATGTACCTTGGTTGCAGGCACATCTCCAGGGGGAGGTGTGCAGGAGGCAGCTGATCGATGTTTCTCTCTCATCGATGTTTCTAGCTCTCTATCCCTCTCCCTTCCTCTCTGTGGAATATCAATAAAAAATATATTAAGAAAAAAAAGAGTAATATGCAAATTGACCATCACTCCAACATACAAGATGGCCACCCCCATGTGGTCAAAGATGGCTGCCCCCATGTGGACACAAGATGGCCACCACAGGATGGCTGGCAGGGTAGAGCAGTTGTGGGCAATCAAGGCAGCAGGGGTGGACAGTTAGGAGAGACCAGGCCTGCAGGGGAGGGCAGTTGGGGGGCGACCCAGGCCTGCAGGGGAGTTCATTTGGGGGGGATCAGGCCTGCAGGGGAGTGCAGTTGGGGGGGACCAGGCCTGTAGGGGAGGGCAGTTGGCAACCAGGCTGGTAAGGGTGGGCAGTTAGGGGTTACCAGGCCAGCAGGGTAGGGCAGTTGGGGGCGACCATGCCTGCAGGGGAGGACAATTAGGGGCGACCAGGCTGACAGGGGAGGGCAGTTAGGGGTGACCAAGCCGGCAGGGGAGGGCAGTTAGGGGAAATCAGGCCGGCAGGGGAGCAGTTAGGCGTCGATCAGGCCGGCAGGGGAGTGGTTAGGGGGTGATCAGGCTGGGAGGCAAAAGCAGTTAGGGGCAATCAGGCAGGCAGGCAGGCAGGATTGTGAGAGGGATGTCCAACTGGCAGTCCTGGATTGTGAGACGGATGTCCAACTGCCCATTTAGGCCCGATCCTGGTCAGTCGGACATCCCCAAGGGGTCCCAGATTGGAGAGGGTGCAGGCTGGGCTGGGGACACCCCCCCTGTGCACGAAATCCGTGCACTGGGCCTCTAGTATATTTATATAGTTCAACATTTAAAAAGTGCAAAAGGGTATTTAAAGTAAAAAGTATACTTTGACAATATCTGCTACCCACTGTTCTTCCCTATTGTCAGCCAATTTGAGAAGTTTCTTACATATTCTTCTGAAGATATTTTGGGTACTTACATACAGTGTGAGTACATGTGTACATATGTTTCTATATATGTGTGCACATATATATACACACATAAACATATATACATATGCACACATATACATACACATATATTCCCTTTTTCATTTTTTAAAGATAAAAGGTATCATGTGCTTTCATTTAAGAACATAGCTTAGATTATTCCATGTCAGTATAGTAAGAGTTTTTTAAAAACCAATTAAATTGATGTATTACCATTTATTTAACAAGTTCCCAATGATGAAGAGGTCAGTGGTTTCTGACCTTTTATTTCAGTCATCTTGTACATGTATTCTTAAGCATTTAGACACAGTAACTCATATGGAAAGTCTAATGTTTTATAATTTTTTTATTCATTTACTATCAACAATTATTATAGAGTATAATATCAAAGCTACAGGCAATGTTTCCATTTAAAGATTCTCATTAAAATTATATATTAACATAGTTTAAAGAGTCATATAGCTCTAAATGCTAAATGGCTTGTTATAGAAAACAGTATTCACTGATCCTTTCCCTGCTTCTGACATTTTTAGACCCACCAAAAGCAACAACTTTCAACTACTTAAGTAGTATGCCCATATTTTTTAATAACATACATAAAATATTACTACTTTTGCGACCGGCCGATTGGCCGGTAACTATTACGCACACTGACCACCAGGGGGCAGACGCTCAATGCAGGAGCTGCCAAGTGACAGCAACTTTGCAGAGTGCCTTCTTGCACTCTGGGACCCCTGGGGGGATGTTGGAATGCCGGTTTTGGCCTGATCCCACCAGACCAAGCTGAGGGACCCCACCTGCCAGAGGGACCCCGCTCATTCCACAGACACCCTTTGAGCCCCAGCGCTGCCCCAGGTGCGGCCAGCTGGGGAAGGACTGTGGGAGGTTGGCTCCAGGGTGTGTCCAGCCCGTCTCACCCAGTCCTGCCCCACCCAGCCGGCTACCTTCTAATTAATTTCCTTTCAATGTGCATGAATCTGTGCACCAGGCCTCTAGTAGTTACATAATAGATTTCATTAGATCAGCATTCAGTTGTTTACATTATAAAGATTATGTTAAATACTATTGACACCTGCATCATAATATATTATGATTAGTTTTCTCTTCTTGAAAACATTTTGTTTTTCTTAAGTGACTGTTGTCTTATCTATATTCTTTCATTGTGATTTTTTCCATGTAGTTTTTTTTTTAATTTTTGTTGTTATGTTTGATCTTAATTAATTGAGTTCTTGGGCCTTAATTGAGAATTCTGTCTCTCACTGGTGTTTTGTGCTTTTTTTTGGGGGGGCGGGGGGGGACCTAGGAATATTAACTGTCCTGGCACTATACTGGTATAGTTTTAGGATTTCTATTGTGTACTTGTCTAATCACTCGTCATTTTTATTTGGTGCCACCCTAGGACCAAGTTATATTTGCTTTCTGATAGAAAAGTATATATAATGACCTTTGTTCTGATACTTTTAGGAATGCTTCCCATTTAAAAATTAGGTTTCAGTTCAGTTTCTCTCTTTCTTTTTTGGTGGGTGGGATGATCCTCAGTAATTATTCTTAATTCCTGCAAGCCAAACAATACTGTAAACATTAAGCTGTGAGTAGGATATAGTTGTATTTTCACTGGAAGCCCTTTTAAATATGCAGTAGTACTGAAGACACAGTCCTCGGGCCTACATTTGACCAATTGTTGGAACTCCAGGCATCCCTTCAGTGTATAATGTTTAGATGTGGAGACTTTCTTGAGCTATTTTTGAGGAAGTACTTTCCTATTATTTGGATAATAATACCACCTATTATCTACCCTCTGTAACACCTATTATTTGAATCCTGGATCCACTGGGTTGTTTGTCTTATTGTATCTATTTTTTATTTCTTTATTCTCCCTCCCCTTCCTGTTTGATGTTTTTTGCTTTATTTTCCAAAGCTTCTATGGATTGTTTTTATATGTATTATTGTGTTTTGAATTCTCAAGAGCTTTTATTTGAGTATGTTTATGTTATTATTTTATCTATAATAATAAAAGCATAATATGCTAATTAGACCACACAGCCAAATGACCTTCTAGATGTCCTTCTGGATGAAGCTGCAGTGGTGGGGGCCGAGGCAGAGGCAGTTAGGGGTGTTCAGTCAGGCAGGCAGGCAGTTAGAGGCGATCAGGCAGGCAGGCGAGTGATTAGGGGTGTTCAGGCATGCAGGATAGTGGTTAGGGGCGATCAGGCAGGCAGGCGAGCAGTTCGGGGCAACAGGCAGGCAGGCAGAGTGGTTAGGGGTGATGAGGCAGGCAGGCAGTCCAGCGGTTAGGAGCCAGCGGTCCCAGATTCCGAGAGGGATGTCCGACTGCCAGTTTAGGCACGATCTCACAGGTATCCTCCTGTGCACAAATTTTGTGCACCGGGCCTCTAGTCCTTATATAATGGGCTTATTCCAAGAAGCTTTTTTCTTTTCTAGTATTCTATTCTTTCCTTTCTTTTTCATTTAGAGGGTTTGTTTAAATGGCTGGTTATGCATAGCTATCTCTTTTTTAGGAGTAGGGCAAAAAAGGTTGATTGGAAGCTTTGTTGGTAAGTGGGGCAAGGTGTAGGGTAGGCTTTACGGTAGGGTTTTCTGATAAGATTGTTGATTGTCAACACTTTCTCATTACCTGTATCTTTAAGGCAGGCCTGGCTTCATGGGCACACAATTTGTGCATTTGCATAGGACTCTGTGATTATAGGGACTAATGCTTGGTTTAATAGTCTACTGTTGCCATCTTGAAATTGTTAATTTTTGAGCAAGGGTTTCACATTTTTATTTCATACTGAATTTTTAAAAATGTTTTTATTGATTTTAGAGAGAGAGGAAGGGGAGGGAGAGATAGAAACATTAATAAAAGAGAAATCTATTGGCTGCCTCCTGCACCCCCCTACTGGGGATTGAGCCCATAACCCAGGCATTTGCCCTGAGTGACTCTGGCCGGGCTCATTCTTCTTTTTGTATGAGGAAACTAATCTTAGAACAGAGGGCCACTCTAATCTAAGATGATCTTATTTTGTAATAATTATATATGAAAAGGCCACATTTCCAAATAAGATTACTTTTATAGATACCATGGATTAGGATTAGGGATTAGGTACCTGGGATTAGGATTTCAACAAATCTTTTTTTGGGGGGTTGCAATTCAACCGACAAGACAAGTGACCAAAACTAAAAGGTGATTTTTATTAGTAAGCCATTTTTCTCTTTTTGATCAAAGTATTAAATATTTTGAGAAGCTATGTTTTTAGAAAATCCCTTTCTGTTATCAGCGATAAAATATAATCAAACTTAGGAGAGAGGCTTAAAATGGAAAGTCATAAGAAATTATTAGAATTTTTGTGAGGTATACATCTTTATTGATTGAGATAAGTACATTTATTGTACTTATAAGGCATAAGTCTATTGGTTATCATTAGCAGGCTGGAAATGTTCCTTTATACTCTCAAAGTAGTGAACCTCAAGGTAGGAATGACTTGTAATTATCCTGATACAAGTAACTGCAGCCCTTTTTATAATTGCAAACTGTCTGCTCTTCTCTCCTTTTCTCCTTGATCCTCAGTTCTCCTTTCTTCCTCCCTCCCTTTTTTCTTTACTTTTCCCTCCTTTTCTCCTTTCCATTACTCCTCCCCTTGCGCGCCCCCTTCCCCCCCCCCCCCCCCCCGACCTTGGCTTGAGTTAGTTTTGAGCATCTACCTCTCAAGGCAATTGGCCTTTGAAGACTTCAACAAAGTTTAAGATACATAGTAATTTCTTTTAAATCTGGCCCAGAGTGAAGTGTCTGCCTTTCCTATTGGAGCAAATAATAAGGTGACAATTAAAGTAGCATTCGGAACAGGTCCAATCCAATCAACACATTAGCCAAGATTTTGGTCAGGATTACACAAGAGACCATATTCTCAGGCTGTGCCGGATTTCCCTTTATTCTGTAACAGGTTGTAGTTGGGAGAGGAGATAATTTGCTAATGGAGAAATGATAATTACAAAAAAAAAAATGGCACTGTTGTAAAGCAGGTCATCTTGTGAATTTTACTTAAATAATTGTTTTCATTTTCAGAGTGATGAATTACATGTGACCTGCTTACTTGTTTCTCATTTGTTAACTACTAATTCATATCCATAAGGTTTTAGTTTAGACAGATGTGATATTGTCATGTCTGAGCTTTTTTATAGAAACAAAATCAATTACTTCTTTGCTGGTGTGAACAAGTCACGGAGTTCTCTCTATACCTTCATGATTGTATCTGTTAGGAAACATCCCGAAGGAGTTTATTTGGTTATCTTGTTTTTGATTGAGAAGATTCAATAAAGCTGATGCTTTTTGGAGTCTGTGCGCTGATGAAATCCATGCAATGTATTAAGGCAGCCATTAATGGAATAGGGCCAGAGATCAAAATTAATTCTTTGAAAGATCATGGAAATATTAAACTGAAGGGGCAGACTAATTATGGGTATCTGTTTCAGTACTTACTATGGCAAAAATGCTTTATTTCCATATGCAATATTACTTTATACCTTTCCAGTGGTTCTCAACCGTTCTAATGCTGCGACCCTTTAATACAGTTCCTCATGTTGTGGTGACCCCCAACCATAAAATTATTTTCGTTGCTACTTCATAACTGTAATTTTGCTACTGTTAATGAATCGTAATGTAAATATCTGTGTTTTCCGATGGTCTTAGGCTCTACAGCAGCGGTTCTCAACCTGTGCTAGCAGGGTCTCCTAAGACCATCGGAAAACACAGATATTTACATTGCGATTCATGACAGTAGCAAAATTACAGTTATGAAGTAGCAACAAAAATAATTTTATGGTTGGGGGTCACCACAACATGAGGAACTGTATTAAAGGGTCACGGCCTTAGAAAGGTTGAGAACCACTGCTTTAGACTGATTTTTACATGCTTGTGTCATTTTTTTCTCTCTCATTTTATATTTGCTTAAATATTTGACTTAGTCTGTGAAATTGACTTGAAGATTTTGAAGGATTCTGTCATGTGTTGTTATTTGCTACCAATTGTACAGAGACTAAGAAATGACATAGAACTAGGAGGTAGAGATTAAATATTTATTCAGTGAGAAAGACTTCTTGTTTCATAATTGTCATCAGTGAAAGGTACTCTCTTTTATAAACCAGCTAGGCTTGTTGCAGCTGTCAAATGTGATGGAGAGGTGGTGTTTTGTTGTTTTGACAAAGCAGGTACATATAGGATCATCTAATTTTTGTGCTTTTCTGACATGTACAATTAGGCCACTTGGGTGCATTTGATTCCTTAGATCTTGGTGGGGGGATTCTATACCATTTTTCAGTTAGAACCGTTCAGTGTGTTGGTTAGATGTTATCCTGCTATTTTTATTTTGATTTCTTGCCCTGCAAATTTCCCTTTGGAGGTGTGTGTGGCTGTCTTATCCAATATAGTTGACTAGTTGTTGTGAAAGGGATATAATCTTGCGACTTCAGAGAGAGTGGTGGTGAAGCCTATATTGGAAAAACTTTCTCAAGCAGACAGTAGTAACTAATTATGTTCTAATTATGTTCAGTTTAATTGTAGATGTGCCTTGGCAAAAGAATTTAGAAAGTGAGAAGTAACTGCTTTCTAATAGGTGGAATATAATGGTTGATTAGTGTTTGGAGTTCCCTCCCTCCCTCTCTTCCTCTCTCTTTCCCTTCCTTCCTCCCTCCTTCATTTCTTCTCTTTTCTGTTTTAAGTACTGTAGTAATTAATTCCAAATGCCTAAATTAAATGTTGTCTTTTAACCGTTTATGTGGCAGAGGATCCTATTACTATGAATGGATTAATTTATTAGGAGTAATTAGTGTGGGTTCTATTGTTAAGCAATGGCCAACAATAATATAATGTGAACTGAGAAATATTTATCAGTTTATGTCATAAACGGGCTTTAAAATACTTTTGTGTATCATTCTTGATTTAAATATCTGAATTGAGTTTTGTCATCAATACACTAATGATGCCTACTTTAAAAATTTTGCTAATTTCTTATTTTGTTTCTGTACAGGATCTATATTTGTTAATTATATGGTTCTTATTTACATATGTATTTAACAAATATTTTTTATATTAATTATGTTAGGCATATTAGGGTATTAGACCTGGGTGTGTTTAGTAAGTTTGGCAAGGAATTGGTATTGGAGTGGTTATGGGTGGTGGATAATTGGTTGGAATGTGCTTCTGATAATCTTTAAGAAGCACCATATTTTACATTATTTTTATCAGACCAAACTTTCTGGTTGACAGTAATGAATTGATAAATGATTATTTCAAGTTTAATCAAGAGTGACCAATTTGTATCTTATTTTCATCAGAAGATATGACATGACATGTGATTCTATCTATTAATGAATTTTACATAGAAAAGGGATCTGTTGATGAGGAGTTGGGTGTATACTCAAATAGTTCAGCCTTTGACTGGATATTTCTTAATAAACATTGGGCTATCAGGATATGTGACTCAGGCTTCAGCTGGCCCTATGGAACTCGGTGACCTTGAACAATCTTCTTGACCTCTCTAGGTGTCCATTTCTTCATTTATAAAATAAATATGTTGGAATAGCTTACCTTTAAAGTCTCTTCTTGTTTAAAAAGTATGTTGTTTTATTTAAGGTGAGGACATTTTCTGAATCTTCCCTTAATAATGAGTTTTGGGTTTGACATTTTGAAAGAAAGTTATCATTGTGGTCAAATTTCCTTTTGACTACTTTGAAGATAGGTTGAAATGTTTGGTTCTATATTCTTGAAATCAAAATTTCAGGCTGCATATAATTATTTGGTTATTCCTGTGGGTGTTTTTTTTTGGGGGGGGGGGCGGTAACTGGGCAGTCTGGTGTGTTACAATGTGGTTATATGAGTGCTGCCAGTAATTTTGAAGTAAGCAAAGGGGAATTAATTGTTCTAGTTTTAGCATACTATATCATAGAATAGCATTAGAAACATTGGGAGGGTTTTTACAAAAATGATTTAATCTCACTCCCTCTTTTAACAGATTAAAAATGTATAAAATATTTGTTAATTTATATGGATTAATATAAATTACATTGAGTACATTGACCATAATCTCACTTATTGACTCAACAAATGTGTATGTGAACTAGCCTCCTTTTTGAAGACTAGGTCTTTAATACACTTCTAACATTTTTATTATGATGTTAAATAACTGTCTCTTTGATAATGAATGAAACATCTTTCTCACTTCCCAAATATTTTTGGCCCTCACATTTTTTTTTATGCAGTCCTTTTTTATTGAGCTGACATTATATACAAGGCACCATTTGAGGTACATATATTTAATGGAAGTAAAATTTCATCTTCCCAAATTGAACTTAATGTCAGAATTTGAAATCTCTCTAGTGTCTCTTTTCCTCACTTTTTTAAGTACCATAGTGTTAGAGATGACCATCATTGTCTTTCCCAATATAGCAGGGTAAGATAGGTAATGGACAATAAGTAAGTAGTGATAGGTGCTATGAATAAAAATAAACCATGGCCCTGGCTGGTGTTGCTAAGTGTTTAGAGCATTGGCCTGTACACTGAAGGGTCATGGATTTGATTTCAGGTCAAGGGCACGTACCTGGGTTGCAGGTTCAATCCCTGGCCCAGTCAGGGTGCATGCAGTAGGAAACCACTCAGTGTGTCTCATATCAATGTATCTCTCTCTGTCTCTTACTCTCTCTCTGTCTCTCTCTCTCTTTCTCTGTCTCCCTTCCTACCTCCCTCTTTAAAAATCAATGGAAAAATATCCTCAGGTGTATGCTGTTTTATGTAGGGTGAGTCAGGAACTTCTCTCTGTTATGATTTTTGAGCAGTATTTAAAGGAAATGAGTGTGATATCTGGAGCAAAGTTTATATCAAACATAGCAGATAACGAGCTCAATAACATTAGAGCAGGAATGTACTTAAAATGTGCTTATAATGATTTGACGAAAAACAATGACAACAGATGGAGGGACTTCGAAGGAGAGTGGTATAGCTTTGGCCTGTAGGAAAGATTATAGAGTTTATTTGCAGTAATATATGGAAGCTAGTTGGGAATTTTTTTAAAAAAATATATTTTATTGATATTTTACAGAGAGGAAGGGAGAGGGATAGAGAGCTAGAAACATCAATGAGAGAGAAACATCGATCAGCTGCCTCCTGCACACCTCCCACTGGGGATATGCCCGCAACCAAGGTACATGCCCTTGACCGGAATCGAACCCGGGACCCTTCAGTCCGCAGGCCGACGCTCTATCCACTGAGCCAAACCGGTTTCGGCTGCTAGTTGGGAATTTTGATCAGATGTATATATTTCATTACAAGTGCTCAGAATTTCATATAAAATTAGACCAAGATAGTTAAAGAAATAATCCATAAACATCTTCAATAAAAAGATAGTTGACATTTATATGAATTCTAGAACACAAGCTGATGGAACTGAATTATTGATAGCAACGAGATGTGCATGTCCAGCACATCTGTGCTGGATAATGGAGGTGAACAGAAAGGCCATTTAGGTTGGTCCCAAACGCTTAGGAATTCAGGCATTGCCAACCCAAAGGAACAGTTTCCAGTCAGAGTAGAACACTTGGAAGACAGACTTGAGGACAATAGCTGAAACTTAAGTCCTCTGAGCCCTCATTTCTCTTGCAAATACCCTGAGAAAGTGCTCCTCTTAAAGTACAGAGGTGCATGGTGAAGGGAGATGGTAGGAAGTAGAATAAGACACTGAAGGAAGGTACTGTTAGGGGAGGGGTTCAGAGAAAGCAGATATTAGAAAGTATTATAAAAGGGGCTACACTAAAATTAACCTTATTATAACAACAGAAAAGGGAGCCCTAGAATTCTGATGCTAGGAAAGTTGTTCAGCCCCATTTCACTTCTTATCCAGGAACCTTGTCCTAAGAGTAGACTGGGGCATGGGTAAGAGAAAAGGATAGTGGTGCAACTGTGTAGAACCATTTGAAGAATAGAATAAATTAGAAGTACAAGGGTTCAGAAATGAGAAAATATAACAGTTACATAAAAAGAGATAGTTTTAGGAGGGGGCAGAGGGAGTCAGTGGGGGTAAAGGGGAACACCTATAATACTTTCAACAATAAAGATAAATTAAAAAAAGAGATGGCAGCCGAAACCGGTTTGGCTCAATGGATAGAGCGTCGGCCTACGGACTGAAGGGTCCCGGGTTCGATTCCGGTCAAGGGCATGTACCTTGGTTGCGGGCACGTCCCCAGTGGGAGGTGTGCAGGAGGCAGCTGATCGATGTTTCTCTCTCATCGATGTTTCTAGCTCTCTATCCCTCTCCCTTCCTCTCTGTAAAAAATCAATAAAATATATTTTTTTTTAAAAAAAAGAGATGGCTGACAGTCACAAAAATAAATAAAATAAAAAAATTCTAAAATGAGGACTAAGTTTGAAATAACAAAAGAGTGAATATAATACTCTAGAAAGAAAGAAAAAGGATGGCAAAAGGAAACTGAAAAATATCAAATAATGGAGGAAGGATTTGAGAGGAATAATTACAAAAACAAAACAAAACAAGGAAAACTGATCCAGTATGTAGTTAAATGTAGTTCTTGAAAAAGAAAATCAAAGATGTGAAGGAGAGCTATATTAAAAAATTCAATAAACTTTCAATAAATGGCTAGGACCCTTTTAATTTATAAGTGCACATGTGTACCTGGGAAAATAGACCCAGACAGTCAATTATGAGACATATTCTATTGGCTTTAAAGAACATCTCAGAAATCTAGAAATTCAATGACTTTGCTTTTTGATTTGCCCAGGACAGTCAGTAATATTTATGTCAATTATCCCAGTGTAATTAACCCCTTTTACTCTCAAAAGTGACACAATTAGGAACATAAATTATATAATCAACTTAAATATCAGGTAGAAAATTAGATCCATGTCAGACTTTTAAAAACATTCCAAAAAATAATATAATTAAGATACTCAAGAAAAGAAAATCTGAATGCTTTTAAACAAAAATTTAAAAAAAATAACTTTTCGCCTGCAACATTTTATTTTCACAAGCCACTCAATTATTCATGGAAGCAAAAGTCAATGGTTTTATTGTTTGTAAACAAAAGAACTTATCATGGTTTACTTTTTTTTTCTTCAGGAAAAACATAAACAAGAATTGGAAGACATGAGGAAAGCTGGTCATGAAGCCCTCAGCATTATTGTGGATGAATATAAGGTAGAGGATTGAGAGTCTATTTTATTTATTCTTTTCTTTTCCACATTATTACTATTTTTTTGTTAATCCTCACCCGAGGATATTTTTCCATTGATTTTTAGAGAGGGTGGAAGAAAGATGGGGGGTAGGGAGGTGAAGAAAGGGGGAAAAAGGAGGAGAGAGAGAGACAGAGACACAGACAGAGAGAGACCGAGATTATTTGCCTCCCACTAGGACTGGACCAGGGCCTGGGGATTAAATCTGCAACCCAGGTATGTGTCCTTGACTGGGAATCAGACCCACAACACTTCAGTCCATGGGCCTGCACTCTAACCATCGAGAAACACTGGCCAGTACTCTTTATTCTTTTAAACTTTGGCAAATTTTAGTAAAAAAAAAAATTTAGAATAGACATATTCTACACAAATTATAGAATTCTAGTGTAGTCTTATTTTGTATAGAATTACTTTCAAGTGATCAATGAATTGTCCATTGAAAGCATACTTGGTAATACCAGACGTTTGAGAAGTTACAGAATATTTGAGAATATAGGATTGGCAGAGGGAGGTTAAAAAATAATACTATAGAATTAAATACTGGAATACATTATGGTTCCACTTCTTATAGAAAAAGAAGATATAATATAAACCTGAAAAATATTGTTATACATTTTTCTTTTCCTAAACAAGTAGATTTCAATACATTTAAGTAATGACAGAAATTATGATAAATGTCAACATCAGTATAATTCTTTTGCTTTTGTCTGTATAAGCTTAATCATTTGAAGGAAATTGAGTGTTTAATGACAAAAATGTTTTTTTTCTAACATTTCATGTCAGATCTTTTTTCCCATAAGTAAAAGAGGAAAACATTCTTGTTGAAATCACATCTAAATAATTCTCCCAGAGATAATCACTATTAGTTGTTCGATGTGCATACTTCTAGAGGGGTGATTTCTCTCTCTCACTCTCTCTCATATATATATCTCCTATATAATAAAATGCTAATATGCAAATTGTCTCCTTGACTTGGAGTTCGACCAGGAGTTTCACCTGGAATTTGACCAGGGGGCAGGGCCAGCTGGCCAACCACCTGCAACCCCTCCCCCCAGCCAGCCCGGCTCGATCAGCCCTGATTGGGCGGGCTGGCTGGACCCCACCTGTGCATAAATTCATTCACCAGGCCTCTAATATGTGTGTGTGTGTGTGTGTGTGTGTGTGTGTGTGTGTGTGTATGTGTATTAGAGGCCCGGTGCATGAAATTCGTGCATGGTTGGGGGGGGGTGTCCCTCAGCCCAGCCCAGCTTGCACCCTCTCCAATCTGGGACCCCTCAGCCCAGCCTGCACTCTCTCCAATCCAGGACCCTTAGGGGGATGTTGGACATCCCTCTCACAATCCAGGACTGCTGGGTCCTAACCGCTCACCTGCCTGCCTGCCTGATCATCCCCAACTGCCTCTGCCTGCCTGCCTGATTGTCCCCAACTGCCCTCCCCTGTTGTCCTGATGGTCCCCAACTGCCCTCCCCTGCTGGCCAGATGGCCCCCTAACTGCCCTCCCCTGCTGGCCTGATCGCCCCTAACTGCTTGCTCCTCTGCCGGCCTGATCGCCCCTAACCACCTCTGTCTCAGCCCCTGCCACCGTGGCTTTGCCTGGAAGGAAGTCGGACGTCCGGAAGCTGTTCGGTCGATGTGGTCTAATTAGCATATTTGGAGATTTTTTATCTGTATTTACTCAGTATAACTTAGAGATATTTTTCATGTTAGTTTATATATACTTACCTTATTTTTGTCACTGTTCTATAGTATTCCACAGTACATAGATATTATAATTGGTTTAACTATACCTATATAGATAGGAATTTAAGTTTGTTTTACACCAAATGTTTTTTAAAAAATCCTTTTACTATATGTGGAATATAGAAATATTTTGTTGATTAAACTTTATCCATAGACTTGATCGAAGTTAATGTCATTTTAGTTAGTTGGTAATTTAATGTGTAAAAGATTCCAAAATGACTTATTCCAAAAGTCATTTGAGTAAATGTAGAAAAAGAAGATCTAAAAGCTTTCCTCTCCATAAAGGAGTCTGATAGATAGGTCTTGGGACACGAACGAGCATTTTTTTCAACTATGCTCAATATAGAAACTGGTACCATTGTTGAGAAGGTCATTAAAAAATGTCTGGTTTTTACAGTGGTGATTATTGGTTTTTTTTGTAATGGTGTGACTTTTTGGTTCTGCTAATAAAACCAGCTTTAGTTATTGAGTTGGGGAAAAGTATAGGATCTATTTTTTAAACCTTTTTTCCCCCTAAGGCTAATGGGAATTATTAAAATACTGGAATTTACATAATTCTCCTGGAGTATTAAGTGATATATTCTTGGTTAATTTATATTTTACTTTTTATTTATGAATTTTAAATTAAATGTTTTGAAAGTATTTACATTGTATTTATATGTATGTTTTCTGGACAGCTCAGTATTTAATACATATATTAAATTCTTTTTTGGTTCTAGCTTCATATATTTCCTTTGTTGAAAACATTTTTATTGTGTATTACTTTCAACACTGCCAGTTTATGTGCTTAAAATCATATGTTAAAACTTTGTAAATATATTTTGCAAATTGTATTTTGAAGAAATTTTGTTGTGAGCTACTCATTTTATCTCTTGTTTGTCTAGTATCATTATTTGTCACTCATTTAAAAATAGAGGATTTAAAAGTATCAGGCATTATGTATTATGATTTGCTGAAAAAGATTAGGAATTAAACCAGATAGCCTCCAAAGTTATATATTATTTGTCATATTAAGCTTGCAGTCAGTTAACACGCAAAACAGATGAATTCTTTTATAGCAAGGAACTTTGGTGTAAATACATTTTATATAGCTTTACATATTGATTTAGTGATAAGCTTTACATTTGGTACAATCTACCTATACATATATAAAGCTAAGTGACCGTCTGACCAGCCTGTGGTATGCCGTGTACTGACCACCAGAGGGCAGACACTCAATGCAGGAGCTGCCGAGCTGCGGTGACTTGGCAGCGGTGGTTCTCAGGTGGTGCACCCTGTAACCAGAGAGGAGGGAGCACAATTCTACCTTCAGCTGTGGGTTATGTTGTTGCTGGGGCACTGTCAGCCTCAAATCTGGTTTATTTCACACTTGCATTTGCGTTCCACAGCCTGTACCACAGCAACTTTGCAGAGTGCCTTCTCGCACTTGGGACCCCTCGGGGGTTGTCAGAGATCTGGTTTTGGCCTGATCCCTGCAGGCCAGGCCGAGGGACCCCACCTGCCGGAGGGACCCTGTTCACTCCGCAGACGTCCTTTGGGCCGCGGCACCACCCCAGGTGAGGCCGGCCAAGGAGGGACCGTGGGAGGTTGGGTCCAGGGCATGTCCGGCCTGTCTTGCATAGTCCCACCCTGCTAGCCACCTTCTAATTTATTTTTTTTCAATGTGTGTGAATCCGTGCACCAGGGCACAAATTATATTATAATACTCTAAGGAGGAATAACATCTAATATGTTAATTGTCACATAAAATTTTATAATCCTGGTGATCTAAAAACACACTGATCATCAACTTAATAGTAGTATGGAGAAAAAAATAATGTAATTCAAATAACAAAAGTAAGTAATGTTTTTCTGGTAGATTAGATGTCTGTAATTTAAATGTGGATTTGTGTCCCATTATAAAATAAGAGAAATAGTTGTGTTTTTTTTTCAATTCTAAATTCAAGCATGAGAAATTCATGTAGTAATTATTTTATTATACTTCTCTCTTTTTAAGACAGCAACTTACTTTTAATTAATATATTTTGAAGTTTTATTTTGTTAAAATATATAAGCATTTTTTGCAAATAATTTGTTAATCATTAGGTAATTCAAAAACAAACCAAAATATACTTTCTATAAGAATAGCAGGAGTGTATATATTCTCTTTGCATGTCATTCCTTAGTTCAAGAAATATTATTGGCATTGTTTTTATGCCAGGGACTATCCTATCTAATAAAAGAGTAATATGCAAATTAACGATCACTCTGCTATACCCACAAGCCACGCCCAACAGCCAATCAGGAGTGAGCATGCAAATTAACCCAACCAACATGGCTACAGCCACGGAGTGAGCAGGAGGCTTGTGTTTCCCTGGCAATTGAGGAAGCCAAGCTTTCCGCACACCCTGGCTGGCCCAGGCCTCCACTTAAGACTACTAAGTTTCAATTATAGAAGATAAATAAATCCCAACAAAAACGGCTGTGGCCACAGAGCGAGCAGGAGGCTTGGCTCCACTCAAGGCTACAAAGTTTCAATTATAGAAGATAAATAAATCCCAGATCCCTGGGCCTCTGCTTGGGTCACCAGTGGGCGTGGCCAGCCTACAAACCACCACAGGCCCCTCGCCCAGCCAGCCCCACACCCCAAGGGAACCCCCACTCTGATCCGGGACACCCTTCAGGGCAAACCAGCTGGCCCCCACCTGGCACCAGGCCTCTATCCTATCTAATAAAAGAGTAATATGCAGATTGACCATCACTCCAACACACAAGATGGCTGCCCCCATGTGGTCAAAGATCCTGCCCCCATGTGGACACAAAATGGCCACCATAAATGGTCAGCAGGGGAGGGCAGTTGGGAGGGACCAGGCCTGCAAGGCAGGGCAGTTGGGGACAATCAAGCCTGCAGGGGAGGGCAGTTAGGGGTGACCAAGCTGGCAGAGGAGGGAAGTTGGGGGCAACCGGGCCTGCAGGGAAGGGCAGTTGCGGGGGACCAGGCCTGCAGAGGAGAGCAGTTAGGGGGGACCAGGCCTGCAGGGGAGGGCAGTTAGGGGAAAACAGGCTGGCATGGGAGTAGTTAGGCATCAATCAGGCTGGCAGGGGAGTGGTTAGGGGGTGATCAGGCTGGCAGGCAGAAGCGGTTAGGGGCAATCAAGAAGGCAGGCAGGCGAGCAGTTGGGAGTCAGCAGTCCTGGATTGTGAGAGGGATGTCCGACTGCCCGTTTAGGATCCTACTGGTATGATCGGGCCTAAACGGGCAATCGGACATCCCTCGAAGGGTCCCAGATTGGAGAGGGTGCAGGCTGGGCTGAGGGACACACACCCCCGTACACCAATTTTGTGCACCGGGTCTCTAGTTGTAGATAAAACATTGAACAAAATAGACAAGTCCTTGGTCCAATGGAATATATATTCCATATACACACAGGCTTGATCCCCAGTGTAGGGCATGGAGTACACAGCCGATCACTGATTCTCTTTCATCATTGATATTTTTATCTCTCTCTCCCTCTCCCTTGTTCTCTGAAACCAGTAAAAATATATATATTTTTAAAAATCTACAACCTAATCCATTTTTGAACAACTTTAAATGCCAAAGTTTTTTGTACTATCATTAAGTATTTATTATCTTTTTCTACATTTAATAATGATATGCAATAACTTATAAATCCTTACTCTATGAAGGACTTTTATTAGTAGAGATGATTGATTATTTTGATGTCAGACAGACCTGGATCAAGTACTTGTTAACAGTGTGACCTTGGGCAGTTTCTTATATATGAATTTCAGTTTCCTTATATGTAAATTAGAGAATAAACCATATAACCTATTTATAGGAGTGTTGTGAGGATCCAAGTAATATTGAATATTGCATGGTTAATAATAATGCCGTTAATAAGTATTAGCTATAGTAGTTATCGTTTTTTATACTTAACATACCAATTTTCTAGCATCGCAATTTCAATGCCTTGTCATTATCTTATAGCTGATTTATAATTAATTTACTACATTCATACAATGTGGATTCTTGTTTCGATCTTTGGAAATATTCACTTAGGTGAAAGAAATTGTGGCCCTTCCCTTCCTAGCCCTGAGCTCCCCTTAAAAAGTCATTATTCTTTTGTTCTTTTAGAAAATAAATAGCTTGCTCCACAATGATGAAAAGGACATGTGAAATTCTGTTAAAGCATAGAAGAAAACAAAGCTAAAACTAACCTAATGTGCTACGTATGCCAACTTGTCCCACAATGTTTACTTAATTTTGTTTATTTATTTTTTCTCCTTTATGTCATGATTTTTTTAAATCCTTTTTCCTGATAATTAACAACAGTAAAGTAAATGTAGATCTTGGAAGGCTTTCCATAGGAGCATGCCTCATCTAAGATTGTTTATTACAAGTAACATAAGAATTTTCCTTTACTTGTTTAATTGGGTGGTGTTTTTTTTTGCAAGTGTCATTGTCCAGTATATACACTAGATCAGACTTCACTGTTCTTTATGTCTGTAGTTTTCATTATTAAAGATTACTATCCATGATGTATTTTTTTAAGGATTGTAACTAGTTGTATTAGTGTGATGCTTGCTTGTTTAATATTCCCTCAACAGTTGTCATGGATAAGCATATTTTAACCCCTTGCTTCTCACTCACCTTTTGCAGTCTATAAGAAATTACTTGTTGTTGTTTTTAAAGATGCATATGATATGGCAGGTTTCTTCTTTGAAAATTCTAAATCAGTTGATGTAGGAGTGATCTAGCTGGTTGTATTTTCTTTAAAATTTTAGGAGTCATTCTGTTACTTCCAAGGGTTTGTTAACCATTATTGTAATTCCCCTTCATATTTATTTGTCTATGAATATATTCTGCCTATATTGCCTTGTGGTCATATTTTCCCAGTTGTATCATCTAATATCAAACATGTCAAGGTTGTGTGTGTGTTTGTGCATGTAACCGGATGCATGCACACATACACATGTAAGTTTCTTATTGAAATCACTGGGAAATTTTTCCAGACAAGAAAAATGAGAAATATTCTAACAGAACTTAATTTACTAAGAAAGTAGAATTTGTCCTGCATTAAGATTTTAAAAAATATATTTTTATTGATTTCAGAGAGAGGAAGGGAGGGGAAAGAGAGATTAAAAACATCAATAATAAGAGAGCTGCCTCTTGCATTCCCCACACTGGGGATTGAGCCCACAATCCAGGTATATGCCCTGACCAGGAATCGAACCATGACTCCCCAGTTTATAAGTCGACGCTCAACTACTGAGCAACACTGGCCAGGCTGCATTATAATTTTTTTAAAAAAGTCTTTATTGTTGAAAATATTACAGATGTCCCCTTTTTCCCACATTGACCCCTTCTAGCCCACACCTGCCCCCCAGCCCCAGACCTTCAGCACACTACTGTCTGTGTCCAGAGGTTATGCATATATGCATAAAAGTTCTTTGGTTAATCTCTTCTGACCTACTCACTCACTCCCCACCTAAGATTTTTAAATATAACTTACACCTTTCTTTAATATGGGATAAATGATCCCAGTAAGAAAAAAATTATAATGGTGGATTGGTATAATGGCACAGAGGAATGATCAAAGAAAGTCACACATGGAAAGAAATACAAGCATATTTGCTAAAATAGATGTAATATATTGCTTCTTGTTTTTCTTTTTAGAATTATGTCCATACATAATTGGATTAATTCATAGTTTGGCAAAAGTAGGTTTACAGTTGTGAGTACATGAAAATGAAATACTCAGTTTATTCTTGTATTATTATTTACTTATTATCATATTACAACTTCAAAACTACCTTTTCCCACCCCTGCATATTGTATGTAAGTGTTTGAGGTAAAGCCATTTTAAATGCTGACACTTTCTTAAAATGACTTTTTTTTTTTTTATCCTCATAATTTTGGGGTAGAATTTTCCAAAGGAAGTATTAGTTGACACTTTGTTAAAGTTCAAAGCTGGAACTTTTGCTAATGTGCTATAACAGTGAGTTGAAAGTACTTAAGAAATTAAGTCCAACATGTTGTTTTTATTTTCTTACTTTGAGCCTACTTAATTAAAAAATCTAATTTGAAACAAATAAGATTTGAACATATTTTTTGGTTAACATTTTTGTTCTATATACAGACTCTTTTAACAAGGCATTGACAACAAACTCCTCCCTCTTCCTTTCTTCCTTCTTCTTCTTCTTCTTCTTCTTTTTAAATATGGTGTTTGCTTTAAGGTAGATCAGTTCCATAAAGAAAGAGCTTTCCCTTTTGAAACTCTTTCTATACAATGTTTTAAATTTCATCATGAAGTTACACTTGCAAGATATTTTCTTTGTTCTGGCTCAACTTGTTTAGTTTTAAAATTGAATTAGACTCTTTAAATTAAATTTATTGGGGTGCATTGGTTAATAAGTAGGTTGGCTTCAAGCATATATTTCTATGATAATGTTCTGTATATTGCATTGTGTGCCCACCACCCAAAGTCAGATCACCTTCCATTAACACATCGTAGGCTCCCTTTACTATCCGCCACCCCTCTGTCCTCTGATAACCAACATACTGTTGTCTGTGAACTTCAGTTTTATATCCCACATATGAGTGTGAATATATGGTTCTTAGCTTTTTCGGATTGACTTATTTCACTTAGCATGATATTCTCAAGGTCCATCCATGTTGTTGCTAATGTCAGTATTTCATTTCTTATTGCTGTGTATTATTCCATTGTATATACAGGGTTGTCCCAAAAATTATGTATAAACACTTTAGCAATTGATAACTCAATTGATATTTCTTTCTTTTCAGCCATACTAAGCTTTGAATAAAAGATATTCATTCTAAAATGCTATTGAAAGTTGAAAACGCAGTTGAAGTACAAAATCTGTCTTTGTAATTATTCAAAGAATGTCCCAAAAATGTATACATATTTTTAAAATATACTTTTTTTTATTGATTTCAGAAAGGAAGGGAGAGAGAGAGACATCAGTGATGAGAGAAAATCATTGATTGGCTGCCTCCTGCTCGCCCCATATTGGGAATCGAGCCCGCAATCCGGCATGTGTGTATACACATTTAAACATCTGATAATTCACTTAATTTTCACTCTTTTTCAGGTTTACCTGATTAGAAATAATGGATGAAGCCAGACTAAGCTTTAAACAAAGAAAATTTATCCACTAGACTTTTTTATGGGGATACCTAAAAGATAAAGTTTACAAAACTGGCAACAGTTGACGTATTGAGGGCACACAAATACAAAATGAAATGATTCTTGATGTTTGCCATTTCATTGCTTTCTATTATCAGCAGTGCCTGGACCAGAACAGTCATCGGTTTGAAAATAGGCATTGACAAAAAAAAAATTATTGGCAAAATTATTAATTTCTGTAGATTCTTTCAAATTTTGAAAATAAACTGTTAAACAATGACTTTATAATCATTTAAAGTGTGTATGTATTTTTTGGGGGACACCCTATATGTTCCACATTTTATTAATCCATTCCTCTATCTCAGAACACTTTGTTTCCATGTCTTGGCCACTGTGAATAATGCTGCAATTAACATTAGGGTGCATATATCTTTGAGAATAAATGTTTTCAAATTTTTCGGGTAGATACCAGAAGAGAGGTTGCTGGGTCATAGGGTAGCTCTCTTCTTAATTTTTTGAGGAACTGCCATACTGTTTTTCACAGTGGTTTTACCAGTTTACATTCCCACCAGCTGTGAATGAGGGTTCCTTTTTCTCCACCTCCTCTCCAACAGTTGTTATTACTTTTCTTGTTAATTATAACCATCTAACAGGTATGAGGTGGTATCTCATAGTAGTTTTGATTTACATTTCCCTAATAGATAGTGAAATTGAGCATCCTATATAAAATAAAAGCCTAATATGCAAACAGACCAAATGGTGGAACAACTGGTCACTATGACGTGCACTGATCACCAAGGGTCAGATGCTCAATGCAGGAGCTGCCCCTGGTGGTCAGTGTGCTCCCACAGGGGGAGCACCAGTCAGCCAGAAGCTGAGCTCAAGGCTGGCGAGCACAGTGGCCGTGGTGGTAGCCTCTCCTGCCTCTGCGGCAGCGCTAAGGAGCAGCGAGCCGAGTGGTAAGGAGCAGCCAGCAGGCGGGAGGTAAGGAGCAAGGGTCCCGAACTGTTAAAGGAATGTCCGACTGCCAGCTTAGGCCCACTCCCCATGGGAAATGGGCCTAAGTCGGCAGTCGGACATCCCCCGAGGGGTCCCAGACTGCAAGAGGGCACAGGCCCGGCTGAGGGACCCCTTCCCCAGTGCACAAATCTCGTGCACCGGGCCTCTAGTCTTTTCATATAACTGGTGGCCAATTATATCTCCTTGGGTAAAGAGTCTGTTGAGGTCCTCTGCTTATTTTTTAATTGGATTGTTTGTTTGGTGTTGAGTTGTATGAGTTCTTTATGTATTTTGGATGTTAACCCCTACTCAGAGCTGTTGTTTGCAAATATCCTCTCCCATTTGGTTGGTTGCCTTTTTGTTTTGTTGGCAGTTTATTTTGCTGTGCAGAAGCTTTTTAGTTTGATGTAGTCTCATTCATTTATTTTTGCTTTTACTTCCTTTGCCTTTGGGGATCAAATGCATAAAATATTCTCTAAGATCAAGCTCCATAAGTTTTTGTTGTTTAATCTTAAGAGATTTATACATTTTTCAAATCATAGCAGATAGGAGAAGTATTGAAACATAATTGAATTTTGGCAGTTGACAGATTAGCAAAAATGGTGATTAGTTAGAAAAATAGCATGAAAAGGCAAAAGAAGAAAATGCAATTTGGTTTATTTATATGCAAACACCAAATAATTTATAACTATAATGATTCAAAGTGTATACCCTTTTCTCAAACTCTTAGAGCTTTCTTTTCTTACCCTTTGTGGACATGGTTTTGGCCAAATGGAGTATATTTACAAACATCATCCTTTCATACAGATATTTACACTTCTCAAGATTTCTATGCTAAACTAAACATAGACATACACATCTCTTATATTCTTGGCTTCTGAAGCGGGAATGAATTGATGATCTTTAACTCTGTGTATGGAAACCTAGATGCCAAACACCAAGGAGTGCTAGTTATATGAATAGTGCTTGCTTATAAATACTTGACTGTTTTAATGATAAAGTAAAGGATGGCAGATTTTTTTCTAAAGTCTTAGAACATTTTATAATGAGAATTTTTAATATAAATTTTTTATATTTTTCTGTTTAGTATCAGGATATTGAATCTTAGAGTTTTTAGGCATATAAATTTTCTGCTCCTTTTCATGAAAAATGATGTGAAATTGCTACATAAACTTAAGTTGTTCTGAAATTATCTTGATTAAGTTATTGAAATGTTCATTTCCCATGTTACCCAACCTTGATTTTATTGAGTGTGATGGTCCTCTGTGCATTTTCTGTAAAGGTTAAGTATGCCTTAAATAGCTGTGGGAAGGATTACTTTGAATTTTAGCAGTGCACCATATGTTAAATGCCAGCTTGGAGTATCACAATGCCTGTTCTATTCCATTTTTCAAAAGCAGCCACTTGCTAGTGTTTTATTTGAACTCTTGAGTTGTTTGTACTATTATATAAGGGAGAACATATTGCATTTAGGAGACCAATTTTTCCCAGGGTGTAGAGTTACTTGTATTGTATAAAGTTCTACTCCAAGCAGGGGGAAACAACTTTGTTTTCTCTTCTCTTGATATTTCCCCTTGATTAGAGATTGCTAACTTATTTTGTGCAAAGGAGGGAAGAAGTAAAGATTAAGATATTTGAAACTTGTGATATATCTTTTAGTTTGAATTTCAGTATTTTGTTCATCCAAAAGTATGAAATAAATTTATAGTTTTAGTTATTTGATTGAAAAAGGATTCTCATAAATTCCAGCTTTTATCGTATGATCAGATTTTTCCTGGACAAATAAAGATACTTACTGTTGCCAATAGAGTTTGGCCTAACTGCATGCTAGATACTAGTGATTGGTTTGGAAATAACGACTTGGCTTGTCCATTCTTGTCCCTCCCACCAAACTTAACCTCAGCAGAGGACTGAGAAAGGTTTGGTAGTTGAGAATAGTTTTTGTATGCTCTGAGTTTCCTGGGCTTAGCCAGAATTTTGCATGCAAGGCTATTCTTGTGGTTTTTCTAGCTGGGCCAAAACCAAAAGGCTTTGGAAACCTTGCAAGAAAACTTGTTCTAATACAGATTTAAGACTTGCCTTTATATTGTGACTGTATCATCAGCCTGATAGTTAAAGGAGTGAAGGGACAGTCTTTATTCTGTATTGAGGATATAAATTTCAAATTTCTGTTTCAAAACAGACCTTGAAAAATACCTTCAATGATAAAAAAAAATACTAAGTGATTAGGGTTTATTTAGTTAGTAGTTCCTTAAGACGTTATTTTTTGCTTATCTTGTGAAATGCTCTTTAAGTGTTATGGGTACTTTTTTGTGATTAATTTTGGTCAAACTTGGAAATTTTATCAATAGCAGCTCTGTCCCACTTATAAATTATTATTAATTATAGATTTCTTATTATCATACAAATTCAGGCCATTCTAACATAAATATCTTTATTCTTAATAATATTGTCTCTCCATGTTGACCAAAATGAGGCTTGCCCTGTTCTGTTGGGGTTGAAAGTTTTATCAGATCTTCTTTTTATCTAAACTTATTCAACAGATTTTTATCTATAATAATAAAGCTGGAAGAGCTGTAAAGAATGTCATTTCTGTAACTATTGTAGTTAATGTAATAGATCAATTATGTGCATCTTAATTTTAATGAATTGAATTGTCATCAAGGTCTATCCGGATTCAGGTATTTTTAGTTTTAGATATTGCCTGAAGTAATCTTATACGTTTCATAATTATTAGACTTTAGGAAAAAAAACTATAGTGTGTGTTACAGATATATTTTTATTCATTTTTAAAAATATTTTTATTGATTTTAGAGAGGAAAGGAGAGGGAGAGAGAGAGAGAGAAACATCAATGATGAGAGAGAATCATTGAATGGCTTCCTCCTGCACGCCCCCTACTGGGGATCGAGCCTGCAACCCAGGCATGTGCCCTTGACTGGAATCAAACACGGGACCCTTCAGTCTGCAGGCCGATGCTCTATCCATCGAGCCAAACCAGCTAGGGCATTTTTATTCATTTTTTGTTGGCCACCAATTTTCCATTTAGTGAAAATATACATACCATAGTTCTTAAGGCAGAAAAGATATGTATGCAAAAACTACTTTTAAGTTTTTAAATGTTTTTGCCTGTTTGAAATGATATAAGAGTGGAATGGTTAACTTTATTATTTTCTCTCAACTATAAAACACAGACTCTGAAAAAGGAAAGCAGAGATGTAAGAACCAGCAATATTTTCGACGATAGCATTTTCTAATTAGTGTATAACCCAGTATGAAAATACAAGGCTGTTTTGATTTTATCCTTAAGCTCTAGTTATTCATCTTTGGAGAATCTTGATATATGAGAATATAAATTTTATACCAAGGATAAACTATGAGAGAATAGAATGATTTTCCATAATATTTTCAGAATACCTTATTTTTGACAGGGTAATGTATATTCAGTACATAATTCAAAAGACATGCAAGTATGCATTGTAAAAAATAAATTTTGCTCTCATTGCTGTCTGGGTATGAGTCCCCAGGTTGTATCTTTTCCAGAGGTAAGTTAAGTTACTTAAAATTATCATGTGTCCAATTTTCAGTGAATTGATTGTCAAATTACTTTATAGCAATGAGAAAAGAATTCTATCTATAATCCAGATACAGTGTGATTTAGTCCATGTAATCAAAAGCAGAAGTTCAAAGGTTACCTTGTTTTGATGTTTAGCAGGATATTCACATGGCTAAATGTTCTTGGTAATTAATCCACTGTAACAGCCTAATGTGGGCTAATATTCAGCCAGAAGCACCACTTTGTGCCATCTTATACTAGTCAGATACTTCCATACCAGTTAGTATATCAGCAATTCCTCTGAGCCTCTCTGATGGTGTTGTCCCTCCCCGGGTGCTTCTCCCTAACCCCACACAACCAAGCTGGAGCCAGCACTGCAGGGACCGCTGGCACCTGCTCCAATCCAAGGGATGGCACTTCTAGTAAACTAACATTTATCTGGAAAAGAAACCACTTGACGTATCTTACATTATTATCTAAGTTCACAATGTTATTCTCTTTATGATTTTTTTTAAAAAGGAAGTTTAATCTTTCTCAATGTGTCTTCTAAAATATTGATTTAAATGAAACCTAAATTTTCTCAATGTTTTTTTTTTTTTTTTAAATATATTTTATTGATTTTTTTACAGAGATGAAGGAAGAGGGATAGATAGTCAGAAACATCGATGAGAGAGAAACATCGATCAGCTGCCTCCTGCACACCTCCTACTGGGGATGTGCCCGCAACCAAGTTACATGCCCTTGACCGGAATCGAACCTGGGACCTTTCAGTCCGCAGGCCGACGCTCTATCCACTGAGCCAAACCGGTTTTGGCTAAATTTTCTCAATGTTAATTGCTTTTCAGTATGAAAAAAATTTCCCTTCTAATCTTTTTGATCCCTATTTGACTAATGGATCTTGATTAATTTTGAGGAAAATTCTTTACTTTAATGGTCTTAAATCTAGTAATTTAAAAGATGTTAATCCTAACTTAGATGAGTTTCATTTGTCATGAAAAAGTGAGAAATTTAGCTAAAAATCAGCATGAGTTTCATTTTAAAATAATTTATAATTTCTCAGAAGACCTTTATTCCTTCATCATTGGCAGTTGAGAAACGCTTTTATTCTCATTGACTAGATAAGGAATGTGAGACATAGAGAAGCAATGCCTTGATCAAACACGTATAAACAGAGGAAGAGTTTTAAGTAAGAGCCAGGTCCCTCAAAGCTTGATTCAGGGCTCTTTTCAACAAATTATACTGCCTCCTTGGAATGTTAATGCATGTGTATGCAGGCCAAATATTTCTGACATCCTGATGGGCTTCTCTTTTTCCATGGTCTCTGATATTTCTGAAAATGAGATGCAAGAGTATCTAGTGTTTAAAAACCAGGTGTTTCATTTAACCCTATGAAAGTATAAGGATTGTTTTAGACCTCTCTCTCTCTCTCTCTCTCTCTCTCTCTCTCTCTCTCTCTCTCTCTCTCTCTCTCTCTCTCTCAATGAAACTGCCACTCTTACTCAAGTCACAAGGAACGATATTGTGGCATCTGAGGGAAAGGCATATCCATATGGCAGCTTTTCAGAAGTTTAAAGTATCTGGAAGGCAGACATGCAGAGGCTCTGTGCTGTACTTAATTTTAGAAACTTCTTAATTTTAATGTGTTGTCCATGGCACAAAAGAAATTTTCACTGGGAGACTTTTGTGGTGTTTGAGGTAACAACTCTTATGTTACTAGAACCCCTTAACAACAAGGCCAACAGGAATGATTCTCTCCGTTCTGAGGATTTTCTTTGGCTTTCAGAGCCTCCAAAGCACTTTATAGCATGGCTAGACTATATTGGGTTTCCATGTTTAGATCTACACCCATAATTGAACATTTTTCTTTTTTGACTTGTATAGTACCTCTGCACTGTAACTCCAATACATAGAAAAGCCCGAGGGTCACTGCAAATCCAGATGCTTGAGATCTGTAACAGGGTCGTTTTTCAGCAGCCTCAACATGACCTTGTTACTTTTTCTTTTTTAAATCAAGGAAAAGGGAAGGGAGAAATCTTTTTTGAATTCATTTTTCCATAATTTTTTGGTCATAATTTCTTTGTTGTTTTCTAAAAAGAAATATGGCCAAATCCATTACTATCCCTCCTCAGATATCTGAAATTTGGTCTAGAGAAACATGTGCCTTCATTCTCCCCAAGGGTTGAATTTACAGGGTCTGAATGTTGCCTAACTTTTGCCAGCCTGGGTAACAGGTGGCCAGGATCTTGAACTTGACTTTGGCAAAACTTTTGAGTAAATGAAAGCCTTAAGTCCGGATTGAAATCTTTCCCTAGAGCAGCGATTTTTTAACCTTTTCATCTCATGGCACATATAAACTAATTACTGTAATTCTGTGTCACACCAAAAAATATAATTTTTGTCCATCATTAGTTGTAAGTCTGATTTATTTATACCAGACAGCTGCTGTTGTATTGGCTGTTGTCATTTTTTTATTTGCCAATATAAGGGAAAACAGGCCAGTGCCCCTGAATAAGTACTCAGGTATTGGTGGTGTTTTTTTAAAATTTTTTTATTGTTGACACTATTACAGATGTCCACCATTTCCTCCTTTCCGACCATCCACTCAGCCCCGCCACCTTCACCACATTCTTATCTGTGTCCATGGGCTGTGCATATATGCATATGAGTTCTTGGCTAATCTCTTCCAGTCCTCCCTCCCTCCTCCCCTCTGAGATCTGTTTGTTCCATGTATCCATGCCTCTGGTCCTGTTTTGTTCATTAGTTTATTTTGTTCATTAGACTCCACATATAAGAGAGATCATATGGTATTTGTCTTTTCTATCTTTTTTTGCTTACATAATAATTTCCAGGTCCAGCCTGGCCAGTGTGGTTCAGTGGTTGAGCCTCGGCCCATGCACCAAGAGGTTGCTGGTTCCATTCCCAGTCAGGGCACATGCCAGGGTTATGGGCTCAATCCCCAGTAGGGGGTGTGTAAGAGGCAGCTAATTGATGATGATCCTCTCTCATCGATATTTCTATCTCTCCCTCTCTTCCTGTTTCTCTAAAATCAATAAAAACATATCAAAAAATAATAGCACTAATCTCCAGCTCCATCCATGCTGTCACAAAGGGTAAGCATTCCTTCTTTTTTACAGCCACATAGTATTCCATTGTGTGAGGTATCACCTCACACCTGCCAGAATGACTTCCACCAATAAATCAAAAAACAAGTATGGGTGAGACTGTGGAGTAAAGGGAACCTTAGTACACTGCTGGTGGGAATGCAGACTCGTAGAGCCACTGGAAACCAGTATGGACTTTCTGCAAAAAATTAAAATTGGAACTGCCCTTTGACCTAGTATCCCACTTCTGAAAATATATCCTAAGAATCCTGAAACACCAATTAGAAAGAATATATGCATCCCCTATGTTCACAACGAACTGCCTTTTGACCCAGCAATCCCATTTCTGGGAATATATCCTAAAAATCCTAAAACATCAGTCAGAAAGAAGATATGCACCCCTATGTTTATAATAGTGTTATTTATAATGGCCAAGATCTGGAAACAGCCCAGATGCCCATCAGTAAACAAGCAGATAAAAGAGATGTAGTATGATTCTTGTGGAACATCATTTGAAAATAACTGCCTTAGAGAATTATACTGTCTAGTCCTTTTACACTATTACTTATTTTTAATTGAATTAATCAGGGTGACATTGGGTAATAAAATTATATAGGTTTTAGGTGTACAATTCTATAATACATCATCTACATATTGCATTATGTGCTCACCACCCAAAGTGTAGTCTCCTTCCATCACCATGTATTTGACCCCCTTTACCCTCTTCATCATAACCACTATACTGTTATCTGTGTCTATGAATTTAATTTGTTCATTTGTTACTTTCTCTTTTATATCCCACATATGAATGAAATAATATGGTTCTTATCCTTTTCCACCTGACGGACTTCCCTTAGCATGATACTCTCAAGGTCAAGAAAAAGACTATTTGTTGGGACAACGGGGTATAGTTTGGGTTGCTGTGCCACCACTTCTCTACTCATTTAAATTCCAGCATGTATTGGTTTTTGGTGGTGTTTGACCTAATATCTGTTTTCTATGAATCTAATAATTGTAGAATTTATGACATATTTTCCCTTCCAAAGAGTTTGTAGTTCCTCACACACTCTATTTACTCAAAATTTATCCTGTAGAGTAGAAAGAATGGACATTTCTGGTCTAAAATAACAACATAAAATGTTGAAATCCTTGGTAGGGATTAAATATACTCAGCAACAAATTTGGTAACTGAACTTGGCAGTTATAATTTGAAGCTTAGTGAACTTTTCAATGAATATTGGTACCATTCATACTATGATTTTTAAACAATACTAATCTTAATACAGGAATCATTAGTTACTAAATAGAGATTGTGTGTGTCGTCTAATACTACTACGTGCAAGGAACTCTATAATAAATTGTGTGTGATAAATAAAGATGAGTAATATATAGTTCCTATACTAAAGGAACCTACAATCTTGTTCACACCTTTAAAATTATTGTTAAAGAAGCATGCTAAATAGCTTTCCTCAGTTTCCTTAGTAAATTAAATTCTCTGGGATGATACAGAAAAGTCTCTGAAAGAAATCTGGCTAAAATCTAAACATGTTGAAAATTAATAAAACATTTCCTGCCTTTGGTAACATTTTCTTTCATTATACAATGTTTGAATACATCTTTGTTTTACTGGTTCTATACATCGTGAGTTTCAATGCTTTATGTATGTTTAAAATAGTTTTAAAATACCATATAAAGGAAATAATTTCTATATTCTTATATAAGCCCACGGGAAAGCTTCCTTATGTGTTTGATATCTGTAGAGAAATTACAGACAAAAAATAAGTAAGTTGCAGGAAAATGTTAAGATTAACATTTATTTTATATTTACAATATATGAGAAACTTAAAGGTGATTATTATGGTGTATTACATTGGAAAATAAATATCCAGTTATATAATGACTAGGGGCCCAGTGCACAAATTTGTGCACCTTGAAAGAACTGTGGGCCGCAAGGCTGCAGTGGGCAGAGGGGTGGCTCTCGGCCCATCCTCCGTGCCCCTGCCTGGCCCCTCCTGCCGTGGCCTCTGGTTTCCTCTCTGCTGGCAGCTCTGCTCCTGCTGCTGCCGCTCCCATGCGCCGACGGCACCAGCCCCACTCGCACCCGCTGACGGCGTGAAGCGATTGGAGCTGGTGCCAGCAGCAGGTGCAAGTGGGGCTGACACCATCAGTGAGTGCGAGTGATGGCTGCTGCCCGATAGCCCCTCAGGAGCAGGGGGAGGTGGAGAAGCTCTCAGGGGCAATCGGGGTCGGCAGCCACCACTCACACCCGCTGATGGCGCCAAGCGATTGGGGCCGGCACCTGGTGCCGACAGCGTGTGTGAGCGGTGGCTCCAGTGCCGGCTGCGGGTGCGAGCGCTGGGTGGGACCACGGCATGCAGGAGCAAAGAATTTTCAGTAACCACAGAGGCTTGCCCCCATGACAGCGACTGGTGCCCTGCCTTGGTCTGGCACCCCCGCTCACCTGCTCCACCATGCCACTGTGGCCAGCGCCCGCCATGTTCCGCACATGCTCCTGGTGGTCAGCGCATGTCATAGCGACCAGTTGTTCGGTTGTTCCAGTTGTTCTGCCATTCGGTCTATTTGCATATTAGCCTTTTATTATATAGGATATCTCAAGCCATAAAAGCAGGTACCTAGTACCAGATGTGTACTTGTATGTCCAAAATGGTTAATATTCTAGTTGTGAGGACAGTTTTTAGAGTATGGCACTAATAATCCCACTGTTGAGTAATATAGGTCACATTTTTAAATGACCTTGTTGTGGCACACAAGCTCTTTTAATATCTGGTACCTGCCCCTTTGTACCTTCTTGCATTACTACTAGTATATGCTTCTACTCTTAGGCAAGCTACTCTTTTTTGTTTAATGTTCTCAGTGTGTAGCAGTGAGCCTTATAAAGCAGGCTTTGGGCATATTTTCTTTCTCCGATACACACCTTGCATATACCTATGGTGTGTGTTATCTAGAGATTGTTTCTCTTTAACTATAGAAATAATTCAGTAAGAACAGACTTTTTTTTTAATATTCATGTTCCCAGGACCTACCTTTATGTCTCTTTTGTAGATGGGTGGATTTAAATAACTGGGGCTAAGACAAGAGGTTTGAACTATAGGAAAGGCTGGTAACTTGTGCATAGCTTTTCTCCATGGTCCATAAACCGCAGTTTTGGCTCTTACTTGACTTGTTATCCTATAGTGCTTGCCTCTTTTAAGTTTGGAAGAAAATGAATATATGGTGTATACCTCAATCACTAGAGGGAAAAATATACTATTCAATTTTGTTTCTTAAATACAGTGAGAAAATATTTTATTTCATGAACTTACCTGTATCTCCAAAGGATATAATCTACTAAAAATTACAATTGGGTATTTAAACTGTGGTAGTATTTGGAACCATATCAAATAGGGAAGTGCAAACAGTTCTTACGATTAAGCTAAAACAATTGTCTTATCCCAAGTCCACAAAAAGATTGGCATTTTTCTCTCTATAAAAGATGCAGTGACCATACTGAAGGAAATTGTCTCTATACTGTTCTTTAAATATTCTGAAGTCCAACAGATAGTCTATTATATTTTGCCATAGGTAAATTAGAGCTTTGCTTACTTAGTCACAGTTTAAGAGGTTACATTTTGGTGCCTTATATAAATTAATTATTATGGAATCTTTAGAGGACATATACTGAAAGGGTAAAGCAGTTCATATGTATATATATGCTAATTGGACCAGATGTCCTCTGGACAAAGCCAGGGCTGCAAGGGAAGCCCAGGTTCCGGGTGCCAGAGGGAAGCCAGTGTTGGCAGCTGGGGAAAGGAAGGCCTACTCTTGCATAAATTTCATGCATCGGGCTTCCAGTATATATATAGTTGTTAATCCTCACTCAGGATTTTTTTTTTTTCCAGTTGATTTTTAGAGAGAGTGGGAAAGTGGCAGGGAGAGGTAGAAACCGAGAGAGAAACATTGATGTGAGAGAGACACATCAATTGGTTGTCTCCCACAAGCACCCGACCAGGACCAGGGATCTAGCTTGCAATCAAGGTATGTGCCCTTGACCGGAATGGATCCCCCAGGACCCTTCATTCCTCAGGCTGATGCTCTATCCAACTGTGCCAAACTGGCTAGGGCAGCAGTTTTTTGTATTTTGATTAAACCTCAGTCAGAGCTCTATTTCCTTTACTAAATTTACTACTAATTCTGCAGCTTCAGAGTGGTGACTATTGAATTATAGGAGTGGTAGCATCATCAGACAGTCTAACATTTGCAAGAGAAAGTTAATTATCTGAAAATTTGAGGCTTATCCAGAGGTTCAAAAAGTATTTTATCTTAATGTTATTTAAATGCATGCATATTTATTTAGTTTCTTAATGCATGTTGTTTCCAACCACGTAAATCTATTTTCATAATAGAGATTATTTAAGAGATTTGGCTTATTTTTTGGCAAATGTGCCAAACGTCTGTTTTCTATAAGACGTGTCTGTTTCAACTTACTATTTTGACTATGAATAGTTTATTATCCAGATAGACCTTCAAAAATAGAATATTTGCTTAAGAGTTCTTACATATATGGTTGAATGCATATTTTAAAATGATTTGGGGTTTATAAATAGCATGTAAGATAATATTGGAAACATGTTAAGTATAAAATATAATGCTTTAAAAAAAAGGAAGGGAAAAAAGATGATAATATTCTAAGCATCTCCAATAAGGAAGTGAGTGGGTGGAACATCTTCAAATGCTGATTTTGCTTCTCTTAGAACAGCGTTAAGGTCTTTGATTGAGGTTCCAGCATTTATACTACCCACTTAAGTTTATCCAGTCTCCCAGGTTTTATTACTTTTTATGAAAACTGTCCTGACATTCCAACTGACTTCCACACGTTGACTTATATCTTTTCACATTAGGGATGTGAACTTCCTGGGGGGCAGTTCTTTTATGTTTGAAATTGCTCAGACTTTCCATCTGCTTTTACTTGACTTGTGGTCTTGAAGATCATGCTTGGCCCATGGGATGTTACAGTGTGCCGAGAGGATGTAGAGTTTTGTCAGCCAGTGAAATATGTCTGGGGTTTCTTTTTTTTCTTCTTTTTTTTTCAGCAGCTTTCATACGCTCCTCATCCTGTGTGGTCTTCACTAAATTGAATTTATATTTAACAGAACTACTCACTCTCTTTATCATCTTCTATGACTTGGCCTTTTTAAGGAGAGGTGTGTGGAAGGAACATCTGGCCAAAAAACGGTAGTCTTGGTAATAGGAAAACTTAAACCCAAAAGCTTAAAGTAGTGTTATATATGATTGTGCTTCAATATTCACAAATGTGTATTTTCTAATGCAAAAGTGGATCATATTTCAGATATATGCAACTGTCAAAAAAATTCTCATGCCAACAATAGACTCCAAGTTTTGTCTGTGATCCAAATTACTTTTTTTGTTTATTTTTAGGCACTGCTACAGTCTTCAGTTAAGCAACAAGTAGAAGCTATTGAAAAACAGTACATTTCTGCAATTGAGAAACAAGCACACAAGTGTGAGGAGTTGTTGAATACTCAGGTAATAAAATTGCACATCCATTACATACTTATACGTTTCTTCTGCCTCTTCTCCCCTGAGAGCTTTATAACTATTCAGTTTTGAACCATTTGCTTCCCATGGTATATTTTGGAGCAAAAGAATATGCTTATGTAAACTCAGTATTAAAGTTAGGGAATTTTATGATGGACTAAAAATAGGGCTAAAGGACTAAAATATATGGGACTTCCTCAAATTAATGATAATTCTTATGTTACTTTCTGGGTCATAATATTATTTATAAAATAAGAGAAGCAAATATCTGATTATAAATGTGTTATGGCATGTGTAATGATTTTAGTGGTATAAGATTTATAAATAATATGTGCATTTTTAAAAGTATTTATGCTTGAGTTACCTTTCGTTGCATAAAGGAATTGGTTTCTATTTGAATTTTTCCATTGACTTTTTTTTCTTTCCTTGATTTAATGTCTTAGAAGGCATTAAAGACTCTATTAGCTGATTTATATTTATCAATTAAGCATTAATGGATGTGTCATAATATAAATAATAATGCAAGAAATTCTCAACAACACTTTTGAATAACAAAACTTGGTAGGTGAGAAATAAAATAAACTTTATTTAAAGGACCTATTCTGTATCATGGGAAGAAAATATACTAAGAATTAGGAAAACAGAATTAGGCAGAACATTTAAATGGAGATTTATAAATATGCCACTGCATCCCCAAAGTAGAGGTAAATTCTGTTAAATATTATTCAATGTCATTTTAATAAATGGTTTGGAAAAGGAAATACACAGGGAATTTTATAAATTTGATCTAATAGTTGTGTTCTTTTGGATGGTGAAATGCTAGGTTGTCTCAGGAATGAAGTTTATATGACTTCATAATATAACAGAAAAATCAGAGAAAAATTAAGGTCATAGAACTGGAAAACAGCATAATGTATGTATTAGTCAGGACAGATTAGGTTATGCCCTAAACTCTCTGGCTTCAGATAACAAGATTTATACCCTACTCATGCTACACATACACTGAGGATTATCTTGGGGCTTGGTCTTATGTTGTCCTAACCCTAGGAAATAGCCTTGATAGTATCCTTCCTGTGTAAAACATTACCTGTTATTGCTGCAGAGTGAAAACAAGCCCAGTCAGAT
Organism: Plecotus auritus; assembly: GCF_963455305.1. Classification (NCBI taxonomy): domain Eukaryota; kingdom Metazoa; phylum Chordata; class Mammalia; order Chiroptera; family Vespertilionidae; genus Plecotus; species Plecotus auritus. The sequence continues at coordinate 190,164,893 of NC_137772.1, read as the reverse complement.
TTACTACCAGTAATTCAATGTTCTGCACTGGAAGTGACACTTTTATTCCCAATTTATTTCACAATCATAATGGGGCCAGGTAGCGAAATCCTACCATGAACTGTAAGGGAGAGAGCAGGAAGTATATGATAAACAGCACTAATATACCACAGTCTGCTCTTTTGGTTACCAAATATTCAGTCTCCATTTCACAGGCAAATTTGCTTATCTTATTCCTGTGGGTGAAAATATGAAAGTTCTATCCAGCTAATGCCTCAAGCTATAAAGTCCAGGATTTCTGAGTAAATAGATGGGGAATGATGTGCTGCAGTTTCCATATTATCTGGTCCAGATATGTAGTTTTTTTTTTTTTTTTTGACCTGAAGAACTAGAAACCAAAATATATGTTGTTTGCCTACAGCAAATCTAGTATAGAGTAGTGAGACAAAGGTAAGGTATTTAATCACTCTCAGTAGCAAATACTAAGAATCAGAGATGCATAGCTATTAACATTTCAGTGAACAGATTAAATAAGAATCTTTGCACTGGGGACCATGATTTTCTTTTTAGGGTTTAGGGCAGGGTCTCTAGTCCATTGTATTTTATGCTCTTACAGGTTTTAAATTTTTTAGTATCTTTGTTGGCTATATCTAATGTAGTATTAGCTAATATACCGTTTTTCAGCATGCTTTCAGCCTATGGAAAATTGGGAGCCATGGTCATCTTAAGTAGTAAATAGTCACAATTCAGGGCAATGGTTCTTTTATCTTCTTATCTGTTTGATTATAATGTTTCATTTATCAAAGGCATATCAAACCCACAGTTTTTTCAGAGACCTTCTTATATTTAATGTGTTTACATGCTTTCCTCCTCATTCTTGTCTATCTGTGTGTCTTTTTCTGGTTAAAAATAACTTAATTTAGCAAGCCTGCTTTGAAGAAATCCAAATGATCTTTTTTCCTCAAACCATTTGGTCCAAATGAAAATATATATAATATAGTCCCACCTTTATTGATTCTTTGATCAGAGACACCTTAATCGATTGAATCTTTAGCAATGAGTATGACGAACATAAACTTGCTGAAAGGCTGAACTTTGTTGGTCTTTGTTCCTCAAAGGCCTTCTCAGTTGTTTGTTTTATAAATTGAGGTTGGGAAGATGGCTGTCCCTCCAGGTCCCCAATTTTCTGAACTTTTTCTAGTACCTGTAATTCATTGCTTGTGATTCATCTTTTGTTGTTGTTTTGTTAATCCTCACCCGAGAGTATTTTTTTCCATTGATTTTTAAAGAGAAAGGAAGGGGCAGAATAAAGGGTAGAGGGGGAGAGCGAGAGAGAGAGACAGAGAGACAGAGAGACAGAGAGAGAAACATCCATGTGAGAGACACACATCGATTGGTTTCCTCCCCTGGGCACCCTGACTGGGTTGGGGATTGAACCTGAAACCCAAGTATATACCAGTGACTGGGAATCAAACCTGTGACCCTTTGGTGCTTGGATTGACACTCTAACCATTGAGCAACACCGGTCAGGGCATGAGTTATCTTTTTTCTTGTGAATTTAGCGTTAACTTGTCATTTTTTAAATAATGCCTTATTAAATATAGCTAACAGCAGGGCTAATAAATAATTTCATCAAAGTTATAGGTTAAAAAATTAACACAGAAATTAGTTTCTATACACCTGGAAACGAAGGAAATAAAGAAAGCAATTCAAATTATAATAGCATCCTAAAGAATAACTTGCCTAGAGATAAATTTAACTAAGGAGGTAACATTATACCCTGAAAACAAGAAAACATTGCTGAAAAAAATTAAAATTAGCCTAAATCAATAGAAAGACATCCCATAACCATCAACTGGAATTATTTGGTGAAGAGCATTCAAGACTACCATTGGGTATTTAGAGGATCGTAGACAATTTAGTGTGATGAAGTGCTATTTAAAAAACTAACTGCTAAAAGGGGATTTCATTAGTAGGTAAAACCATGTAAAGTGTAGAAACGGTAACTCACACTTTTTTTTTTTTCCAAATCATATTTCTTGAGACGCCATTTGAAATAGCTGAATGGTTACATAGGAATAATTTAGTTCCCTGTGTGTGTGTTTCTTTCTCTTATTTTCAGTTCTCAAATTTGTACTGGCGGTTTTATATTAGGGTTCCTATTGTAGGAAACTTAGGTTATGCCCAATTTTTTCCCAATATACACCATGCTGCAGTGACTACTTTAGCCCAGGTATTACCACCCTTTCCTCCATTCCCCACCCTACCCCCCCAAAAAAAAGGTTTGATGCTCAGGTCTAAAGCATTTAATACATTAAACAAGGGAAAATGAGTTTCTCATTATTTCTTCAGCAAAGATTTCTAGAAGTGAAATTAATTATATAGAAATAACTGTTGTTATTATCATTCACAGTTTAAGGCTTTGTAATATGTGATTAAAAAATTCTGTGTGTACTAATTTATAGCTAATAGGCAATGCAAGAACATACTTATTCACTGAGCTTTTACCAGGAAATTTTTAAACTTGTAATTTGATGAGTAAAACCTATTAGATTTATATGATGGTTCATGTTATGTCTCAACTTTGCTAGGCTTTGGTTTTTTGTTTGGTCAAACACTGGTCTAGATATTAGAGATATTGTGAAGGTATTTTATAGATTTTATTAACATTTACTAGAGGCCCATTGCAGGAAGATTCCTGCAAGTATAGGGCTTCCTCGGGCCTATTCCTGCAAGAATAGGGCTTCCTGCAGCCTCGTTCCCTCCTTTCTCTGCTGCCTCGCTACCTTCTCCGCCTCTTCACTCCCTTCTGCAGCGCTTGGCTTCCTTTTCTGCTGTTTTCAGTCTTTGCTCTGCACCTGCATTTGCAAATTAACCACCATCTTTGTTGGGTTAATTTGCATACTCACTCCTGATTGGCTGGTGGGCATAGCAGAGGGACAGTCAATTTGCATGTTTCTCTGTTATTAGTGTAGATAATAAGTTGTCTTGAAGTAAAGGATATTACCCTAGGTGGGTGGGCCTCATCTAACCAATTAAAGGCCTTAAGAGCAAATACTATGGTTTCCCATAACAGAAGAAATTCTTCTGCAATATTGTAATATAGAAATCCCAAGTTTCCAGCCTGTCCTACAGAATTTCTATTTGCTAGCATCTACAATACCATGAACTAATTCCCTCAAATAAATAATTCTGAATTTCTCTCTTTTCCACCTCTTTCTCCCTTTCCCTCCCTCTCTATGTATCCCATTGGTTCTGTTTCTGTGGAAAAGTATGTCTAATTCAGTTTGTAACTTTGTATTTATATGCTTATCTTTGAGACTACCATGACGTTTTAAGGATGTGTTAGAACTTGGTCATGCTTTTCTAGACACGCTCTGTGCTATTTATCTGCAGAGTTTGATTAGTTTTTATATAGTCACTGAAAGTGCTAGAAAGCTGTATTTGCATCCCATTCTTATCACTTCTATTACTATAGGGCATACCAAATGTTTACTTTAAATTATTTATAAATTTATAAATGTAGGTATTGAAGAATTCTGGCTATCTTTACTGTCTATGTCCAAAAGTACGTATTATAATTGCATCAGATAGTCAAAGTTTTCTCATAAATTCAAACAGAATTCATCCAATTATATTAATCAGTTATTTGGTAATTAATATTTTCATACTATTATAGGGATAACTAGAGGTCTGGTACACGAAATTTGTGCATGGCGGGGAAGGTGTGTCCCTAAGCCCAGCCTGCACCCTCTCCAATCTGGGACCCCTTGAGGGATGTTCGACTGCCTGTGGGATCGGGCCTAAACAGGCAATCGGACATCCCTCTCACAACCCAGGATTGCTGGCTCCCAACCTCTTGCCTGCCTGCCTTCCTGATTGCCCATAACTGCTTCTGCCTGCCAGCCTGATCACCCCCTAAGCACTCCCCTGCAAGCCTGATTAACACCTAACTGCTCCCCTGCTGACTTGATTGCCCCTAACTGCCCTCCCCTGCTGGCCTGGTCACACCCAACTGGCCTCCCCTGCAGGCCTGGTTGCCCCTAACTGCCCTCCCCTGCAGGCCTGGTCTTCCCCAACTGCCCTCCCCTGCAGGCCTGGTCACCCTCAACTGCCTTCCCCTGCAGGCCTGATCTCCCCCAACTGTCCTCCCCTGCAGGCCTAGTTGCCACCAGCTGCCCTCCCCTGTAGGCCTAGTTGCCACCAACTGCCCTCCCCTATAGGCTTGGTCCCCCTAAACTGCCCTCCCCTGCTGGTCTGGTCACCCCTAACTGCCCTCCGCTGCCAGCCTGGTCGCCCCTAACTGCTTTCCCCTGCTGGCCTGGTCTCCCCCAACTGCCCTCCCTTGCAGGCCTGGGTCCCCCCCAACTGTCCTCCCCTGCAGGCCTGATCCCCCCCAACTGCTCTCCCTTGCAGGCCTGGGTACCCCCCAACTGTCCTCCCCTGCAGTCCTGGTTGCCCCCAACTGCCCTCCTCTGCCAGCCCAGTCACCCCTAACTGCCCTCCCCTGTAGGCCTGATTACCCCCAACGGCCCTCCCTTGCAGGCCTGGTCCCTCCCAACTGCCCTCCCCTGCTGGCCTGATAGCCCACAACTGCCCTCCCCTGCTCACTATCTTGTGTCCACATGGGAGCGGCCATATTTGATCACACAGGGGTGGCCATCTTGTGTGTTGGAGTGATGGCCAATTTGCATATTACTCTTTTATTAGATAGGATAGGTAAAAGGTTATGTATCATAATCCAAATTTTACAAGAATTAATGACAAATATTACTCTTTCGTTTTACTTAATTTTATATGTAATTGTTATAAAACAATAACACTAATTTTATTACTTGTATAAGAATTGTAGTATTCTTATTCTAATCCATTCTTAACAAACCATCAGGATCACTTATGTCTCATTTTCATAAAATAGGCAGAAAAAGTGTGCCATGAGACTATTTATCTGAGGAAAAATACCTTTTACTACCTGCTAATTATTGCCCCAAAGGTATATAGTGATGTGTTGGCAGGTTGTGGCTAGCCATAAAATTATTGTGCTCTCTTGCCACATACTTCACTTTTCTTTATTATCCACATTTCATACCATAGTTAGTAAATTTAAGAGAGTGAATAAAGCAGTGAAATTTTACATTGAAATCTACTAAACAGAAAATAATGAGGTTACCTACTATTTCTCTTGCATATATCCTCTGAGAGAATAGGCAGATTATTATCCCCATTTAAAATAACATGTGATGTTTACATTAAGAAGAAAGCCACAGAAAGAACAGTCCTACTCAATTCTTCGGGGAAAATTTGTAATGATAAGGAGAAATTAGGACTCCTTAATTCCTGTGTAATTTTTTTGTTTGTTTTCTAATTCCTTTGTTTTGCTTTTTCCCTGTCACTGCTCTCCCTCGGTACAAAGATCACTCTTTTTGACAGAGGACATGTTCAAAGAGAACAGAAGCCCTGGTGTAGTGAAAAGATTGTTACTGGGTACCACCCAGCCAATGACATGTGCATGATTGCCTGTCCAGGCAAATTTTGATCAAGGAGCTTACAAATGAAAATGGTGAAACATGGCCTGTGATCTTTTGAGGCATTTTTAAAAAATGAGCTAAGTACCTGAGACTGGAAATGGAAAAGTACTCTTAACTTTCAAAAAGAATGTTTCACCAACTGGTGATTGTAATGTTGGTCCCTGGCATGATTCCAGATGGATTTCTAAAGAAGACTGGTAACTTCTGGAACTAAAGTTGATTGGCTAAGAAAATATTGTCCAGCTAAAATTACCCTTTTAGGGGAGAGATTTGCTAGTCTAGTCAGTCAGGTAAAGATTATCTAAACTTTAATTCATTAAGTCTCTCACAAGATCACAGGGAAAAAAAGTGTGAAACATACATATGAGGGAAAGGGCATTAGATAAATAATTGACTAAGTGGCCTCACCACATATATAAATGCACTAGAGGCCTGGTGCATGAAATTTGTGCACGGGGGTAGGGGGTGTGTCCCTCAGCCCAGCCTGCACCCTCTCCAATCTGGGACCCCTAGAGGGATGTCCGACCGACTCTTTAGGCCTGATCCCAGTAGGATCAGGCTTAAACGGACGGTCGGACATCCCTCTCACAATCTAGGACTGCTGGCTCCCAACTGCTTACCTGCCTGCCTTCCTCATTGCCCCTAACCGCTTCTGCCTGCCAGCCTGATCACCCCCTAACCACTCCCCTGCCAGCCTGATTGATGCCTAACTGCTCCTTTTCCAGCCTGTTTGCCCCTAACTTCCCTCCCCTGCAGGCCTGGTCCCCCCCAGCTGCTCTCCCCATCAGGCATGGGTTCCCCCCAACTGCCCTTCCCTGCAGGCCTGATCGCCCCCAACTTCCCTCCTGTGCCAGCCTGGTCCCGCCCAACTGCCCTCCCCTGCTGGCCATCTTGTGGTGGCCATCTTGTATCCACATGGGGGCTGCCATCTTTGACCACATGGGGGCAGCCATCTTGTGTGTTGGAGTGATGGTCAATTTGCATATTACTCTTTTATTAGATAGGATAGAGGCCTGGTGCACGGGTGGGGGCCAGCTGGTTTGCCCTGAAGGGTGTCCCGGATCAGGGTGGGGGTTCCCTTGGGGCATGGGGCACCCTGGGCAAGGGGCCTGTGGTGGTTTGCAGGCCAGCCACACCCTGCAGCAACCCAAGTGGAGGCCCTCATATCTGGGATTTATTTATCTTCTGTAATTGAAACTTTGTAGCCTTGAGCAGAGCCAAGCCTCCTGCTGCTCCATGGCCACAGCCATTTTCGTTGGGATTTATTTATCTTCTATAATTGAAACTTTGTGGCCTTGAGCGGAGTAGGCCAAGGCAGGCCAGGACTGCGGAAGCTTGGCTTCCTCCATTGCTGGGGGCAATTCAAGCCTCCTGCTCTCTCCACCTCTGTGGCTGCCGCCTTTTTGTTGGGATTTATTTATCTTCTATAATTGAAACTTTGTAGCCTTGAGTGGAGGCCTGTGCCGGCCAGGGTGTGCGGAAAGCTTGGCTTCCTCCATTGCTGGAGAAACCCAAGCCTCCTGCTCTCTCCATGGCCACAGCCATCTTGGTTGGGTTAATTTGCATACTCACTCCCGATTGGCTGGTAGGCGTGGCTTGTGAGTGTAGCGGAGTGATGGTTAATTTGCATATTACTCTTTTATTAGATAGGATGGAGTGATATCAAGTTGTGGAATTGTCTCTAGTGAAATGCCATAGGGTACTACCTTCATCCCTATTCTGCTCAGTATGTTATTAATGATTTGGAGGAATATATTGAAAGCATTTTTTTCACATTTGTGTACGACATGAAGTTGTATTGAAAACATTTTTTTGGAGAATGGCATAGTTGGGCTGTATCCAAAGTGAAATTCAAAAGCAATAAATATTAGCATTTATACTTAAAACTTAAGCATCAGTAGAGCATTACGATCCCAACTAAGCCATATAACATATTTCATATTTATGGGTTTTATTTAGTAAGTTTTAAAAGCAGGTTTTAAAAACTAATATAACTTTACTTTGATATAATTGAAATCAACTTTCCAAAGGGGGGCGGGGGAGAGGGAGGAGAAAGAGTGGAGTCCTACTCTTTTTGAACTTATACACATAGTTCCTTTTAGTACTAGGTGTCATTCTTTTAAAAGGTTATTTTCAATTTGTAACATATTTAAAGGACAGTGAATATAGAGTTGAAGAGACATAAAAACATATATTACAAAGAACAATTAAAGGCACTACTTGCAATACGTTACCTATTTTGAAGTTTTTTATATGAAAAATAAAAATTGACTTTTTTTGGATCATTCTAGGGTCAGTGTATTGAAAGCAGAGATAAACTTTTTAACTGAACACAAAAATACAAAGATGTATTAGGGTTCACCTAACTATATTACATTGATACGAAATCACCAATATTAGACCATTTTTACCTAAAATAATAGCTATTTCATATGGTTTAATCTATAATAAAGGGATAGTGAGTAGTGTTTTCTCAAGGTAGCACATCACCTTTCTTAGGAGTAACCTTGTCACAACAATGATAGTCATTAAATGGATAATTTGTGAAGGTGCTCTAAGCATTGGATGAGTAGTCAGATTAAGTATTCTTTAAGTTTTGGCCCCAAGATTTTGTGATTTTAAATATTGAGTTTAAATTGCATTACCTGGGCATTTGCTGAATGGAGATCCAGATAGATATGGGCATGAGTATAGTTGACATTATCATTTTTGCCTTAGAATTTCCTCATTTGTCTACATACATAAAGACTTTTTACTATAATTATGGACATGATAAGAAAATGTATATTTTTAGTGCTAGGCTGTTTACTTCAATCCTTAAAGGGAATATTTAAAAATTAATTTCTACCTTTACATTGACAACTTTTTTAAAGCATGATTTCATTTCTATAAACCAATATCTTAGGTATTTTTCTTCAGAAAATTAATATTTTCTTTAAAATATCACTGGATAAAATTAATTCCTTGGGCAGAAAAAATTTCTTATGAAATACTTTTTATTAACTTACTAGAGGCCTGGTGCACGAAATTCGTGCACGGGTGTGTGTGTGTGTGTGTGTGTGTGTGTGTGTGTGTCCCTCAGCCCAGCCTGCACCCTCTCCAATCTGGGACCGACCCCTCGAGGCATGTTTGACAGCCTGTGGGATCGGGCCTAAACAGGCAGTTGGACATCCCTCTCACAATCCAGGACTATTGGCTGCTTCTGCCTGCCAGCCTGATTACACCTTAACCACTCCCCTGCCAGGCTGATCGACACCTAACTGCTCCCCTGCCAGCCTGATTGCCCCTAACTGCCCTCCCCTGCCAGCCTGGTGGCCCCCAACTGCCCTCCCCTGCTGGCCTGCTCGCCCCTAACTGCCCTCCCCTGCTGACCCTATTGCCCCTAACTACCCTCCCTTGCCGGCTTGGTCACCTCCAACTGCCCTCCCCTGCAGGCCTTGTCCCTCCCAACTGCCCTCCCCTGCAGGCTTGGTCACCCCTAACTGCCCTCCCCTGCAGGCCTTGTCCCCCCCAACTGCCCTCCCCTGCAGGCCTGGTCACCCCTAACTGCCCTCCCCTGCTGGCCTGATCGCCCACAACTGCCCTCCCCTGCTGGCCATCTTGTGTCGGCCACCTTTTGTCCACATGGGGGTGGCCATCTTTGACCACATTGGGGCGGCCATCTTGTGTGTTGGAGTGATGTTCAATTTGCATATTACCTCTTTATTATATAGGATAGAAGATAAAGTATTGAAAGTACATTGCAGAAATAATAGTAAAATAACTGCTTATTATAGAAAACTTATCTACCCACTAAATTTATTTACTCTGAGGTTTTTTTAAATACGTTTTTTATTGATTTTAGAGAGAGGAATAGGGAGAGAGATGGATAAAAACATAGATGATTGGCTGCCTCCTGCATGCCCCCTACTGGGGATCAAGCTTGCCACTGAGGCATGTGCCCTGACCTGGAATCAAACCCATACCCTCTTGGTTCATTGTCGACACTCAACCACTGAGCCACAGGGGCTGCTTTGAGGTTTTTAAAATAACTTCTGTTCTGTTTTAAATGATAACAATTTTAATGAAAAGGAGGCATGAGGAAGATCTTTATACTTAATGGATTATCTATCACATAAGCAATTTAATAATTTAGATTGGACAGCTATTTATTATTTTTGGTATCTTATAATTAAAGCTCATGAATCCGAAGTTGGTGTTAGATGAAAATAGTTTTATTACTTGTATACTCAAAACACAGCATTATTTCATTGGTCACAAGGATTAGCTAAATCAAACTCTGAAATATTCTGCATATAAATTCTTATCATTTGAAAAAAGTAAATTCTCATCATTTGCATTACTTTCAAGGTCTGTTTCAAGAAATGATGATGCGCCCTGGTCAGTGTGTTCAATGGTTAGAATGCCCACACACTGAGGGGTCACAAGTTTGATTCCCAGTCACGGGCACATACCTGGGCTGCAGGTTTGCTCCCAGGCCCTGGTCGGGACATGTGCAGGAGGCAACCAATCCATGTGTCTCTCTCACATAGATGTTTCTCTTTCTCTTCCCCTCCCACCCTTCCTTACACACTCTACAAAGCAATGGAAAAAATGTCCTCAGGTGAGGATTAACAACAACAACAAAAATGTTGACCCATTTGGTATCTCAAAAATGTTTGTATGGGTACTTACAAGTTCTCCATTTATTCCTGTTGTGACTTAACCATTATTATAGGTCCTATAACACTTGATTGTATGAGTGGCAGTAAAAGAGGAAATAAGTAGATAAGTGAAGTGAGGACTGAAGTTCAGATTATGAAATTATCAGACTTACTATAAGTAGCATGTCTAAAAAAGCATTCACATTATATTATAGGTGCATGCTCTAAGTATTTTACTGCATTAACTCATTTAATATTTACATTTCACTTTAGATGTTGCTGGAATGAAACAAATAGATTAGACTACTAGAACAGAGCTCTATGAAGGTGTATAGTTGTTCCCAAAATAGTAATCCTGTCAGCTCTCCTGAGTGAAAGAAAAAAGGACCTGGAGTAAATGGAAGGCTTTATAGTGGCAGCAGCCTCCAGCTGTTCCAGAGCAGCTTCTTCTGTGTACCCCATAACGCTGTGCTATTAATGCCCATAAATCAAAGGCTGCCAGGAACCCACCTGTAGTCTAACAAAGTTTGGTTTATAAGGTTGCTGCACAAGGGATAATATATACCAAGGGAACTATGAATATCTTAAAAGGGCAAATAGGGAAGAATATTACAGGATTGGGGGGGCTAGAATTAGTCATGGAATGGTCTTGCAGAGATTTGTAAGAATTTATTTAAAAAGTGACTGGAACAGTCTGTGATCTTCAGAACACGTGAGTTTGTCTAGAATTACTATTAGACTAGTTTCTTTCTGTGCTCTTTGCTTAAAATATATGGGTCTGAGTGAAGTATTGATAAAAGATTTGACCTCAGATAGTCTTTTATGCACATCATGGGTAGGTCCAACACAATTTATTTATTTTGTGACTCAACTGTGTTTTGCAAAATGTGGTTTTTGTTCCCGCTTACACTGCTCCCTCTTGGGTTAGTTGTCAGTAATATTGTCTTTTACTTTATCAGGATAATTGTAATCTTTTTCTGACTTAACCTCAGATGAAGGGAGTTAATCATACTCCCCAGTTTAATCATACTCCCCAGTTCATCAGTTCATGGCATATTATACTATTGGGTCTTGCAAGGCCCGTGTGTGTGTGTGTGTGTGTGTGTGTGTGTGTGTGTGTGTGCACATACATTAAATTTTGTCCTTATTCCCCAGTTTTAATACTGTCTTCCCTATCATTTGTGCCCTTATTTTGCAATCTATGTGTTATTATTTTGTATGTATATAATTTTATTTTGCAAAAATGGTATTATGTTAGAACTCATTCTGTTTCCTACTTTTTTCCACTAAGGTCTAGGCTTCTAAAATCCACTATACATTGTGCTTTTAAAATTCTAAATTGTTGATATATGTATATGATTTCCCATGTTTTAGCATCTTTCTGTTACTATGTATAAATCTAATTCACTTTTCAAAGTTGTAGCCTCCATATTTTCTCTATTCACTCTCATAATGGAGCTAGCTCTAGGTTGTCTCTTAACTCTTTACCAACCCAATAACTTTTATGTGTTCTTATAGTTAAGTGCAAGAAAAAAATGTTTGTCCATCAATTGTTGATCATCATCTCCATACAAGAGTGTAAATGCTGTATGATAGGCCATGCATATATGTAAATATTGCCGATTTGTTCTCCAGAATGGTGGTGACAGATTGCAGTCCTACCAGCAATACACAGATTCCTACATTCCCCAAACCTGGCATTATCCAGCTTCTAATTTTTACTCTTTTAATAATCAATGCATCATTCTTAATTTGCATTTCTTATCATAAATTTGTTAATATAGAGGATTACTTTTTCAATTAATCCCCTATTCATTAGTCTTTTTTAAAATTGAGGTTGATCTATATGTTTTGCCAACTTTCAGGAGTTCTTTGTAAATTTAAATATTAATCCCTAAAGGGTTTTAGATAAAATGAATATCTTTTATCTGTAAATGGAATACGAACTTTGTCATTAGTGTTTATTGCTAAAAAAATTAATAAATCCCTAATTCTAATATAATCCAATTCATTAATTATTGCCTTGTGGTTTGTACTAAGTTTCTTTAAGAATTCCTTTATTATCCTTACAGGCAAAGGCTTATCTGTATACTTTTTTCCTACTAACTTTATATTTCACATTTTTTCCCTATAGAGTCTAACTTTGCATTTAATCCTATATAATAAAAGGCTTATATGCAAATCGTCCCCTCAGGAGTGTGACTGACTGGGAGTTTGACCACTTGCTATGATGTGTGCTGACCACCAGGGGCAGCGCAGAACAAAGGAAGGCCCCAATTGGCCCTGATCACCGGCCAGGCCTAGGGACTCTACCTGTGCACAAATTTTGTGCACCGGGCCTCTAGTATTAAAGATCCAGTGTCCACTTGTATGTTCCTCCCTAAAATGAGCCACTTTTCCTTAGTAGCATATGTTTCAGTCCACTTTCTGGTTAAAAACCTGTGTGTGATTTTTCAGGCCTGACCTTAGGCAATTACCAAGGCTTTACCTGTCAAGCCTCAGGGAAAAAAATACTCTTCCCTCACTAGAGGTGGTACAAAATCAATGGATTGCATTCAAGTACTCAGGCCCCAAAAGCTGGCCATGCTCTTTGCATAGCTGCATTCCTAGCTCAGGGGTCTTCATTCCTATTTCTCTTTATCTGAAACTTTGGATAGAGGTCTTTTTGAGGTGCTTCTGCTTAGGCCTCCTTATTGGAAGTAGGAGGGAGAAACCTTAAAGATACTTTTCCCCACTCTGACTCAGTATTCAGTACTTTCGCACTCCTCCTCCTGACTGCCTTTTTCAACCCCCACCCTAGGGTCCATAAAACTGTCAAAGACTATTGTTCAGGATTCCAACAGTAGTAAGATGACTCTCACTTCTGTGCTACTTCATATGACCTGCACCTGTGCACAGTTCTGTGGGGAAAATGGAATAGGGAGGAATCGGTGCTTCTCAGTTTTTAACTGCTTGCTCATAAGTAAGTGATTAAAGGCTTCTCTCTTTCATTTTCCCTCATTGTTGCTTAATCAGCAACTCGCACACCTGCGAGCTTGCTCTCTCCAGTCAGCTGAGTTCCTGACAGCACTAAGGTGGTGTTTTCAGAGTATAGTTTCTGGACCAGAAGCTTCAATAACAGCATTACTCTGGAGTTTGTTAGAAATGCAAGTCTCTAGCACCATCCCAGACTACTTAATCAGAAACTCTGCTCTTGGGCCCATCATCTCAGTACTCCAGCTGATTCTGATATATGCAGAAGTTTGAGAACCACTGAACGAATAAACAATGTACCCTTTACACATTGTTTTGTAGTGCCTCTTTATCCTATATTAAGTTCCCATATATTACATGGGGCTATCTCTGAGCTCTCTATTCTGTTGCATTAATTTATCTGTTTATTCTTATATATGTACCATACTATTTGTATTACTGTTTATTACAGTGTGGTATATCTTATTATGTGGTATTGTCACGGCAAAGTAACCACAGATGGGTAAACAGACCACCAAGCACTAGGGAGATGCAGAAATTCACCTTATTCCAAAAGCAGCGCTGCTGGCTCAGGGGATCAGTACCCAAAGCTGAGCAGCCTCTGTTCTCCTAAACTCAGTTTTATATGTCCCCAGATTCTGTTTCTTGCTTCCGGGTCTTTGTGTGGGTTTTTCTAAATGCTATTTTGCTGCAAAGTAGGTTATGGAAAGTCCCCTAGCTGACACTAGTTGCTAATACCTGGGGACTTAGTTTTGGTTGAAAGCCTCTGCAAACTCGAGGGCTAGACTAATTATAGATAAGCAAGCAACCTGTCGCTGCTGGGGCTGGGTTAAGCTGTCCTTACACTGTCCCTACAATCACCCACACTGCCCTTATACTGCCCACTGCCCTTACAGTATGACTTATCTCTGCTCTTCTTGATTTTTTTTCTTTCAACATTTTGAATATTTCACTCCAGTTTTTAGCTTGCATAGTTTCTGAAAAGAAGTCTACTGTAATCTTGATGGTTTTCTTCATATACATTTTATTTACAAGTTTTTTTTATTTTTTGTTCTGGCTTTTTTCCGATTTCCTCTTTATCATTGATACTCTATTTGAATACAATACATAAGTGTAGGTTTTTAATATTTATATTGCTTGTTTTTTTTCTATGCTTCCTGGGTCTGTGGTTTGATGTTTGTTATTAATTTTAGAAAATTTTCTGTTATTACTTCAAATATATCATCTTAATTCTTATTATTCAAATATATCTATTATCACTTCACATATTACACATATGTTATTCTTTTTAAAATTACCTCACAGTTCTTGTTGTTCTGCTCTGTGGTTTTGTTTTGTTTTCCTCTTTGTTTTTGTTTCTTTTTGCAGTTCAGTCTAGGGCAAGCAGGTCAAACTCAAAGGCTAACATGGGCCAAATAAACAAGGTTTAAGTTTATGTAGGCCACAAAAAACAAAAGCTTCAATTTTCATAGAAACATAGGTTTATTTTGATAGAGACATGCTGAATACAAAGGGCTGAAATAAATGAGTAATTGTTAACATAAAATAATAGAACATTTTAATAAAAATTAATATTCTTGAACATTAACTTACCAGACACTGAATAACCGTAAATTAATAAGCATAACGCAAATAAGCCTATTTTTCTTGTTCTCCAAAAGTGAAATATTTCCTGTTGCACACACAAAACAAGTCAGTACAAGACTAATGACTTGGCAATTGTCTGCAAAATATTCACTGCTAGTATTAGTGGAGAGACATGGTGCACCTGCATATAAGGTGCATAAGGGAAATGAATGCAACACGATTATAGTAATCAGTCATTAGTGAACTTATATTTCATTATTAATTATCTATAACAGGATATTGTAAAAATTAAGTTATGAAATTTTTATTAAAACATTTCTTACAAACCGTTATATTGACTGGGCTGCAAAAATATTCTTTGTGGGCCACATGTGGCCTGCAGGCCATGAGTTTGACATGCTTGGTCTAGGAAGTTTTTATCGGCCTATCTTCATGCTCCTGATTTTTTCCTTGCTTAGGTTGACTCTACTGATGAACCCATCAAAGGCATTCTTCCTTACTGTTTTGATTTCTAGCATTTCCTTTTGATTTTTTCTTAGAGTTACCATCTATATATTAATCATCTACCATTGAATATTATCTTCTTTTTCCATTAGATTCTTCAACATGTTAATCATTTTTATTTTAAGTTTCCAGTCTTATGTTCCAAAATCTTTGTCCTTTCTGAAATGGGTTCTGATTTTTTTTTTGTTCCTTGAGACGTTTA
Source organism: Plecotus auritus (assembly GCF_963455305.1). Classification (NCBI taxonomy): domain Eukaryota; kingdom Metazoa; phylum Chordata; class Mammalia; order Chiroptera; family Vespertilionidae; genus Plecotus; species Plecotus auritus. The sequence continues at coordinate 190,149,477 of NC_137772.1, read as the reverse complement.
TAGCTATTTAGTATGCCTTATAATTTTTTTGTTAAAAGATGATTTTGTAACTATGTGTGATGACATGTTAACTATATTTATTGTGATCATTTTACAGTATATACAAATATTGATTCATAACATTACCTGAAACTAATGTCATATGTTAATTATACCTCAAAAATATGAACATATTTTTGTAATAGAAATTGTGGTAAATAGACTTTTATTGGTAAGTTCTGTGATTTTGTCAGAAGTGAGCAGCTTTTTTAACGTTTTCTGTTGTAAGTTGCCACAGGATTCAGATTCCTAAAGGTCCAAAGGTCCTTGTTCTTATCTCCCTTGTTGTCTTTGGCTTCCCTAAGAATTCCTCCTTAGATAGAGTCTGCATCTTACAGCTCTTTCAGCTATTATCCACTGTTACGCTAGTAAGGCATTGGGGCAGGGAAGCATCCTATTCTCTTATGATAAAAATATTTGTCTTTTAGTGGGTTCAGTCCTTTACAAGTATTTGTTAGCACACACACACACCCTCCCCCATTTTATAAGACACAAGATGGCTAGAGGGAGCTAGAATCTTGGTAATGCCTTTCCTGGAGGAGGAAGGTTTTATAAGGCTTTATTAAAGTCTTTTTACTTAAAGAATAGGCCTTGGTTATGGAGAATGCTCTGAGCATAATTCACAGTGGTTATATTTTCTACTCCGTTTGCCAGAGGTAAGAGGGAAAATTTCTTGCCTCTTCACATTGAGATCCTGATCAGATTTCTGGGGAGAAAACTCAAAAGAGTGTGGGGATCCTATGACATCAACCCCCAAGAGTTCTTACTCTCATACTTAGTCTCATTCAGTCTCCAGCGATTCCTCAAATTTATCATGTAAGTGTTCCTACCAGTTTATGTGTTCAGCAGCTTCTGTTCTGGGTAGGAAGATCTTGGTTGTGTCTCACTGGATTTTCCTATCTCGGTAGATTTTGGGGTGGCAGTTAGCCCTGTGAGATTTCTTTGATGGATCTAAGGCACATCATTGATCTTAGTTTGTTCAGCTTTTTACTTGTTTTAAGAATTCGAGTGATATTCCAAGCTTTTTACATGTCAAAGCTGAAAGTGAAAGTGTGAATATATGGTTTGATTATCTACTTTACAAATTTATCCATCAAAACTTTCCTTAGATTAAAAGTTTTCATTACAAATGAAAACTTTCATTACAAATAAGACCAATAAAGACATACACTGAGTGGCCAGATTATTATGATATCTGAACGCATAATAATTTGGCCATTCAGTGTATGTATGTGTGTGTGTGTGTATATATATATTAGAGGCCCGGTGCATGAATTTGTGCGTGGGTGGGGTCCGGCTAGCCTGGCTAGGGGGAGGAGACATGGGCGGTTGGCCGGTCTGCCTGCTGATTGAACTCCTGGTCGAGGGGACAATTTGTATATTTGCCTTTTATTATATAGGATATACACTGTACACTGAGTGGCCAGATTATTATGTGTTCAGAGATCATAATAATCTGGCCACTCAGTATATAGTGACTCTAGTTGAAGTGGGGATGGGGATGTCTAGTTCTCTGCAGAACAGAATTTGAAAACTATTGGTCCCTTTTATAAACAAACTGATCAGGACCAGTACTAAACTCTTATGAATATTCTATTGTTTTTTTGTTAATCATCTTGTCTTTTATTGATGTTAGTACTTAATATTATATTTTTAATTACATAATATGCTCACTCATCATTAACCTATGTTTACTATGTTACCCTCATATACTTCATAGAAATATAGTTTATTTGGGGGGAAAATGGAATGCGTTGTATTTTAAAATATGTATTTTATGTGACTGTAGAAAATAATATATTCTGCTTGAAGAAATTATCCTTCTTAGCTAAGGAATATGTTAATCTTGCATAGGAAAACGAGGCTTTTTTTTTTGCATTGTTCTCTTCTAGATTAATGTATAATAGTTGAAGAAAATATGTTAAAGGTGTTTGATGGGATTACTCTATTTCCTATCTAAAAGGTATTAAAAATGTGATCATCTTTTCCAAGATGTTATTCACCAAATCTGTATTTCATGATAATTATAAGGTTTATGTGAGAAAATTGTTAGACTTAAGTCTTCCTACAACTTCAGTCTTAAAACTCTCAGCTAAATTTTGAGGAGTGGGGCTGGGAGTCTGATATATAATTCTTTTTATTGACTTTTCAATTTCTGTCATGTTATATATGCTTATGACCTGTTTTTCAACTGAACCAGTAATTTAGTCCATTACTGGTCTGTGTAAATCTTAGCCACAGCTATTTCCCAAGGTGGTTTTGGGTCTAACGAGTGGTTAGTGTTGATGTCCAGCAGGAAATCTTGCAAACCAGATGATTAGTGTGGTTCAAACTGTAACCTTGTTAAAGCACTGGTCAGGTTGCACTTAGGAGAGTTATTTAATTAGTCTCCCAATAATATTTGTGTACAGTTTTTAGGTGACCACTAGTTTTTTTTTTTTTTTTATTTCACCATAGTTCAGAGAAAGACAGTTGCTTTCTGTTATCAGAGTCAGATATTAATCTAATACTCTTTTTTAAAAAAGATATCTTTGGGCAATTTTAACTGGTAGGACTTCTCTTTAACACTAATACCTATAAGATCATAAACTTAAGTTGAGTCTAAGTTCAAAAATAATTTACTAATAGTGTATGTGTATTTTTTTCAAGTTTATTGAAGCATAAATCATATACAGTAAAAACCACCCATTCTAAGTGTACCACTTTTTGAATTTTGACACTTAATTTTGCAGCTACCACCAAAATCAAGATTTAAAAATCATTTCATCTTTCCCCCCAAATTCCTAATGTCTTTTTGTAATCAATCTGTACATGTATTTTTAAGATATATCATATAGAAATGTTGAGTGAAAATTTTGTTTTGTTTTACTTTTGTGATATTGAATAACTAGAGGCCCAGTGCATGAAAATTCATGCATTGGAGAGGTGGGGTCTCTCAGCCCAGTCTGCCCTCTTGCAAGTCCCAGAGCCCTCAGGGGTGGGAGGTGACCCGGCAATCAGGGGAAGGCAACGCCTCCATCACACCTCTGCTGCTGCCACTGCCGGCAGCGCAAGCCTCGGCCGGTCCTGGTTACCTGAGCCTCGGATGACCCTGGGAGGCTGGGCAGCCAACATTCGAGTCTTGCCTGCGCCTCAGGCTGGCCCTGGGCATCTGGGGGGTGGGAGACTCCAGAGACAGGCATGCGGAGCAGCCAGGCCCACCTGGGGGCGGGCCCGGCCTTGCTGCATGCCTGCCACCCTGGTGGGGCTGAGGGGACTGGGCGCTGCCATCTTGTGGCTGTGGGGCCACCATCCTTGAGTGCATGGCAGTCAATTAGCATATTCCTTCCTTAGAGGCTGTGGGTGCCACCATATTTGAGGGCAAGGAAGTCAATTAGCATATTCCCTCCTTGTTGGCTGTGGTTGCCACCATCTTTGTGACAGTGTGAGGGTCAATTAGCATATTCCCTCTTTATTAGATAGGATTTCATCATATCTGGTATATTTTGCCAGAAATTTAAGAGTACTGGATTTAAATAGATGTCTTAGTAAGTTAATTTAGGAAAGACTATTACAAAAGTTAATTGTTTAATAATTTATAGGCATGTATTTTTTAAATCTTAAATTACAGTACCTATTTTTATTAGGGAAAATAATGTGATTAAAAAAACATAATGTTAAATACTCAGCTTTGTTTTGCGATTTTTATTAAGGCCAGGGCATAACAAAAGGACAAACATGTTTTAAAACAGAGAAAAGGAGAGGGTGGAAATAAAACAAAGGGAGGAAATAGTAAAAATTAGTGTTAGACATGCTTAATGCAATTAATAAAAGCAGTACTCTAAATATCTAGGATACATTCTACTTTTAGTCCATGTCATTCTCTACACATTCTTGTATAATTTGTAATAGCAGGTATTTTTACTTCTCTAAAGAAGCTCAGAGCTTAGAATATAAATCTGATTTTTAACATTATATTCGTTTATATAAAACATTATTTAGAAAAAGTAGACATTTCACTATTTCCTATAAAGAAATTGTGTATATATTGGAAAGAAACTTTAAAAAGTTGTATATAGATTTAATTAAATTTTTCTACATGAAATATCATTAAAGATTACTAGTTAAGGGATAATAAATTCCATTACAGGATAGATATTCCATTCCTCTGTAATGAAGTACATACTTATGTGTTGTGGTCAAACTTATTTCATACTCTACTTGTTTCTCTGTGAAGAGAGAAATGCTCTGCCCATGCCAGGGATGGCCTGTAGTCGTGAAACACAGAAATTAAACTGAAATGTGTGGTTTTCCTCTGGGCAGGATGCAAAGGTGATTTCCCAGGTCCTTGTTCAGGTAGATTTGAAGAATGAAGCCATGGACAAAAGGTGGTATAGGAAAAAGTGGAACTTTATTGGGAAACAAGCACAGACTCCCATGTAGGAGAAGGGGTTCCAAAGGGGTAATCCACTAAGTCCCTCTTTCCTAAGGTTTATAAAGGCTGCAGTTCTTTGTGTCCTGATAATCCCCTCTGATTGGTCACTATAGTAGCTTCAGAGCTCAGACCCCACGTGGGGTCCTCCTCCTTTTCTCTCCCTTTTGTGGTAGAATTCTCTATTCCCTTTGAAAATCTGTTTTTCTCTTTCTCCCTTTGTTTTTCTACTCTCTGTGTCTTTCCCCTTATTTTCTGTCTTCTTTTTCTTCCTTTATTCTGTGAATGAGTGTCTTCCTCTCCCTTTATTCTGTGAATGTATGCCTTTGGGCAGCTCCCAGCCCCCTTATTCTCTGAATGTATGACTCTTGGCAGCTCTCAGCCCCCCAGCTTTGCAGCCTTTCCCCATGGACCCCCTTTATTCCTAGAACTCCCTAAACCTGCCTATTTTACTCCTAAAAACTCCTTTCAGTTGCTCAGTCCTGTAGTTGACAGTGACAAATGTGTGTCTAACTCAGTGTAAAATTATCTTTAGAATGTTTAAGATTCTAAGTATGACATTTTTTAGTATCTGTTAAATATTGATTCCTAATTGTGGTCAGAAATAATATTTAAACTTCACTGAATCTTTCATTGTAAAAATGACCCACTAATTTGCAAAATTTCATAAATGTTCCATATGTTGATGAAAGAAAATGTCCAAACCTATAGAGAATTTTTATAAGTTTACTAGAGGCCCAGTGCACAAAATTAGTGCACTTGGAGGGTGGGGGGGTCCCTCAGCCCAGACTGTACCTTCTTGCAGTCCGGGTGACTTCAGGGGATGTCCGACTGATGGCTTAGGCCTGCTCCCCATCAATCGGACATCCTAGGCGCTGCCACCGAGGTGAGAGAAGCTTCCATCACCGCTGCTGCGCTAGCCAGCCATGAGCCTGGCTTCTGGCTGAGTGGCGCTCCCCCTGTGGGAGCACACTGACCACCAGAGGACAGCTCCTCATTGAGCATCTGCCCCCTGGTGTTCAGTGCATGTCATAGCGACTGGTCATTCTGCTGTTTGGTAAATTTGCATATTAGTCTTTTATTATTTGGATATGAGCCAAATTAATGACAGTATTCGGGAAGTAAAATCTCAACATATTTAGAAAATGCTCTGGAGAATGGCAATTTTGCAGCTTATTTTATACATTAGAATGAAGGAGGAGATGTTAGGAAGATTATATGAAATCTGTTGGTGATAGATTAATGGAACAGGAAAGAGCAAAGCATGGAAGTCTCTGGGGCTGGATAAAAAGTAAAATGGAGAGACACATAGGTACTTATTTTACATTGGTGGGTGCAGGATGTTAATAATTAACCTGTCAGGCACATAGAGATGGTATGTGGAAAACAATGTGACCATGAGGGTGTTCTGTGGTCTCCTGCTCTGGGACTGTTCTGCCCTGAGGGATCTGGAAAAGCAGATTGACATTCCAAAGGTTTGTTATCTTAGTTGCAAAAGGACAATAGACAAACTCACTTAAGGTAAAGATTAACCTTTATCAAGGAAGCCACAGGCCTAGGATCTGACTACCCACCATGACCTGCTTTTAGTTAGAAATGTTTATGTTTAGACCATCCTATGTGGTTACTTTCGATCTCTGAGTTTGTAAAGCCACCATGCAGCCTCCCCTTAGTTTATCAGATTTAGTATGTGGCCCCTTTTTAATCCACATACATGCTTGTAAGCAGTGTGTATTCCACTATTCGTGTAGTGTTCCATATATACCCATTAATCAAACCTATGAGTTATGTTCAAATTTTAATTTACTATACTGATTTTTCGGTACCCTGATAAAGGAACTTGTCAGTTTTCCTTTGTAGTTCTGTCCATTTTTGCTTCATATATTATGAGTCTATGTTATTAAGTGCATACAAATTTATGTTTGTTTTATCTTCCTGCTATCATTTTTCTGTGATGTCTTAATTCTAAGAATGCCTTTGCCTAAAGTCTGTGGTTGATATTAATATCACTAAGTTTTATCTTGGTTAGAATTTGCCTAAAGCTTTTTACCCTTGATTATCAGTATTTCTGGGTTCAGATATAACTACTATAAACAATGTATAACTGAATTTTTATCATTAATTTGGCCTGATGACCTTTTTTAATCTTAAACTTTATTATTTGGAGCAACTTTAGATTCACAGCAAAATTAAGCAGAAAGTACAGTCTCCATATAGCCCCCACCACACACAGGCAAACTTCCCTCACCATCAACATCCCCATACCACAGAAGTACCTATATTGTAACATCATTATCATCAAAAGTCTATAATTTACATTAGGTTTTACTCTTTATGTTGTTCATTCTGTGGGTTTAGACAAATGTATCATGGTGTATATCCACCATTGTAGTGTCATTAAGCATGTTTTCACTGTCTTAAAAATCCTGTGTTGCACCTATTCATAGCTTCTTCCATCCTAGCCCTAACAAACACTAATCATTTCATTGTCTCCATAGTTTTACCTTTTCCAGAATGTCATATGGTTGGAATCATACAGTGTGTAACCTTTTCAGATTGACTTTTTCCACTTAGCTATATGCATTTAGATTTCCTCCATGTCTTTTCATGGTTTGATAATGCATTTCCTTTTAGCATATAGTTTATTGTCTGAATATACTACAGTTTATTTATACATTCACTTACTGTAAACACCTTGTTTGTTTCCATGTTTTGGCAATTATGAATAAAGCTGCTATAAATATCTGTGTGCCAGTTTTTGTGTGGACATAGATTTTTGTGTAAATACCAAGAACTATTTTGCTAGATGAAATGGTTAAGAGTATATGTAATTTTATTTTTTAAAAAAAGAAAAAAAACCCTGCCAAACTGTTTTGCAAAGTGACTGTATTAATTTGCATTTCATTTCCACCATCAATGAATGAGAGACCCTATTGCTCCACATCCTCACTAGCATTTGGTATCTGTTTTTGATTTTTATCATTCTAATAGATGTTATTGGATTTTTATCATTCTAATAGGTGTTACTGGTATCTTGTTTTAATTTGTGATTTTCTAATGACATATGATGTTGAACATATTTATATATGCTTATTAGTTGAATGGATTTATTTTTGGGGCTCTTAACTTCCTTCCATGGGCCTGTGTACCCATTTATATACCAGTACCCTACTCTTGTTGAAATTATAAAGCGTGATACCTCCACTTTTGTTCTTTTTTCTTAGTATTGTTTTGACTGTTCAGGGTCTTCTGTGGTTTCGTATGAGTTTTTGTATTATTTCTTCTATTTTTATGAAAAATGTTATTGAAACTTTTATAGGAATTACATTGAATCTTTTGCTGGTTTTAGGTACTGTGAACATTTTAAGAATATTAATTCAACCCACGATTACAGGATATCTTTCCATTTATTTCTGTCTTTCCTTTCTTTCATCATGCCTTATAGTTTTCAGTATACATTTCTTTCATCTTCTTGTTTAAATTTATTCTTAAATATTTTATGTTTTTGATGCTGCTGTAATTGGGATTATTTTCTTTATTTCTCTTTAGTTCCTTGTTAGTGTTTAGAAGCACAACTAATTCTTGTATGTTTGTTTTATATTCTGAAAGTTTATTGAATTCATTGATTAGTTCTAACAGTTTTTGAATGGAGTCTGGAATTTTCTATGTTCAAGTTTATTTGCAAACGCTAATCATTATTCATCTTCATTTCCAATTTGAGTGACATTTGTTTCTTGCTCTTGCCTAATTGCTCTGGCTAGATCTTCTAGTACTATTTTAAATACAAATGGAGAGCTTTGGCACCTTTGTCTTGTTCATGATCTTAGAGGAAAAGTTTTCAACATTTCACCTTTGGATATGATGTTAGCAGTTGGCTTGTCATATATGGCCATTATTATGTTGAGATACATACCTTTTATAGCCAAGTTGTTGAGTTTTTAACTCAACACCATGAAATGGTGTTGAATTTTGTCGAATGCTTTTTCTGTATCTAATGAGGTAAAATTGAAAGTGCTATTGGATGGCACCAAATAGATTTTAGTGAAGGTGTGTTGTAGGTAAACTCTTGATTTTTGTTTTTACTATAATAGATTTATTCCTCATGTAGTCATATAAATATAAATATAAATATAAATTAAATATAAGTATAAATATATAATTCTGGGTTAATACTAATTACCATTTTTATAGGTATCAGTCTTTTCTCTATGATTGATGACTTAGTCTCTTTTGGCTTTGAGTTATGCTATTTCACCATAATATTATTTGGTGTGTTTTTTAATTCTTTATTATGTGTTGGGCTTTAAATCTGAGTATATATGTGTTTCTTCATTTTGGAAAATTACCTCTACCTCATTCTCTCTGTTATTTTCCTCCAGAACTCTTAATTTAATATGTCAAATCTTCTTGATGATCTCTCATTCTTCTGTAGCATATTCTTAAATTCTTTGTCTGTGTTCTGCATTTTGTATAATCACTTCAGATCTGTCTTTCTGTAATAGTTTTTTATTTTGTCTAAATTAAAGTTTAAGTCAAACATGGAGCCTTAATTTTCAATTAATATACATTTTATTACCACATTTTATTTTACAAATATACATGTTTATTTTTATAATGTCTTTTCTCTTACTCATACTTTTGACACTTTACAAATTTGTTAAATGTACTTTTTGCAAATACACTGTATGAGTTGTTCTAGTGTATCCCCTCCAAACTCAAAACAAAAACCGAGTTTAACAAGTTCTCTTTTAGATTCTCTTTGCTGTATTTTTCTAGTTCACCCACTTAGGGTGTTGCCTTTCGTCATTTTAGTTTTATGCAAGAGTCGCCTAACTAACTTCCTTTTTCAGCCCCTAGGGTTTGATTTCTTTTTGCAAGCATGTCCATTAAAATCAAAACTCCAATATTTCAGCATTCTTCAGATCTCCTAAAAACAGTTACTGGATGCAAAGCTTGCTTACTTCTAGGAATTTGTGCTTTTCATCATTTTTGTCTATTTATTTGCCAGCTCAGCAATATTTAAGGAGCTGTTTTGTTTTTTCCATCCAACATTTTTATGCTAGGTTTTCCATGATATACTTTATGTCATGTAACCAGAAAAGTATAAAATTCATTTTTATTTATCCCCCTTTGTTTTATGAAAATTATAAATATAGAAATGTTTTAGTGAGCTTATAATTAATTACATTCATAATTAATTTAAAATTGCTAAAATCAGTTCATAAATAAACAGGCAGGCAAGATAATAATGGTTGAAAGCACCACTTTTCAAACCACATCTCAGAGTTAAAATCTAAAAAGGTGTTTCTGTGGAAAAACATGATAATGAAACACTTTCAGGAAGCCATGTATACTCTATTCCTGTCTATGGTTTGAAAATGTTCACTAGCTTGTTAAAGGTTCTGTATGAAAAATATACAGCTTTTATTCAATCTTCTTTGATCCATAAAATAATTTTGATAGGAAGAATCTATTAAATATCTAGAGAAATATGGACATTGAGATATAGCAAAAAAATATAGAAGAAAATAGGTTAGCCAAAATATGGTGAAATGAGTTCAAAGATAAATTAGATTTTAAAAGGGTATGTTAGAGTTAGTCTATGGAAAGTCTTGGGTTCCAAATGGCTTATTTTATACTATAGGCCAATAGATGAGATTTGAAAAAATATATTTATATTTTCCCCAGTGCCTGTGTTTCCCTGTACTTATAAAATTTAGCCAAAAAGAGTTAATTATTTGTGGGACATTCTTAATTTTAAGTTTAAATTTTTTTCCTAGAATGTAGACAAAAAAAAAAATTGTTTACTTATTTAGTTATTTTAAAGTATTTTAAACAAGTGTTTGTCCTGTTCACTTATTTTTCCACTGTAGATCAATCCTGATACTCTTACTGCCATTTTCAGTGAAGTTGTTCTATACTTTTCTTTTGCATTTTTATAAAAACATTATTAAATTTAAAAAAGAGTATTCCACACACCAGTTCCCTAATAAAGCATTGTTATTTTTGTGATCCCTGCCAATATTTATTCAGATATATGTAACATTATATATGGTTATAACATGCATGGTTATACATATACTAGAGGCCCAGTGCACGAAATTTGTGCACGGGGAGGGGGGTGTCCCTCAGCCCAGCCTGCACCCTCTCCAATCTGGGACCTCTTGAGGGATGTCCAACTGCCCATTTAGGCCCGATCCTACCAGTAGGCCCTGATCCTAAACGGGCAGTCGGACATCCCTCTCACAATCCAGGACTGCTGGCTCCCAACTGCTCGCCTGCCTGCTTTCTTGATTGCCCCTTAGCGCTTCTGCCTGCCAGCCTGATCACCCCCTAAGCACTCCCCTGCCAGCCTGATTGCCCTGTACTGCCCTCCCCTGCAGGCCTGGTCACCCCTAGCTGCTCTCCCCTGCAGGCCTGGGTCCCCCCCAACTGCCCTTCCCTGTAGGCCCGGTCACCCCCAACTTCCCTCCTCTGTCAGCCTGGTCCCTCTCAACTGCCCTCCCCTGCAGGCCTGGTCCCCCCCAACTGCCCTCCCCTGCAGGCTTGATTGCCCCCAACTGCCTTCCCTTGCAGGCCTGGTCCCTCCCAACTGCCCTCCCCTGCTGGCCTGATCACCCACAACTGCCCTCCCCTGCTGGCCATCTTGTGGTGGCCATCTTGTGTCCACATAGGGGGAGCCATCTTGTGTGTTGGAGTGACAGTCAATTTGCATATTACTCTTTTATTAGATAGGATAGAGGCCTGGTGCATTGGTGGGGGCCAGCTGGTTTGCCCTGAAGGGTGTCCCAGATCAGGGTGGGGGTTCCCTTGGGGCGTGGGGCGGCCTGGGCGAGGGGCCTGTGGTGGTTTGCAGGCCGACCACGCCCCCCGGTGACCCAAGTGGAGGCCCTGGTATCTGGGATTTATTTATCTTCTATAATTGAAACTTTGTAGCCTTGAGTGGAGGCCAGGGCTGCGGGAGCTTGGCTTCCTCCATTGCTGGGGGCAACTCAAGCCTCCTGCTCTCTCCAGCTCTGTGGCTGCTGCCATTTTTGTTGGGATTTATTTATCTTCTATAATTGAAACTTTGTTGTCTTGAGCGGAGGCCAGGGCTGTGGGAGCATGGCTTCCTCCATTGCCGGGGAAACCCAGGCCTCCTGCTCGCTCCATGGCTGCAGCCATCTTGGTTGGGTTAATTTGCATACTCGCTCCTGATTGGCTGATGGGCATGGCTTGTGGGTGTAGTGGAGGTACAGTCAATTTGCATATTACGCTTTTATTAGATAGGATGTATGTATACTTGCAATAGTATATATAGTTACAATAATGATGATGGCTTTAAATAATTTCATGTCTTCAAGTAATTTTATTTTATAAACATAATTCGACATTGATGCATATTTTTATACTTATTTTAATGACAACATGATACTTCTTTTAGTTGACACAGCATAGTTTATTGTACTGTATTCCCTTGTTGGACATTTAAAATGTTTTGGATTTTGCAGTTTTATAAGGAATGCTGCTGTATACATCTTCATAATGCTGTTTTATTCTTTTATATTATATGCAGCCCCCCTACCTTTGTAATTGATTAAACATACATAATTTGTGTTTTCATTTCCTAAGCAGCTAAAATTATGACATCAGTAATTATACCTTACATTTGTTTTTAGATCCTTCAGTTAAGTTATTTCAGTATTATAGGCCTTAGATAGACTGTTCTTAGTTCAGTGAGTGTCCAGTTATTGTGATAATCCATTCCTTTCAACAAGTTTAATCATTTATATCTTATAATTGCATTCATTTTATCACACCTATGTCTCCTATCACTTGCATCGGCACTTTTTCTTTTTCATATATATCTATGGACAAAACTGTATTTCTAATATAAGAAACAATACAAATAGTAAAAGTTTTGCTCCTAAACCTTATTTCTTATCCACCATATCCTCACCCTGCAATAAGTTAGAATATTTTTTTTTGTCAACTGATTTTAGCAAAAAGTTTTATTCTAAATGGTATAGGGATATTATTGTGTAAAGTTTGAAAGTGAAGGTTATGAGATCTACAACATGAAAAATAGAGGGCTATCTACATAGTGTTTTCTAAATTCTTAGGAATAGAAAGTAGGCACCAGGAACATTTTTATAACAGTTAAGCATAGCATCAAATTATTGCCTGGCCGGCATGGCGCAGTGGTTGAACATCAACCTATGAACCAGAAGGTCACATTTCGATGCCTGGTAGGGTGCATGCCCACGTTGCAGGCTCAATTCCTAGTGTGGGTTCAATGGTTCTTTCTCATCATTGATGTTTCTATCTCTCTGTCTCCCTTCCTTTCTGAAATCAATAAAAAAATATTATTTAAAAAATTGTTTCCTGAAAAGTACTACACTATTATGTTACATTTTTCATGAAGTGCATAAATCTGTCTCTTTTTTTCCTTCTTGTGAAAGGGATTATCTTATATACATGGGTCATTTATTTCAAGTACCCATTTCAAATACCATTTGAAGGCTACTGTTATGTTGAAATACATTTACTGCATTGTGCTTAGGCAAACGGAATAGCAGAATTGAGTTGCATTTTTAAAAGCTATTTCCCTTGAAAATGATTGAAGCAGAAATACTCTTCTGCATAAATTCAGGATTGTGACATATCTTTGGCATTTACTAAAATATACACTATACAAATACGGAAATCTCATTATGGAAGTATAAACTAGCCCTGCCTTTTCAATAAAGCTGATGTTTCTCCCAATTTTTGTTTCATTCCTTTATATCATTCCCTTAAGTCAAATGCCTATTTGAAAAGGGTGACTAACTTATTTGCTTACATTTTCTCTTGCCTATTATAAATATATCTATTTGGGTGAAGTAAATCTAGTGTAGCTTATATTATAGTTTTATTTTATTCACTTTAAAAAGTTTATTGATACTATTGGGCTGTGGTAAATGCTTCAAGTACATTTAATCTCATAGTTTATCTTTTTTAGGTTTTCTTTCCAAATAGTATTCAGTATGTTGGCCCATGAATGGGTGAAATGTCTGTGACTTACTTTATATTAGGATGTTTATTAAATTTATGTAGCCCCTTTCAAATCATATTAAATGGAGGCATGCATAAGCATGTGCTTTAAGACTATTCTGCCAGATTGCTTGATCTTGTTCAATGTTTGTGATTTATAGAAGGTATGAGAAGATGCTTCTGGAGTTTGCATTACAGACTATGTACCACACACACACACACACACACACACACACACACACCCCACATACAAAGTGAAGTGAAGTTTGTGGGCCTATGATACATGGATAACTATACAACTAAGCATGAGCTTCCATGACTGTTCAGTCTAAAATCTAATAGAAAAAAAGCTGTGCATGTGTGACTGTGATTAAATCTGTTTACAATATCTCTTGTGACTCACATTCCAGGAAAAAAGAGCTTTTATATATATAATTTTTTACAGGAATCAGTAAAAACCACAGAACCTCTATATTTATATTTGAGTTTGAATCAAACATTTTTCACTTGGAAGAATTTCTTGCAAAGGGGGAAAAAGGAATAACCTATTTCTGAATGCCTTTTGTTTTAGGCTAAATTTCAAAGGACTGTCCTTGACACTCTTGCATTAAGTACTCTTTAAGATTAATAGAACTTTATAGTTTGCATTTGTTTCTTCATCAGCTAAAAAAATTACTAAAATTACAATATAATTTTAAGAAGCAATCAATAGAATATTTTGGGTAAGTAAAATGTAGCAAACTTCTCACTGTTTTTGGATGAGATGTACTTGTATAGATTTCAATTAATTTTTATAATGATTTTTAAAATGCTATAAATCTGTGTCCTGCAAATTTTGTTAAAAGTCTCTTTTTGTTTAAAAATTATAAATATTTGAGAGTCTTATGATTGGATGTTGCCACTGGTTCAATTTCAGCTTCTATGTAACAAAAGCATTTCTGAACATCCCAACCTTGGAAAGATCAGTTAATAAGGTACAAAAAAATGTATTCACCATCCATCCCTCATACCTTCACAAATCACGTGAACCATTTCCAGTTGCTGAACCTTTTGGACCACTAAAGAATTCTATATTGACACGGAGGGAGAACTAATATAGTTAATCTCTAGATATGCTCTACAATTTATTTCAGATAGAATGAAGGGAGGCAGAAATTTTGGGGGCAAAGCTCTTTCTTAATACTTATTTCTAGTTTATTGTGGTAAAATAACTAAAATAATCTCTAGCCCAGAGAAGAAAGGCATCCCTACTTCTGGCAGAATCTCAGTCAGTGAACAAACCTCAAATCCAGTGCACCTTCTACTATAGTCCCTTATTAAGGCGGCAAAAAGAGCCCTAATCATTTCTCTTTTTGTGAAGATAATAATAGTCTAATGGAGTAGTAGAGTTAGTGTCAGAAGTAGAACTTAGCATTTATGAAGATGTTCAACTTGCTTAATCATTAGGGAAATAAAACCACAATGAAATACAGTTTCACAACTACTAAAATGACAATTTTTTAAAAAGCAAAAAAGTAACAGATATTGTAGAGGATATGGAGAGATTTGGAACTCGTTCACATTGTTCATGTGAATGTAAAACGGTACAGCAGCTATAGAAAACAGTTCGATGGTTTCTCAAAAGGTTAAACAGAGTTATTACTAGTATATGACCCAGCAGTCCTATTCCTAGATTTATACCTAAAGAATTGAAAACAGGGATTCAAATAGATGTTTGTATGTGAATGTTCATAGTGGTATTATTCACGATAGCCAAAAGGTGGAAACAAACCAAGTGTCCATCAGCAGATGAACAGATAAATGTGGTATATACATATAATGGAATGTTATTCAATCATAAAAAGGAGTGATCTTTAGATACATACTACAATTGGGATGAATCTTGAAAACTGTACACTAAGTGAAATAAGCCAGTTACAAAGGACAACTACTGTTTGATTTTATGTATATGAAATACCTAGAATAGTCAAATTCATAGAGACAAAATAGATTAGAGGTTACCAGTGTTAAATCAGAACTATTTTGAAAGACATAAATCTGGTTTTAAATATTGGGTATCAGAATTAATTTCTATTTAAAGGAAGCTTCTATATAAATAGCATTATAAATCTGAGAAAATATATTATTTGCCCTTTGTAAATGAAAGAGAAATCCATGAGAATAGGAATATATTTTTTTGTTGTGTTTCCCCATAAGAAAACTCCATTCAAAATCTAAGTGCTTAGTTTGTTATAACTGGCTGATGGCTCTGTGTGTTTTTTCACTAGTACATTGGAATGAAAGTAAATACATGAACTCTGTGTGCGTTAACATTAGCTATCACATAATATTGACTGTTTTCCTAGATTCAGCTTTCGAATCTGTAGTTAAATACAATATTTTGGGCAAATGAATTCCACCAGCTGTCCTCCTTGTTCAGAGATTATAGATCTCAGAGTGTAATCATAATCCATTTATCTTTCCTTGTAGCATCAGAGGCTCCTTGAAATGCTAGATACAGAGAAGGATCTGTTAAAAGAAAAAATAAAGGAAGCTTTGATACAGCAATCTCAAGAACAGAAGGTAATGCTTTAACTTTGCTCAGAGTGGGAAAAGAATGTGCTCTGTTACTTCAAATAATACATTTAGTGTTTGTCTTATCATTTATAGGAAATATTGGAAAAATGTTTGGAGGAAGAAAGGCAAAGAAATAAAGACTCATTAGTATCTGCTGCAAAGGTATTTCCACCTGAGAAGTTTATTATGTAGTCTAATTCCAATAAATTGTATTTGTTCTATTTGTTGTTATGTTTACCCCCACCTCAATGCCTAGATTTAAAATTTTTATTCTCATATGAAAATAGTACTTATCACTTATTTGTCTGGTATAAACACATCTGTAATAATGGTGTTTTTTTTTAAGTGGAATTATAAAACAGTTCATTAATGGTACAACTAATCTACTTTTGTAAAATGTTTTATTGCAGAAAAACAAAAACGATTGTTTTTCTTATTTTTCCTTTTATGCTAGGATACTACATTCATATTCTTGTTAAATTCACATTATACAATATTATGATGCTGCTGAAATACTTTACATTTAGATTAATAATTAATTGCTAAAAGAATTTTTAAAATTGTAAAAAATCAGTGGACGCTGATTTCCACTTGATATTTAGTGGGTATCACACAAGTAATACGTGTGAGTGTTTGTGCACATGTGAGTATGTATATATGTGTGTATATATGTATTTAATTATTTATCAAGATATGTGATTTTTAAAGCTGGTTTTGAAATAGCTAATCTCAGTAATGATTCATAAATATTAAATATATATATATATATATATATATATATATATATACCTTCAAATACATATATAATACTGACTTTTGAGATTTGCATTTAAATTTTGTAAACAAATGTCTCTTATATAAACTAGAGGCCCGGTGCATAAAATTCATGCACTCAGGATTGGGGGGGGGGTCCCTCAGCCTGGTCTGCACCCTTTCACAGTCCGGGAGCCTTTGGGGGATGTCTGACTGCCACGGAGGTGGGAGAGGCTCCCACCACCACCACTGTGCTTGCCAGTTGTGAGCCCAGCTTCTGGCTGAGCGGCGCTCCCCCTGTAGGAGCACAGTGACTACCAGGGGGAGCTCCTGTGTTGAGCAGGATCGGGCCAAAACCAGCTCTCCAACATCCCCTGAGGGGTCCTGGATTGCGAGATCGTGCCGGCCAGGCTGAGGGACACCACTGGTGCACAATCAGGGCCAGGGAGGGACGCAGGAGTTTGACCAGCCAGGGAGGGACTGCGGGAGGGCTCCAGGGTTTGTCTGGCCCATCTTGCTCAGTCCCGATTGGCCAGACCTCAGCAGCAAGCTAACCTACCAGTCGGAGCATCTGCCCCCTGGTGGTCAGTGCACGTCATAGTGACTGGTCCACCAGTCGACTGTCTGCCCCCGATGGTTAGTACATGTCATAGCGAGCAGTTGCGCAGCCTTAGCATATCATTAGCATATTATGCTTTGATTGGTTGAATGGACGACCAGACACTTAGCATATTAGGCTTTTATTATATAGGATAACTATGCCATGATGGAAGTTCAAGGGTGACTATGATTTTTTCTTTTTCTTTAAGAACTTACATCAGGACAGAAAAAATATTATTTATTTACCAGTAAGGCAAGGTGTAATGCATTACATTATTATGAGTGTATAGACAGTATTTCCATGTCATAGGAGTTTTTAACAAATAAATCACTTTGTAATGAGTCAAAGGAAGGCTTACATTTGGAATTTTAAGTTTGAATTTTATTCCATAGGTAAGAGTAGACACATGGACATTTTTTAATATTGGCGTGACATAATGGCAATTGACATTAACTTTTGGGAAACTGGAGACAACAAAGACTAGAAGCAGAGAAATAATTAATTGAGTGCATCAGAAGTCTGGGTAAGATATAGTGAGTGGCAGAAACAGAGTAGTAGTAGTAGCTTAGAAAGGCAAATTCTAGAAATATAAGGTGGAAACACCTTACATGTTTTGTCTGGATGATATAAGAGGTGAGCAAACTGTGAACTCTCTGAGTATTGACTCAACAGCAACATGGAAAATAGTGCTATTTCTTTGGTATGGAGTTTAAAGTGCCTGTGATATATTCAGATGACAAAGTCAAGTAGACAACTAAATCTACCTGACATTTATAACTCAGGAGAAAGGAGTGACCTAAAGATACTAATAATGGTTTTGTTTTTCAGTAGATAGATGGTAATGGTAGACATGGAAATTACTGTATATATAATCATTTATCAGGAGAGTGTAACATAAAGGTGTTCTAAGGTCTGAGCCCTGAAAGAACAACAAAAATTAAAACCAGAGAAAGGAAGAAGTTACAAAAAACTGAAAAGACTCAGCCAGATTAGTAGGAGAAATACAAACGTCATGCTGTTGTGCAAAACAAGAAAAGAGAGAGTTTCAAGAAAACAGAAATAAGCAACTATGTAAAATGTTGCTTTGAAGTCAACAAAAATAAGGATTAATACAACAAAAAATATAATTTGGATTAAACAACATGGAAGATACTGGTGAGCATAGTAAGAGTAGTTTAAGAGAAGAATGGTAGAGTAAAATAGAAGTTCAGAAAATGGTAACTGTCAACTTCCATAACTTTTGTCAAAATAGTCATGAACTGGAAGCAACAGGGACTAGGGTAGGAAGTCTGTGGACTTTACTGCATAAAAGTAGGATGGTTTTCTTGAGGAAAATTCTTGTGCAGTTGTTGTGTTGCATCTGCAAGTATAGGCATTGTTGGAGGGGGAATGCATTTTACTGAATAACCAGGGTTACAGGGACTTTACTTTTTTGGCAGACATTTACTCTGAGAAGGTGGGGTGAGCCCAGCACATTAAGAAAAAAACTAAGAGTTTTTATTGCTAATGATAAAATTCAAGCTTTGGAGCAAATATTAGAATTTTGAAAAATTTCTATCTGCTTTCTTATACCTAAAACTTTTCTGATGAAATTGACAGTGGGATTAACAAATGTGACTTTTTTAGGTATGATTTAATGAAATTTGTCAACATCTGGAAGAGATACAGAACTCACTGATTCAATGTTTCCCAAGTAAAAATTATCTTTAAAATGATGCATAGATAAAGGATTCATTCAAAGTGCTAGAAAGGATTGCAATGTAAGAGTACAAAAATTTGACATGATTTGATTTTCTTTGCTGCAACTAACTTTTAAGAACTACTTCTTAATTGTGGAATCATCAAGAATATCCACAGTTGTCTAACCTGGCAA
Organism: Plecotus auritus; assembly: GCF_963455305.1. Lineage (NCBI taxonomy): Eukaryota > Metazoa > Chordata > Mammalia > Chiroptera > Vespertilionidae > Plecotus > Plecotus auritus. Next base: position 190,130,232 of record NC_137772.1, on the reverse strand, counting down.
TTACCAGGTGTACTGGTTAATAATGCGGATTTTTTTTTCAATAGATGGAGTTTTACACATATGTTGATATATATGCGATTTGATATGTATATTATTTTGTTTTATTGACAGCAAGCTTCAAAACTTCAGATGTCAAATTTTGTGAAAGTGTTAACATCATAGATATCTTTATGCTTAAAAATGTCGAATTTTGTGCCAAAAAAAAAAGAGCATTTGCAGGAACTTTTAATTCATTACTTTATTTTGAAGAAAAGTGCTGCTGAAAGTTATCGTAATACTTCGGGAAGCTAATTTGAACATACTCCATCTCAAGATACTTGTGAATGCTGGTTTAAACACTTTAAAAGTGATGATTTTGATGTGAGAGACAAAGAAAGTCCAGGTCAACCGAAAAAATTTGAAGACCAACAATTACAAGCATTATTGGATGAAGATGCGTGTCAAACTCAAAAACAACTTGCAGGAAGATGAAAAGTTGCTCAGCAAACAATTTCCAATCATTTACAAGCAATGGGAAAGATTTTAAAGGAAGGAAAATGGGTGCCACATCAACTGAATGAAATACAAATGGAAAACCGAAAAGTCATCAGTAAAATGTTGCTTCAACGGCACGAAAGAAAGTCCTTTTTTGCATCAAATTGTGACTGGCAATGAAAAGTGGATTTATTTTGAGAATCCCAAATGCACAAAATCATGGACTGATCCAGGTCAACCATCAACATTGACTGCAAGGCCAAATAGTTTCAGAAAGAAGACAGTGCTCTGCGTTTGGTGGGATCAGGAAGGTGTGGTGTAGTGTGAGCTTCTAAAACCAGGTGAAATCATTAATACTGATCGCTACTGACAACAAAGAATTATTTGAACCACGCTTTGATCGTGAAATGACCAGAATATTCCAGAAGACACGGCAAAGTAATTTTGCTTCATGATAATGCACCATCACACACTTCAAAACCAGTTAAAGACACGTTAAAAGATCTTGCCTGGGAAGTATTAACCCACCTGCTCTATTCACCAGACCTTGCTCCTTCAGATTACCACTTGTTCTGATTGATGGCACACGCACTTTCTGAGCAGCACTTCAAAACATAAGAAGTGGAAAATTGGGTCTCTGAATGGTTTGCCTCAAAACAAGAAAAGTTCTATTGGGATGGTATCCACAAATTACCTGAAAGATGGGGAAATGTGTTGCTAGCGATGGACATTACTTTGAATAAAGCACTTTTGATGGTTCTCTTGAAATTATTGTGTTTTCTTTGATTACAAAATCCACCATTATTAACCGGTACACCTAGCATAGTAAACAAACCAAACAGTTTAACCACTGCTCTTTAAGCTAAGGCTTGGTTTCTTTGGCATTTAGAAATGCCAGTGAAATAAGTTAGTTATTTATACAAAAACAAATAATTGACTTTGTTTTTCAGAAATTATTAAATATGCATAAAAACAACAGTTTCAGAACAAAATCATGTGGCATCAAAATGAAACTGAGTGTTTTTTAGGTTAACCCAAGTCTGTCTTTTTCAAAGAATTATTGTGCAGTCATCCTTTAAATTATTTTTGTTTTGGTCATTGTTTGTTTTGAAGCTTGAGAAAGAAGCAATGAAGGATGCAGTTTTAAAAGCCATAGAAGAAGAAAGAAAAACTTTGGAAAAAGTCCATGCTGAGGAAAGGGAACTATGGAAGACTGAGCATGCAAAAGATCAAGAAGAAGTATCTCAGGCAATTCAAAAAGCTATACAGGAACAAAGAAAAATTAGTCAGGTTAGTAAAATTAATTCTTTGTGAATATTTTTTCTTATTTTTCTCAAAATATAGTATCCTTACTATTATTTTATCTTACTTGAAATCAACTTAGTGGACATATCAGTATTTAATAATTTTGCCTTTGGTAAACAATTCTTAATATAACTATTTTTATCTTCTTATACTTTTAACTTGCCTTTTTACTCTACTTTTAAAAAAACCCACAATCCAAATTTATGTTTAGTCATTGCAACTACATTAAAAATTTAATGTTAGCCCTAGCTTGTTTGGCTCAGTGTATAGAGAGCATCGGCCTGTGGACTGAAGGGTCCCAGGATTGGTTCCAGTCAAGGGCACATGCTCAGGTTTCGGGCTCAATCCCCAGTGTGGGGCATGCAGGAGGCAGCTAATCAATGACTCTCTCTCATCATTGATGTTTCTATCTCTCTCTCCCTCTCCCTTCCTCTCTGAAATCAATAAAAAATATATTTTTAAAAAATTTTGATGTTATAATAAATTGGTAGGTTAGAAGTTAGGTAGGTTGATTATCATAAAGAGTAAGCTTATTATAGAACAAATCACAGTATGTATATTCTTAGAGTTTGTCTATATATGATTTTTATCTAGAGGGATACCTTTGATAGGAAGAAAATACATATCAACTCCCAAGTATGGGAACCACTGCATTAACATTTTAATATTTTTTAGGGAATCACCAATTTATAGACATTTATAGACATCACTTCATTCATTGATTACATTAATTCCCTAGAAAAGCAAATTAAAAAAGGAATAAAGTATTACAAATTGCTTTGTAACAAACCCATTAATTAAATAATGCTAATTAACTAAATTGCAGGACCAGAGGTATAATCTGTAAATATACTTTACCCAGGGACTACTAGTGATGGTATTCTGAAATCCTGCCTCTTGAACTTATTCATACCCTTGAGGATTTTTACTGTCAGTCTCATAATTCATATCCTTGTTACTCCTTTCAGGAAAATACCTGCAATATTAGACATTACAAAAAATTGACAGAATGTTATCATCACTTATATCAATAAGGAAAGTAATAATAGTTCTTCATGTTCAAGTTTCATTTCCTTGGCTTTATTCTAGACAAATATTTCAAGCTGTTTGCTACAAAGCTATTTTTATGAAATTTGTTCTTCAGTTTTGGCTGTAGAAAAATACTAAGAAAATAGTAGTTGTAGTGCTGGTGCTGGTGGTGGTACGGTTGACAATAATTGTAACAATATTGGCTCTCATTAATTTATTTCTAAGTACCAGGCACTTTGTAATTGTTTTACGTGTTTGATCTCATTTAATCCTCACAACCACCTTATGAGACAGAAACTATTTTTACAGGATTAGAAATTAAAGCTTAGGAAGATTATGTAACTTGCTCGAGGCCATAATAACTTTGGAAAAGGCAAGAGTTCAGATCCAAAATCAGGCTGCCTTACTCCAGAGGCCTTGCAGCTCACCACTACGCTATTCTCCCTCCCAATGTTCCCATCTTAGAATAAAGTATGAATTCAGCTTATTGATCATTTAATGTATAATTTCAATAGGAAAAACTTGAAGGGGTTATTTTAATTTCTTTATTCATTGAGTAATATTTATTAAGCATCTACCATGTGTTGGCACTGTAGACAACTGTTGGAATATTTTGGTATAGCATCTAACAAGATAGACAAGGTTCCTAGGCACTCGTGGAGCTTATATTCAAGTAAAAAACCCATTAATAAATAATGTAATACTATATAGTGATATAGGTTGTAAAGAAAAAAATCAGGATTATGTGTTTAACTGAGAATGGGTGCAGGGGACTTGTTTAGATAAGGAAGTGAGGAAAGAAGCCAGACTCAAAAAAATTTGCATGCTACATGATTCTGTTTATACGGAATTCTGGAAAAGGCAAAACTAATTTGAGGGGGAAAAAAATCAGTTGTTGCCTGGGAAGGGTGGGGAAACTTTGAAGGTGATGGAAACTTTTTAATTATAATTGTTTTGGTGTTTTTTGACAAAGCTTATCAAAGTATCTATTTCATGGTGGTGAATTTTATTACCTGCAAATAATCTTTTTAAAAAAATATATTTTATTGATTTTTTACAGAGAGGAAGGGAGAGGGATAGAGAGTTAGAAACATCGATGAGAGAGAAACATCGATCAGCTGCCTCCTGCACACCTCCTACTGGGGATGTGCCCACACCAAGGTATATGCCCTTGACCGGAATCAAACCTGGGACCTTTCAGTCCACAGGCCAACACTATCCACTGAGCCAAACCGGTTAGGGCTACATGCAAATAATCTATATCATAAAAGGCCTATGGTCCTAACGCCATAATGGCAGAACAACCAAACAACCGATCACCATGAGGTCCTGGAGCACCTCTTGGGCCCTACCCCCACCCCCCACCCCCCGGGACTCCGGCAGCATCAGCGAAGCATTATGGGGTGCTGGCAGCATCCGGGGAATGTGCGAGGCATTGCGGGGCAGGGCGCCAGCAGCGTCTGTGGAGCATGCAAGGTGTCGTGGGGCAGCGGACATGGCCCTCATGGCAGGCTATGCCTAGGGGACCCTACGTGCACACGATTTAATCGTGCACTGGGCCTCTAGTATTTTCATAAAGCTATTTTTAAAAAACAAATGCCTACCAGAATAAATTATTGGATAGGTGGTGATTTCAAAAGGTGACTTGATTTACTATGGTGAAGAAGGGTTGAGTTTCTTGGGCATAAAAAATCCAATTTGTTCATATTAAATTAGAGGTCCCTATTAATCCTAGAAAGAGGAAATGTTGGGTAGACAGTTAAAAATATGGTTCTGGATTTCAGGTGATTTGTTATGGCTGGAGATTAAAATTTGGGATTGAGAAGATGGTATTTAAAGATAAATAAAAAGAAAAAATATTCTGGACAGACCTCTACATGAAATTTTTTTATGGGATGTGGCCATCTTCTATCTAGAAAAAATGTGGCCATTTGAGATTAACTGTGTAATAGTGGAAATAGTCTCACACTAACAAGTATTTCAGATGAAATTGTGAAGTATTTCAGATGAAATTGTGAAGTATTTCAGATGAAATTGTGAAGGTATTAATGTTATTGGTGCTTTCTGTATCACACTATTGTCCAAGATTGAGAGGCCAGGGCTTTATGTACCTTTTCTAGGAGGCTTGGGGTCACCAGCATAAATAGCAGCTTCTGCCACCTTCTGCCCATCTCCTGTCTAGTTACAGAGGCCAACATTCATTGTGACCTCTAGTTCTTGGGCAGCTAGTTGGGATCCATACAGCCTGAAGAGCTACTACTGTCCAGGAAACTACAAACTGCTACATACTGACTGAAGAGGCTGATTTAGAAAAGCCTGGAAGTTCTTGTTTTTGAATTCTAAGATTTAAGTCACTTCACAGCACTCAAATGTTTCTTTAATAAAAAGAATTCTGGAAGTAAACCTTGTAATTAGCAGCAACTAGCATCTTCAGCCACTAAGTCACACTAGAAATTAGGAAAGGATAGAATATGGCAAAGCAAAAAGCAATCAGTCTAAATTTAAGCAACCAAAATTACTCCTGAGAAAGTAAGGAAAATAAAACAGCTTCTCTATGTTGATAGTGTCATTAACTGATGAGATAAACATTAAACTATGACAGAAAATGCAATACTTATGACTGTGCCACATATAGCTTTGAATTTATTTGAAAGATGATTTTGTCTGGCTTTGATCATAAAGTAAGACTAAGTCATAGTGTTGATTATAGATTTTTACTTTTTTTTCTGAGATATCAAGTAGAACATTTGATTCTGACTTACATGAGTATCACATTAGATTAATTCTGTGTGACTTGAAAAATCTTTGTTAAATAAAGGAAAGTACATTTGTTATTGACACCAACATGGACAAAAAGAAGAGAATAATTAATTTTGCTGTTCTAGCAAAGTCCTGTGAAAGGAAGCCAGTGCATACAAGACAAACTATTTCTGACGTTGAATGCTCTTCATAATAGTTTATAACCACAGCCACTGTAATTTGGGGTTATGTTTTCCCCCAAAGCCACAGACATTACAATCAGTGGTTATATTTTCTTTAAGAAATTTAGTATTGCTACCTGACCCTTTTTTTTATAAAGGAAATAGCATTTCTATTTTAGCTTAGCAGGCCAGATAGTTTCACAACACTGAAATAATTTTTCTGTGTTGACTTAGTTTTGATTCATTGGATTGTTTTAAATTTGTATTTATGAAATTTTGATAGTAACCTAGTTAATTATAGACAAAATCTTAATTACATTTTAATTGCCAAAAGTATTCTATCTAGGGACAAGAGAACAAATAGTACATCAACTTACCTTTTCATCTCTTGAGGCTTTTTCCTTCTGTTAAATTTCTGATTTCATTAGATGAGACATTATCTGCCAAGTTATCCAGTCCAGAGAACTGAAATTTCTCCTAGACCCTCTCTCTCTCATCCCTATTCTCATACCTTTTTAATCATTAAAACCTTCCCATTTTACTTGATATATAATTCTTAAACATATACACTTCCTTCCTACCAGCTATCATGGTCTTAATTATGGTTCTTATTGCTTACTGTGGCCTCCTACATTGACGTCTTTGCTTCCAATTTTGTCCTCTTTCAATTTAGAATAAAAAAAAATGAAAGTCATTCTCCCACTTTAAACTCTGCAGCGCTGCCCTGTAGCCAATAGGATGACATTCAAGCTACTTAGCATGACCTGTACATCTTTCAGAGGATAAGATATAAATCTTTCAGTGGCCTGATCCCACCACTCCAGCTCATCTTCTGCCACCCTGTTTCACATTTCATGCTTTTAGTACCACACTGCAGGCTCAATACCATGTTGTTTCAGGTTGTTGGACTTTTAGTCATACTGTTCCTTCAGCCTAGGATAATGTGTCTTTCCTAACTTGAAAAACCCCTCTTATTTAATAACTAGAGGCCCAGTGCACAAAATTCGTGCTGGGACGGAAGGGATCCCCTCAGCCTGGCCTGCACCCTTTCCAATCCGGGACTCCGTGGAGGATGTCTGATTGCCTCTTCTAGGCCTGCGGAATTGTGCCTAAACCAGCAGTCGGACATCCCTCTTGCAATCTGGGACTGCTGGCTCCTAACTGCTCACCTGCCTGCCTGCCTGATCACCCCTAACCACTTTGCGTGTCTGCCTGATCGACCCTAACCACTCTAACTGCCTGCCTGATCGCCCCTAACTGTCTCTGCCTGCCTGCCTGATCGCCCCTAACCCCTTTGCCTGCCTGCCTGATCACCCTTAACTGCTCCCCTGCTGGCCTGATGCCCCTAACCACTCTCCTCTGCCGGCCTGATCACCCCTCACCGCTCTCCCCTACCGGCCTGATCACCCCTCACTGCTCTCCCCTGCTGGCCAACTGCTCTCCCCTGCCGGCCTGATCATCCCTAACCGCTCTGCCTGCCTGCCTGATCGCCCCTAACCGCCTCTGCTTCAGTCCCGACACCGTGGCTTTGTCTGGAAAGACATCCAGAAGATGTCCAATCTATATGGTCTAATTAGCATATTACCCTTTTATTAGTATAGATTTAGCAATTTTTAATCTAGAAAATTTATATTCCACTTCTCAGATTAAATCACCAATTCTTTCTTTTTTGGTATTCAGTATATAACTGTACCACTGCCCAGCCATATTATATTTAAAGGATCTGCTTGTGTCTCTTCCACTAGATTATTAGCACCTTAAAAGTACGAACTGAGTCTTGAACAAACCACAATAGATTGTAAAATGGTGCAAGATCAGCACTGTTTTAATGAGACATATTAATCTTTTAAAAATTGAGTTGGTCTTTAACAATACAGTTTGGCTCTTTTAGAGTTTTGGTTGCTTTGAAATGGAACATTTCAACAAAAGTTGGGTGAGCAAAAATAGTGCTCTGTGTTATGATCCCTTTAAGAAGGGATACCTAAAAGTATTTTTTAATGGGTGCCAAACTGACATGATTATTATTGTTTTTTAATGAAATACGTAGAAAGTAATCTGCCAGCTTAGGAAGCATCTTTACTTTGAACAGCTTTTGGGTTACTCTGAGGTCTGAGTGGCTGCACGAGTCCCGGTGGTCCTTTCAGGTCGCAGTGAAGTGATGCCCTGCTTCGCACTGGTCCCGTGGGAGAGCACGTCCACTTCCGAGCACCATGTTTCCAGAGAGGCTTTTCCAAATCAGGGCGGGACTAATTTAGACATTTAATGGTGCCTCCCCAGCATCTATTCCTCTCTTCCCAAAGTGATACTTTTTATTTCTTAGCCGTGTGGTTTGGATAGCTGAATAGAGACAGATTAGAAAAAGTAGGTGAAAATGTTAACTCAGTACCATATGAAGCTATCAAATCATAAGTCCTCTAGCAAAAAGTATATCATTTCTATACAGGATTGTGAAAAATGGATCAGGTGGGAGGCTGAAGATGTATGTGTAGAGAATATAATTTCTGCTGTCATTTTTTCACTTTCTAAGTATCCCTGTTCCTCTGTCATTATCAGTACACTAGAGGCCCGGTGCATGAAATTCGTGCACGGGGGTGTGTGTTCCTCAGCCCAGCCTGCACCCTCTCCAATCTGGGACCCCTCGAGGGATGTCCGACTGCCCTCTCACAATCCAGGACTGCTGACTCCCAACTGCTCGCCTGCCTGCCTTCCTGATTGCCCCTAACTGCTTCTGCCTGCCAGCCTTATCACTCCCTAACCACTCCCCTGCCAGCCTGATTGATGTCTAACTGCTCCCCTGCCAGCCTGTTTTCCCCTAACTGCCCTCCCCTGCAGGCCTGGTCACCCCTAACTGCCTTCCCCTGCAGGCCTGGTCACCCCTAACTGCCCTCCCCTGCAGGCCTGGTCGCCCCCAACTTCCCTCCTCTGCCGGCCTGGTCACCCCTAACTGCCCTCCCCTGCAGGCTTGATCTCCCCCAACTGCCCTCCCCTGCTGGCCATCTTGTGGTGGCCATCTTGTGTCCACAGGGGGGTAGGATCTTTGACCACATGGGAGCAGCCATCTTGTGTGTTGGAATGATGGTCAATTTGCATATTACTCTTTTATTAGATAGGATAGAGGCCTGGTGCACGGGTGGGGGCTAGCTGGTTTGCCCTGAAGGGTGTCCCGGATCAGTGTGGGGGTTCCCTTGGGACATGGGGTGGCCTGGGTGAGGGGCCTGTGGTGGTTTGCAGGCCGGCCATGCCCCCTGGCGACCCAAGTGGAGGCCCTGGTATCTGGGATTTATTTATCTTCTACAATTGAAACTTTGTAGCCTGGAGCGGAGCCAAGCCTTCTGCTTGCTCACTGGCGGCAGCCATTTCTATTGGGATTTATGTATCTTCTATAATTGAAACTTTGTAGCCTTAAGCGAGGCCTGGGCCGGCCAGGGTGTGCAGAAAGCTTGGCTTCCTCCATCACCGGGGGCAACCCTAGCCTCCTGCTCTTTCCAGCTCCATGGCTGCCGCCATTTCTGTTGGGTTTGTGTATCTTCTATCATTGAAACTTTGTAGCCTTGAGTGGAGGCCTGGGCCGGCAAGGGCAGGCGGAAAGCTTGGCTTCCTCCATTGCCGGGGAAACCCAAGCCTCCCTCCTGCTCTCTCTGGCCGTAGCCATCTTGGTTGGGTTTATTTGCATATTCGCTCCTGATCGGCTGGTGGGTGTGGTTGGTGGGCGTGGCTTATGGGTGTAGCGGAGTGATGGTTAATTTGCATATTACTCTTTTATTAGATAGGATGGCAATGTCAACCTCCACAGATATACCCTCCATTACTAACATCCTAAAAATCTACGATTGTTATAATTTAATTGCTGAACATGCTCTTTCAGGAATAATTACTATAAAATCACTTTAAAATACATTTAAAATATTGCCACTTTTTAAACCTATAACATTAGTTAAATAGCTTGACTGCTTTAAACCTTAGAGTATGCGTGCCTCTCAAAATGATTCTGAGAATTAACTGAAAATACACATAACTATTTTATTAGCTTTAAACACCAAACATCATTGCTTATGTATATATTTTTAATACTCTTTATATTTTGCTTAAATATACTATGTCTTTCACACAGATCTCTGTTAATTGACAGAATCTTTAATTGTCAGTATCATTAACAAACTTATAATCCAACATAAGTTTATTTAACTTACTTAGTATAGTTCCTGGAACATAGGATGTGTTATTGCTGAGATGCCCACTGCTGTTGTTGATACGGTTACTATTACTACCTTTTTATAATCACTTTGTAATTTTAACACCCAGCATAGTGCCATGCACACTAAACCATGAGTGAATGGATGGTCACTGTGATTACCTAAGGCTGTGGTTTCTGACCTGCATCAAGGTGCCCTGTGATGCTGCAGTGAACTCTCAGGGGTGCTGTAGGTATTATAAATATTAGAGGGCAACACAGGAATACTTGAGATCTCATGGAAACCAGGTAAACTGCTATCTTATCCATACTAATTTGTCTTATTTTGCTTTTTTCTTATATCATAGTGAATCAGGGTTTGGTTTAGGGATTGCTGTGATAAAGAGCAAATACCATGCAAATATCACTGTGGAACAGGAAATGAGATTAATATTGTCCAGTTTTATGCCAAGATTTAAGAAGTTGTGCAGTGCCGGGTATGGATAAATTCATGAATAAGTAACTGTGGTTGAGGATTAAATAAAAGTCTTTTTCTTTCCATTTTTGTGTATCTTAAATAGCTGCTACATTATGATCCAATTAATAAATGGGAAAATTAGGTATTTGTTTTGGCCTTCAGGGCATCATAAAATATTACTCAGGCAGCAATGGAGCCATGAACTGAGAAAGTTAGGGAAGTTTTAACCTAGTGTGTACCCACTTTATCAGGTGTTCTGGGGGACAGAAGAAACAAGATAATAGTCCTTACCCTTAAGTAGATTTCCTTTGAATTGAGGAAACAAATCACTCATTCACTGAAGATAAATTATGTATTTACACTCTATAGCAGTTACTATGCTAGAGTCCTAGTCATAAAGAATATGAGCTGTGATAAATATAATCCCTGACTTCAAAGGGATCTCCACCTGGTAAGATGGACAATTAAAGAGGTTATTAAATCTGAGTTATGGAGTGCTTTTAGAGATAGAATGTAGGGTGCTCTTTGAGCAGTTACAAACAATAGTAGATCAACCCACACACACTATGAGGAGGTGTGGAAGGTCTGGAACATTTCAGGGAAGGCTTCTAGAGTTAGTGATGCTCAACCTCCATTGTGCAGGAGAAGGCTTAGTTATCGGAAGTGAAGCGTGAGGGAAATCATTCCAAGTGGAGAGAGCATGGCATGTTCAGGGAACTGCATATTGAATACTTACTATTAGCATGACAAAATGGTAGCTTCCCCAGAGATTACAAACATTAATGAGACTTTACTGCTGTCTTCAGGATCTTACAGTAGACTAGGAAATATGTCAGATTCATAAATTGTCCTAGTGTGAGGCAGAATGAGGTATGATAAAGCACATCTGGTTGAGGCATTGAAAACACAAAGGAGAAATGCACAGTAGGTGGTGAATATCAATTTTACAGAAATTGAAAATGTCTCTTGGGAAAGTAATATAGAACAAAGATGGAATTTATGTGCCTGAACAGACTGAGAACCTTGAAGTTATATAGTCAAACTCAAGGTTTATTACTAGCAGAAATAGAATGCCACTGCAGACTTCACTGGCATAAGTGACAAGGGCTCAATATCTTTTATGGAAGATTACCTTGGCAGCCTTAAATGCGACGAGTCTGAAGTTAAAAATACTCCTTGGAACTTGCTAGAATACTTGGCATGCAAAAAGTGGGCAGCTTAGCCTAAGTGATGGAAGTTAAAATGGTGAAGAAAAGACAAACATTTTGGAGGGGAAAAGTCTAAACATGGTGACTGGAAACAGGATATGAAATTAAACGTGTCTGAGGCATGAAATTTTAGTGACTGACAGAATTTATATAACCTTGTATCTGGGGCAAACAACAAATAATTGCTCATTTTCAGTGTGATCCTGTTCTAATAGTGACTAAGCAAAAATAACACATTTTACCAAATTGTTAAGTAACAAATATTCATTCTATTTACACTATATTTATGGAAAGCAGAATATTTAAGTATTTCGGACTTCCTTTGGTTTATCAGCTTTATAATTGTATACATTACTTCAAGCAGATGTGGTTGAAGGCCATTATATTCCATAGGTACATTAATATCTGTGTTTTACAAGTTTCAATGCAAGTTGTTTTACCATACTACTACAGATTTTTACTGAATCATTTATGTAATGATATCATTGTTCCTATCCACAATAAAGTATCATGTGAGAGGAGAATAAAATATGTTGAATGATAAAAGGAACAAATGTATCACTATGTAGAAAATAAAAATTATATTTGTAGAACTTGTTTAAAGGGGAAAATATCTTTCATTTATAAATCTCTTTTGTAAGTAAGGAAGAAGACAGAGGCTGTGAAAACATAACCAGCTAAATTTTTAAGAAAACCAAAGATAATTTCTAGAAATGAAAGATAGAATATTGGAATTTAAAACTTAATAAACAGAACTTCTTAGTCTAGCCATCACAACATAACTTATGTAAGACTAATCCTTTCACACACACACACACACACACACACACACACACACACACACACACAAAACTATAAAAGCTGTACCATGTATATAAAACAGCGTTATGAAAGCATTATAGAGCAACAAATGCAGATAGGATTGCAGGAACTTCGATACTGGAAAAATGAAAATGTTCAAGGTGAACTTTACAATCAGGCTTTAAAAAGCATCTTCTATTTGACCGCATGTAGAATTAAAGTTTAAGCAGAAAACATTAGTTTTATAAAATTGATGGGGCAGAAGTTTAGGCCTACAAAGAGGCAGACTTTCAGAACAAATTCTAGAACAACACAAATCACTGTTCAGATACATGCACACCCCACAAGTTAGTGGCCAAATCTAAAGTAGCAGATGCACAGGGAAGGCTCTTAAAATCCATCAACAAAAAAAGAACATTTGGGAAGCTAAAGAGCTGACCAGACACTTTGGGGGAAGTAAAGTTGGAAGCTAAAGTGGAAGGGCTTTAGTAAATCAAGGGCTTTCATTTGAGCACTCCAAAGGGCTTTACTCTTCATAAAAAATTGTGAAGTATGAGCACTATACAAAAGAATATGTAAAAATGGCCAATAAGCATGTGAAAAGGTGCTCATATCATTATTCTTCCAGGAAGTGTGAATTAAAACCACAGTTAGATACCAGTATATCTCTGCCCTGGGTATAAGTTTGATTCAAGGGACTGACTATACTTAATGTGCATGATGATGCTATGGAGCAACTGGACCTCTCCTACATTCTTGGAGGAAGTGTAAATTTGCCTACTCATTTTTTTAAAAGTGTATGGATGGCCGTATCTACTAATTGGCTCAACACATGTATATTCTGATACCCCTCATTTCGACAATTAGGTGTACAGGCAGATGTTGCAGATGTTGCAAGTTCAGTTTCACACGACCACAACAAAGCAAAATTGCAATAAAGTGAGTCACACATTTTTTCATTTGCTAGTGCACATGAAAGTTATGTTTATGCTATATTATAGTCTATTAAGTATATAATAGCATTATGTCTAAAAACAATGTACATACCTTAATTAAAAATACTTTACTGCTAAAAAATATTAACCATCAGCTGAGCCTTCAGTGAACACTAATTGTTTTGCTGGGGGAGGGTCTTACCTCATTGTTGATGAAAATTCTTTGAAGTGCAATAAAGTGAAGTGCAATAAAATGAGGTATGCCTGTACACTCAACAGAAGTGAGGGCTTACATCTACTAAATGATGTATAAAGGAATGATAAAAAGTGCTTTATTCATCATAATACCAAATATAAATACTATTAATAGTAGAATGGATGAATAAGTTGTGATATATTCATACAAGGAACACTACACCAAAATAAAATAGACAAACTAATGATACACTGTACAATATGGATGAATCTCAAAAAAACTGTGATTCAATGTTTATGACCTTTAAAAACAGACAAAATAATCTATGGTGATATAGATCACAATAGTACTTATTTATGATGGGGAGAAGCATTAGGAACGTTCCTGAGGCCTAGAAATGTGCTTTTTCCTCATTTGTATAGTGTATATAATTCATTGAGTCATACACTTAAGGTTTGTGCATTTCACTATGTACAAAAAATTTTTAAAGCTAAACATAAAGAAAAAATAATTCCATCATTATTAAAATAGTTATTTAAAACTTGTGGCTCAGAAAATGGAGGCCAAATAGGCAGTAGTGTCATTTACCTTCTCCTAAGGCCAGGCCAGAAAAACAACTAAATTGGAGAACATCCACCCTGAATTAACAAATTAAACACAACTGAGGAGACAATTTTCAATAAGGAAGGGCAGAGATCCCCTAGAGAATGCTGCTTGCCAGACATAACCCACGTGGAACCACCATCATGCCCCAGCAGTGAGTGGTGCAGTACCTAGCAGCAAGCTCCTAGATGTCTGCAGGGAATGCACACCGCCAGAGTGAGTTCCTGCACCAGGCCTCCGCACCAGCCCACTGGGACCCAGCGTGCAATACCCTGCAGAGTGTGCAAGCCAGGGGAATTTCCACCCTGGACCCCAGAATTGTGCTGCTATCCTGATTTAGCACCACCTGGCACCTGATCCACACCGAGCCCTAGGACCTGCTGCTGGGGCGACCCACAGCAACCCAGAGCATGCCTCACTCTGGGCTACAGGAGAACGGGGACTGTGCTACCCAGAGCAACTGGTGCTCCCTGGACAGCCCTGCTGGGGTGAGTCAGAGAAACCCACACCCACTTCACCCAGGCCCGGGAGGAGTGACCCAGAGCAACCCAGCGCACACCTCACTTAAGACAACTGGGGAGCTCTGACTGTGCGATCCAGAGCAACCCATGCTTGCTCCATCCCAGCCCCCAAGACGGTCCTTCTGAGTCCATCCAGAGCAACCCAATGTGCACCTCACTCGGGGCGACAGGAGAGCCCTGACTGAGCGACCCAGGGCAACCTGCCCCCCCTCTACACTTAGAAGGGGCAAACTGGAGTAACCCAGTGTACATCTCACTGTGGGCTGCAAGAAAGTGAGGACTGTGTGACCCAGAACAACCTGTGTCCACTCCACCCCGAGCCCAGGGTCTTGCTGCTGGGGCAACTTGGAGTAACCCCACTCAGACTACAGGAGAGTTCTGACTGTGCGACCCAGAGAAAACTGCACTGAACCTGCTCTCTGGTCCCTGGGACAGTCCTGCAGGGGCTACCCGGAGCAACCCAGCACACACCTCACTCCAGGCCAAAGAAGAGTGCTGCCAGGGGCCACAGGACTGTGTTGTAAGTGTGCTGCCAGAGGGACCTAGGGTGCCACCCTGGCACAGGTGCCAGGGCCACACAGTGAATTGCATGCCAGAGGGCTCTGGGTCTGCACAAGGAGTCACACATCAGAGGGACTGTGCATGCACTCCCACCACCCTGAGCATCTGAAGCAGACAACTGAGGGACCAGATTCATGGGAGAAGGAGATACAATTCAGAGCAAAGACAATAAAGGCATGAGACTCAAGGCAGAAACAGCCTCTGGGTTTACAATTTCCAGACCATTGACCTTATAGAGTCTTAAACCTATGAAACCTCAAGAGGGTGCTCAAGGCCAGAAAGAGACAGCAAAAACTGGGGAGACAAAGAAACAACCCCCCAAGGAAAGAAAAGGAGCAATTGCCAAAAAAGGAACTAAATGAAACAGAAGCATGCAACATATGAGAAGAAGAATTCAGAGTAAGGATCATACAATTCATAAGCTGGATGGATGAGAAAATCAACTTACATAAGAATCAAAAGGAAATAAAAAATGATACAGCTACAATAAAAAACACAATGGGAGGTTTCAACAGTAGACTGAAATAAGCAGAGGACCTAATTAGTGAGTTAGAAGATAGGGCAGAAAAAACATACCCAATCTAAATAGCAATTGGAGAAAAAAATTAGAAAGCCAGGAGGAGAGCCTAAGGGAGCTTCGGGACAACATGAAATGAAGTAACATACATATAACAGGGGTACCAGAAGGACAAGAAAAGGGGCAAGGATTAGAAAATCTATTTGAAGAAATAATGATAGAAAACTTACTTGATGTGGGGAAGAAAAAAATCACACAAGCACAGAGTCCCAAACAAGATGAATCCAGAAACCCACACCAAGACATCTCGTGATTACAATGGAAAACATTAACAACAGAAAATCTTAAAGACTGCAAGAGAGAGAAAAAAGAGTTACCTGCAAAGGATCTCCCATTAGAGTATCAAATGATTTCTCAACAGAAACACATCAGGGCAGAAGGGAAGGGAATGCACATTGATGCAAAGCAAGGGACTGAATCTAAGAATGCTATACTGAATCCATCAAGGCTATTATTCAAAATTGAAGGAGAAGTCAGGAGTTTCACAGACAATAAAAGGCTAAGGGAGTTTATCACTACCAAGCCAGCAATGCAAGAAACGCTAAAGGGACTGTTGTAAAAAGAAGTAAAGAAAGGGAAGAAGGAACACAGGCATAAAGAATAAAAATGGCTACAAACAAGTACCTATCAATAATAACCTTAAAAGTAACTGGACTAAATGAACCCATCAAAAGATATAGAGTGGCCGAATGGATAAGAAAACATGACCCATATATATGCTGTCTACAAGAGACCCACCTCAGAACAAGGGACTCACACAGACTGAAAGTGGAGGGATGGAAAATATTTTTCAGGCATATGAAAATGAAAAAAAGGTGAGGTACCAATACTGACATCTGATAAAATAGACCTCAAAGTGAAGGCCATAACAAGAGATAAGGAAAGCCACTTCATAACACTAAAGAGATTGATACAACAAGAGGATATAACTATGGTAAATATATATGCACCCAATGCAGGAGCACCCAAATACATAAAAAAACTAATGGAAGATATCAAGGGAGAGATCAACAGCAATACAATTATACTAGGGGATTTTAATACTCCATTGACATCACTGGATAACTCTAGACAAAAAAACCAGCAAAGAAACAGCAATCCTAAATGACTCACTAGATCAGATGGACTTAATCAACATCCTCAGAACATTTCACCCCAAAATTACAGAATGTACATTCTTCTCAACTACATATGGGACATTTTCAAAGATAGACCACATATTGGAAAACAGGCAAAGTCTCTTAAAAATCATTAAGATTAAAATTCTATCAAGCCTCTTCTCAGGTCACAATGGCATAATATTAGAAATAAACTACAAAAAACAAAAAATTCAAACACTTGGAGGCTAAATAGCATGTTATTATTAAACAATGATTAGGTTACCAAAGAGATCAAAGAATAAATTAAAAAAAACAATCCTGGAAACAAATGATAATGAAAACAAAACACTACAAAACCTATGGGACACAGTGAAAGCAGTCCTGAGAGGGAAGTTCATAGCATTACAGGCCTACCTCAAAACAAGAAAAATTGGTAATAAATTATCTAACTCTACAACATAAAGAATTAGAAAGAAAGCAACAAGAAAAGCCCAGAGTGAGCAGAAGGAAGGAGATAATAAAGATCAGAGGGGAAATAAATGACATAGAGACCTAAATAAATAAATAAATAAATAAATAAGATAAAAAAACAAGAGCTGGTTCTTTAAAAGGCTAAACTAGATTGATGAACCTCCAGCCAAGCTCACCAAAAAGGCAAGAGAGAGGACCCAAATAAAATCAGAAATGAAAAAGGTGAAATAACAACATACCTCACAGAAATACAAAGGATCATAAAAAAAAAAAAAAATACTGTGAACAACTCTATTCCAACAAACTGGTCAACCTAGAAGAAATGGACATATTTCTAGAAAAATAGGACCTTCCAAAACTCAATTAGGAAGAATAAAAAAACCTGAATAAGCCAATAACTACAGAGGAAAATGAATCAGTAAACAAAAAACTTCCTGCAAACAAAAGCACTGGGCCAGACAGCTTTACAGGAGAGTTCTACCAAACATTCAAAGAGGAACTAAAACCTGACCTCCTCAGACTATTCCAAAAAATTCAAGAGAAAGGAACACTCCCAAGCTCATTCTATGAAGCCAGCATTACCCTAATCCCAAAACCAGAAAAAGACACTACAAAGAAAGAGAATTACAGGCCAATAACTCTGATGAACATAGATGCTAAAATCCTCAACAAAATTCTAGAAAATCGGATCCAGCATTACGTTAGAAAGATCATTCACCATGACCAAGTGGGATTTATTCCAGGGATGCAAGGATGGTACAATATTCTCAAATCAATAAATGTGATAAATCAAATAAACAAATTGAGACAAAAATCACATAATCATATCAATGAATGCAGAAAAATCATTTGACAAAACCTAACACCCTTTCTTGATAAAAACTCTCAGCAAAGTGGGAATAGATGGATCATAAAAGCTTTATATGACAAACCTACAGCCAACCTCATTCAGTGGACAAACTAAAACCATTTCCCCTACAAACGGAAACAAGACAGGGATGCCCACTCTCATCATTCCTGTTCAACATATTACTGGACATGCTAGCCATAGCGATCAGATAAGAAGAAGAAATAAAAGGCATCCAAATTGGAAAAGAAGTAAAACTGTCATTATTTGCAAATGACATGATAATTGTACATAGAAAATCCTAAAGACTCCATAAAAAAATCACTAGATTTAGTAAATAAATTCTGCAATGTATCAGGATACAAAATTAACACCCAAAAATCTATGCTTTTTTGTACACCAATAAATGAACTCACAGAAAGAGAAACAAACAAACAAATCACATTTACCATTTCACCAAAAAAATTAAGATACCTAGGAATAAGTTTCACTAAGGTGGTAAAAGACCTGTAGTCCAAACACTACCGGACATTGAAAAAAGAGATAGAGGAATATATAAACAAATGGAAGATTATACCATGTTCATGGATTGGTAAAATAAACATCATTAAAATGTCCATATTACCCAAAGCAGTTTATAGATTTAATGCAATCCCCATTAAAATACCAACAGCATATTACACAGATTGCCGGGGTCTTTCTCAGCATCTACTAGTGTTCAGGAATCTGGAAAAGGGGCTGTGCATAAATGAATGAAGAGGCTAGAGAAGAAATATGAATTTGGAAGGCATGGGGGAAAGTCAGTTCTAGTGACTAAGCTCTCTGAATATCTGGACCTCTAGCTTTTCATTAACACATTTTGCCCTAAAGCAAAGCAGATATACATATCAAAGGTAAGGTTTGGTAAACAGTAAAAGTTTATCAGGTTGGGGGAACTGCCCTCAGCTGTCTGGCAGCAGGCAATAATATGTAAATCTTCAGCCCTGCTGTAGCCCCAAGTTCCATCAACCTTTTGATGAACTTCTTACATTTATGACCTGCTGGAATTAGCCTCCAGCATAGCAACAGACCTAGAACAAACTCTCCAAAAATTCATGTGGAATTTAAAAAAGACCACAAATAGCTGCAGCAATCTTGAGAAAGAATAACAAAGTTGGAGGGATCACAATACCAGATATCAAGCTATATTACAAAGCCACTGTTCTCAGAACTACCAGGTACTGGTACAAGAACAGATGTATAGACCCATGGAACAGAACAGAGAATCCAGAAATCGACCCAAGCCATTATGCTCAGTTAATATTTGACAAAGGAAGCATGAGCATACAATGGAGTCAAGACAGTCTTTTCAATAAATGGTGTTGGGAAAATTGGACAGATACATGCAAAAAATGAAACTAGGCACCAACTTACACCATACACAAAAATAAGCTCAAAATGGATAAAGGACTTAAACATAAGTCGGGAAACCATAAAAATCTTAGCATTCATAGGAAGCAAAATATCAGACATATGTCATAACAGTATCCTTACCAATACAACTCTAAGGGCAATGGGAACTAAGGAGAAAATAAACAAATGGGACTACATCAAAATAAAAAGCTTCTGCACAGCAAAAGAATCTATCAACAAAACAAAAAGAAAGCCCACTGCATGGGAGAACATATTTGCCAATGTTATCTCTGATAAGGGCCTAATCTCCAAAATTTATAGGGAACTTAAACATCTTAACAAAAGGAAGATAAGCAATCTAATAAAAAAAGTGGGCAAAGGATTTAAATAGACACTTTTCAAAAGCAGACATACAGAAGGCCAAGAGACTTATCAAAACATGCTCAAAGTCACTAAGTATCATCCAAGAGATGCAAATCAAAATGACAATGAGGTACCATCTCACACCAGAATGGCTATCATGTCAGAATGGCTATCATTATCAAATCAACAAACAAGTGCTGGCAAAGATGTGGAGAAAAAGGAACCCTTGTGCACTGCTGGTGGGAAGGCAGACTGGTGCAGCCACTATGGAAAACAGTATTGAGTTTCCTCAAAAAATTAAAAAATGGGAACTCCCATTTGACCCAGTAATCCCACTTCTAGGAATATATTCCAAGAAATCAGAAACACCAATCAGAAAGGACATATCCACCCCTATGTTCATAGTAGCACAATTTACAATAGGTAAGATTTGGAAACAGCCTAAGTGCCCAACAAGAGATGAGTGGATTAAAAAGCGGTGGTACATCTACACAATGGAATACTATGCTGCTGTAAAAAAAGAAAGAACTCTTACCGTTTGCAACACATGGATGGACATGGACAGCATTATGCTAAGCGAAATATGCCAGTTGGAGAAAGATAAATATCACATGATCTCACTCATTTGTGGAATATAATGAACAACATAAACTGATGAACAAAAGTAGATCCAGAGACATAGAAGCATCAAACAGACCGTCAAACCTCTGAGGGAAGGAAGGGAAGGACTTGTATGCATGTAACCAATGGACACAGACACTAGGGTGGGTGGAAGTGGCCCGGGGGAGGTCAATAGGGGAAAAAGGAGACATATATAATACTATATGTAATACTTGAAATAATAAAGAATTTAAAAAAAAAAAAACTTGTGAGAAGTATCTAAAGTGGTACTTCAGAGAAAATCATAGCCTTAAGTACCTATATTACAAAATAGATAAGCCTGGAAAATAATGGGCTAACATTTCCAATTTATTAAGGAAATTAGAAAAGAAGGATAGAATAATCCACAGAAATACAAAGAAATAACAGTTATGAAAGATATCTATGAAATAGGAAAGTTCCAAAATACTGTACTTCATTTTTTAAAACACATAAAATTCAGAAATCTTTGACAAGATTGATGAAGAAAGAGGGATGTTATTAATACTATTAGAGGAATGACTAAAGGGACCTAATGTAGATGCTATTCAAATTTACAGTTACATAAGCAGTGTTGATAATAATATCAATCAATTGTAAAGCTTAGATTAAATGAAAAACTTCCAAGAAAAACATAAATTTCAAATTTGATGCAAGAAGAATTAGAAATGCTGAATACTTCTGTAGCTATAGAATAAACTATCTGTAGTTTAAAAACATTCATGCCTCTATAAAAAGTAAATGTAGATAACCCCTCTCCAATAGATGGAACTTAATTTACCTCCCCTTGAGTATTTGCTGGACTGAGTTTGTTTCAAATTAATGTATTGTAGAAAGGGAAACTATGTTAATTTTACACTAGAAAAATCTGGCAGGCACCACTTTAACAAAATGACCAATGTTAGCATCTCCTGTGATAAATTATGTTTAATGCCACGTACCATCTCATATAGTGAGAAGCGTGCTTCATTTTTAGGATTCTTTGCCAAAATCCATACCCCAGTCTAATTATGAGGGGGAAAAGAGAGACAAATCCAAATTCCATCAAAAACCTGAAAAGCACTCTTCATAAGTATCAGTGTCATAAGAAGGAAAGACTGAAGACTGTCATAGATTAGAGGAGATTAATGAGATATGATGTCTGAGTACAGTGTTTTACCCTAGATTAATCCTGGACAGAAAAAAAAAATATTAGGGAAAACTTTGTGAAATACAAGTAAAATCTGTAGTCTCTTTAATATTATTTTATAATATTAAGGGAAGCTAGATTAAAGGTATCTGAGAACTCCTATACTATCTTTGCAAGTGTTCTGTAAATATAAAATTGTTTCATAATAAAGTTAGATTTACTTTTTCTTAAATATATCTAGTTAAAAAGAACAGATAGAATACTCATTTTTATCTACTCCCTTCTAAAACCCCACTAAAATAAAAATCTGAAATGGAACCGAAAGCTAGAACTGAGAATATCAATATACATTGTACAAACTCCAAAGGCTTCCTAGTTTGTGGCATCGGGTACCTCTGGAAGTGAGAATGAAGATGAAGCTTCATATGGAAGGAAAGTTTAAACAAAACATCTGTTTAATAAGTGATTAGATCCCCACTCATTTTTTCCAATCCTGGCAGAATACTGAGATTCTCGGGGAACAAAAATAAAATGCAGAATCTCTGGACCAGGGATCACTAGGCACAGTTGAAGGCAAAGGTGCTATAATGAAATGGGGTTGGGAGGAGAGCAAGGTGAAAAGTTTTATGCTGTTTGTTGAGAACCTTCGCGATTTTCCCCATCCCAGCTCTCAGAGTGCTGACAACCAGACAGGAAATTGGAAGATTCTTTTCTGAGGAATCTAGACAGCTCAAGAAAAAAGACCTAAACATATTGGTATCAAAATTGCCCCAAGGAAACAACCCAGCCAGATTATTCTGCTGTTGAGATCACAGTCCATAAACCACAGCTGCAAGCACAGAGATGTTACTCAGCACTTTTGGGCTCTACTCTTTAACCATGAGCAAGTAGTCAAGTAGAACAGTCACGTTCTTATGAAAAGGAGAGAATAAAACAGATGCTGTGGAGATATGAAACGTTAAAAAAATTATTAATTTCCTCCAAGGTAAGAGAAGATTTTACATCTATGAATCAGGAAAGGGATGCTATTTTTACGTCAAATGAAAACATTAGAAATTTAAAATATGGTGTAAAAATACAAAGAAATAGAAAACAGGAGTGTAAAGATCAGAAAAGCAGGTACTTGACCCAGGTGGTTGATTAGCTGAATAATAGGATTTGGGGAACTAAAACATTAAATAGATTGCAGAAATAATTTATAATCATTATTACTATTACTTTAAAGTAAAATCTCGCAGAATTGAAGGATATGAGCTTTAGGGTTGTAAGATAAGAATTTCTAGATAGGCCTACAATTTCTAGATAGGCCTATTTAGGTTTGTCAAGAATATTTTGAGAAAGAGGGCTAAATACATAAATGTTCTTATAGAAGAAAAAGTTATGCAAGTGATAAGGAAATCAGAATGTAATCAGACTCAACAACCTTTAAAACTGCAAAAATTTCCAAGCTGGAAATCCACACTTAACCGAACTATAAATCAAATGCGAGAGCAGAATAAAGGCATTTTTCAGACAAAGGATATATTAAAATTTTACTTTCCGTGTGCCTTTCTTAGAAATATGGAGGGATGTTCTTTATCAAAACAAAGGAGTAAGCCAAAAAAGAAGAATCCCAATGGTATTTAGAAAACTGGAGGGAATATTTAAGAGAGGTATAGTGAATGAATACCCAGAAGTATGGATGAGGGAGATCCCAAAATAAACAGCTATATAACAGCTAGAGAACAGCAAATCCAGTTTGGAGATACGTCTCCAAGAAGATAAACATAATAGAATTTCTGATACCTTTGAAAATATTGAGTAGATATTTAGACAATTAGAATTTGGAAATCAATTGATAGCACACATTTGCTCAGGCCAATATAATGTGGCTTTAGTAACACTGTATCATTTCTGAACCCAAATCTTAAGAGACCTTACATTCTTTTGCTCTTTTGCAACTCTGTCCAGCAACTATGTGAAAAATCCTGAGCTAGTCTGCTGGAGAACGGGAGACCACAGGAAGGAGAAACAGGCTATTCTATCTGATTCTATTCTAGTAATAGTAGCCAAATCAACCCCAGCTCTCATTAAGATCCTTGAGTGAAAGAAATAGACTTACAGGTCTAGGAAGTGCAGAGTCCCAAACAAGAGGAACCCAAAGAGGCCCACACCAAGACACATCATAATTAACATGCCAAGGGTTAAAGACAAAGAGAATCTTAAAAGCAGCAAAAGCAGTTACCTACAAGGGAACGCCCATACTACTGTCAGCTGATTTCTCAATAGAAACTTTGCAGGCCAGAAGGGAGTGGCAAGAAATACTCAAAGTGCTGAATAGCAAGGACCTACAACCAGTAACCTTTTATCTGGGACAAACAACCAATATTAGTCTACCCAGCAAAGGTATCACTTAGAATTGAAGGTCAGATAAATAGCTTCACAGACAAGAAAAAGCTAAAGGAGTTAATCACCACCAAACCAGTATTACATGCGATGTTGAAGGTTATTCTTTAAGAGGAAAAAGAAGAAAGAGAAAAAATATGAATAATAAAATGGTAATAAATACATATCTATTAAAACAAATGAATAAGAAATCTAATGAACAAAATAAACTGGTGAATAAAATAGAATCAGCGGCATGGAAACATGGAATAGATTGACAAATCTCAGAGGGAAAGGGGGTCGGGGGCAGGAAGAGATTAACCAGAGATCTTGTATGTATACTAGAGGCCCAGTGCAAGGATTCATATAAAGCGGTTGGACTACTTGAAATTCCAATACTCATTTTCTAAGGTGCACTGTCACAACTATGTGAAATTTTTTATATAATACACAATTAGATAATATGAATACTGTGTATAGAAACAAAAAATTACTAAAGCACACAGTTGCCCCAGAAAATGGATTACAGTCTACAATGGATTATAGTCTATAGACCAGAATTGAGTTGATTGCTGAGATTTGGCCTATAAATAATTTGTGTTTACAATCCTTAACTAAAATATACTGATAAAAACAAATAATCACTAACTATTTACTTGTTCAGGATCATGTGATTATTGAAATGCATGGTAGATTTAATGGTTACTAAAGCCTAACTATACTTCAAGCAATAAAGAGAAATTAAGAAATCTTGTAAGCTTTTAGCCCTAAATGACATTTATCATGACTTGTTTAATTGTAACAGTATAGAAACTGATTCCAGTCATTCACTTTTAAAAAAAATTAGTATGTAAAACTCTTTTCCATACTTAAAACTAGCTATGTAATAATTTTTAATATTTTCTTTTATTAATCTTTATAGTTGAAAGTATTACACATGTCCCCTGTTTTCCCCCCATTGACCTCCCTCTAGCCCGCCCCCACCTCCTGCCCCAGGCCTTCACCACTCTATTATCTGTATCCATGGATTATGCATATGTACATACTAGAGGCCAGATGCACGAAATTCGTCTAAGGGGCTCGGCCCTCGCAGCTGCAGTGGCTTGCCTCAGCCCTCACAGCCCCAGCTTTGTCCGGAAGGTGGTCCAAAAGGACGTCCAGCTGCCTGGTCTAATTATCATATTATGCTTTTATTATTATAGATAAGGTCTTTGGTTGATTACCTCCCACTATATGATTTCTTACATATATTTTTAGAAAAAAGATTTAGTATATGTTTAGAAATGTAACTAAACATTTTTAATAAATAAACCATAAAATATATGCAAATGGATGTTTTTCCCTCCAAACTACTTTAGAGCAGTGCTTCTCAACTGGTGGTGATCTCCTGAGTAAATGCCAAATATGCTATTTAGCACAAGGCACCCCACCTCCAGCCCCAACAAAAAATTGTCAATAGTGCTGAGGTTGAGAAACCTTTCCTTAGATAATATACCATGTTCCAGTATACCAATGGTGTGGCCATTACTGAAATACTCTGAAATATAGTCTTTCAGAATTGCCTATTTGAATATGCTCATTGTGTCAAATCTTCATTCCTTGTGAGGTATATTTTATTTTGGACTAAGACTCATTGGGACAATATAGTTCATTCATGAAATTCAGTAAAGCATGCAGGCAGATATTCACAGGCACTTGTATAAATGTGCACAAAATTATTTATCTCCAATCCAGAAATTGGTTTAATTTAGAAAATGGAAGGCTTTTCCAGGCTTGGCCAGTGTGGTTCAGTTGGTTGGGTATTGTCCTGTGCACCAAAAGGTTGCTGGTTCAATTCCACATGCCTACGTTGTGGTTTAGATCCCCAGTAAGGGACATGCAGGAGGCAGCAGATCTCGCATTAATGTTTCTCTCATCTTTCTCTCTCCCTTTCCCTTCCTCTCTCTAAAAATCAAAGAAAAATATTTTAAAAAAGAAAAGAAAATGGAAGACTTAAATTTTCCTTTTGTATCATCCTATATAATAAAACCGGTCACTATGATGTTCACTGACCGCCAGGGGGCAGACACTCAATGCAGGAGCTGCCCCCCCCCCCCCCCCCCCCGGTTGTCAGTGCACTCCCAAAGAAGGAGCCCTGCTCAGCCAGAAGCCGGGCTCACAGCTGGCGAGCGCAGCGGTGGTGGTGGGAGTCTCTCCCGCCACTGCTGCAGGAAGGTGATAAGGAGTGCGGGGTCCTAGACTGCAAGAGCCCCGGACTGCGAGAGCCCCGGACTGCGAGAGGGCTGTCTGACTGGAGGCTTAGGCGGATATCACCAGAGGGGTCCTGGACTGTGAGAGGGTGCAGAACGGGCTGTGGACCCCCCATCCCCCAGTGCACAAATGTTGTGCACCGGGCCTCTAATATTTAAAGGAATTTATTTATTGACAAGTACTCTTTAAGGACAGACTTCAAAAACTTGACTCTCACCTAACACCCATTTGAGAGAAGAGAATCAAGAACAACTTTCTTTGTAAATGGTTATTTGTCAACTCAGAAATTAGAGGAGAGGAAGATCTAAAAAATGTGACAGATGAGCATGTAGCAGAAACTCTCACCCACCCAAAAAATGTCAGCTTGAAGAATATATTAGTAAATGTTTCATATTTTTTCTGGATGTATTCTTTTTATTTAAATTGAGCA
Organism: Plecotus auritus; assembly: GCF_963455305.1. Taxonomy (NCBI): domain Eukaryota; kingdom Metazoa; phylum Chordata; class Mammalia; order Chiroptera; family Vespertilionidae; genus Plecotus; species Plecotus auritus. The sequence continues at coordinate 190,103,467 of NC_137772.1, read as the reverse complement.
TTTGCTGTCCTAGATAGTTTGGTTCAGGGGATAGAGCATCGGCCTGCGGACTGAAGGGTCCTGGGTTCGATTCTGGTCAAGGGCATATGCCTGGGTTGTGGGCTCGATCCCCAGTAGGGGATGTGCAGAAGGCAACCAATAGATCATTCTCTCTCATCATTGGTGTTTCTATCTCTCTCTCCCTCTCCCTTTCTTCTCTGAAATCAACAAAAATGTATATTTGAAAATAAATTAAAAAAATAAAAAATAAATTGAACATTTGCTTTGACATTTAATAGAGGACAGATCTTTTCTTTTCAAACTAGGGGCCCAGTGCAGGAATTCATGCACCTTGAAAGGAACTGTGGGCCACGAGGCTGCAGTGGGCATAGGGGCGGTCTCGGCCCATCCTCCGTGCCCCCGCCCGGCACCTTCCTCTGTGGCCCCTGGTCCCCTGTCTGCTGGCAGCCCCGCTCCCACTGCCGCCGCTCCCACACACTAATGGTGCCTGCCCCACTCGCACCCGCTGACATTGTGGAGCCATTGGGGGCAGAGCCAGCAGCAGGTACAAGTGGGGCCAGTGCCAGCCGCAGGTGCAAGCGGTGGCTCCAGTGCTGGCAGCAGGTGCGAGCGGGGCTGGCACCAGCAGCAGGTGCAAGCACCAGGCGGGACTGCAGTGTATGGGAGCAAAGAATTTTTAGTAACCACTAGAGGCTCGCCCCGATGACAGCAACCGGCGCCCCCCCCCCCCCCTTGGTCTGGCGCCCCTGCTCACCTACTCCACCATCCCACCACGGCCAACGACCGCCATGTTCTGTGCGCGCCCCCTGGTGGTCAGCACACGTCATAGCGACCGGATGGTTGTCCCACCATTTGATCTATTTGCATATTAGAGTTTTATATATATATAGGTAATCCAAGTCTACAATCCTTACCTGCAGTTCTAAAATTCTAAACATTCTGAAAACTAAGGATTTTTGTAACTCAGCTATTGGCAAAAACCTGACCTGAACTGATGTGAAGCTATTTATATTTTTAATTTACCCATATAGTGTGAATATTCATTTCAGAACTATTAATGTGATGTGATTTGATGGCCTTATTAATATATGCAATATTGTTTGCCTTATAAAAATCTGAAAATTTTTAAGTTCCAAATTATCAACTATGAAACCAACAGGAATTTTAATTGTAGATGCTTTTAAGTAATCTTACTTGTCCTCATTTATTTCTTTTAAAAATTACTATAGTTTTTCAACCTTTTAAATATAATTATGGAAGCAGCTGAGTGTTTTATCATTTATCAGTGGAACTAAAGCATGTTGAAAATAAAATACTAATTTTTAAAGTCACCATTAGAGGGATTTTCAGATTTTTTTTACTCAATTAGGAAAGAAATCAGCAAAATTAAGATGATAGCAATATTAAAAGTGGGAAGAAGACATGATCAAGCAAATGATGAGATAATGTATATATTTCCAATATTCCTATGAAAATGTTGAATATCACATGATAATCTTTTTAAAATGCAGAATGTAATTAGATGTCATTCTTCCTCAAAATCTGGTAAGCCTAAATGTAACCAAGGATACAAAAAAAACAGCCACTCTCATGGCCTTCTTATGGGAAAAAAATTTAAACAAAATGTCAAAAGCTGTGACAGCTATTATATCCTGTAGCCAAAATGATTCTACTTCTTGAAGTGATCCTAAGAAAATATATAGCATGCATCACAAAGATAAATATATGAATGCTCATCACTGCTTTATTCTATTAAAAAACAACCAAAATATCCATGAGTAACAATTGGTGAAATAAGTTATGTATCCCTGAAATGGAATATACACTGAGTGGCCAGATTATGATGATCTCTGAACACATAATAATCTGGCCACTCAGTGTGCATATCTATGTGTAAGTGTGTATATATATATATATAGATATATAGATACACACACACACACACACACACACACACACACACATATATTAGAGGCCTGGTGCATGAATTCGTGCATGGGTGGGGTCTGGCCAGTCTGGCCAGGGGGAGGGAACATGGGCAGTTAGCTGACCTGCCTGCTGGTCGAACTCCTGGTCGAGGGGACAATTTGCATATTAGCCTTTTATTTTATAGGATATACACTGAGTGGCCAGATTATTATGCATTCAGAGATCATAATAATCTGGCCACTCAGTGTACATCATATTATCAAAGAATATATACTGGCTTAAAAATATTCAAAATCTATTTTAACTGAAAAATGCCAGTTTTTACTGTAGAAAATAGTATTTACAGTTTTCTCCCCATCCTTTTTTACCCAACTATGAGGTGTATATGTGTGTTGTTTTGTGTTCATATTTTCTGTACTTTCAAATTTTCTACAGTAAATATATTCAGAATAGGAAATTGTTAATATTTTATATTTTCTAAGTTATATATACATGTCTAAAATTAATTGGAAAAACTACAAAATGAAGGAAATGTTACTGAGAAATTTTAAGACGTTTTGTCATTGCCTTTCCAAAAAAAAAAAAAAAAAAAAAAAGGATGCTACCTATATAGATAAATAGAAGTTAAGGAAGTTTGTTTTGTGACATTTATCCAATCATGAAACAATATTTTAGCATTAAATATTACCACTGTTTGAGAAGTATTATATTTTTTTTTCAAAATTTTAGCCTTTTTTCTCCTTTTCTGAAATTCTGAAATATGGTGGGTACCTGATTATTATTTCAGTAAAATGGGGTGTACAATTTTCTCCCTAGATTTCTCATTTCAAATATTAGCACAGAGGGTGGAATTTTTACCTCTTATTCATGGTGTCCAGCTCTCAACATCTTAACCTGGCAGGAGGACCAAACGAGCTGTAAATCTTACCACCCAGACCACACTTGATTATTGTATGATGGGAAAATTAAACGTGAATAAAACAGCTAGAGCATTAGGGTGTTCTTGGAAGAATAAACACAAGTTGGAAGTCTTATGTGGATAGTGCAAAGTACAGGAAGGCAATCAATCATGTAAACATCAAATGAAAGGTTGGTAAGGAAGCCATTGGAGTCTGTCAGGCGCTCCCTGCAATAAATGGCTCATTCCATTGCTTTCCCTTTCACTCAGTTTAGAAAAGTGCATTCTGTGGAATCTATAACAGATCTCAAAATATTTTGTCAGTTCCTAGTCCTATTTAAAGACACATTTTGCACAGAATGAGCTCAAACCATTGAAGAGGATTTCTAGTTGGTATAAAATGGACACAAATTTTGTCATAGTGCATTTCATGACTTGTTTTCCTCCTCCCACAAACAGGAAACAGTTAAGGCTGCAATAATGGAGGAGCAAAAGCGCAGTGAAAAGGCTGTGGAAGAGGCAGTAAAAAGATCACGAGATGAATTGATCGAGTACATAAAAGAACAGAAAAGGGTAAGTTTCTCCTGAAAAGTTCTGATTTGTGCTTCCATAAACAGAAGCAGGCGCTTCTATACATATTTAAAATGTCCTTTGTTATCTAATTTAGGAATAATCTATCTATGATTATTTTCTGATATAGTGATATATTCTAATAGTTATATCTATAGACATAAATCCACATGTCAACAAAAAAGCAACACAATAATTTCTTGCCACCATTTTAACTTTACACTCATGAGGAACGATGGTAGTTTTAGATTATTTTTTAAGGTAACATCCTATATAACAAAGAGGTAATATGCAAATTGAACATCACTCCAACACACAAGATGGCCACCTCTCTGTGGTCAAAGATGGCTGTCCCCATGTGAATACAAGATGGCCACCACAAGATGGCCAGCAAGGGAGGGCAGTTGTGGGCAATCAGGACAGCAGGGGAGGGCAGTTAGGGGCAACCAGGCCTGCAGGGGAGGGCAGTTGGGGTGACCAGGCTGGCAGGGGAGGGCAGTTGGGGGTGACCAGGCCTGCAGGGGAGAGCAGTTGGAGGGGACCAGGCCTGCAGGAGAGGGCAGTTGGGGGTGACCAGGCCGGCAGGGGAGGACAGTTAGGGATGGCCAGGCTGGCAGGGGAGGGCAGTTGGGGGAGACCAGGCCTGCAGTGGAGGGCAGTAGGAGGTAACCAGGCCTGTAGGGGAGGGAAGTTGGGGGCAGCCAGGCCAGCAGGGGAGAGCAGTTAGGGGCGACCAGGCTGGCAGGGGAGGGCTGTTAAGGGTGACGGGGCTGGCAGGGGAGGGCAGTTTGGGGGGACCCGACCTGCAGGGGAGGGTAGTTGGGGGCAATCAGGCTGGCAGGGGAGTGGTTAGGGGGTGACCAGGCTGGCAGGCAGAAGCGGTTAGGGGCAATCAGGCAGGGAGGCAGGCGAGTGGTTGGGAGCCAGGAGTCCTGGATTGTGAGAGGGATGTCCGAATGTCCGTTTAGGCCCGATCTTAGTGGGATCAGACCTAAACGGGCAGTCGGACATCCCTTTAGAGGTCCCAGATTGGAGAGGGTGCAGGCTGGGCTGAGTAACACACTCCCCACGTCCATGCACGAATTTCATACACCGGGCCTCTAATTGGTTTATAACATTACATAAATTTTAGGTATAAAATATTATAATTCAATATGTCTATATAATACGAGTTCACCACCAAAAGTCTAATTTCCATCCATGACCATAAAATTGACCCGCTTTATCCATTTCACCCTCCCTCCACCTCTCTTTCCCACTAGGAACCACCAATCTGTTGTCTGCCTCTCCATTTGTCTTACTTTGTTTTGCTTTTCTCTTTCCACATAAGTGAAATCATATGGTATTTGAATTTATCTGAATTATTTTACTTAGCATAATACCTTCAAGGTTCATCTATGTTGATGCAAATGGCAAGACTTTATTATGGCTCAGTAGTATCCCATTGTTTATACAGTTGACCTTTGAACAGTCACTTAACATTCTGCACAAAAATTTGTTTATAACTTCTGACTCCCTAAAACGTATCTGCTAATATCCTATTGTTGACTGAAAGCCTTACTGATTACATAAATAGTTGATCAATCACATTGCATATGTTATATGTATTATATACTATATTCTTACAATAAAGTAAGTTAGAGAAAATAAAATATTATTAGGAAAATCATAAGGAAGAGAAAATTTATTTATAGTATTGACTGAAAAAGATTAGTGTACAAGTGGACACAAGCAATTCAAACCTGTGTTATTCTCAACAGTCAGCTATGAATATTACTTCTTTATCTATTAACTCATCAGTGGACACTTAGATTGTTTCTGTATCTTGGATATTATAAACTAGAGGCCTGATGCACAAAGATTGGTGCAAGAATGGGCCTTCCTTCCCTGGCTGCTGGCACTGCCTTCTCTCCAGCCCGGAGCTGCCTTTCCGCCTTCGCACGCTGCCCAGAGGCCCCGAGCGGCTGGGGCGGTCAGTTCCTGCATATGCAAATTAACCCACCATTTTTGTTGGGTTAATTTGCATACTCCTGATTGGCTGGTGGGCGTCGTGAAGGTATGGTCAGTTTGCATCTTTCTCTTTTATTAGTGTAGATAGTGCTGCAAGGAACACAGGGGTTCATACATCTTTTTGAATTAGTGGATTTTTTCCCCAGAAGCAGAATACTTGGATCATATGGTAGTTCTTTATTTATTCTTTTGCGGAATCTTCATATTGTTTTCCATAGTGGCTGTACTAATTTACATTCCTACCAACAGTGTATGAGGGTTTCCTTTTTTTCACGTCTTCTCGAACACTTATTTCCTGTCTTTAATGAGAGCAATTCTTACAGGTGTGAGAGGATATCTAATTGAGGTTTTGATTTGCATTTCCCCAGTATTAGTTATGTTGAATATCTTTTCATGTGTCTGTTAGCCATCAGTACATCAGTACATTCAGATTTTGTACCCATTTTTTAATTGGATTGTTTGTTTTGTTGAGTTGTTTGAATTCTTTGTATAGTTTGTATATTTAACCCCTTTTCAGATGTACAATTTTTAAATATATTTTCCCATTCACTAGGTTGCCTATCATTTTGTTGATGCTTTCCTTTGCTTGTTATTTTGATGTAGTCCCATTTGTTGTTTTGTTTTTTTTTTGCTTATGATTCCCTTGCTGTTGAAGTCAAATCTACAAATAACACACTAAGACTGATATCAAGGAGCTTATCACCCATGTTTTCTTCTATGAAATACATAGAAGAAAAGTTTTAATATATTTTTATTATTTATGATGTAAGATAGTGGTTTAATTTCATTTTTCAGCATGTGGCTATTCAGTTTCCCCAATACCATTCTTTGAAAATATTTTCCTTTCTTCACTGTATGTTATTGGATCTTTTGCTGTAAATCAGTTGTTTATATTCGTGTGGGTCTGTTACTGTATTATTTATTTGTGTTACAACTGTAAGCCTCCTTTTGCCCATCTCATATGTTCATCAGAAATACTGTCTTGTAATTTTTCTTGTGTTTTGTCTTTTTCTGGTTTTGGTATCAGGGTCATGTTGACCACATAAAAAGAATAAGGAAGCATTTTCTTCTCTTCAATTTTTTGGAAGAGTTGAGAAGGATTGGTATTAAATCTCCTTTGATTGCTCAGTGGAATTCACCAATAAAGCAGTCTGGTTCTGAACTTTTGTTTTCCGGGAGGTTTTTTATTACTGTTTTAAACTATTTACTAGTTATTGTTCTATTCATATTTTCTATTTCTTCATGATTCAGTCTAGGAAGGTTGTATGATTCTAAGAATTTATCTCTGTTCTCTAAGTTTTCTCATTTGAAGGCTTATAGCTGTTTATGGAAGTCAGCTGTGATCCTTTATATTTCTGTAGTATCTGTTGTAACTACTCTTGTTTCTGATTTTTATTTATTTGATTTTTATTTATTTATTTATTGATTGATTGATTTTTATTTATTTATTTCTCTTTTTTTCTTAGTGAGTCTAGCTAAAGGTTGTCAATTTTGTTTATCTTTTCAGAACACAAGTTCTTAATTTTATTGATTTTTTCTATCATATTTTAGTCTCCATTTTATTTATTTCCTTTGATTTCTTCCTTGAGCCACCAATTGTTTTTCAGTAGCATATTGTTAATCTCCATCTACTTGTGATTTTTCCAGTTCTCTTTTTGTAGTTGATTTGTATTTTCAGACCATTGTCATTAGAAAAGATACTTGATATGATTTGAGACTTCTTAAATTTATTGAAACTTGTTTTATTTTTAGCATATGGCCTTTCCTTGAGAATGTTCTGTGTGCATTTGAAAAAATTGTTTATTCTGATGCTTTTTTAATAGAATGTTCTATTATTAAGTTCATTTGGTTTAATTTGTCATTTAAGGTTGAGGTTTCCTTTTATACTTTGGATGATGTAAATGCTATTAAAGTCTCATCTTATTATTGTGTTGCTGTCAATTCCTCCCTGGAGGTCTTTTAATAGTTGCTTTATATATTTTGATGCTTCTATGTTGGGTGCATTGTATTAATAAATAGGTCTTCCTGATGGATTGTCACCTTTATCATTATATAATATCCATATTGGTCTTTTGTTACCTTTTTTTGGCTTGAAGTCTATTTTGTTTTTGATAAGGATGTTTGTACCCACTTTCTTTTGGCTAACATATGCTTGGAGGATCATCTTTTATCCATTCACTTTAAGCCTGCTTGTCTTCAAAGCTGAAATGTGTCTCTCTTGAAGGCAGCATATAGTTGGGTATTATTTTATAAACTATCCAAGCACTTTATGCCATTGTATTGTGAGTTCTAACCATTTACAGATAGGGTAATTATTGACACAGGAAGATGTACTACTGCCATTTTATCTTTTAGTTTTCTGATTATTCTGTATCTCCATTGTTTCATTTTCCTTTATTTTTGTCTGCCATTTTAGTTTGGTGGTTTTCTATGATTTTTTTCCTCAGTTTTTTCTTTATTTTTATGTTGTATGTCTCTGTTCTAGATGGCTTGTTTTTGTTTTTTTAAGTATGGTTACCATGAGGTTTGTATAAAACATCTCAGGAAGTGATATATTCTCAGAAAACTCTTCTTTCCATATATATCCTAACAGTGTATTTGGGATCAAGATGTACCCTTTTTATCATTTTTCTTTTAATAATTTATGGCCAGTCCTTATTTGAGCTTTGCTTTTAGACAAAAGATTATATATAACAGAGCAAATTCTGGTGGAAGGGTCCTGGTCAGGGCGTATGTGGGAGGCAACCAATCGATGTGTCTCTTTCTCCATGTCTCTCCTTCCTTCCACTCTCTCTACAATATCAATGGAGGAAATAAATATCCTTGGGTGAGGGTTAACAATAACAACTAAAAAAGGAAACGGGATAAAATATCTGATGAAAGCACCAAGTAATTAGTAGACTTTACATATATATATATTTAAGACCTATATACTCTTTTCTCCAAAAAATTGATTTCTGTGTTTCAAATTAATTTGGGGGTTTGGAAATTTTTCACAAAAAATAAGACATCTCAAAGCTTATAAAGTAATATTTAGAAGAAACAAATGTTTTGTTTTTTTTATCAAATTCATAATCCCCATATCTCTTTCCAAACTACTAAACGAGGGCAGCTCGTCTCTACTTCTTCCTTTTTGTAAGACGGATTTCTCTTTGCATCAGAGAACACTTTTCCAGAACAAAATTTTTCCTCTCTTCTCTCCAGTTTTTTTAACTAGAGAGTCAACTTGAGATTTTCAACATTAGACACCTTAACAGCCCTATAGACCATGATTCCAACTGGCCTTACATTCCAGTCTGTGAAGTAATCTCCTCTTGAAGTTTTCAGAGATCTTTGAAGGAAGAAACCTTATGTTGTGTTAGTTCCTGTCTTTATATGTCTTTTGTCCTTAACATTCTTTCCTTTGGCATCATCTTACCCTTAACAAGTTCTCTAAAAGACTGAAATGAAGACTTTTTTCCCCTGCATTTTTCCTTCAGTCTTTCACTTTTAATAGACAAAAAAATAAAGAACAAAAATAAATGCCTAACTTTTCAAATAAATTACATTTTACCCTTCCATATGCAGTGGGATCACAGATAATCATAACATACCTTTTTCTGTTCATTAGCAATCAAAAAGTTTTGTTTTGTTTTGTTTTAATCCTCACCCAAGGGAATTTTTTCCATTGATTTTTTTTTTTTTTTTTTTTTTTTTTTTTTTAGAGAGAGAGAGTGGAAGGAAGGGAGGGAAGAAGGGAGAAAGAAAGAGAAACATCAGTGTGACAGAGATAAATCGATTGGTTGCCTTCCCCTGCGTGCTCCCTGACCAGGGCCAGGGATTGAACCTAAAACCCAGGTACGTGCCCTTGACTGGTATTTGAACCAGAGACCCTTCGGTCTGCGGGCTGACATCCTAACCACTGAGAAACACCGGCCAGAGCACAATTAACAAGTTTTTAATCAGTTACCCTCCTTGTGAATATTCGAATTACACTTAGAATTAAGATTGTACTAGAATTAAAATTAGAATTATATTGAAAAAATGTTTTACTTTTAAATGCCACTTACCAGTTTTTTCTATCAAATAAATAGGGATGTCACCAATCTTTACAAATACACACTATTCATTGGGTCTACATATCTTAGAGAGGTCAAAGTAGCTACTTGTATATGAATTAATTAATTGAATTATAATTTACACTCAAATTGGATCCTAAGTTTTTTTAGTAAGTTGAATACAAGATACTTGTACTGTTAGCTAAATCATAATAATAACCAAAAATTAGTATCTAATCAAAACATAAATCAAGAACTTTTTAAATGATCAACCAAAAAATAATTCAAATTAATAATGGATCAATTTCAGTGATAAAAGTTCTTTTCTTATAAGTACTGTATTCTAAATGATAGGTTTTTAAAAATCCCTCTGTAAAGCCTTATCTTATATCCCAGGGGGGGAAATTACATTGAATACACAAATTTAGTGTGAAATTAAAAAGCTAGTATTTTGCAGCTTCGACTCTCATAAGTTTTCCATATCACTTAATGTAATATGAATAATTCCTTAATGAATTTAGAATTCACTAATATAACTTGTACAATACAGAAGAAAAGTTTAACACAAAAATCTATAAAAATTTTAAAATATATTTAATTTGTTTGAGAATCACATAGGTACCTGCAAATGAACCTATGTTTGGTTTCAAACTCCCTTGAATATTATAACATCTAGATAAGAAAGGAATTGCAAACTATAACACATGGGTCAAATACGGCTTGCTGCTTATTTTTTATAAATAAAGTTTGATTGAAATTACCACATCCATTCATTTATGCATTGTTCTTTGGCTGGTTTCATGCTGTGATAGCAGAGTGAGTAGTTGAGAGAGACCATTGGGCCCACAGCCCTTTAAAATATTTTTTTAGTATGCCTCATTACAAGTAGAAAATCGAAATTCCTTAATGCTATTCTATAATAGATTCCTCTCTTTATACTAATTGCCAGATAGGCATTATAATATATTAAATCTAGTCATTAGTGCCATAAACTTTATTTTAGACTGAAGGAGATTGTAGGGAAAAAAACACATGATATGGGTTAAGACCACATCCCTTGACACTTCCCTAGGGAGGAAGAATTTGTGGTTCATAATGACCTATGGCCCTTGGATTAGAATGAAGTGTTCCAACCCATCCCACAAGTTTAGACTGTTATACATGAGCTTCCTATGAGGGAGGAAGTGTGAATAACATTCAGCAAGCAACAGCTACTCACAGCCAAGCAGTGATTCCTAAAAAATAAAATCTCGTCCAAATGTAATAAAAGATTATTTTTTTTCCTCTTAAGAACCTGAATGATGGCCTGTATTTTCTAAATCACCTCCAGGAAAATAATCTTCATTTTAGATGATCCTTTTAATTTAGATCATTAGAGAGGAATAATATGCAATTACCACCTTTACTTGAAAGGTCTTATGGTCAAAGCATTATCAGAATTTCTTAATTGTAAAAAGACTCATTTAATTCAATTTTGCCACAATATTCTTGAGTGTTTACATCTCAAACTATTTATTGAAAGGCAATATTTGGCCAAAATGAACTCTAGTTTCTGATCAGTTCTACAGTTACTTGAATTTAAAAAAATAACATGTCAGAATTATTTTGTCCTTTAAAATATATCTAAATACACAAGTCATTATTACAAACAAGTTTTTTTACATAGAAAATTAAGAAGATTGAATCATAATCCCAAAATTTTCTGTTGAAAACCTTTCTTTTTGCTAAGTTTGAAGTTATGTTGACTTGCAGAAGTATTTTAAAATTAATTTTATTCTATTTTAGCATAGAGTTATTAAACAGTATGACCCCAGTCTGACACTTAACTTTAGTGGGTCTTCGTTCTTAATACTGTCTGTTAGGTAGAAAGAAGAAATAATTGTCATTTGTAAGAAATATGCAATAATTAAACAATAACAATTCTGGCTTTGTACTAATATCTATAAAGTTTCTTATAAAACATTTATAAATATAACTTTCTCTATGTACTTTAAATAATTGGACTATAGAAATTATGTCTATAGGACGGTAGGCTTACTGCATAATTGGTTAATATTCTTTTAAACTATCCTGAATACTAATAAATATATGTTGCTTCCCATTTTTTTTACTTACTTTTCAAGTATATAAACAGTTAAGAAATTAGTTAGCATTTGTGCTTTTTAAAAGAAACTCTTGAAATGACTATTTTGTTCTATTATCAAAATATCTTTTAATAGAAAGGAGATGGTATTACTACTAAAAGACACTTGGTAGTTTTTAAATTTGATCTCTTTGATTTATTTTATAGTTGTTTTTCATTATATATATCTCCTCATCAATCAGATCTTTCCTTTGAAAAAAATAACAATTTGGTTTGTAACTAACAGTGTCTTGGAAACAGCATGAAAAAAATCATTTTCTAAGAGATACAGTATTTTTCTCCTCATGTGAAAACAGAGAATACCTTATTGACATCCTGTTCAGTGCTGATTCATATGCACCAACATGACCTCTCTGTGCCCCTGTCTTACTCGCTCTTTAAAGGAAGGCCAAGTATTTAATATATGTGAACTCTAGCCTGTAACAGAGGAAGAAGATACATCATTTATTATCACCACACTGTTTATAAATGAAATCCACTAGATTATGGGTGAGTCACATGTCTGACTTAGTCTTTTACTAAATTGTCAGACTTTGACTAAATTGTTAGACTGTATTTATTTTTTTTAACAAGGAATATTGTTTAAAAATGGGTGACCAAGACCAATTTTGCCAGCACTTCTGTTCCTTCTCTGGAATTGATGTACCAGTGTACATCTCTTCTTGTTCTTTCTCTTTTTAAAGATATTTAATCTCCTATATTAATTTCCTAGCAATTTTTCATTCATTGCTGTCATCATTGACTGGTTCAATTGAGAGATTCCATGTTTGAGATTCCATGATCCTCAGTTTTACTAGTATACATAAGGTTTCAATATTCACATTGGTTTTCCCCAAGAACTAATTTTTATCATTGCATCCCTTTATTGAGAATTTCAGATTAACCTCATATTAAAATCCTATAAATATTTAACTGATTGTTGGTCTTTGAAAACTATAGATTTTGTTTTTAAATTCAGATTGAATTTCTAATTTTAAGAAACAAGCTGACTCTGACTGTTTAAGCAGAAAGGGGAGTTATTTATTAAGAGTTATTTATATTTATTAAGAGTTATTTATATGATTAAGCAGAAAGGGGAGTTATTTATATGACTGGTTAAGCAGAAAGGGGAGTTATTTATTAAGAGTTATTTATATGAGGCTTTGAAGCTCAGCTTCCAGAAGCAAAACCCAAATCATGACATAGAATAAACCTGATGAGGAAACCTCATTGCTATTACTTCACCACCAACCACTAAAGAAAACTGTGGTTGCGTCCACTTCCCCACTCCTGTCACCTGTCTTCACTAACTCCATCTCACAACTTCTGCTTCTCCCAAAGGCCAAAGTCACTGCCACCACCCTCACCAGCAAAGACGGTCTCACATGAGTTTCACTCTTCAAATTTGGGGAAACCCTGATTGGGAAAACTTTGATCACATGCCTACCTACTAAGCACAAAAGAATTTAAGAAAACCCTCGCATTCTATCTTGCGATGAGTATTCCCCCTGATGTGTTAAGAGTTTTCAAAAACTGCCAAAAGAAGAAAGTAAGACAAATGTATACTACCATACATGGCTATTCAACATCAGTATACACTTTTTGCTAATACTTAAAGGCTTAAGTACACCCTTCTTTCATTCTTAAACATAATAACAGTAACATCAACAAAAATAGTAATAAAACACTTTAACTATCTTTTATAAAACAAAATATGCTTACAGAGTGAATGGCCTGAAGTCTCTTGTGGCATCCAACTACAGGCAAGTATTGCTGAGTGTGTACATGATCTGATCATGCAACAACTGCTGTCAGAACCTTCTCGTGTCTCACTTCACATATGTCACAATCACTTACAATAGCTTGCTACCAAGCATGCCTGATTTAAAAGTCAGGTGAGCCTAGTCAGCATGGCTCAGTGGTTGAGTGTTGACCTGTGAACCAGGAGGTCACAGTTTGATTCCTGGCACATGCCTAGGTTGTGGGCTCAGTCCCCAATGTGGGGTGTGCAGGAGGGAGCCTATCAGTGATTTTCTCTCATCATTGATTGTTTCTATCTCTCTCTCCCTCTCCCTGCCTCTCTCTGAGATCAATAAAAATATATTTAAAAGTCAGGTGAATCAGCCCTAACCAGTTTGGCTCAGTGGATAGAGCACTGGCTTGCGGACTCAAGGGTCCCAGGTTCAATTCCGGTCAAGGGCATGTACCTTGGTTGAGGGCACATTCCCAATAGGGGGTGTGCAGGAGGCAGCTGATCGATGTTTCTCATCGGTGTTTCTAACTCTCTATCCCTCTCCCTTCCTCTTGGCAAAAAATCAATAAAATACATTTTTTAAAAAAGTCAGGTGAACCAGCTAAACCAAGTTCATTTTAGACAGATCAGGTCACATTTGTTTTACAGTCAAATACACAAACTCTAATAGCACTTAGTGGGATAAATGCTGCTTTTCAAAGGGACCAAAATTTCTTGTCTGATGACTTTGTTACCAAACCTTAGAGATCTCTGCTGCAATTCCTCTATCACAACTACCACAGACACCACCGCAAGCATGTCAAACTCCTTTAAATAAAGGAGGCATGCAGCCCACCGGCCACGAGTTTGACATGCTTTGTCATCCTGATAAGCTATCAATAGTTCTAACACCCATTGAATCTATTGGTAAGAAGACCAGGTAGATGACCTAGAGCCTGGACTAACTAGGAAGCCTCTTTTTTTTTTGCTCTGGGTTTCACTCACAGCTAGAGGCTTAAGGGGCACTTTATAAGTAGGTCAAAACAGGATTGCTAAGGTGATACATATTACCTTCAAAGAGGTCCACAGAGCACTATTGCTTCTTTCCTAGGTGCAAGTGCAGAAAGTTATCTTTAACTTTGTAGCCATGCTCAGGATTACTGGACCCTCAGAACTTCATTGAGGAGAAGTTCTAAAATATTCATGTGATGTATCTCACACCTTATTGCACTCACATGGGACTCATAAATATGTTTTATGTAACTTTACAAAAAAATCTTGAGTACTTATTACTTTCTGCTTTCCGGGTCCTGGCGACATATGTCTTCAATGTAGTTGTCCTGTGTGATGGTGAGACAGTAATGGTCTTTGTGAAATATACTATGGTTCACAGCCAAATAATTTATATAACCCTGGGATAAAACAGTTTCTTGTTCTGCCTGTCATGAAAACAGCTGTTATAGGTGTTCTCCATCTTTGGGATAGAGGGGGAAAAAGCTTTTGCCAGATTAATAGTCATATACCTGGTGCTAAGAGTGCTAGTAAAGAATGTACCTCTGCAACAGCTGTGTTTGAAATCACTGTCTGATTAATTCTCCAGCCATCTATTCTCCTTTTTCAGTGCCAGCTGTGTTTAGGGCCCTACTGGGCTGCATATGAGGCAGATTTGGTTAAACTCCATTCATCATTTGATTCCCACAGGCATCTTTTCTGATCACTAGTCCACAGTGGTATTCTTGATCCCCAGTTTTAGTGTTAGTTAACACAACAGTGCCCAAAAGACCTGGTATTTCCCTTTCTCCACTACAGTTACCTTGTTGAGGAAGGCCAAGCTGATAGTTTACAATTGATACCTATGATGTCATCACAAGGACTTGCATTCTTTCCTTCACTCATAAAACTCTGGGTCTCTGAATTGACTTAGGACTAGAAATTGGAAAAGACATTTCAAATTTTTGTTGCAGTGGCTCAAGTTAGGCCTCCGGTTTTCAAACCTAAACCTTACATTGGAGCATTTGCCTGCCTATATGTTTAGTCCATACAGATTATCTGATCAAGTAGCCAAAGCCAATGGTCACTGCAGGTCAAAGAATTCTGCTTACAGCTTAGTTCTGCTAGCAGTAGCAGTAACCATTTCCTCCTGCCTCGTGCATAGAAGTGCTGCTACCTGACTCTGCCACCTCAGCATCCCATTATCTACATTGAAACAACATTACCCATGAGTACTCCTGGCCTATAGCAGATGGACAGTGTTGTTCACTGATGCAGGCTTTTCCCTCCCAGGGAACATGTTAGGGAGCAGCTCTTGACTGTGTGGTTCTTGCCTCAAAGTGAGAATTTAGGATTGTGGGCATTTCATTGTCTGCTCTAAAGCTGCCCTGTGCAATTAGAAGCAACTAATTTGTCTTTGAATTCTTCATATTTTTGTCCACATTGCTTGCCTTCTTTGGTCACTTCATTTCAGGAGACTAGAGTTAATAATCTTTACTTTGTTACTACATATAATGGGCTGCCAGATTATACCTTTTATTTTTTTAGAAAAGCCGTCAGCCTTTATAGAATCTGATAACTAATAAGAGATCTCTCTGATTTTCCTGAGGTTATATTGCTTTCAACAACTTCTAGCAGCCATTTAGTATCAACCAAGGTTCTTCCCTTAAGCAGCAAAGATGCCTCTGGCTAGTTGTGCAGCAGAAAAGTTCATGAAAAAGAAATTGAGTAGTTGACCAAATTGTTGAGACCTGGAGAACCAGGATCAAAGTTAAGCTTCCAGAAATAACCAAAAACTACACCTGAAAACTTGCTTAAAGCTACGTCTCCCTTTGCTGCAACATTCCCATCAAACTTTATGAGAACCTGCTGCTTAACACTGTGATGCCCAACAGTTGAATGCTTCACATCCTTATGAACAAAACGTATGCTGTAGAGAGCCTCCTTCCTCTAATTGCTTACTTCTGATTCATTGACTGATTAGTGGATCCTTGTGAGTAGAGCAGGCTAGGTAACTCAGTGTTCTGGGTTTTACCTAGGCAAGTCATACCTCATAAGGCTAGACATTCATCAAACCTAGAAAGGGTATCAAAAATTAGAGAATGTTACAAATGGCCACTACATATTTTGAGAATTTTTTCCTAGTTGCTATGGTTACTGTAGAAATATTTTTCCAGCTTTTTGGTCTCTTGGCTAATTCTAAAAAAAATCATTTGAAGTTAAACTAGGTGAGTTTCATTCTTACTAATGCAGGGTTTTAGCAATCACCAGGTTCATGTGTAATCTTGTAAAAAGTTTGCCGCCTGGCCACCACTGTTTCATTATTTTACAAATAATCTGAGGTTTGTGCAGTTATGCCTAAATTATGTGACACTATTCAAAGTATATGCAATATTTTGGGTAGGTAAGGTTTTATTTCCAGGTACACATGCTAAAAATAGATAATTTTATAAGGTATATATTAATATATTTTTAAAGTGCTTGTGTTTTAGTTATTAAATTGTCTGTGAGTCAATATTAGTTTGCCCCTAATAAGTCAGGGACATCTTATGTACATAGCACTAGTTTTTATAGAATGATGGCCACAAAGGTTAGCAAAGTAAAAAGGGCTTCAGTAACCTGTTTTTCTACTGAATTTGCCTAAATTAAGTTTTAGTTGTCTTTTGTGTCCTTGACACCCTCTTTGTTCTCTATATTTCACACTCTTGTCAATGTTTCTGTTTCTCCTTTTTCTTGTTATCCAACCTGTTATACATAGCATCTGCTGTTTTTGCAACTCTGATTCCAAGTGTAAGACTGAAGAAAACATTGAAAAACTAGATAGCAAAGTACTGTTTATCAAATTAAGTAATATATGTTCTGAGCCTATAAAAGAAGAGGCTTCAGTCCTTATGACTGTTTTCACTGGGCCTTTTCACTTCTGTCTTCCTTTGAGATTTTGGGTTGTTACAGAAGATTACCGCTGCTTAAAACCTGTTTGTTAGTCTAGAGAACATTGTTATACTAGTAAGTTTCAACATTAGATCTCTCCAACCCATTTGAGTCTTTTCCAAATGAACTTTCTAATGTAGATGACTTTCTAACCATGTGATTTGAAGTACAGTATTTGAGGATAAATTCTGTATCTAGCATTCAGTGTACATTGGGATTGAATCATTAAATAATTAATGACTTCCTTGTCACCATGATTTTTCATATTTTTGCATGTATGATGTGATTATTACCTTATATCAGGAACATATTAATCATAGTTTCTTTGCCATTTTACAAGAATTTTAATGTCTGATTTTTATTCATCTGTGAAGATATTTGGCATATAAAATACCTTTGTTGTTTAGTTTTTCCTTTATAGTTTAGTATACTTATTCACTTAAAATTTAGTGTGACTATAATGTATTCAGCACTTTGCTTTTGTCCTCAATATTTATTCCATTCCTGTGGTTCACATTTTCCTTTCCTTATGTATCATGTGTTGAAAATGAAAATATCTTGTCTGGGATGGAGTTTAGCCACTGGACTAAACAAACAAGCTCTCCTTCTGCTCTTAGTTTATTTTAGTGGTTAAATTACTGAAAAATCATGTTAATAAAAAAAGTTTTCATCTACCTTTTTTATTGTATACTTTCATAGTAAAAATACTTTCCTTTCACCTCTCCCACCAAATGCAACTTGTTCACTCATATTTCTTTTTTCTTTTTTAAACTCCCACATCAGTAGTCATGAGATAGTGAAAGTAGCATGACATTCAAGAATTTTAAGTCCTTGAATTTAGTGAAAGAAATTAAGCCACTTGAACAGTTTCTAAACCTCAGAAGGAATCTATGATAGGCTACTTAGGGTATGTTCTTCTCACTTTAGTGGGAGAAGCAGGAGAGAGAATACCCAAGCATGTAAATACTTGCAAGTTTCTGATTGTGTCATGTCTCTGACATCTGTTAGCCAAAGCAAGTCGCATGGCCAAACCCAAGGTCAAAAGACAGAGAGGTACATTCCACCCACCATGAGGCCAACATGTTGCACGGTCAAATGTAATGTCAGTAGAGTGGAAAAGTCTATGCCTCCCTTGGAGATGGGGAGAAAGAATGGATGAATAGTTGCTGAACAATAATTTACTCCACTGCACCACCCAATCTCAGTTAGCTACCCCCTCTCCTACTACCCTTACTTTATCATATTACTACTCTGTTTTATTTTTTCTTAACACTTACCATTATCTGAAACTATGTTAATAGTTTGTTACATTTTCAATCAATCAACAAATATTATCAAATACCTAATGTGTGTTAGGCGATACTCTACTAATAGGGATATGTCAGTAAGTTTAGGCAAAAATCCATGTTGTCTATCTCCACTAATATATAAGCTCTGACACAGAAAGGACCTTTTCTATTTTGTTCACTACTCTACTAGTATTTTCATTATCTAGAATAATCCTGGCACATAGCACAGGCTCAATAAAATTTGGTTCAGGAATGAAGGAATGCCATTAAACAGTTATGTAATCTAATCCATTTGCTTAGATCCCATGCTCATTAAGCAACTTTCTGTTTATGACTTGTTTACAAACTAGGGAGTTTTTATAGTCAGTTTTGTG
Organism: Plecotus auritus; assembly: GCF_963455305.1. Classification (NCBI taxonomy): domain Eukaryota; kingdom Metazoa; phylum Chordata; class Mammalia; order Chiroptera; family Vespertilionidae; genus Plecotus; species Plecotus auritus. The sequence continues at coordinate 190,084,585 of NC_137772.1, read as the reverse complement.
AACTTGAGTTACTCCAAGTCTTCTCTTGAGAGAAAGATCTATGCTTAGTATTTTGGCAAACCTGGGATTGATACCTGCACAGCTGAAAACCAATGCTTAAATGTAGTGAACTCACCAAGGTAAACCCATCCTGAGAAACTTCTTAAGAACTGGACACCATTGGCTAAGTATACATTTAATTCCCTTCTAAATAGTACAGCATATTAAAGATAATGCATTTTTACATGGAATATATGATACCCAATGTCTTATGACGTTCTGCTCACTTTAGATACATTATATTCTTTGCTTTAAGATTTCTACCCACAGTAGTTTTGATGATTAAATATTAGTTCTTTTTTGTTAGGCTCATGCATGGCAAGTACAAAGGGTCTGGTGAAGAGCTAAATTCATTCATAGATACCATTGCCACGTTTTGAGTCTTAAAAATCCATACTACTCATTTTCTTTCAGCTTTTAAAGCTCTGTTTCAAGAACTCTGTCTTGCCTAGCCAGTATGGCTCAGTGGTTGAGCATCGACCCATGAACTAATAGGTCAGTGGTTCAATTCCTGGTCAAGGCACATGCCCAGGTTGTGGGCTCCATCCTCAGTAGGGGGCGGGGTACAGGAGGAAGCCAATTGATGTTTCTCTCTCATCTATCTCTCTATCCCTCTCCCTTCCTCTCTAAAATCAGTAAAACATATTTTTAAAAAGAACTCTGTCTCAGAGCATGTATATACTATATAAAACCAAGCAAAAACTTAAAAGATTTTCCAAATAGATCTGTTCCATAGGGATTTGCACTGCATTATCAAGAGTCAACACAGGAATATTCCCCACCAACATCTTTGAAGCTATAGTTGTTTGATTTTTACACTCAACCTATTACTGTCTGATGGTATATGGTCTGACCAATCTCACATTTCAGACAAACTAGACATACCAATTCTCATATATACTTTAGATTCTTAGAATTTTTTTCATTCTTTAGACCATGAAAAAAATTAGATGTCATTAACATAGTCATCCAAGTTCTATATCATCACTGGCTGAAGAATATACTACACTGAGTGGCCAGATTATTATGACCACCTGACGTTTGTAGGGAAATTAACCATACACTGCATCATATGGGATATGGAAGCCAAAGGCCTGTTCGAACACCTTTGCTGTCTGCAGTTACCAAGATAAAACATCTCCAATTTGCACAGGAACACAAGGATTGGACAGTCAAACATTGGAAAAAAAGTCATGTGGTCCGATTAATCACGTTTCCAATTGCATCATGCAGATGGCAGAGTGAGAATTTTGTGGAAACAGCATGAAAGCATGCACCCCACATGCATGAGTACATCCCTTCAAGCTGGTGGGGGCAATGTTATGGTTTGGGGCATGTTTTCCTGGCATGATTTGGGCCCTTTAATTCGTGTGGAACAACGTCTGAATAGCACAACATACATAAGTATCATTGCTGATCAAGTTCATCCTATCATGTTGATGGCATATCCCAATGGAGATGGCTTCTTCCAACAAGACAATGCGCCATGCCATGGTGCTCATATTGTGCAGGAGTGGTTTCAAGAACATGAGGGAGACTTTACCTTGCTTAGGTGGTCCCCACAATCACCACATCTCAATCCAATTGAGCATTTGTGGGACAAAGTAAAAAGAGCCATAAAACAGTTGGTTCCACAATCATCAAATCTCACAGAACTGGACAGTGCTATTCATCAGGCATGGTGTCAGATTCCTCGCATCACCTTTCAACATCTCATGGAGTCAATGCCAAGAAGAATCGCCGCAGTATTGAAGGCAAAAGGTGGCCCAATGAAGTACTGATGGGGTGGTCATAATAATCTGGCCACTCAGTGTATAAGTAAATATAGTTATTCATAATCCTATCTAATAAAGAAGGAATATGCTAATTGACCATCACACCCTCACAAAGATGGTGGCGCCCACAGCCAATAAGGAGGGAATATGCTAGACTGCCATGCCCTCAAATATGGCAGCACCCACCGCCACAAGATGGCGGTGCCCAATCCCCTCAGCCCCACCGGGGCAGCAGGCGCAGCACGGCTGGGCCCGCCCACCTCTGGAGTCCCCCAGTCCTCACAGCCCCCCAACCACCCAGGGCTGGCCCAAGGTGCAGGCAAGCCTTGGATGTTGGCTGCCCAGCCACCCAGGGCGGGCCCGAGGCACAGGCAAGCCTCGGGTGTTGGCTGCCCTGCTGCCCAGGACCACACGAGGCTCAAGTAACCAGGGTGGGCCGAGGCTTGCGCTGCTGACAGTGGCAGCAGCAGAGGTGTGATGGGGGTGTTGCCTTCCCCTGGTCACCAGGTCACCTCCCGCCCCGGAGGACTCCCAGACTGTGAGAGGGGGCAGGCCGAGCTGAGGGACACCCCCCCCCTCCAGTGCATGAATTTTCATGCATCAGGCCTCTAGTAAAATGTAAGTGATTATGAAATATTTTATAGAATTGGTAATGCAGCACTGTTGAAAAATAACAAAGAAGATTTTGTACAATCTTACCAAGAAAATATTTCCCAATATTTTTATTGCCAAAAGAGCATTGAGTTCTGAGGGATAAATTTTTCTTATCCTATTTATTTATTAACAAATGCTCATTGAATATTTATATACTACTAATTATATACTTTCAAGGCTTATAGCCTATTAAGGATATGGGGAAAACAACAGGAATTGCCACACCTGTGATAGTGCTAGGAGACATGGGACAGGGTGATGTAGGAGCACATGAAATAAGGACCTAAGGAAGTCCCCAGAGGGTCACAGAACCCATCTCAGTATAATGATGTCTAAGCTAAAACTTCAAGAATTACGTCTCTCTCTCCGTGTATCCAAAACATACAGAAAGTATCTTTTAAATATATTCACATTCTGACCACCTTGATTTCTGTAACCACTCTCCAAGTCACTATCATCTTTGTCTAGACTTCTGCACAAGTATCCTCCTAGCTGGTATTTTTTCTTCTACTCTTGCACTCCAGAGTTTATTCTTAATAGAGTAGACAAAGTCATATTTTGAGATTTAAGCCATATTATGCCAGTCCTCTGCTAGAAGCCTTGAATGGTTCCACCTTGCTCAGAGTGAAAGCCGAGTCATTGCAGTGGGCTGTGGTGCCCCACATTATCGGCCCCCCATTTCTTCTCTCAACTCCTGAAAACACCAATCGTAACAGTAAAATACTACACTTTTCACAGGTTTAGAGTGTCATATAAAACTCAATTCAGTGTTTTTACAAATTTACTAAACTTAATCTGTGGATGAAATTGAAAAATGAGAATCACGATTTAATAATACAGTTAAATATATGCTGTTTCCAATTGACCTACATATTATTTTCAGGTAAATTTCTTCAGCTCTGAGAGCCATTAAAATTAAATGTTAAAATAAACTACATAGAGAGCCAAATTGCTCTATTATGAAGTACTAAATCAAGATTTTGAAATATAATGTAGCATTATGCAATTGCATTACTCTCCCTTCTTAAAAAGTACATATTTCATAATATGTATATCATATTAGTATAAAATACAATATTTATAAATTAATAAATAAACGTTTCTTTGAAATACAGAATTTCTATTTAAGCCAATGGTTTTCTTCATACTTATGTCTAAAAAAAAACACACAGGTAAACATTTTTTTAAAGAGACAGTAGAGTGAGGGGAGTACTTTTACATGTGTTGAGAAAGTTTTACTGTCTTTTTAAAACTCTATAATTATTCTGTCTGCTCTCCCATTTCCTTTAGTTGGAAGACATGTTTGAAAGGAAAAATCGAGTTGTCATAATTGATTTGTACCTTAGTTGTTTCAATACTAGCTATAAAGTTACCTTAATATATACCTCATTCCCTAAGACCTTTGATATAATACAAGACAGTATTTATTTCATTTGTGTTGTTTTATTGTTGTAAAGTTGATAGGAAACTATAAGCTTAGAGCAGTGGTCGGCAAACTCATTAGTCAACAGAGCCAAATATCAACAGTACAACGATTGAAATTTCTTTTGAGAGCCAAATTTTTTAAACTTAAACTTCTTCTAACGCCACTTCTTCAAAATAGACTCGCCCAGGCCGTGGTATTTTGTGGAAGAGCCACACTCAAAGGGCCAAAGAGCCGCATGTGGCTCGTGAGCCGCAGTTTGCCGACCACGGGCTTAGAGAATACAGTAGAGAGCCAATAAGACTTAAAGCAATTCAGAGGATAACTAGATTGCTTAGGGGATGATCAAGAATAAAATAATGTTGAAAGCAACAATGATAGGCTCTTATTTACTTCTCTAGAGAACAGGTTAGAGATGTAATCCATGAGTAAATTCACCAATTAGTCATCCATATATTTATATGATACAGAAGTATATAAAATGCAACACTCATTTTTAAGGACTTTTGGGTGATGAGTCTAAATATATATTTTAAAATTATTATGTAAGATAGTACATAATTATTGTAATACATGACTCAGCTTATCACCTCTCTGAGCATTTAGAGAATGGAACACCAAGAGAGACTGGACGGTAACAGGAAAGAGTGTTTGTAGACCAGAGTTCTTCCTCTCGCATTGAAGAATGGTGGCACACAGTGCTAGATACCTACATAATATAAAGTCTCCTCTTCTGCCCTTCAGTAGAACCGAGGATTATTAAAGGCAGCACTGTGCACAGTTACCAGCACACAACTCCTCCCTGCAGTCTTAGTTCTAGCCACTGAGGTGCCAAAGGGAGTATATTGAGTGAGGCTTCTTAAAAAGCTGTTGTTTTCCTGGTTAAAAGGGAGACAGTCCTTTGGCAAGTGTATTTTCCTGTCCTTTCTCTTCTTTCCTATCTTGAACCTAGACTGATGCCTGAAGGTGCAACATTCATCTTATGGCCAAAGTTAAAAGTGCGTGTGCGTGTGCGTGTGCGTGTGCGTGTGCGTGTGCGTGTGCGTGTGCGTGTGTGTGTGTGTGTGTGTGTTAAAGATACCCATGTAGGAAAATGCTCTGGCTCCTGGAGTGCTTACCAGCTCTGGACTACTTCCCCCAGAGCCCTGTGCATTAAATAATAAACCCTTCTTTAAGCCACTGTTTGTCAGATTTTTGTTACCCACAACTGAATACACTTCTGGCTGATAGGAATGGTTCAGATTTGAATAAGTAAAAAAAAGTGAAGGAAGAAACAGCATCAAGTCACCAATGAGATCAACACTGTTCAGAATCAGAGTGGATGCTACTTGTCTGCATAGAAGGTAGAGACTAAGGCCCCTAGAATGATGTTGGTATTGATTCAATTACTTTTAAATATATAAATTGCCTTAGTTACTTTAGGGAAGTATTTTAATTGTTTTCTTTGTCATCTATGAATTATCTGAAAGAACATGGCATTCTTCTCTCCAGTTTTCTTAAATGAAGACAGAATTACATAGATCCCTGTATTTAAAAATACTCCAATAGTCCATCTGTCAATTGTAGACTTCTTCGCACTTCTCCCATTATTTATAGATCTTAGTTTGTTATGAAGGTTAAGGCACTGTGGCAAGTTTGCCTTTATGTCCAACAAGTCTACATGACAAACAATATATCCAGGGAAGAGTTAGTCTCCCGACCTGGATGGAGTTTGTCAGCAGCATTGTGATGGAGGGACAATCTGTATAAAGGATTGATACCCAGCATTATTTCAAAGAATCATATTTTTTAAAGTATAATGCCATCTGATAGTTTTCTTATTTATAACTCACCAGTCTCTGATTTGAACTAAGGAAAAAGAAAATTCTCAAAAATAATAAAATATGGAAGGCAGTGAGTATGTTAGCTTAATTGTGTTTGAATTGAAAAATGTCAATCTTATAAAATGAGAAAAGCTTAAAATCCTATCTATTTATCATCTATCTATCTATCTATATAAAAGCCTAAGCAACCAAAAGACCAAACAACTGAGGGGTGCCAGATGCAGGGCTCAGGCACGGTGGAGCCAGGATGAGCGGGAGCAGCAGGCAGGAGTGGCAGGCTACATTTGACTGCCGATTTCAGCCCAATCCCCGCAGGCCACGCCTAGGGTCCCCACCAGTGCATGAATTCGTGCACTGGGCCTCTAGTACTTTAATAAAAGTAGTTAGCACTCAGCTTGTCCCTGATGAGAAAGGGCTAGTGGATTTCATGTGGAAAATAGTGGAAATCACTGAAATACCACATTCTTCTCTTCCTCATGGGGAATGAATGAATGAACAGGTGCAGCTACACACAGAGGAACATTTACTCTGCTTTCAGGGTTCAAATTAGTCTAAACGTCACAGCATGCTTTGAAATAGGCTGCAAATTACAAAATTAGGTTGTGATTTAAACAGCAACTACTGAAATAATTTATGATACTTGAAATGTTTATTATGAATAAAGTTTTATCATAAGACATGATGTCGAAATGTCATTTTGATAATTAAAAAGATCTTTGGTGAGTTCTGTCCTGTGTTCAATACAGCGTAATCCATAATATGATGAAATCTTTCATCAGAGTTCTGTACTTCTCACAAAACGTAGAACTGCTAACTAATAGGCTTAGAAAGAATAGTCAAAAGACCACCAGGAATGAATTGCTTCCTTACCACCAGAGGGTAAAATATTCCCTAGGAAAAAGGATAAATTATATAATAACTAAATATTTCCATTCCCTGTATTTTTTTTCAGGAAAGATTTGAACCAATTATTAAATTATACACATTGAAATGCTTATGTCACTTAAAAGATTCCTGTGCATATATTTCACGCACTTATAGATCAGGAAAAAATGCAGTATGGCACATGACTGACTTAAGTGAAGTTTCACAGAAAAATAACTTCTCTATAGCTATAAATTAATCTGTAAGATTATTTTGGAGTTGCCATTTCAGTTTTAGAAACTTACTATAAAATGACAGGGGTAATGGTGACATAGAACAACCTAAACTAAACACATTGTAACTGGTAAAAGTTGCTTAGTCATACTGAATATGAGAACTGTTACCCATAGTAGTATCTCCTAATGGACTTCTTTTCTCCTGATATGTTTTAACAACAATCTGGTATTTGGCATATTATTCAACAGGAGTCTTGGACCTTCTTAAGTATGTATTTAGTTTTTCCAAATTTCTGCTCAAAGAATTGTTCCTCTTTGCCTTTAGAATCCTTTAATTGGCACTGTGGGAAAACTAATGGAACACTGAATTTTGTATTTCAAGTGATGGAAAAGAACTTATTTTTGTACCCTGCATTGGAATGCCATTGACAGAGTATAATAGCCCATGGCCTTCAAAGAGTTATTCTAGAAAGTGAATACTAAAGTAACTCAGAAAATTGCCATTCTATCTCCCCACAGTAAAAAATGAAGTGGATCAAAACATCTGTAAAGCAAAAGCCAGTGATTATTCATTTTTTTCCTTGTTTAAGAAACAAGCAGTTATACTACCGCTCCACTCCTTGCCTTCAACCCTGATGCCAGGAATGGCAGATTCAGATTTACCACACAGAGTCTGACCCATAGCTATACCCCAAGAGCAACCACAGCCAAGACCCAGAAGCAAAGCCAAAAATAATGAAAGCCTCTGTATCTGCAGAGATTCTTATTTAAGATCTCAGGTGAGCCTATAGAATTGTAGGTCCAGGCAATCAGACATCAATCAGACATTCCATTTCTTCTTGTTTGCCTTGTATTTCTTGAAGTCCTCCCAAGAACTACTCCAACAGAGAGCAAATAGTGATGGCTGCTTTAAGCAGCACCTTTGCTCCACAGGAGAATTTTCTATTAGGTAAACAATCTTCAGTTCCTATGTAGATTTCACTGTGTGTGGATATGCATTAGGGCTAAAACCAAAAGACAAATCAATGATTGAAGATATTTCTGAAAGCAGAGAGGTCACTATATCTTATTTGCACATAATCTAATCAAATAATTAGATTAGTTGATTGCTGCTGATGTGAGATATAGCTAACGGGTTCTTTGGTTACAAGTAATAGAAACTGGGTCAGTTTAAATTTAGGAAAGGGGATTTTGTTGAAAGGATGTTAGAGGCATGCTCCTTTTTCTGGATTCCTCTTACTCTTGTCTGGACTCTGCTGTTGTAGGGGCTCACCGCATGAGATAACCCAGACCTGCATACATAAGACCTCTAAGGTTCTGTTGCCATGGTTTTCCAGACTGTGCTGCTGAACTTACCTATTCACAGTCAAAATTAGACAAGAGAGTTCCAAGAGATGCCCGTATTGGATCACCTGGATGTCAGAAATAGTTTTGCCTTTACCTGTAATTTAACAATGCCATCTCCTCTTCTTGGTCAGGATCAGTTACCCCTCTCTTCTTCCTTTGCCTGAAGTCCTTGGCATAAGGAGCCTGAAGTGACCAGGTGACAGTAATAACTTAAAAGTTTAATGGGACTTTTGCTGTGTCCTTTGGTGGAATATCACTCCTCCAGGAATCAGGATGTCTAAAGCCCAGAGTTTGCAGGATTGGGAAGTATAGGTTCTTCAAATCAATTATTAAGAACTAGAGGCTTAGCACATGAAATTTGTACGCAGGTACGGTCCCTAGGCCTGGCCTGCGATCACGGTCATCTTCCCCAGCTGCCCACAGCCGGCACCGCCCCCTGCCACCACCCACCCCAGATTCCCCGTTGCCATTGGGTGATTGGTGCCTGACGGCCAGGGGAAGGGACTGAGACGTCAGCTGTTCCCGCCCGCTCGCTGGCCCCGCCCCCACCATGGGTGGCCATCAGGCAATTGGAGCCTGCCTGCTGGGGAAAGGGACCAAGAGGTGGTCAGTGCACCTCATAGTGACTGGTCCATTGGTCATTCTGGTCGTTCTGCTGTTAGTGTCAATTTGCATATTACCCTCTTATTATATAGGATGGTAATAAGTAGGGCTGTTCTTACTGCCACCTTTCCTGGAACTATGAATTCTACTCTTAGGAACATAGCTCCTTATAATGGTTGTTGATTTAGGGCATATTCTGTGTCCTAGTGAATGGATTACAGGGTATCATCTCCAAGGTGGAATCTCAGCTGTACCTTCAATAAACCATTCCCTCTATTAGGCCAGCAGCTTCTGGGTGGTATGGCCTGTAATAGGACTTCTACTGTCTGCCATAGCAGGAATGGTATCTCTACCTCACATTTTGAAGGCCATTGCTTCCTGTATGCTTCCAAGAGCCATCATAGCTTCTCATCTAATGTCCTCTTGCTAGCTTTTCTCTTTCAGTTAGAAGTATTTCCTACCACAATAAATAGCACTAGTGCCTCAAACCAAATTCTAGAAGTCATGCTTTTTCTATAATACAGTCTTTCAGTAAGAAAGACTATTGTACTCCATAATAATACTGAATTGATCAATTTATCATCATCTCTCCATTACATACTCTCTAGCCCATGTCAGCATTGTCTGTCAGCAGTCCAAATGTGCCTTCCACTGTCTCATTACTATGTCACAATATCAAGCCACCGTCATCCTTATCAGGACTACTTGTTTCCACTCTTGTGCCCCTCCCCCTACTGCAGTGCATTTTCCATCAGCAGTCAGTGATCTATCTTAAAGCATAAATTAGATCATTGCATTACCATAATTGAAATCTTCCTAAAATTTCCCAAAAATTACCTCTTCGGAAAGGCCATCCCTATTCATGTTAGCTAAAATCACTCTAAGCTTTCCTACCTTTTTGCCTTGCTTTGTTACCAATGCCTGATTGTTTTTCCTAGCACTTACTTTAACTAAAATTACTTTATTTAGTGTTTTTACGTGATTGTTGTCTGTTTCTTCCCAAGAAAAATGACATGTCTTAAAAGAGAAAAAGCTGTGTATTCCCAATACATACACCTGTGCCTGCTACTTTGTAGGTATTCAATAAATAGTTGCTGAATAAATGAGATTGGAAGTCACAGCAAGGACTGAACCTGGGACTATTCTCTTACTGAAACAGTTGTTTTATTCAGTAGAGTCTGAGAAAAAGCTGTGCTTACTTTGTTGTGTTGTTTTATGAAGGACCCCCTGCACTGTGTCTACATCTCACATGTCAGTTTTATGTTGAAAAATAAAGTGTGTTGGTATGGTCTCTTGCTGTCATCTTATGCTAGCAGGCTTCTGTCTCCACCATAACCATGAGCATGACTTGTCGCTGGCAGATGAGTATGATTTTCAGCCATGAGAAAATAATAAAACGTTCTTAGTTCTAGGGTACTCTAGGATTTTCCATAATGTTTGTAATGAAATAACCTCTGTTCTTTCATTTTATGGAAATGGCTCTGAATGTCATTAAAAACACACATGTTTGTGACTAGATGGGTTTCAGTACTTAACATCTTGTGTTAATCTTATTTTTTTAAATCCCACTGCCAACCACTTTTGCCTGGTTGGACCACCCATATTTGGGTTTCTATACATTCTTTTACGAATAGGTTCTTTTTTCCAGTGTATTTTTCCACCTTGTCTACAAATGTCTGTTTTCTACCTGCAAGAAAGAAGATACCACACTGAGCACCAGTTTTATGCTTCCCTATCAAGTTGAATTTCTTGTCAGGGTGTTTTCTTTTCCTAATATGAGAAAACTCTTTAAATCAGTAGAAAGAATATTCTCTGTAGCTCTAATTATGACTTAAGAGATGAAAAGGTACATTTCAGGTTAGAAGCAGAGGAAATATGGGTATATTCTCTTGGAGAACTCAGAATTAATGCCACTTCTCTCCCATTTCCTGCATTTCCTTTTCCAATGCCATTGACTCTGTCCAGCAAAATGTCTGTCCAGCAGCCAGCTATTTGTCTCACACTATAAAAGCTATTGTGGGATAAAGCAGGATTCATCAAACATGACTAAGGGGCCAAATCTAGCCTCGTGCCTCAGTTTTTTAAAGAAAGTTTTATTGGAACACAACTACAGCTATTTGTTTAAATATTATATATAGCTGGTCACATGCTGTAAAAGCAGAGTTGAGTATGGCCCAAAAAGCATTAAATGTTTTCTGTATAAAAAATAGTTTGCTGAGCCCTGGGATCTAAAGCATGACCCCTATTCTCATAAATTTATAAATTAGTGGGACTGGTTGTTAAAACATGAAGTAATTGATGAATCAATAAATGCCAAATTGTGTAAGGAGGAGAATAGATACTGCAGAAGGATTATTTTTTTGGGAAATACATGTAATTTAGAGAAGGGATGATTATGTTGAAGTGCAGAAAGGTTTCTTGTACTGCCTTTCCCGCTTCTTCTGTGCTTATTTTTGTCAAGTCCCAGATATGTTATAAAATTAAAAGAGCCCTAGCTGGTTTTGCTCAGTGGATAGAGCGTCGGCCTGCGAACTGAAAGGTCCCAGGTTTCATTCCAGTCAAGGGCACATGCCCAGGTTGTGGGCTCGGGGGACTTAAAGGAGGCAGCCGATCCATGATTCTCTCTCATCATGGATGTTTCTCTCTCTCTCTCTCTCTCTCTCTCTCTCTCTCTCTCTCTCTCTCTCTCTTCCTTCCTCTCTGAAATCAATAATATATATATATTTTTAAAAAGATATTCAAAACTTTGTTAGCAGAGCTTCTCCCAGCTTCGTGTCCTCCATAATTCTCTCACAGAGATGCACTGGAGAAGTAGGTAGGATTTTAAGATAGCGGTATTGTTCAGAGCCATTTCCCCTCAACTATGTTTGAGTAACTGAAAGGTCATGCAAACTATAAAGGAAGGGAAATTTTGTGCAAATAATAGCTAATGTTATTGCACATTCATAGTGTGCCACCTTAGAATGGTGCTTCTCAGCAGGAAAGATACTGGTTCGTTATTTAATGGTAGTGGGTATATAAACCACATTAGAAGTGCTTAATAAATCTTCACTTTCATTATTTAGAGGAAATTGCATATTTCCTTTCATAGTGCTAGCTATGCTGATGTGCATGAAAATAAGAAAAGCATATAAGTTTGACTGTTGATTGCATCACTCTCAAGTATTAAGAAAGTATTTTTATTTAGAAAATGCGTAAAAGTGGGATTCACAGTAATGTAAAACTAGCTGTCACTTCATCGGTGTAGAAACTTTTTTATTTCCATGTGCTGATTATCAGTAATATTCCATTAATATCTTTTAAATATCAAAGAGAAATTAACGGTAATATATGAAGCTGTTTCTATTAAGCTGCTTTCCTTTATTAACATATTTATTTTAGTTTAACATAAATGCTAAGAATACCACTCAATAAATTTTCACAAAGGAAGCACACCTGTGTTGCCAGCACTGAGGTCAAGCAGAATATTCCCAACATGTGAGAGGCCACCCTCTCCCCAGGCCTCCTTCCAATCACGGCTCTCCCCCGAAAGGAACCCCTCTCCTGCAATAGGAACATATATTGTAAAGACTAATTGAGATGTTAGCATGTTCTTTTAATAAGTACACAGACTTCTTTATGCCTTGGAGAACAATCTGGCATTTTAAGAATAGTCTTCTAACACTGAAGTATTTCATGCTAAACATGTCAAAGTGCTTTTTACATCATCATTAATGTGCTTTGACATAATATGAAAGCCTTCAGGGACAGACCATTATTTTATTCTTAAAATAGAGTGAAACTGGGTTTAACTACATGAAAAAGTTCATGATTAAAAACAACAGCAGCAATCAATCTGTTGAGGTTTCACTAGAATGCCCCTTAGTCAGTCATGCAATGTTAGCAAGACACGAAGATGTGGAAAGTGAATCTGAATGAATCTTTGTTCTGCCATTGCCCATGCATTTGGGTAATTTTATTTGAAGGGGTTTTCACTAATATCTATGAGATATTTCATATCTCCCCTTTCTTCTCTGCTTCAAAGGCCATGCTAATCTACACCGGCAGTTTCTTATCTACTCTGAATAAATGTATGAAGAAAAAAAAAGCTTTGAAGGATTTTTCCTATTAAGAGGTGTTCCCACATCCTAATTTTTCTTTGTTTTACTTCATGTCATATGTTTTTACATTACTTAAAACAAACAAACAAAAAGGAGGTCATGGTAATTTTTGCTCCCAAATTTTTAATCTGGCCTCTAATGGGAGGCCTCCATTGCAGGCTGAAGTGAAAACAGGAATGTGTTGAGTAGGCTTGAGATCTGAATAAGGAGGAGTGCTTATATTTTCCCAAGGGTCTCATTACCGAGAGGCCAAGCCCTAAATGTTACTACCAACACATTTTAACTGACTCTTCTGTTTTGTGAAAGAGTATCATCTTATATGTGTACATCTTTAAACAACCTTTAAGTCCCTTTCAATGGCCCTTTAAGCAACTACAGAAAGTTGAACAGGAAATCCTTATCAGATTTGAAGTTCTGTTTTTGTTTGGTATTCTATGGCACATGTTCACACAACAGAGTTTTATTTTTTATATCTTCAAAATTAGAAACAACCTTAATGGCCACCAATAGGGAACTAGTGAAATGAATTATGTTACAGTGGAATACTGTTCATCCATTAAGAAGAAGATTATTTATCTGCATTTGTTGATATGATTGCAAAATATTCTGAATCATATTATCCTGTGTATCTAAATACATTTTATTATGTATCTCTTTGTGTATGTTGCATTACAAAATATATTTAAATAGTAAAAGACTCTTGTTCTTTTAATAGTAAAAGGTGATTGTCTTTGGGAGGTGGGATGGGAGAAATTTTGCTTCCTGTTTTATACTTCTTTTTTAAAATATATGATATATTATATCTTAGCTTTAAAAAAAGAAAAGCAATTTAAATAGACTTCTCTATTGATTTGTGTCTATCTTTTATATATCCAGTATTTCAGCCCTTATTCTTTAAATGTTATATTCCAAATCCTCTCCAGAGCTTTGAGTACAACAGTAGGTTTGACTTGAGTGTACTAGGCAGTAGCAGGCAGGAGTGATGGGTTCCCAGTTGAGCCATGCCATGTTCAGAGGGAAATGCTGACCCATGAAGCCAACGCCAAGACTGACAATGGTATCAGGGTCAGGGAGAGTTCTTCAGCTCACTTTCCTCTGCATCCAGCTGGGTCTGTTTTGTGGCTTTAATAGGATTAGGGAAACATTTACATTGAGGCTTTAGGAAAGTTTTTATACTGCTCAACTCTCAGAGCAATATAAACACACAGGATTAAGAATGGGATTTATGTAAAGTCAGTAGGTAAAACGAGTGCGTGCTCCCGGTTCTCTCCTTGTTCTCTACTGGCTGAGGAAGGCACCCTGAGACAGTGGGGACAGAAATGTTATGTGTAGGCAAGGGCATATTTTTCATGGAGACACAGAGTGATGCATTTTTAAGGAAGTTTTACCTTTTTAAAAAGTAAAGCAAGTCCAATTGCAAGCGGTTTGCTGAAAATAAGACAAATATGGAAAATAATTTGTCCCTGAAATATATTGTCTTCATCATCATTTGCTAATTCTTCCATATATGTTATCTCTTAACCTTGCATTTTCCTACGTCTGAGTCCCATAAAGATTGAAGTCATTCTTCCTGACTATAATTAAGAGACCCATATTACCTCTTGTGTGACTTATTCCCACAGTTATCTGAACCAGAGATAAGATTAACACCGTCAGGAGATTGCTATTGCTAAGTAATAATATCTAATTAGGACCTATGGCAGGTTGTATTTTCCAAAAATGGCCACAGTAGTGTGTCCACTCCAACATTTTATAGCCATTCCCAGTCAATAAGCAGAGTCTGTTGCCCCTCCCCTTGAATCTTGGGCTCAACAGATAGAATGTGATGGATATGACACTGTGTGACTTTGAAGCCAGATCATAAAAGGCAAGAAGGCTGCCTCCTATCTCTTTATCTTTCTTTCTGTTTTTTTTTTGTTTGTTTGTTTGTTTGTTTTTTAAGAGCATTGGCCTGTGGACTGAAGGGTCCCAGGTTCGATTCTTTTCCTTTCTTGAAACTCTTGCTTGTGGAATTGGTCCGCCATCCTGTGATGAAATTCAAGCTAGCCTATGTGGAGGGCCCACATAGGGAGGCCCACATGCAGCCAAGTGTTCAGAGAACATGATTCTAGTTTTAGTTTGGTCTACTTACATTTCACAGATTTTTAATGTATATAGTTATATTCAGGATCACTTTCTTGATATTCCTGAAGACTTTAAAGTCCATCGTGTTTTTTATTAGGAGAAATCTAGATCTACATCAACAAACTGGCTTCGTTTTTTCGTTTTTCTTTTTATTATATGTGTGTGTGTTGTTGTTGTGTTTTTTTTTAACTAGAATCTTGAGCCATCTGGCAGAATTGACTACAGGTGAAGAGAGGCTGCCTCTTTTTTTTTTAATGTTTTTATTGATTTTGGAGAGAGAGAAAGAAAGAAAGGATAGAGAGAAAGAAATTTTGATGAGAGAGAGACATGCCTCCTGCATGCCACCTACTGGGAATTGAGCCTGCAACCGGAGCATGTGCCCTGACCAGGAATTGAACTGGGACCTCTTGGTTCATGGGTCAACACTCAAGCACTGAGCCACACCAGCAAGGCAAATTATCTTAGTTTTTCATTTAAGTGTGGTTATACCTATAAAGTAAATGAGGTGGTAAGTCATTTGAATAGGTCATACCTATGGAATTTCTATATGATAATAGTTTTCATTGGCTGAATTAAGCGAATTATCAGAGGAAAGTGGGACGGGTACTGTTTAAGGCTGAGACAAAACTCTGCTTATGTACTTCAACAGCTTTGCACACTTCTGCTCCAGCTGGAAAACCTAAAGAATTGTTAGAACAGAGAGTTTTTATTTTTGTTATGATTATTTTATTGGTAATCACAGGCAAAAATGGCCAAGTACTGTGCCATTTTCCATAGGAGGCGCTGGGGCTCAGTCTAGTCTGGCCCCTGGCTACAGAGACCCGGCCTGAGTGGCCTCTTCTGCAAGGCCCTACACCAGGTAGAGGGACTGCTCCCACAACCAGCAACAAAATATATCAACCAGAAAATATATAGTTTACATTTGATTTACGACACATCATTTAGATTACTTGATCCTTCCACTCCCTTGTATAATGTCATTTGTTTACATTAAAACACAAGAAAAAAGTGTTTATGCATTGGCTGCATTTGTTGCCTTGATGAATTGGGTCCCCAGGTGCTGTGCAGAAGAGAAAGAGCAGATGTCATGGGCCTGTGTTGTTACTACATATGGTATTTCAGGGGCATCTCAACTATACCCTTATGGATAACTACTGTTTTCTTTTTTGAAAAAATTACCCCCCAACCTTCATTCTTCTTACTTCCTAGTTCCAATGCATCTAATTTTTTTTATTTGTCTTTATTGTTGAAATAAAGATGTCCCCATACCATCCACCTCCCATTAACCCCATACCACCCACTCCCCATTAACCCCATCTACTCCATCTCCACTCCTTCCCAAGCCTTCACCACACTATTGTCTGTGTCCATGAGTTAAGCATATAAGTTCTTTGATTACCCAAAGAACCAGCCAATGCATTTTATAATCTTTAGATTGATTACATAAAACATTTTAAGTAACTTTGCTAGATTTTCTTCTGAACCTTCCTTACCTATAAATATAGATGAGAAATGGGAATTTTAAATGGGGATTTTTATCAATTGATAAAAACGATCAATTCCCTAGGAATTGTGGTTTATAACCATTCGCTTGTTTGGATCCCTAAAAAGCAAATACAGTAGGTCAATGTTCCTTACTTGACAAAGAAAGTGAGCAACTGAAATAGAAACAAAAGTTATATAATAGCTTTTATATCAGCATCAGAAATGTCTCTGGCCTGTGCACTATCAATTTATGAAATTTCTACCCAAAATGCAACCAATTCTGCTTGGCAAATTTCCCACAAATTTTAAAAGAAAGGAAGAGAAACCTGGTTTGCCCTTTCTTGATTAATATTACTGGATTGTTCCATTTTATGGAAAAGCTTTTCAACATTATCATTTTAGCATGCCACAGGTAAAATTTTTACATTAGTGAAGGAAGTATAGTATATGATTAGGAGTGTGGGGTTTTTATCAGATTTCCTGGATGAAAACTAAACTTTGTTATTTACTGGATATGTACACAGGAAAGTACTTTAACCTCTTTGGGCCACATTTTGTTCTTTTGTTCCTGGGGATAAAAATAGTGCCTACATCACCTTGGCCTGGTAGCTCAGTTGAGTAGTGCAGCTTCTATCCCCAGTCAGGGCACATACAAAAAGTAATCAGTGAATGCATAAATAAGTGGAGCAGCAGTACTTTTCTCTCTCTCTCCCTTCTTCTCTCTCTCTAAAATAAAAAAAAATAAAAATAATAAGGCCTACTTCACATAGGATTGTTATAAGAATTAAATGGTTTAGCACAGTGGTCAACAAACTCGTTAGTCAACAGAGCAGCAAACTGCGGATGCGGCTCGCGAGCTGTGGTTTGCCAACCACTGGTTTAGCACGTGTAAAGTGGTCACAATATTTCTTGATGTATAAAAAGTTCACTTTCAGTGTTAGCTATCAATGCTATTATTTTATTGTTGAGATGAGTTTTCCTATCTTGCTCAGAATATTTTGGTTCTACCCACTCTGCATTGAAGTATTTATTAGTTAAAATACCTCTTTTGTGACAAGTGATTTATGGCAGCTTAAAGTATATATACTAGCATTGTTAAAAATCATGGTGAATGGGAAATGAGCATCATTTATTGAGTGTGAAACTGGTGGATATTCAATATAAATATACATATGCCATAAAGTCATGTGTGCTTATCAAAGTTAATCTGAAATTCATATTGGAGTTTCCCAGGTATCATATTTTATAAATAATATTTATAATTTTTGTTTAAGAACTTTCTATTTCTTTTCAGACTTGCAAACTAATATGTCTGGTTAGGTAAAATTAATTGCTACAATTTGAAATTCATCCCAATTATATGGAGTTTTTTAAAGCATTTTTTCTTTTTAACTCTGCTAGTTTGTGAATGCAAATACTCCGTGTAGCAGAGAGAAAAAAAGTAAGCACTTGCCAATATAGCCGGCATACTCACACATTCTTGTGATCAGCATAACCTAATCATTCTGATTATTTTATTTTTATCGTTTACCATTCTTATACTCGTAAGCTATTACAGGAGATTGTATTCAATTAGGTTTGTTTTTCAGCCAAATTAAAATTAAAATTTTCAACTCACCTGGAATTTTTATCTCATTCACTTAACATTCTGAGCTTATTCTCAAGTTCTTTTTTATTTTTTTAATATATTTTATTGATATTTTACAGAGAGGAAGGGAGAGGGATAGAGAGCTAGAAACATCGATGAGAGAGAAACATCGATCAGCTGCCTCCTGCACACCTCCCACTGGGGATGTGCCCGCAACCAAGGTACATGCCCTTGACCGGAATCGAACCCGGAACCCCTCAGTCCGCAGGCTGACGCTCTATCCACTGAGCCAAACCGGTTTCAGCTTATTCTCAAGTTCTTGAGCTTATACTCTAAAAAGTAAATTTTGGTTTCTGTGTAATAGTAGACATGCACAGAATAAAGTTTTATACCTTTATCACTGGGATTTACATTGGCCTCCTAGTAAGAGAAACTAGAAATAGCAATGGCATAAGCAAGCCCAAAGGTAAACAGTGTAGAGCTCATTTGGAAGCTTAACAAGGTCATAACGGATTGAGGATCCTTCTGTCTTTGCACTTTTCCTGTCTTTAGCACTAGCTCACATCATTAAGGCTACAGAATGGCAGTTGGAACTCCCCTGAACACATATGTGAAGGAGGGGAAAGGAATAATGAGATATGCAAAAGAAGGAAAAAGAATTTAGGAGTGATGTCCATCTCACTTTTAAGGAGCTCTCTTGGAGATCCTACCCAGTAATTTTCATTCACATCTCTTGAGCTGCCCGTAGCTGCAAAGGGAGTCTTAGGAATGATGGCTTGAGCATGTTCACACTGCTTCTAAAACTAAGTTGGAGTTTTATTGATAAGAAATGAAGGATGGCTATTGGGGAGAGAACTCTAATGCTTTGCCATAATCCCTGACTTCTTATGTCCTCTGTTTGACAGGTGTTTAATGTTAGTTATTTTTTAGTCTCTTCTATTTGAGTAGATGCTATTTTCATTTTTAGGCAATAAAGGCCACATTTAGCTTTCTTAATTGAAAGCACACCTCCTTTATTCCTATAAGAAGGAGGAAGGTTAGGATTTTCTTACTTTCCTGATCCAGCTGGTAGGCAGCAATGGATTTTTAAGAAGACTGACAGGGTGTTTTCCCACTTGGTTCCCTTGGTAGGATAAATCTGTTTTAAAATGTGCCAGACAGATGGTATTTTTTATAAGGCTTCCATGATCAAGTACATACCATAAAATCCTGAATGACGAGGAGGAGCAACCGTGTTTATTTAAAATGAGAGGAAAAACGGTAGTCACACTAACTTTCATTTGCGTAAATGGTGCTTTGTTCCATTGGTTCAGTTTGGTCTCCTGAGGATTTCCTAATGGGAATCAGGTATGCATCCCGGCTGTGGTGCAGCTCACACGGGTGAACTTAGCCAGTTCTGTCAGCAGTGGAAATGTGGAGGTAAGCAAGCAACGGTTGTCTAAGCTTCAGAGGTACAGCAAGGTGAGATCTGCACCACACATTGCCTTTATGAATGTTTCCCCATTTTTCTCATGGACCTTAAAGGAAGTAGTCTATTCTTTTTATATACAGCCACTGATGTTTATAGATTCTTTAAGGCATGATGTATTTAACATGCCAGTTTTTCTTTATTTCTTTCTTCTGTTGCATTTCAGGGAAAAATTTTTATGTTAATATAACAGAAACTTTCCTGAACCTACTTTTTAGGAAGAGAAGATAATTACATGCTTCATTGACTGTATCTACAGGGTTTTTGGCATCTGGACAGGTTTTTGTACTAGTGTATAAATGAAAGAAACCCCTACATATTTATAGCAAAACAGATATTGTGCCAAGGCCCCCAGCCATAACTGAAGTTATTATCTGAGAAGGCTCTGTAGTAGTGTGGTTTAGTGAATAGGTTTGGAGTCATACACACCTGGACTTGAATCCTGACCCTGCCACTTGGGCAAGTTATGACATCTCTTAAGTCTCAGTGGCCTCATTCATAGAGTTTTGAGAGAATAAAAATGAGGTAATACATAGTAGATGTTTCCCAATGATTCCCTTCATGTATATAATTTCCTCCCTTGAGCTAGGGCTGGACTGAGTGACATGGGTTACTAAAAGGTTGTGGCTTTGTGTTGGGTGTTTGCTCACTCTCTTGATGTACTCCTGCTCTTTCTCACAGATTGCTTGCTTTGGGGGAATTGAAGTTAGCTGCCATATTATTAGGTACCTTGCAGAGAAGCTCCAATGAGCTCTGTCGGAAGTGGATGTCAACAACCCCTGAGTGAGCTTGGAAGTAGATTCTTCCCCAGTTGAACTTTGAGTTGACTACATCCCAGCCAACAATTTGATTGCCACCCCTCAGGAAACACAATGAGCCAGATGCACTCAATTAAGCAGCACCCAGTTTCCTGACCCACAAAGACTGAGATGATAAATATTTGTTGTTGTTTTTTTTAAACCACTAGGTTTGGGGTGATTTGTTACACAGTAATAGATAACTAATACAACACATAAGGAGGTTCACCTATACTTCAGAGGTAGCAAACACAACCAATCAAGAATTAGTAACACTATTCAAAACAAGAAAAGATCAGATTTAACCCAGCATTACAGGATTATTCATTGTGTGCTATAAATCAGCTTCACTATATGTATGCAGAGAGCGCAAGAATAAACCTTGTGGACAGTCTCCCTTGCCTGTTTTTGTAAATTGAAACTTATTTTTTGTAAATTGAAACTTATTGAAAAATATGTCTGTCATTCGAGAATTTTAAGATAGCACAGGAAGACAAGAATCCAAGAGGTCATATAATATTTTCTTCTTCTCCAGAATAAGATAATATTTATATCACTGAAGGTCAAAACCAAAGGGGAAGGTAGATAGTAATTTTCAGATATCATTCCTTAGATGGATACAAAACAATTGTTAAAATATTCAAAAGTTAAATTGATAAAAATACAACAGTTTGTTATGTGAACAGATTGTTAATACTGTTTGTTTGGGATCTTTAAGTTAATTTAATTTGCAAAAGACCATTCTACATATTGCAGTATTTGCACTAAACAAAATCTCAAAAAAATAACATACAAAAGGATGTTCGTGGTTAGGGAGGATGTAACAAATTGTCTTAAAATTTTCATGTATAATGTCATATTAAAATCAGTTAGTCCCCTTGCCACAGTCAATGCATCTTATATCTGAGGTAAATTATTTACTTGTGATTGAACTCTAGAAAGTAAGACATGGAATGTATTAATAGGTAAATATAACCCTTGGATCCTAGCACAAAGGCAGGATTTCTGTGCAACTATAATATAGTTTCATCTGAATTTACTTTTTTTCTAAAAGTTCCCTCCATCTAAAGCTTTCTTTTTAAAGTGTTTTAGAATTTTTAGATTTTCTTTGGAAATTGTCTGATTTAGGAGTAAAGTAGTTGTTAACAGAATTCTTTTCTTTTCACATTCATTAAACTTCACATATGGAAGCTTATACTAGAAAGAGTAGTGCCTGCTATCAAGCAAGTAAAATCTTGACTCAGTACTACAGTGAATCCTTTCCTAGCCAACTGCTATTGCTTAACTTGTAATATCGAATAAGATTGTATCCAAGGTGGTGTGTCTGCACATTGGAGTCTGGAATACATATTGCTTTATTCTGCCCAGATAATTTAGTTAAGAGCAAAAATGCGTATTCCCATTTCCCAGTGGATTCTGTGGTAGTTTGGAATAAAAAGGAAGAACTGCCCAAATATGTAGAATTTATTTTAGATGATTCAAAAGCAGAGAATTTACTTACCCTAAGACCTGTTAAAACAAAAAAACAAGACCAAAAAAAAAATAAAATAACATGGTTTTTAAGTTGTGGCCAATAGGATTTAAGACTCTCTATGCCCGTTTTTCATTTATTCAAAAAGAGCATCTGTAATTCATCTTGTGCATGCTAGAAAGTTACACAGCTTCTTTATATGTTACATTTTTTAACTATATAGTCAGATAGACTTGAAATATACTTTTGAGTTGAAAAGTATTCTCAAAGAGAACAGGATATGGGAACTCTGGATTGAAAGTCTTTATGGGACATGAATGGTGGCCTATAAATATTCTGGTAAAGCAGTTAGGCCTGTATTTTCTGAAGTTCAGGCTTGAGGCAACTGGCACCACATTAGTTCAAACTGCTGCCCTACCTGAATCTTTTAGTCAGAGTCATTCTAAACATCTATTTTATGTAACACTATTATCCTGGGTTGGTTCAAAGTCTCCTTCAGCGTGATTTACAGTTATGGCATAACTATATTCCCAATGAGGGGATTTCATGGCTAAACTTCAGTTTTTATATACGATATATCCCTCTTGCAATCAAATTTATCTGAAAAACGTAAAGACAAGACTATTTTAAAAGAGAAACTCTTTATGGTTAGTGTACCAGTAATAAAATAGATACTGTAGAATATCCATTAATGCAACCAGTAATGTTACAGATAAGTCTAAATTTTCTGAGGCTGAAATAATGAGAAGCAGAATTTGAGGATACAGGAGAAAAGTAAAGATGGTGGTATTTAGAGGGAAAATGTTTAAATGTTACAATAAAAATAATCAGCCCTCAAAAATGACTTGCTCTTCTTCATGTTCATCAGCCCTTCATATGGTGATTTCATACAATGAAACAGGCTATTACAATTATATTTGTATATTAAGTTTTAAAATCAATTCATAATCTACTTGCTTCATGTCTACAGCAAGAGTAAGGGTAGTCATATCTGACCTTTTTGGTCATACTGCTGGTCCTCCTGGGATGTCTTATCTTTCCATTATCAGAAACAGTGAGGCCATAATACATAGTAGGGTTTCTTAAGCAAATATAAACTTAGGTTAATACATGTTAAGGAGTGTGTATGTATATTTTAATGTAGGAGGACATATTGGATTTGTGAAGTCGGCTTCTTAACCACTGGGAGCATCCACTTGCCACAACTGTAGAATGTAAATGTTTGCCTAGCAGTCTCAAAGTTCCTTCTATTACAGCTTCATGATTGCTTGTTATAAAGGGCAGTGTGGTCTTCTCCCAGCATTAACAATTTGTTTCCCATCTAGAGGAGTTGTCAAGAGAAATTGATTTTTGGGGGCATTTTCCAAAGTATGCTTTACATACCTGTGCACACATGACTCCAAGGTTTAAAGTCTGACAGACATTACCTGTACTGTATAGCCATTTTGGTAATTCACAGTGTTTCTTAGCACAAAAGCTCTGGGAAGTTCTGTGGAAAAGAAAAAAAATATATATATATATATAAGTATATTATTTCAGAGAGGAAGGAGAGGGATCGAGAGGTAGAAACGTCAATGATGAAAATCATTGATTGGCTGTCTCCTGCATGCCCCCTATTGGGGATCAAGCCCACAACCTGGGCATGTGCCCTGACCGGGAATCAAACCGAGACCTCCTGGTTCATAGGTCAATGCTCAACCACTGAGCAGCACCAGCCAGGTAGAAAAGAAACCTTTTAATCCTGCATTTCCCAAACTTATTTGACTAAAAAATATTTTATGTATTTATTTTAAATAAAACACCTTCTGCATAGAAGTGGTGTTTTCCACAAACACTACTCTGGTTTATAAATACAGACCTCAACAATCTGGAAAAATTATTGTTCGTCATTTCCCAGGGCTGCTGTAACAAAGTACCACAAACTGGATGGCTTAAAACAACAGAAATTTATTCTCTCACAGTTCTCGAGGCTAGAAGTCCAAAATCTAGGTGTTGGCAGGGCTATGCTCTCTGAAGGCTCTGGGCACATCTGTTCCACGCCTCTCTCCAGTTTCTGGTATTGCTGGAAATTCTCTCTGCATTCCTTGGTTTACAGACACATCGTTCCAATTTCTGCCTCCTTCTTTATATGGTGTTCTTCCCTGTGTCTGTGTTTCTGGGTCTCTTTTTATGAAGATACCAATGATTGGATTTATAGGCCACCCTAATTCATATGATGAACTCATCTGAAATTATGTCTTAATTACATCTTTAGAGACCCTATTTCAAATAAGGTCACATTCATAAGTTCCAAGGTTAGAACTTGAAGATATCCTTATGTGGGACATAAGTCAACCATTACCATAATTGCCTGTCAAACCTCATATCCCATACTCCTTGGCTAGATCGTGTATTAGAGTGCCTCCAGGCTTAGTCTTCTGACCTTTTCTCTTTTATCCACATTCATTCGCTAGGTAATCTCACCTATGCCTTCTATAT